>NW_006408595.1:6093680-6145617 GCF_000296735.1 Chrysochloris asiatica
CCTCATCTTTCTCCCACGGAGCGGCTGGTAGTTTCGAACCGCTGACCTTAAGGTTCACAGCCCGATTCGTAACCACTACGCTACCAGAGCTCCTTATCAATAAGAATAGAAGTACAATAAAAGTTATCAGAATATCACAGAATCAGAAAGCTGAATGAGTCTTGAAATTGTTCATCTACTTAACTTTACTTGAAGTAAATATTCACTCAATTTTTGAATAAATTAACTTTTATCACAGTATATTTGATAAAAGAGTCCTGGTGTGGAGCTGTAGGATAAGCACTGGACCACCAGCCACGCCATGGAAACCCTATACAGGGTTGCTATGAGTCGGAACAGACTCGACGGCACATAACAACAACATATTTGCTAAAATTAAAAATGTTTATACTCAAAATTCAGACCAATCTGAAATTGGCTGAGAAATAGTTGTCCACCTAGATACAGTTTTAACATGCATGGACATTCTAAAATAAAATAGTCTGATAAATACACATCCAATTTCAATTTTTTAAAAATCATTTAAAAAGCAAACTTAAATCTACAATGAACACATTTATTTAATACTCTTGACTGTATTTCAAGATATTGAACTGTTACAATTTCAGTTTATGTATGACCAATTACTATTACTTCAGTAGAAGAGTTGGTTCAAATTCTCCAAGTGGGGATGAGAGAGACCAAGGAGTTTATGTAACAGACTGACGATGTTTCTTTTAAAATTATTGCTGTGTTCAAGTAATTTTTAAAAAAATATTCAATAAAGTCTTTTAACATGGTTTAAGGGTATGTCTACATTTCAAACGTAACACTTTAATGTCTGTTAATAATTATATTAAAACACTACCGCCTTTATTTTCTCTGTCCAATTCAAAAATTACATAAAGATCTTTCAGCATCAATTTCAAGATGAAATTCTAGGCAGATTTCAATTAACATTATATTTAGTCATCTTTTTTGTATCAAAAACCATGTTTCACAAAGTACTAGTCTTTCATCAAAAGAAAAACCAACGTTCTCAGAGCTGATTATTATAACCAAATAAAAACTAAGTTTAAAAATACAGTATGTATTATAGATACAGTACCTCAGCCAAATGTCAATGCAACTCAGGGACTGGGTGTAAGATAAAGCAAGACTTTTTTTTTTTAGTAATTTTCAAAGATTTTGAGATTTAGCAGCTATCTATTACTATTCTCTTAATGTTACGTCAAGTTGGATTTCCTCAGCTAATATTTTTAGAAAACAATCCAGATAAACAGATCAAGATCACAACAAACACACATAGAAAATATAAACACTAGAAACATTTTAAAACGAGTCTTAGAATCAATTTTCAAAAAGCTAAGTCTTGAGGTTTTATTTTTCACTCAATATATGTAAAATGAATTACTTAAACTTGGGGAAAAAATGTCAAATTCACTTTAACAAAATTAAAAGTAGTAACAATCTAGATCAGTTTGAAATTTTATACATAGATTTAGATATAAATCACTATCATTGTCTTTGTTGCTGTTTGTTGCCTTGGAATCAACTCCAACTCATAGCAATCCTATGGACAACAGAAACAAACATTGCCAGGTCCTTCACCATCATCACTAACTCTGTTTGCACCTACTGTTGCATCGTGGAGTCCTGGTGGGCACTGTGGGTTAATGTACCAGACTGCAAAGCCATTCGAACTGCAAGGTCGGCAGTTCAAGCTCAACAGCTGCTCCTCAGAAACCCTATACAGGGTCGCTATGGGTCAGAATCGACTCGACGGCACTTACAACAACAAGTGTTACATCCATTCTGTCACTGCATCTCATTAAGGGCTTTCTCTTTTTACTGACCCTCTACTTTACCAAACATGATGTCATTTTCCAGGAACTGGTTCCTCCTGTAACATATCCAAATTATGTGATAACATTACTTCTAAGGAGTATTCTGGCTATGTTTCCTCCAACAGGCAGACATGTTTGTTCTTCTGGCAGTGCAAGGTATCTTCAATATTCTTTGCCAACATCATCCTTCAAATGTATCAACTTTTCTTCAGACTTACCAGCTTCCATGTGCACATGAGGTCACTGAAAATACTATGGCTTGGATCTGGTGTACCTTAGTTCTCAAAGTGACAGCTTTTGTTTTTTTTTTAACACTTTAAAGACATCTTTTACAGCAGATTTGACCAACTTTTGATTTCTTGGCTACTGCTTGCAAGGACACTGATTGTGGATCCAAATAAATTAAATTCTTGACAACTTCAATCTTTTCTCCTTATTGTGATGCTGCTTATTATCAGCTGTGAAGATTTTTGTTTTCTTTAAGTAATACATACTGAAGGCTGTATTCTTGGATTTTTATCAGTATGTGCTTTAAGTCTTCTTCACTTTCAGCAAGCAAGATTCTGTCATCTGCATATTGCAGGTTGTTAATGAGTCTTCTTCCAGTCTTGATATTACCTTCTTCTTCACATACTCCAGCTTCTCAAATTATCTGCTCAGCATCCTAACTGAAGAGTATGATAAAAGGATACAACCCTGACATAAACCTTTTCTGATTTTAAACTACACACTATCCCCTTATTCTGTTCAAACAACTGCCTCTTGGTCTATGTACAAGTCCTGCATTAGTACAATTAAATGATCTAGAATTCCCATTCTTTGCAATGTTATCCATAATTTGTTATGATCCATATAGTCGAATGCCTTTGCATAGTCAACAAAATACCAGTAAGTGTCTTTCTGATATTCTCTGCTTTCAACCAAGATCCATCTAACATTAGCAATGATAGTCCTCATTTCATATCCGCTTCTGAATCCAGCTTGAATTTCTGGCAGTTACCTGCTAATGTACTACTACATCCATTTTTAATTCACTTTAGTAAAATTTTACTTGCATGTAATTTAATGATATTGTTCAATAATTTTCACATACTATTAGATCATCTTTCCTTGGAATGGGTACAAATATCAATCTCTTCCAGCCCATATTTGTTGACCAAGTCACTGTTTTCCAGATTTCTTGAATCAGTTTGCAGAAACATCTCAAATAGTATTTTGTTAATTGCTAGAGCCTTGTTTTTCCATCAAAGCCTTCAGTGCAGACTCTACTTCTTTAATAACATTGGTATTCATGATCACATGCTACCTCTGAAATGGTTGAATGTCAACCAATTCTTTTTGGTATAGTGACTCTGTATTCATCTTTTTTTGATGCGTCCTGTATCAATCAATGTTTTGCCTATGTTGTTGTTATTAAGTTCCACTGAGACAGTTACAACACAAAGCAACCCTGTATAGGGTTTCCGAGGAGCAGCTGGCAAGCTTGAAGCACCAACGTTGTGGTTCAAACCGACTTTGCAGTCCAGCACATTAAACCACAGTGCCACAAGAATCCTTCAAAATTGCAACCTGAAGCTTCAATTTTTTCTTCAGTTCTTTCAGCCTGAGAAATGCTGAACATGTTCTTCCCTTTTGGTTTTATAACTCCAGGTCTTTGCACATTTCATTATAATACTTTACTTTGTCTTCTTGAATTACTCTTTGAAATTTTCTGTTCAGCTCTTTTACATCATCATTTCTTACTCTACAATCAAGAGAAAGTTTCAGAGTCCTTTCTGACACATCCATTTTGGTCTTTCCTTTGTTTCTTTTTAATGATTGTCTGCTTTATTTATGTATGATATCCTTGATGTCATTCCACAACTTGTACAGTCTTCAGTCAGTAAAGTTTAATCATCATCTTTACCACATCTCTCAAAGTGAGATTTCAGGTAACTTTTTCTTTCTTTTATGTTTTCTCCTGGTATCTGTTCTCTTCTTCCATAGTAATATATACATTTTCCACCCTCACTAACAGATAGATATGGTCATCTGACTAAACTCAGACCAATGGGAGACAGGCAGAAATATCATGTATAATTTCTGAAATATTTCCTTAAAGGGAAGGATGGTGGTAACTTTTTTTTTTTGCCATCCTCCTTCATGGTGGCTAGAATATGGGTGTGATGGTTTGAGCTTGAGCAGCCATCTTGGACAATAAGGTAAAAATTTCATGTTGAAGGTAACTCATCCAAAAGACGAAGCCAGAGTTCCTATTTTCAAGTGACAAATAAATTTCTATCTTGTTTGTTGTGATTGTTAGGTACCATCAAGTTGACTGCAACTCATAGCAAGCCTATCTACAAAAATTAATACACTGCCTGGTCTCGTACCATCATTACAATTATTATGTTTGAGCCCACTGTTGCAGCCACTGTGTCACTCATCTCCTTGAAGATTTTCCTCTCTCTTGCTGTGTGACGCTATAGGATAATCACTCAACCATAGGTCAATTTGAACCTCAAGGTTAGCAGTTCAAACTCACCAGCAGCTCTACGGAAATCCTATATAGGGTTGCTGTGAGTTTGAACTGACTCCACGGCATTTAACAACAACCTTACCAAGCATGATTTTTTTCCCAAGGATTGGTCCCTCCTGATAACATGTCTAAAATAAGCAAGATGAAATCTTGCCATCCTTGCCTCTATGAAGCATTCTGGCTATACATCCTCCAACAAAAATTTGTTTGCTCTTCTGGCAGGCCATAGTATATTCAACATTCTTTGCCAATACAATCATTCAACTTCATCAATTCTTCTTCAAACTTCCCTACTCATTATCTATCTTTCACATGTATTTGAGGCATTTGAAAATACCATGGTTTAGTCCTCTAAGTGGTGTCTTTACATTTTAAGACTTTATGGAGATTTTTAAGCAGATTTGCCCAAGACATCAATTTTTTCACTACTGCTCCCATGAGTGTTGACTGTGGATTCAAGCAAAATGAAATCCTTGGAGAACAAACAAGTTGGCAGATCAGGTAGAAGTGCAGTGAGGAGCTCTGTCAGCAACAACACAGAATACCGGACCAAGCAGGCTCAGGGGATGGTCCCAGAGCTCTTAACCACATATAAAGGAATAGTTAGAAAGCTGAAAGGCTTACAGCAGGTGAATTTGTAGCAGAAGCAAGAAACCCAGTGCTTTTTAATCCAAGGCACTCAGTCATGGCTGAAAGGGCAAAGGACTAGAACTGAAGACATGAAAGCCAGATTAGTGAGCTGGAAGACAAATCTCTCAATACTACTAAGATAGAAGAACAAGCAGAAAAAAGGATAAAAAAAAATCTGAAGAAGGTCTAACACTCATGTTGAAGAACATGAAGAGAAATAACTGAAGAATTATTGGTATTCTGAAACAGAAAGAATCACACAAGTCCACAGAGGAGATAGCTGAAGAGATGCTGGAAGAAAATTTCCCTAACATCCTAAAAAGTGAAAAGATAAGTATTCAAGAAGCTCAAGGAACTCCAGGAAGGATAGACACTAAAAGAATATCACCAAGACGTATAATAATCAAGCTCTCCAAAATCAGAGATAAGGACAGAATCCTGAAAGCAGCTAGGGAAAAGAGAAAAGTAACATACAAAGGCAAGCAAATCAGATTAAGCTCAGATCTCTCAACAGAAACCATACAGGCAAGAAGGCAATGGAGAGACATATATATAAAACCCTGAAAGAAAAAAACTACCACCCAAGAATACTCTACCCATCAAAGCTGTCAATCAAATACCATGGTGTAATCAAAACATTCCAGGATAAACAGAAGCGAAGGGATTTTGCCAAAGCTAACCCTGCGATGAAAAACATCCTGAAGGGCGTTCTGTGGACTGAGAACCAAAAAGAACAGACAACAACCAGAGCATCACCCTGAACTCAATCAATAAATGGAAAAGTCAAGAAGAGAATAAAAAGAACAAATTCAGAAGATCTGGGAGGTCAGTCTAGGATCAAAACAATTACAATGTGAAAGATGGTAAACACAAAGAAAGAGAGATCCAGGTGGTGAGAAGGTCAGGTAGATAACAAGACACAATGGACTATCTTAAATGGAGGGAAAAGTTAATGGAATATAAGGTAACTACAATGATGGGGATGGGGTGGGGAGTTTAGGGAGAGGTGGAGGGAGGCACAGTAGAGCACAGGGTAAGAGAAGACACATTATAGTTCAGGTGTTGGGGAGGGCAATATAAGAAGGGGGAGGAGGTGGAAGAACAAGGTAGATAGGGATGCATGCTCAAGCTTGGAACAACAGGGCTCTGTGATACAGGGATCTTGGCATAGTTTGAAGAGGGGAAATAATACTAAGATGCTTGACTATTTTATGAATATTGGTTTCCCTTGCCTACTATTGTGAAATAGACACTTGAGTGGGATAGAAAGGAATGTCAGGAAACATGATTACAGAAAACTTGTAAGCCTGTCTTAAGCCTATAACTGACTGGAATACCTCAAAGGGGTTCTAGAACTTGCCCAGTGAAATAGGTCTCTTGCAAAGCCTTGGCACAGTACAGGACCTTAGGTGGGATCCTGAGTCCCACCCAGAACCTTCTGAGGTGGGGGACTCCCACTAGCAAGGACAAGCAAACCAGCCTGAAACAGCTAGAGCAACAGAAAATACATTTTCAAAGAAAGATCATCAGGAAAAACCCAAAACAAAACTGTCAGCATGACTGGCTACTGGTAAGAATAAGCAAGCTGTTAACCGGGAAGCCATCAAGGCAAGCAATCAAGTTCCTTCAGGACAAACCCCCTCTAAGACTGAAACTCAAAAGGAATACATGAGCAGGCATGTAAGCTTGTTGGCGACCACATTGGTCCAGTGGTGAGTGTTAGAGGGGGAAAGGTAGCAATGAAGAAATGCACTGAGTTCAACCACAGTCCATTGACTCCCGTTGACCTGCAGATGAGAGAGAGAGAAGAGGAAGGGCTGGTTGGTCCAAAGTATGGTAACACCTAGGGACACCTGAGCCCATGGACAAGGACATAGCCACAGAGGGCTAGAGCTGAGAGTGAAGCATCCAGCTGATGAGAAGTGAGGGGAGATGCACAAGAACACCCAAACTTGCAGATAGTACCCATCTGA
Source organism: Chrysochloris asiatica (assembly GCF_000296735.1). Classification (NCBI taxonomy): domain Eukaryota; kingdom Metazoa; phylum Chordata; class Mammalia; order Afrosoricida; family Chrysochloridae; genus Chrysochloris; species Chrysochloris asiatica. The sequence goes on from NW_006408595.1 coordinate 6,100,628, forward strand.
CTTAGCCTCAATGGCTTGATAATCAGAACTCAACTAGAGGAAGATTTAAAAAAAAAAAAAAAAATTATTTTGTGATAAAGGAAACCAGGGTAAACTGCTACAATCTGATGAACTTGACCTATACTCATGGAGGTAGTAACTCTAAATACCAACAGAGAGGGAAGGAGTCTTCATATCAAGTATCAATGCTATCCCCTCTGTACACAGGGTAGACAGGGGCAGGAACCCTAAAATTGGCTACCTAAAATGAGGGGGCAATAAAGGCATGAAGTGACTGGCTTACAAGGTTTCAAGAGCAAGTTTAATTTAAGAATGTGAAGGGGAAGAAAGAGTCCACACTAAATAGTTTTCATCTTGTCTAGATGGGTCTCATTAAAAGAGGTGGGGATACGATTCTTATGATTCAACAGTAACTGTTATCATGATTAATTGCAACTGTCACAATTGTAAAGGTAGAAGTTTTGTAGCAAAAATTAGGGAGCAGTTAATCTTACAGTCCAGAAACAAAGGACCCTAGGACTACCAAGGGAGAAGAACACAAGCAGAATGCAAGACCTTATCCAGAGAAGCAGTGACATGAGAGATGGAGGCAGAGATGGGGACATGGAGAAGGGGAGTGGCTGAGGACTCTAGATTCATGGGAAGAGAGGGACTAAGAGCTGGTGGCCAGGATGCTAACTTGCAGAATGCACCCTTTAGTGGTATAAATTATTATATATGCCTGAGTGTTTTTGTTTTCATTTTTAAAAAAAAAGCTAAAATGAATACAGAGAAATACTGTTAACTGATAGTACATGGAGGGGATTATAATCATTGTAATGAAACAAGGTGTATGATTTGTTGAATGTAAAACTGATGATCTGCCCTGTAAACTTTCACTCAATCCACAAGAAAAACCTAAACACACACAAACACTAACACCCACTGTCATGTTGGTTCCAACTCATATAGGGTTTACTGGGAGCAGCTGATGAGTCTGAACCACTGACCTTGTATGTAGTTCAAAATCAACCTTGTGGTCAGGCACTATTTAAGTATTCGACTCTACCATTTTCATGACGTCTCAAATACTTACTATGCCTTTAAAACTACCATGCAGCTGATCTTCAGCAAAAATATGGAACTGGAGAGGTCTGATGCTGAAAATGATAGCTGACTTCAACATGGTTATTGTTTCTTCCAGTCTTTCACCACAGGCAACTACAGCTACGTGCATTCTTTCAATGGGCTGTATTTTCAGACTATACCTAATACAAAAAACAAACAAACACAGTGTCCAGCAGTTTTAGTATATAGGATAATATGCTTACAATATATTTCCACCAAGTTCAAAAACTGAAATTCAAAATGTCTATTTAAAAAGCAAAGAAACACCAAAATATACAATATTATAATGATGAAGTCATCATATTTTTTATACCTTCAACCACCAGCCAGTCTCAATCAGTGTTCTTCATCTGAACCATGCAACATCAAAACTGACTATTTTCTCCATTATCTGAAGGATGGTACTGAAGTTACTAATTCATGACTCATCATGCTGGTGCCTTAGGGCATTAGGACTTAATTGTATCAGTGAACCTCAGCTGAGAAGGGGACTACTAATTTGTAAGTATTTTAATTCTTTTTTAAACTTTTCAATTAAAACAAATATCAAGCATATACAATAGCAGAAAGCCTAATGTAAGAAATCCCATGTATTCATCTCTCAGCAAAAACACTCATCTATTCAATGGCACTCAGGTTTCATTTAAATTCCTTCTTACACCCTCTTGTCATCTACTAATGCATCATTCTGAAGGAAACTCACACATAATTTCAGTGATGCATGTTATTTTAAACCATGCTGATTACAAGAAAGTTTCCCTCATACATCTTTTTTCACTGATACACATTAAGTCCCACTTAACAAGTATTCCAAGAAAGGCAAAATTTTCTAAAACGATCTAAAAATTATTTATTAATAAATGATGATAACTGAAATTTGAACTATATTGGTAGTATTTAACTAGACCATGGTAACTGTGGAACTAGGCAATGCAAGGACTACTACTTACAAATGTCTTTTTGGATTTCCTATATTGAGTTACTTGTGGAAGCTATGCTTGGATCTACATGTAACACAGAGTACTATATAAGTATAATATCAGGACTAAATAAGCTTTAAATCCTTTTGAATCTTCTCTCAACACACTGATCTTATCATACTCTATTAGCACAAAAAGAGCAGAACTAATTATATCTAATTAATTATAACTAATTTATACACTAAATAAAATAGTATATTATTTGTAATATAGAATAAACACCTCATCTGTAATTTCAGCATAATATAATTGTCTTAAATTGACTCCTAAATGCATGCAAGAATGGAAGACAACATAAAACAAAATTAATAACACTTTAAAATAAGCATCACAAGGTACAAATTCTTTGAATTAAAAATACATAAATTTGATGCAATTTTGGCTTATCAAGGTTTTTTCTGTAAAATGTGTACGGGGACTAGAAAGAGAAAACTATCATTGTTCACAGGTGATATATTTATGTCAGTATAAAATACTGAAAAAAACTACAGGTAAATAACTAGATTTTATAACAAGATTGCTGGATAAAAATTTCAATACACAACTGTACATAGCCAGTTTGACAATACAAAATGAGAAACCGAACAAAGTGCAGTTAATAATCAATGAAGAAAATTATGACTGTTCTATGACTTTTCTGTTATAAATATGTAAACATTTGGAAAATAATGAAGCTTATAGTTACTTTGTATACAACAACTTAAAACACTGGAAACATTGAGAAAGTGTTTTTTCTTGTTTGTTTTTTTTAAAACACCTTATTGAGTATTTTTAACAGTGTTTCCTTCTTGTGAGAAGAGCAGGTATCTTTTCTATGCTTTGGTAAAAATGTCATGTTTTGTTAAGTGCTGCTGAGTCAATTCCAACTCACAGCAACCCTGAATATAATTTCCAAGGAGCAGCTGGTGAGCTTGAACCACAGACCTTGTCGTTTACACCAATCTTGCAATCCAGCACATTAACTCATAGGAGCCACACCAGGACTAAATGTGCACTTTGTTGTGGTGGTCAAATGCTGTGTGGCATTGAATTGCTGCTCCCATAAAAACGTATTCTCAGAAACCCTACATAAGGTCACTGTGAATGAGAACTGACTTGATGGCACTGGGTTTGGTTTGCTATATACCAGCAACAGAGAAAGGAGCCCTGGTGATATAGTGGGTTAAACATTTGGGTTGCTAACCACAGGGTCAGCAGTTCCAATCTACCAGTCGCTCCACTGGAGAAAAATGAGGCTTTCTGCTCCCATAAATACTTACAGCCTCAGAAATACTATATAGGGTCACCATAGTCAGAACCAACTCAATGGCACACAATCAACAACAACAGAAAGATAGCCAGAATATGAAATTTCCACAGCATACTACTTTAATTAACATTTAAAAATCAGAATCTAAAAATAAATTTAACAAACTATATGGACTTTCATAGGGAAAACTATAAAATCTTCATTAAAAATTTTTAAAAGACCTATGTGTATAAGGAAGAAGCTCTGGTAGCGTAGTGGTTACAAATTGGACTCCTAACCTCAAAAAGTCAGCAGTTCGAAACTACCAGTTGTTCCCTAGGAGAAAGATGAGGCTTTCTGCTCCCATAAAGATTTACAGCCTCAGAAACCCTGTACAGGTCGCTATGGGTCGGAACCAACTCCATGACACACCACACCACCACCACATGTAAGCACTGGACCACAAAGTTGGTTTAAACTACAAGGTCGGCAGCTCAAACTCACCAGCTGCTCTTCAGAAACCCTACACAGGATTGCTATAAGTCAGAACTGACTCCACGGCACTTAACAGTAACAACATCTCAGACTGTAAAGATGTAATTTTTCCTCAAACTGATTCATGTATTCCATGTAATTCCAAACTCCCAACAGCTTTGATATGTTTATGTGTATAGTAGAAGTTGAACAGATGAGGATAAAATTTACACGGGCAAAGGGCTTAAGAATAGCCAGGACCCTCTTTAATAAAAACAAAGTGGAAGACTTGGTCTATCACAGAATTGTGTGGCACAGGTGGTGCAAGAGTACACAAACACCAGTGGAAAAAAAAACAGTAAACTCTTAAAAAAAACCTCAAGCATACTGATGACACCTGATGTGTGAAAAAAGTAATGGGGAAAAGATGAACTTGAAGAACTCTGCAATAAATGATGTTAGGACAAGTGGATAGATGTGATGGTGTGAATTGTATCCTCCAAAAGCATATGTTCAAGTCCTAATCCCTGGTACCTGTAATCGTGGCCTTGTTTGAAAACTGGATCTTTGAATATGCTATCAGTTACATGAGGCCATGCTGGAGTAAGGTAAAGCCAGCAGGTATTCTTATAAGAAGTTTCCTGGTGAAGAGAAAATTTCCTAGTAAACAGGTAATGGCTTGAAAGTAAAGATTGAAAAATAGCTATTGTAGGAATTCTGTGTTTGATTTTAAGAACAGAGAGATGTAAATGACATGAGCATTGTGACATGCTGCTAGGAAGCAATCAGTCAAGTGAAGACGCTGTAAATGCAGATTCAAATTACCTCTGAAGTCCTCAGAAAGAAAAAGCCTAAAATGCTTCCTGAAACTCAATGGAATAGCATGTGGCAACTAATATGATAATTATGAAGACCTTGCTACATGGAAAAAAGTATCAATATTTTAAATTCAAAATTCAAAATTGATCTATAGTCTACTTATAACTACGGTGTTGTTAAGTGCCGTCGAATCATTTCCAACCCATAGTGTCCCCATATAGGGTTTCTGAGGAGCAGCTAGAGAGTCTGAACCCCTAAACTTTAAGTTCAAATCGATCTTGAGGTTGAGTACTTAACCTACAATGCTACACCAGGACTACAGAGATGCATAATATGCATATGAACAAAATATTTGTGATAGGAATTGAGACGACTTTTTAAATATTTTCTTATGTTCGTTGTATATAGGAGGAAATCGCCCCTAAATAAGCTTTGATCAACATAAGCAATACAAAGAACTAAATTTAGGAAAAGCTATGACAGGTCTGGGAAGAAAATAATGGTGCCCAGCTAAGTGCCCTCTGGTGCCCAGCAAGATATGAGACCTAAGTGGTAGTTAAGAAGACATGCACAGATGCTTTACCAGGTGTAGGTGGGGAAACTCACTGAGATTAGGCAAGAAGGAAGAGAATGGCAATCGAGTGGTATTGTGGTTTATCGGCGTGTCTGGAATAGGGTGATTAAATGTAAGTGTTCCTTAGTTCTAAGTAAGAAACTAAGCTTGAGAAATTTTACATACTGATACAATATGTAGAACAAAATGATTACTATATTTTATGTGAACATATATGACTGTATACAATTTTACACAGAGTACTTCGGACAGTAACAAGCACAAGGGCTTACAACATAATGGATCCACATGTAATTCTTCCCAGGAAATACTTTGGGTGTATTAGTAAGGTAAGGTGGTGGTGGTGTGCTGTGGAGTCAGTTCCGACTCATAGCAACCCTATATAGGGTTTCTGAGGCTGTAAATCTTTGGTGGTGGTGGTGGTGATGTGCCATAGAGTCGATTCTGACTCATAGCAACCCTGTATAGGGTTTCTGAGGCTGTAAATCTTTACAGGAGCAGAAAGCCTCATCTTTCTACCGTGGAACAGCTGGTAATTTCGAACTACTAACCTTGAGGTTAGCAGCCTGACTTGTAACCACTATGCTACCAGAGCTAATTAAAATAAGGTTGTTGCTGTTTATGCTAAGTGTCGTCAAGTCAGTTCCAACCCATAGTGACCCTGTACAGTACTTCTGAAAAGTAGCTGGTGAGCTTGAACGGCCAAGCATGCAGTCCAAACAGCTTTTCAGTCTGGCACATTAACCCACAGTGCCACACCAGGATTCTTAAAATAAGGTAGAGAAGCTAAACCAAACAAGTGATAAGCAGAGACTCTAGAATTTCAACTAGGTCTACTTTCCTGAGGGGTACTCATGAAGTTAGGGAGGAAGTATGATGATGATAATGATGATGATGATCCATGTTATAATTTACAAAAGGACCTGGGCTGTATAAATCGTAATATTAAAAAACGTTCAAGCTTGCCCAGGTTCCCGAGTAGATTTACGTCATAAGACTGGAGAGAGCAAAGCAGAGTTTACCAATAATTATGCATTAACGATGTTTTGTAAGAATGAAAAATATGAAGCTCCAATTCTTAAAAATTATAAAAGCTGAACGGTAATATTGTTTTTAAACATTTTTAAAAGTTGACTTCGACTGATGTAAGCTAAAACTGCCATCACCCAAACTTTGCAATAGCAATGGAAAGCAATTAAAATATTTTATTTCACTTATTCCTTCCCAGTACTTCAAGGGATGTATAATGTGTATTGGGAATTCAAGAATTAAAACACATGTAATATTTTACATATATACCCTTGAAGAATGCAGCCAGCAACACCAGGGGTTTTCATCAGCCCACCCTCCATTTCCCTAAGAATGACTCCCAAGGGCACAGGACTGACTTCTGAAAGCCACCTTTGAGATATATAACCTATGCCTAGAAATTGTGGTAGGTAGTCTAAGAAGTTTTTATATTAAAATAAATACACGTGCAACATGATCCCTATTATGCCCTTAAAATATACAGAAACCATCTAACTGCTTTCGTTTCAATTAACAATCTCACCCTAACCTTCCTCAATTCAATTTCCACACTGCAGTAGGGCCAAATTCCTGAAAATCTTAGCAAGTCACTTACTTGCTTAAAATCCTTGCATGCCAGGTAAAGCCTACGCTCTTTGACAAGGTCTCAAGGCCCTCTGCAGCCCCTCTCCCAACTGCCCACTTTGTTCGCTTGCTCCAGTTGTAAGGCCTTGCAGTTGCTTGAACTCACTGCAGTCTTTTCCTCTGAGCTGCTGCACATTCTACAGTTCTTCCACCTAGAAAGCCTCATTCTTCTCCTTATTCACTGTGCAGTCACAGCTTACACATCACTCCCTGATGCTTTCAGACGACTCCCAACCTGGTGCTCCTCCAATCATCAGAGCTAGAACTCATAACCCACTACTACAATCCCAGGTTTACTGGCCCAAAGCTCCCATTAGAACACAAGTTCCTAAAGGAGTTGAGTGCTGAAGCTGTATCAAAGAAGTTCTTACCACCACCACAGAGACTTAAAATTTACATAAATCATAAAGATCTGATTAAAATAAGGGAAGGCATCTCAGGGCAACTACCCCAGTCCCTTGCCACTATCTCAGGGAGCTATTCTGACAAAAACACTGTTTTATTAACACAGAAAGGGATCTCAGATGCCAGACAATTCAATACCTTCATTATCCAGAGTCCTGGTGTGGCGCTATAGGATAAGCACTAGACCACAAGGTTGGTTTGAATCACAAGGTCACAATTCTAATCCACCAGCTGCTCCTCAGAAATCCTACAAAAAGTCGCTATGAGTCGGAACCACCTAGACAGCACTTAACCATAACAGCAGCTATCCAGAGACGTAACTTAAAAGGTCGATACCAAGCCAAACCTGTTGCCAGTTGCCGGTGAGTTGATTCTAACTCAAAGCAAACCAGTAAGACAGAGCCAAACTACCCCATACAATTTCCAAGGCTGTAATCACATTTGCTTACTCAGAGTAGCTGTGGGTTCAAACTGAAGACCTTTTTATTAGCTGAATACTTAACCAATGTGCCACCATGGCTTCCAAAACCGCTGTTGTTAAGTGTCATCAAGTCGGTTCCCACTCATAGCGACCCTGTAAAGGGTTTCTGAGGAGCAGTTGGTGACTTTGAACCACTGACCTTGTGGTTCACATAAACACTGTCATATCATCTGCTCCTACATTAAATATTTTCCTTCATCCTCCCAGTCTCCAAAATTCAGTCTTTCTGTGAATAACAATTTAATCCTTCCCCAACTGACCCAATCCACCTAAAAAGTTTGTCAGCATTCCTGTTCCAAATTAGATAAATGTCGTATGTTTACTAATTCAGTGGAAATCTATCTTTATCACTTGTTACTTAGTCAGATCATACATTCTTTGAACAACGGTTTATCTTAATAAACTGAGAAAATAGAGCATTTTCTATACAGTATGTACTAAAATTAGTAATAGCAAAGAACTGTAACTATAAAATGGGGGAAAGGAATTGAAAACTCAACCAGAAAATAAATTATTTACTTGTATGATAATATAATTTACAGGAAAATAAGTAAGGTTTTATTTACTGTCTAATCTTACCTACACTGATCTGTCAATTAAATATTAAGTGCCTACCTAAAAGCCGCTTCCCAAAAGCAGTTCATTCCACAAACATCAGAGGGCAGCATCCAATAGGGATTCCAGTAACACAGAGAGAAATCTTTACACCTAACAGAGTAAGACAGAAATAAGAGTCCTATGTAAGTAATTAAGTTTCGAACTAACAAGGAATTTGCTCAATAGCATAATAACTTACTGTTCTGTTTTAAAGTAAAGCAACATATTTGAAAATCCTGGATGTCAGGGTAACTTGTTGATTTTTTAAAATAAGAGGTCCCCCTGATTTTAAGTAGTTTAATACCTTTAGAATATTCTAAAGATTAAGAAATCATTTCCTAGCCAGGAACTCTCCAGATAAATTAAACAAAATGGAAATAGTTCTAAGATTTCCCCCCATTAACTGATCTCTTCTTCCATGAGTCAACTACATTGCCCTAAAAAAATACATAATCTATTTCAGCTGAACAAAACCTTATCCTGAAGAAAAAATAAAGTGCCACAAATGCTTGCTAAAAAGACAAGACAACAAGACTTTCTAATGTTTTTAAATAAATCCCTCAATCCAGCTAATCATGTGGTGTTTAAAACTGAAAAACTGGATATCATGCTCATAATCATAGCTCAATTTCATTATCCACAGTTTCTCAGGTTCACTATATTATGCAAGCTAAAATAGCTGATTAAATTTGTTTTTCTCATATATAAATGTGATCTTTCTTCTTAAATCACAGGTTGCAGCTAAAACAAATGTCTCACATTACCAAGTTGGTTTTTTTTTATCATTGTTATTCCTTTTTTAAAAAAAAAAAAAGCCATTGAGTCAATTCCAACCCTATAGGACACAGTAGAACTGCTCCATGGTCTCCCAGGCTGTAATCTTTATGGAAGCAAAACGCTACATCTTTCTCCCATGTCTTGGTGGCTTGGTGAGTTCAAACTGCTGAACTGCTGACCTTCATTAGCAGCTGGGTGCTTTAGCTCCTGTGCCACCAGAGTTCTTTTTCAGAACTTCACCAGAGAAGAGATCTGAGTACCAAAGTAGGTATGTAGTAGTCACTAAACCAGGCCAGCTCATAGCCCATCACTACATAACTGTTTCTCTTACTATGGGTTCAAGTATAAAATGACTGTTTGCACAGAGTAAGGTTTATGGTGTATCATGAAATTCTAACTTTGAAGCATCTATGATCACAAGTACCAGCCATCTGAGGCAGGGGTTTCTCAGCCCTGGCTGCATGAGTAAATCAACTCAAAACCCCAGACTAGACCTATTAATTCAGATTCCCTGATTTTTAAAACACCTTCTGATTATGAATGATAATGCATAAATAACTACACAATTGGAATTTTTCATAGAAAAAGTTACATTTTAATTTGGTTGTCCTTTAAGAAGACACCGTTCTATAGCATAGCATAAAACATTATATATCTTAAAGAGTTGATTAAGTTAGAAGATAAGAAAATGTGTGCAACACCAATAAAATTTAGGACTAGATTAGGAAATGCATGTTTGTACTTTTATAGGCATGTTTATACATTTTTAGGTCTCACATTTCATATATCAAGGATCAGACTCAATGATGATTAACAATAACAATGAACACTTGTACAGTTCGTTTCTGATTCCAATACTTTCAAATACAATTAAGCCTATGAGATATGAGAGTAAAACCAGAGGCTCTTGGCTATAGTCTAGAAATGGACCCTTAACTCCATCTTAAAGTGTTGACCAGAGTCTAGAATCCATATTGAATTTCAAAGTTGCCTTTTCTAACTGCCTCCTTTACCATAAGGCCATTGCTGAGCATTTTGTTCAAAGATTTTACATTAAGAATCTTGGTAAAGAGGTGAAAATGTGGAATGCAGACTTTCTGGAGCCACAGAAGCTGGATGTGGCCCAAACTACTATGCTGAGATAATCTTCAAATCTTAAAAATGAAGGCAAAAATACTCCCTGAAGTCTTCTTTAAAGCAAACAATAATTTAAATTAATTAGTGCTTAATGTTTACCTTGAGCATTGTGATCTTTTAAAGAACCATCTATATAGGATCAAAATAACAGCAGCAACTTGCAAGGTTGCATAGGATATTTAGAGGCACAGAGTTCAGGTTAATGGGAGAGGAACAGTTTAGAAAAGGAGGTTTCACAACATGAAGAGCATGATCACTGTCACTGAACTGATGTTGTTGCGTATGTTCTACTCCGTATAAAAATACTAGGGGAAGTCAAAAAGTATTGTTACTAAGGTTTCAGTTCATACATGCAAATTAAACAAAATGTGTTTAAATGTGGATGGCTGCAGACAAGTTCTCTCAGTATAATACACTTGTCTTAGTCTCACCAGGGTGCCTTCAAAGAAAAGGATACTTTTGGGATACTGAAGAAAAACAATTTTGAGGTAAGGGTTAATATCAAATTTTTACCAAAACTCAAGTAGACATCGTCCCAAATTGTTGAAACTTTGCAATAAATTTACAGGAATGCTGCCCCACATAAAACAACCATTTTTAGAGAATTGCAAGCGTTTGAATAAAGTTCGGGAAGATCTCAAAGATGAGCTAAGAGAGAAACTGTCAACCTTGACCAATGAAGAAATTTTGGTTGAAGTCCAGAAACTGGTAGAAACAGAGTTACCAAGTTGGGAACTCACATGACTTGGAATTTTCAATTTTAAAAAACATCTTGGATTTAGTAAGCTTTAGGCTCGGTGAGTGCCAAAAGTGTTTGCAAAGATCAGTTAACTGAAAAAGATAATCTTTCCATCAGTCTTTTAAGGAAGATCAAAATTAACAACAACAACTTTATGAATCATAACCAGAGAGGAGTCTCAGATTTACCAATACGACCCAAAGGGCAAGGTCCAATCAAAAGTGTGGCTTCTGAAGGGACCTGCTATGCCAGTTAAATTCAAGGCTAAGAAATCCGCTCAGAAGATTACTGGGGCTGTTTTTTTTTTTTTTTTTGTGATTCCCAAAGGGTAATCTTGATAGGGGTAGCAGGGTGGCTCCTTAAGAAAAGCACTGGACTGCAAATCACAAGATCTATGGTTCAAGCCCAGAAGTTGCTCTGCAGGAGAAAGACGAGGCTTTCTGATCCTTCAAAGATGTACATCCTCAGAAACCCTACAAAGGGTTGCTATGATTCGGAACAAACACCACCACCACAACCACTACCAATCTTAATCGAGTTTCTCAAAGTTAGAGGATGACCATGGGGGCTTACAACATTTTCAGAAAACTGAAAATTACATTGTTGTTGTGAAGTGCCATTAAGTCGGTTCCGACCCATAGTGACCCTGTATACGGTTTCCAAGGAGCAGCTGGTGAGCTTGAACCACCAAACTTGCAGGTCAAATGGCTTTGCAGTCTGGCGCGTTAACCCACAGTGCCACACCAGGATTCAGCCACACTGGGACTCCGAAAATTACATTAGTGAAAAAAAAGAAAAAAAATAAAACAGGAAAGGTGCATTGTGGTTGCTGTTAAGCGCCATTAAGTCAGTTCTGAGGATTTCCAAGGGCTTGAACCACCCACCTTGCAGTTAGCAGTCCAGGGCTTATCCTATAGCACTACACCAAAACACTGGAAATATGCATGGAGGACTTTTTTTTCCCCCATCATGACAATAAACCTGCCCATTCTTTGGAATAGCAAAGAATTTCCTTAGGGAACCTTACTACCACCCCTTCTTCCCTCCATCCCTGATCTAGCCACTTCAGACTTCTTTTTGTTCCCAAAACTCAAGTAACAGTGAAAAAGGAACACAATTTGAGTCCCTTAAAAATGCCAAAACTGTCATTAGGGTTAGAGAGATGGAAGCACTGCATTCAGACATGTACAGACCTAGACGGAGGATGTGTGAAGAAACAATAGCTTCACATGTTGTTATTTTGGTCTATGATTTTGTAGTAATACTTTTTGACTTACCCTTATACATACCTTCCAGATATAGTGATACTGTGCTATAGATACATAAGTGCTAGAATGGGTGTCTCTAACACTCTCAGTGAATCTACATTTACTTCAAAACAGAGTTTTTTTTTAAAAAAAAAAAAGAAAAATGTTCAAACACAAAAAATCATTTCCAAGATTTTCAAAACTTATAAAATGTAAAAATGGAAACACTTCATGCTCTGGATTAAAGAGAGCATTGGACATTAATGCTCACGACAATAACATTTTTCAAACTTGATGTTTACTTAAATCCTATAATGGAAGGGCCTTTTATACTTTTAAATGGCAAAAGGATTTATTTTATTTTATTTTTAAATGTTCCTGACAGTCATTTCACTGAAACCCAAGTACAACTTAGAGAGTCAGGGATAAGTCTAGGCATATCCACCAGCACAATGGGAAATCTGAAGCAAGCCTACTTAAGTAACTTCCCAACACAAATACCTGTGCTGTGATTGAGCATGAGAAACATGCTTACAGACACTTTTAAGGGGGCTAATCCCATAGTATGCTCCCAAATCATCAGTGTCTGAAGATCAGTGCCTGGGTCTAAATCATTTCTTGTTCTTAAATCTCAATGTTATGAGTACTCAGGAAGTAGGAAAAGGATTGTTTATACCTACATGGCACTGAAACAATTATCTAACCACTTGTGGTTAAGTGTCGTCAAGTCGATTCCGGCTAATAGCAACCCTGTATAGGGTTTCCAAGGAGTGGCTGGTGGGTTTGAACCACCAACACTGTAGTTAGCATTCCAGTGCTTATCCTAAAACACCACACCAGAACTCCATCTAACTTAACCACTCTGGGGTAAGTTCACATTATACTATACACTAAAAACCCAAAGGAGCTCTGGTAGCGTAGTGGTTACGAATCGGGCTGTGAACCTTAAGGTCAGCGGTTCGAGACTACCAGCCGCTCCGCGGGAGAAAGATGAGGCTTTCTACTCCCGTAAGGATTTACACCCTCGGAAACCCTGTACAGGGTCGCTATGGGTCGGAACCGACTCGACGGCACTTAACAACAACAACAAAAACCCAAATGGATAAAAGATTCAAATGTTAAAAAAAAAAGTAAACAAGGTCTGGTAGGAGGCTTGCTCTATAACAGCAAAATCTGTAAGGGGGAAAAAAATCTCTAAATGGGGGGACATGCCAATATTAATAGATACAGTATACATATCATGAACAAAATTTAAGTCAACAAGTAGAATTAAGTACTAGCAACAGGTACAGCACACACACACACAATAATTTTAATGTTTTAAAATAAGATTTTTTAAATCAAACATACATATTAACTTTGTTGTTGTTGTTAAGTACTGTGGAGTCGGTTCTGACTCACAGTGACCCTGTACAGGGTTTCCAAGCTGTAAATCTTTATGGGAGCAGAAAGCCTCCTCTTTCTTCCACAGAACCACTGGTAGTTTCGAACTGCTGACCTTAAGGTTCGCAGCCCGATTTGTAACCACTACGCAAATCACTATCGCCCCTCCTCCCCAGCAAAAAAAAAAAAAAAGACAGAAAGATTTAAATTCACTAAAATAACTACTGTTGTTAAGTACTGCCAAGTTAATTCCAACTACTCATAGCAACCATGTTCAGGGTTTCCAAGGTCTTAAATCTTTCAGGGAGCAGAAAGCTTCATCTTTCTATGAAGGGGTATCAAACTGCCAACCTTGTGGTTCACTGTCCAGTGCTTACCCTATGGAGCCACATGCTCCCAAAATAACTACTGGTGTTTATTATAGTATGAGTCAGGAGTGTACTGAGCACATTCCCAAACTAAACCAAACCCACTGCACTGAGTCAATCCTGACTCATAGAGATCCTACACATCAGAGTAGAAATGCTCCTTAGGGCTGCTCTATGAGAGCAAACATCTTTCTCTAGCAGAACAGCTGGTGGATTTGAACCAGACCAGACCTTATAATTAGCAGCCCAACACTTAGCCCACTATGTCAATATGGATCCTTATTAAGCACAAAAGTAGGTTCCAACTCACAGCAACCCTGTATAGGGTCTCTAAAGAGCGGTAGGTTTAAACTGCTGGCCTTCAGATTAGCAATCCAGTGCTTATCTACACTAGGACTCCACATTGTTGTTGTTGTTATAAAGTGCCATCTCACAACAACCCTGCGCAAGGTTTCCAAGAAGCAGCTGGTGGATTTGAACAGTCGACCTCGCAATTAGCAGTCCAGTGCTTATCCTACAATGCCACACTAGGACTCCAGACTCCACATTACAACTATGCAAATGCTGCTATCATCTTCACTGAACTAAAATACAAGGTGCAGCATATTGGTTTTATATAAATTATCTCTGCATTGCTTTTGTTAAGTACCATCAAGTTGGTTCCAACCCATTGAGACCCTGTATGGGGTTTCTAAGGAGCAGCTGCTGAGCTTCATCCGCCGACCTTTCGGTTCAAACCAACTTTGCAGTCCAGTGCTTTAACCCACAGCGCCACACCAGGACAAACAATAAAGACAAAGCTGGACTTTTAAGTAATTCAACTTTTTTCACTATTCGTTGTCCCAACTTCTCTCCTCTTCATCACAAATAACAGTAAAAAAGAGAAAAAAGAAACCTTTTCATTAAAATTAGTGGCCAAACCATTCTCAGTGAAATCAATGGTTCACAATCTCTTGTTGAATATTATTACACCAACTGGGCCTCGTACCTAAAAAGCAGCTTCCTGGTCATCACTGCCAGGCATTCTAATTTAGCATGTCTGGACAGGGCCAAGGACAGTAATTATTCTCAGTCACAAATTGAGAAACAATCACTTACGATTTAAATGATCAAAACCATTACCATATTAGCTCCAATTCTGAAGCTCTATGCCAAGAACCACACTACATATTGTATACATGCTAATTCACTTCAATTCTCATAAACAACCCAACATCACAGATATTCTTATCCCTATTTAACAAATGAGAAGACTTGTCCAAGGTCAACACAGCCAATAAGTGACTCCAAAGATTTCCAGTCTTTAAAATTCCAGTATATTCTTAAGAGTGCACAGGACCTAAAAGAACTGACAAGTGGATATCCTAACCAGATCTGACAGAGTGACATGACTACTACTGCGAATCACAATGAATCACATAAAGCCTCTGTTAGGTGGGTTTTGCACAGATGCAATCACTGAAATGCTTACTAGTTTCTTTATTCCCTACTACGCGTCAGGTTTCAAAGTCATTCAGACTGCAAGGTCATGGTTCAAGCTCATCAGCTGCTGCTTGGAAACCCTATACAGGGTCGCTATGGGTCGGAATCGACTCGACAGTATTTAACAACAACAATCAATATACCCATATAGATACAACAGGATGAAATCCTGAGAATCACTTTTAAGTGATTCACAATCATGTGAAAAATGAGCGTTTTAACCACCCTCTCTCTTTAACTAAAATGTAAAAAATGACACATTATATAATAACCCCTTCCGTAGAAATATTGATGCCTGGTAATAATGGCTGGCTGATACAATCTGTCTGTACTGACTAGCTTCACAGAAACTTTGCCAGGGAGACACCGCACACCTGTAGTGTTCCTGCTTTGAGACTCCAATCCTAACACCAATTATTTTATCTGTCTACTATACGGATGTGCCGTGTCACACAGCCAGAGAAGCAGAGGTCCCCAATCCCAGGCCATTAATGACTGGTCCAGAGATAGGCAGGACATCCAAGCAAATCCACAGAGACCCTTTTCTGAGATTTTTCTACTTAAGATTAGAGAGGAAACATTGCAAAGGTCCCATGAACAAAATTGGCATGCAGTGGAAGAGAATGAAAAGAGGTCTCCCCCAGCCCTTGAGGCTCCTGCAACTGCCCTGATATCTGCAGCTTTTCCTTCAATTCTGTTCCTTCCAGCAACCTATATAAGACAACAAATACCCATTTTGCTTGAATTAGTTTTATTGGATTTTAATCACTGGCAACTAAGAATTCTATTATAAATTAAATATGGTAAGAATTAGCTACATTTTACAGGTGAGGAAACTAAAGCATAGAGAGGTGATGTAATTAATTTGGTCAAGATCTCTCATAGCAACCAAGAGTCAGAATGAGAACACAGGCTTGTGTAACACAAGGATCCACGAATTTTCTAAAATAATGGCTTAAAATAGAATGTACTAAATGATCATGGATTCTACTGAAAAACTGTCCTTATGATCTTTAAGTTCTTTAAGAATGTTGAAGGACTTTTCCAAGAACTTTGTTGTCAGAGAATTCTGTGCAATTACTACTTTATGTAAGATTTGCCCACTGGGTATAACCCTAGATCCCATGTTTTAAACAAAAGAAGTTAACAGTTATAATCTTTCAAAAAAGACTGCTTTAAAAGAATGATAATCAAGTTCTATAAAAAAGACGAAGCTGTTGGCTTGCTTCATGGCCCCACTATTTACCCTTTAAATATCATCAAGGCTAGGCCCTCATCATCACAGCAACTTTATAGAAAGAGCGTTTTGACCAAAAATCAAAGGTTACATACTTTCAAATCCTGGTCCAATTACTGGTGCCGTCTGGACTTTGGCCAAATGATTTACACGTAGAAAGAGGTTGAGGATAAACTACTCCTGTGGTGCTATAGGGTAAGTGCAGTTTGAAACACAAGGTCAGCAGTTCAAACTCACCGGCCGCTCCTTGGAAACCCTATACTGGATCGCTATGAATCGAAACCAACTCGACAGCATTTAACAACACCACCACCCTATGACAGCCAAAAAATTTGTTTTAACTATGAGAATTCAAATATTAATCAGATATTAACAAATCTGAAATAAACTTGTCAATATGGTTTCAGAAGTAGTTCTGCTTTCAGGAATAGAGAGTCCTGATGATGTTTTAGGCACTCCCTTGAACATAATTAAATTGTAAAGTAAAAACATGACGATCCAGCTTTTCCATGTTGCTCCTATGTCACTTAACAGCAACATCTGTGCAAACTTCCCCTCCATGCATGCAAGTACAATTCACCATATTTATAAACACTGAGAAACCCTTCAACTTAGACACATGCCTCCTTTAAGATGATGAGTTATACTGTTTAGAGGTCCTCTAAAAGTATAGCTTTTTAGTGACTCGATTCTGGCACTCCAAACTTAAGATTTCACTAATAGTTCTATAAAATATTTATTAAAACTGAGGTATTTATTTTCTAAATTTCAAATAAAGCTATTTTGTTAAAATTAGCTGGCCAACTTGACATGTAAATACAATTTATTAAAAATCTGTCACAAAATGAAGTACACATATCTGAAACAAAGTGCTAAAAATGAACGCTACTCTATCAAACTGAAATGTTAGTAATATCCTCATCTACTTTGGTTAAAATTTTGCCTCTATACGATTCTATCCAATACAAAACATAGTTTTTCTATCCTTTTAAATACCTCACAATAACACAACAGACCATAAAGACCTTAGCTTCCACCTGTCACTTTCATGAGCTCATTCAAGTGTTCAGTCTCAGATAATTGAGGGTTGCCAGACCTAGCTTTGGAAGTAGTTCTGCTTTTATGACGAGTCCTTATGTCTTAGAAAATCAAATCATAGGGTAAGCACACGGCAATCTAGCTTTTCCATGCTGTTCTCCTGGCCAAACTTCCCCTTCTCATTTTGGGAAGGACCGTCAGAACTATATTACACAACAACCAGAGCTGATCTACACTCTCTCCTTACCAACTTGATACTTTCCTGTGTCAAAGTAGTATTTGCCCATGAGTAGGGAGCAGCACCCTGGGTAGTTCCCTCTAGAGAGGTGCCTACAAATCATAGTGTGAGCCTATTTTTTATGGCAGCGCAAATGCCCAGGTTTTGCTAAGCATTCAATGTGCGCCGCCAAAAACATTGTTTTTTCCATTTAAATTTCATGTTGATTTCAAGTCTGGCAGTGATCTGTGTAAAGTTAACTCATTCATTATTCTGCTGTTGTGTATTGCTAAAAGTTACTATTGCTAACCTTTAAGATGCTACAAGTTTTAGAACAAATCGATTATTTTCCGAAGAAAATTTCACAAGCAGAATAAACGCCAAGTCCAAATTTATCTAACCGCTGCGAATAATGAAAAGTTTAGACGTCAATTCACGAAAATTAGACAGCCCTTTCTAGAAGGGGGGGGGGTGGTCTGAAGGGGGGCGCCAGCCTGTTTAAATTATCTCAACTCCAACTCCATGGATACAAGAGGGAATTCTCACAAGTCAGACAGTTGGAAGGCTTTTGTAGGACACCTATTTTCAGCGAAGCCTAAAAGTGGGGGAGGGGGCAACTTCTAAGACTTGAACATTAATATCTAAGTGCCCTAACGAACGCGTATGGAATGGGGTCAGAAGACAAACTCGAGAAGTACGGATGCTCTGAGGCTGGGCAGCAGAGGGCTCAGCCTGGGCTGCTAGAGGGAGGAGGGAAAGGGGTCAGAGACGGCGGCAAAGCAGCGGGCGGCGAGGGCCCGGCGGCGGGAAGCGCGGGACGGACGGCGAGCAGCCCGAGCAGGCCGAGCCCGCGCCCCGCGCCCCGGCCCCACGACAGGGAGCGGCTCGTACCTGTCCGACCGGCCGGGAGGCGCCCCGGGGCCCGCGCTGCCCGCCCATCTCACGGCGCCGCGTCCGCCGCCCGCCAGCCAGGAAGCCGTTGCGGCCTGCGGCATCCCGCCACGGCCGCCCGCTCCTTCCTCCAGTGACACGGCGAGCTGGCTGAAGGCGTAGAGAAGTGAGCAGAAGCCGCAGCCCAGACACAGCACCACGACGCGCAGGTAGCGCCGCATCGCCCCGGCCCCGCGCTGCCACCGCCGCCGCCGCTACCGCGCCCGTCCGGGCGCACTGAGGCGGGGGGAGAGCACCGCGCAGCCGCTAGCGCAACAAGTTCCTCCTCCGCCGCGGCCTTGCACCCGCCCCTCCTTCTTCCTTCCCCTCCCCTCCCCGCCCACCACCGCCGCGGCGCCTGAGCGTGCAAGCCCGCAACCGTCCCAAGGCTAGGCTACCGCCTCCGCCTGCCCTAACCCTTGGGGGCAGCAGTGCACGCTCCGCCCCCGGCTCCGCCCCGGAGGGAGGGGCGCTGTCCGGCGCGCCGGCGCATTAAGCACCTGGGGGCGGAACGCCAGGGCGTAAACTCTGGGTGGGTGGGGAGACGGCAGATCCTGAGAGGAACGGACACACGTTATTGGGAACCGGGACTCTGAGCCAGGTAACTCTTGAAGATCGTGGCTACGAACCGCAGAGGACAGGGCCTTGGGGGCAGCTGACCTAAATTCAAATTATGGTTCTGCCAGTTGGCAGTTTGTGACGTTAAGCAACCTAAACCTACTTGAGCCAGTTTCATCGTCTTTAAAATGAATATACGATCCTCATCATGTTGTTGTTGTTAAGTGCCTTCGAGTCGATTCCGACCCATAGCGACCCTGTATAGGGTTTCAAGGAGCAGCTGGTGAGCTTTAACCACTGACGTTGCAGTTCAAACGACTTTGCAGTCTGACGCAGTAGCTCACAGCGCCACACCAGGACTCTTATCACAGAGCTGTAAAAATTAAATTTTTTTAACTCGTAGGAAGTGCCTAGCACCTCGAACAAGGCACTCAATTAAAACTCTTTCAGCTGAGTCCTTCTTAGCAGAAACATCTCCACCCTCCTAAGTTTGTTAACACTTGTCTGTAGGGTTCATTCTTGTTCTCGCCTAATGTTAATGTTTTCAGGTATTTGCCTCCCAACAAAGTGGCGTCTCAAGACAGGATCCCTCACTTTTATGTCTTGTTGACCTGAACAACTCATCATTTCCATGTCCAGTATCGAATTAGTGGTCTCCCCAGTGAGCTTCTCCTTCCTTCTTACACTCTCTGTTCCTCACTAAGCATTTTCAGTGCACCATTGTGTGCCAACAATTCACCTTGTGAGTACCTTGGAATATAAAGAAGTATAGTTAAAGTGTGAGGAGGGGGAGGGGGATACTTGTAAACACGTAAGTACAATACAAGAGTGCAGACTTCTGATATTAAGCTCTAAGGGTTTGGGTACACACAAAAATACCGAAATCAGTTTTCCTTGAAGGGGTAGTGAAGTACGATTTCTTAGTTAAAATGGCCCTAGAGTTTTGGGTGGGGTGAGGGGGGTAATTCTAGACTGAGAGATCAATGAACACAAGCTGTTTTAGATAGCGAATCATGAGAAGTTTAATACCACCAGGTAAGGGAAAGCAAAAGATGGATAAAACTGTAGATGCAGTAAGAACTAGATATTTGAGTTCCTTGTTTAGCATACTAAGGAGTTTGAACTTAATCTAGTAGACAGTGGGGAGCCATTGAAGGGTTTTTAAGTAAAGAAGTAACATAATCACATTTGCATTTTAGAGTGCAGATACTTTGGAAACCCAGTCAGAAAGATGAGAGATTGGAGGCAGAGAGTAATCCCAGTGCCAAAAAGTAAAGGAAAGAGGTTTTCTTCTTAAAAAAGAAAAAAAAAAATCATGCTGAAAAATCGTGCAGTTTGGACAAGAGAAACAAGATGGGGAAATGTAATCATTTATTTGGAGTCCCTACACTAAATAGATGTGTGTCTGTGATCATGGGGAACTCACTTAACAAATTAAACTTTGGCTTTCTGCTAAGGATTGTTGTAGAGGAAAATTAATACAAAGTTTCATTAGTGTAAAAAAGAATTGGCTTACACAGCAAAAAATATAAAGTGGAAAACAGATGGCTGTGTAATATAGAGACCATCACAAAAATCAATAGTTTATGTGAGATAGTAATTCAGTTCACCTTTCCATTCATTCATTGGCTGAAAACTACTTAATCACTGCCATTGTTTTCAAAATAATCATGGGTGCAATTTAACAGTCAAGAGGGTTTTAATTGGTCCAAGAAAGCTGCTTGTTTTTAGGTGCCATCAAGGCCTTCCAATCCTTACAGACCTTATGCGCAATAGAAACACTTCCCAGTCCAGAATAATCTTCACAATTGTTTTTACACTTGAGTCCATTGTTGCAGCCACTGTGTCAATTCATCTCATTGAGGATCTTCCTCAGTATCTGTGGCCCTCCATTTTACCAAACTTGATAGCCTTCTCCAGAGATTAGTCCTTCCTGGCAATATGTCCAAAGTATTAGAGACAAAGTATAGCCATTCTCATTTCTAAGGAACATTCTGGCTGTACTGCTTTCAAGGCAGTTTTGTCTGTTCTTTTGGCAGTCCTTGGTACTTTCAATATTATTCTCCAATACCATAGTTCAAATACACTAATTCTTCTATGGTCTTCTTTATTCATTGTCCAACTTTCATAAGCATATGAAACAATTGAAAATACCGTGGCTTGGGTCAGGCACACCTTAGACCTCACGCTGACCTCTTTGCTCTTAAACACTTTAAAGAGGTCTTTTACAACAGATTTGCCTAATGCAATATGTCGTTTGATTTCTTGACTGCTGCTTCCGTGAGCATTGACTGTGGATCCAAGCAAAATGAAGCCTTTCACAACTTCAGTTTTATCGCTGTTTATCAGGATATTTTTTCTTTGCCCAGTTGTGAGCATTTTCATTTTCTTTACATTGAAGTGCTGAATCCATACTGAAGGCTATAATCCTTGATTTTCATCAGAAGTATTTCAAGTCCTTTTCGCTTCCAGAAAGCAAGGTTGTGTCATTTACATATTGCAGGTTGTTGATGAATCTTCCTCCAATTTTCATGCCACATTCTACTGTATATAATCCAGTTTCTCAGATTATTCGCTCAGCATACAGATTGAATAAGTATTGTGAAAATACACAACCCTGGCACATACCTTTCCTGTACTGAAACAATTAGTATCCCTTTGTTCTGTTTGAACAACTGCCTCATGTGCACAAGTGTTCTGTAATTGATTCTTTGAAGTGTTTTATATAGTTTTTTGTGATCCACAGAGTGGGATGCTTTTGAATAGACAGTAAAGCACGAGTAACATCTTGGTATTTTCTGCTTTCAACCAAGATCCATCTGGCATCAGCAATGATATCTTGCTCCATGTCCTCTTCTGAATCTGCCTTGAATTTCTGGAAGTTCCCTGTAGATGTCCTATTGTAACCATTTTGGAATTATCTTCTGCAAAATTTTACTTGCATGTGATAGCAATGATACTATCCAATGATTTCTACATTACCTTGGGTCACCTTTATTTGGAATGGACTCACATATGGATCTCTTCCAATCATTTGGGCAAGAAGCTGTTTTCCACATTTTATGACATAAACGAATGAGTGCTTCCAGCGCTGGGCTGCAACCATTTAGTGAAACATTTCAATTGTTATTCCATCAATTCTGGAGCCATGTTGATCACCAATGCCTTCAGTGCAGCCTGGACTTCTTCCTTCAGTACCATTGGTTCTTGGCCATATGCTACTTCTTGAAATGATAGGTGAACATCAATCAATTCTTTTGGTTGCAAAAAGTAGTACCAGTTAGGGTGCTCCCCCAATTAAATGCCTGGACACACAAGCAAGCTGCCTGCCCAAAGTCACTCAGCTTTGCTTGCTCTGTGGGCTGGGAAGTTCACCTCTCTATCTTATGTCCTGGCTATTGGTTCTTTTGCTGCTGCTGCTCAGGTGTCATATCATTCTGTACCTGGGTTGAGACGGTTCAATGAGCAGGGATCTTGGCATCCAAAGAATGCACTCCTAGACATTCTTCCTTGATGGTAATGATATTCCCCCACTTCTTCTGAGGTGGCATGTCATACCCATGTTAGAGTTTCACATTTTACAGTCATTCACAACTGAATCATATCAGTATCTTCTCCCACCTCCTCTTACACAGACCCATCAGGCACACGGTCATTTGGTGGGTTTTAGAAAGACTAAGGTCAGAAGGAATATATTACATAATTCACTATACCACACTGGTACAGTGACTTTGTATATTCCATCTTCTTTTGATGGAAGTTGCAGTCTTTCATTATTGAATCAAACCTTCAATTTTTAAAGTTTTTTTTCCAGTATAAACCAAATCTCAAGAATCTTAGGAAGGTAAGCCAAAACCTTATTGCTATATACAATCAGAGGTCTTTCTTAAACAAAAATAATAAAAAATGAACCTGTTGTTCCTCAACATAACTTCTGTGTAAGTCTATACATTTCTAAGGGTGGTGTTTCCATCTGTAACCAAAAAATTCTCTTCAGTTTACATCACATCAAACAGTTTTGGCGTCCTCAAAGAACTCGAATCCTGTTCTTCTCAATGTTCTTTAAGTTTGGGGAACAAAAGAGAAGTCTAACAGGGCACAATTGGGGCTACAGGGTGAATGGAGTAAGGTTTCCCAACAAAATTCTCATAGACAGCCTTTGCTACCCCCAGGTACATTGTCATGATGGAAAAAATCCCTCAGTGCAACTTTCCTGGTCTTTTGCTCACTAATGTAGTTTTCAATTTTCTTAAAACTTCTTCCTAAAAAGTCCCCATGACTGTCATGTGTCTTTTGAGAAAATTTATCAAGATTACCCCATTGGTGTCCCCAAAAGAAGTTGCCATAACCTTCAGAGCTGATATCTCTGCCTTAAATTTAACTGGCCCATCAGTTCCCCTCAGAAGTTACTGTTTTGATTGAAGGTTTTGTTTTTTATTTTAAGGCACCCTAAGGAAACTAAGGAGTGTGGCGCCGTGGGTTAATGCGCCAGACTGCAAAGCTGTTTGACCTGCAAGGTCGGTGGTTCAAGCTCACCAGCTGCTCCTTGGAAACCCTATACAGGGTCGCTATGGGTCGGTATCGACTCGATGGCACTTAACAACAATAACAACAACAGTTAACAGTTCAATGGTTGTATTAAAGTGCCACACGATGACTCCTAGTTTCCTTATTGTTGTTGTTAAGTGCCGTCAAGTCAATTCCGATCCATAGCAACCCTGGATAGGGTTTCCAAGGAACAGCTGGTGAGTTTGAACCACCGACTTTGCAGTTCAAACGGCTTTGCAGTCTGGCGCATTAACCCACAGCACCACACCAGGACTCCATTAACTGTAAGACTGGCAATTTAAACCCACCAGCTGCTCCTTGGAAACCTGTATTGGAAAAGTGGGAGGAGGGGATTCTCAGCACTCCAACTCAACAGGTCCACTGGATCAGGTAGCCAAATGAACCTTCTAGGTGTGGCGGGGATATGGCTCATTCTCTTATTCAGCAAAACTGCATCAGCTCAGGGGAAGGGGTCGCAAGTAGTCTCTTGCCTTTCTGCCCTCTCTAGCTCTCAGAGCTCTCTCAAGGTCTTTTCCCACCGTCTCTGTCTTCTCCCTCTTTTTGCTTCATTCTCCCTTCTGTGTCTCTTTGTTCTCCCTACCCATCACACGGGAGAAACTCCTTAAGTAAAACTACAGAACCATTCTCCCTTCTGTGTCTCTTTGTTCTCCCTACCCATCACACGGGAGAAACTCCTTAAGTAAAACTACAGAACAAAGAAGACATCTTGCCAAATATAATCCAAAGGTTATATAACAGTATGCTATCATGCTAATATGGCGGCATGCATAGTGATGACTTAGCATTCCCTGGTTTCCATTGGAACCATCGAGTTGCCCCCAGCTATAAATCTTTATGGGAACAGAAAGCGACATCTTTCTCTTGTGGAGCAACTGGTAGATTTGAACTGCTGACCTTGTGGTTAGCAAGCTAACTCATAACCCACTAAGGTACCAGATGGATTCAAACCACCATCTGCCATCCTTTCAGTTGACAGATGAGCATGTTAATCATTTGCATCACCCAGGTACTCAACTGAGCAGAAGTGGGAAGGAAATACTGAGGAGGAACCCAAATCTGCTCTAGAGTAATTTAAAGAAGTCATAGAAGAGTTAAAACAGCCAAGAAATGAATGCCTGTTATATATACCCAGTATGTGCTAGGAGCTATGGAGGATGTAAGAAAAAGCAAAATTAAATAGGAGAGTAAGTAAAAAGTTGATTCTAGACGTCCAGTTCATACACGCATGGGTTTATTTAAAACAAAGTATGTTCAAACATGTCTCTGTGATTAGTAGATGGCTACAGACAAGTTCTCTCAGTAATATGCCTGTCTTAGGCTTCTTCTTGTTGCTGTTAAGTACCGTCGAGTTGGTTCTGACTCAGTGATCTTGTATAAGGTTTTTTGGGGTCAGAAGGTAATGCTAGCCAGGTAGTGGCTATAGCTTATCAGGAACCCTTTCCTTCCAGCCAGGAACCAATTTAATAGCACACAACCACTGCCACCGTAGGCTCCTCAAAAGAAATGCCTGGCCATCTGTTTCCAACATAAATCAGTCACTGAAAACCCTATGGTGCACAGTGGTACTCTGATCCACATGGGATTGTCATGAGACAGAGTTGATACAACAGCAACTGGTTTACTGATTATGGTAAATGTATGCTTATTTTTCTTAGAAAAAGTCCAAAACTAAAACTACCTCTCAGGCCTTAAGGTATTTAGAGCTGTGATGGTGCATTGATTAAGGGCTTAGCTACTAACCAAACTGTCGTCAGTTCAAACCCACAGCTGCTCCACTGGGTGGGGGAAAAAATGTGGTAGTCAGCTTCCGTAAAGATTTACAACCTCAGTAACCCTACGGAGCACTTGTACTCTGTCCTACAGGACTGCTGTAAGTCATAATCCACCTGAAGACATTGGTTTTAGGGCCTAAGTAAGGCCAGAACTCTCTGCTCTTTCCTGCCCTGTAGTAATGCTGAGGACTTATCAGTATCCTATTTTACTTGTTTGAGTTTTGGAATGATTCCTCTCTCATATTAGCATTACACAGTCTCCTAGCATCTCTGATCATTGCTGATCCCCACAGGTCAGTTTCATTTTTTCTATTACTAAGAGTTAAACGGTTAATAAAACAATACACATGAAGTTGCTGAATCAGTAAATCCTGGTTCCCAGTGTAGTTTCTGAATTCTTTTGCTACAGGGTTAATGGGAAATGATCAGATGGTAGCTTTTATCTAAACTTCCTATTTCTAGGTAGGTCAGCAGATGTTAACCTAGATGTAATCTCAAAACTTGCATGACTCATGTATATTATTAACATTTCTCAGAAAGTCCAGCTGGGGAAATACCCAATTTACTAGCTCCTTGCACCAAAAATTTCCCCTTGGGACTAATCCTCAAACTTTGAAATAAAGTAGCTTTTGAGATTAAAATACAAAAAATATTACTATTTAGCCTTATTTACACAAGGAATTTGATACAGAATACAAGGTAATTATCAATAAAAATCTGCATCTGAATATAGCTAGAAAATCAATAAGTTGTGATATAGACATACAGGCCATAGTCTCCTTCCTACACAATCATTAAAACTGAAAGATTGGTGATTTGAACCCACCCAGAGTCCATCAAACTGCTTTCATAACTTTTACAATCAGGAAAATCCTATAGAGCTCAGTTCTGTGTAATATACATGCAGTCGTCAAGAGTTAGGACCCAACTTGATGGCAGCTAATAAAAAAAGTAAAGCAAAATTGAGAACAATCAGTGATTGGTATTGTCCATAAAGAAATGACAAACTGATTTCTCACATAAAGTAAAGCTTCTCCTGAAACAAGTCTAGGTAAAAATTTTCATTTGAATTTTTAAAGAGAGGGCTGAATAATAGACTTCTCCTAAATATTTTCACAAAAAGGCAGTTACACACTTCAGTTAGATGTTTCTTGATTTAAATATGAGTGGGGCTACAAAAAGGTTATGGACAATTCGATTATCATTTCATTCCATTTTTCCACAAACTTTTTAAAGCCCCCTCTTGTATATATTCCTGCTGTTGTTAAGTGCTGTAGAGTTGGTTCTGACTCATAGACACCCTGTATAGGGTTTTCAGGGATCCTGGTGGGGCACTGTAGGTTACGCACTAGGCTGCTAAGTCCAAGGTTAGCAGTTCAAACTCACCAGCTGCTCCTCAGAAACCCTATACAGGGTTGCTATAAGTTGGAACTGACTCAACAGCACTTAGCAACAAAAACAACATAGGCTTTCTAAGGCTGTAGATCTCTGGGGGAGCATAAAGTCTCATCTTTCTTCCACAGAACAGCTGATGGGCTCGAGCCATTTTGTTTTTTCCTTCACCCTCCTCTTCTCCTCTCCTGCCTTTGTCATTAGTGGGGCTTATTCATCATAACCCTCAGTAGCCAGTGAGGGACTGTTTTTGTTCTGCTTTCACAACATGATCAGTCACATCCTGTATTCTGCAACCTTTCTTGTCTATTAAGTGCAAGCAGCTATTTTTTGTCACTAGTGACTTTTAGCATTTCTTCAATTTTTCTACATTTTTGTTCCAGACGATTGAAAGTTCAGGGGTTGGGAGAGTGATTGGCAATAAGAACAAGCATTATTTTAAAAATACCGTCTCCTTACACATACTTCTGTGTTTTCACTTCAGTCCAACGTACAGCACAGAAATTCCACCAATGGCTTATTAAATTGCCCAATTCCTACAACAAGTCTTTTAAAACGTTCTAGAAAAGAGGTTAAGTTGGAGACCAACAAATTAAGTAAAATAAGGTCTTTGGTAGAAATGAAAACCTCTTGACCATTAATGCATATAATATATAGAAACTTACATTCTTACAGGAATATTGTATAGCTAAATGAAGCTAATCTTAACAACTTCTTAAATGTTTTCATCTCTACTATTATCACTATAAGTTTAGGAAAACATTTAGTAAAAATGAAGCCATTAAATTAAGTCAACTCAATTGCATAATACAAAAGTTTTAACAATGTGTATTCTTTTTTCTTTCTTTCTTTCATTTTTCTCTCTCTCATCTCCAGCTCAATGAGAGTCAGTGAACTGTGGCTAAACTCAGCCCATTTCTTCATTGCTGCCTTTCATTCGCCCTTTTCCACTCACCAGTAGACCAATGTGATCCACAGCAAGCTCACATGCCTACTTATGTGTTCCCTTTGAGTTTCAGTCTTAGAGGGGAGTTTGTAATGAAGGAACTTGATTGCTTGTCTTGATGGCTTCCTGACGAACAACTTGCTTATTCTTGTCGCCAATCATACTGCCATTTTTTTTTTTTTCCTGATGACCGTTGTAGTAGCTTTTAAAAGTAAATTTCTCATGTTCACTCTTTTTTTTTTTTTTCATTACAATGATTATAATCCCCTCCATGTACCATCAGTTAACAGTATTTCTCACTATTGACTTTAACTTTCATAAACAAAAACAACAAAAAAACACTCAGGCATGTACAATAATTTATACCACCAAAGGGCACATTCTGCAGGCCTGCCTCCTGGCCACCAGCTCCCTCTCTCCATGATCCCATTTCTGCCTCCATTTCTGGCATCGCTGCTTCTCTGGATAAGGTCCCGCATTCTGCTTGTGCTCTTCTGCCTTGATCGTTTTACGGTCCTCTGTTTCTGGACTGTAAGATTAACCACTCCACTGTTTTTGTTACAAAACATCTACCTTTCAAAGTGGATGGGAGAACAATTAGGCAGGTTTGCATGGGCTAAGTGGGACAGTAATGATGTATGCACAACCTTGGAACAACAGGGCTCTGGGATACAGGGATTGAGACATGGTTTGAATGGGTGAAGGGGAAAATAATGTTAAGATGCTTGGCTGTCATGAATCTTGGTTTCCATGCCATACCATTATAAAATAGACACTTGAGGGGGAGAGAAAGGAATAGCCAGAAATATCACCATAGAAAGCTTGTAAGTCTGTCTTCTGCCTATAACTGATTGGAATACCTAAAATGGGGCTACAACATGCCCAGTGAAGGTGGCTTCCTACGGAGCCTCTGCATTACATAAGTCGATAGGTGGAATCCTGAACAGCATCCAGAATCTTCAGACGTGGGAAATTTCCACTTGAAAGGACAAGCAGACCAGCCTGGAGCAGCTAGAAGAACAGAAGATACTTCTTGAAAGACAGGAAAACTACAAAACAATATAGGCAGACCAACTGATTACTACAAGAACAAGCAAGTTGCTCACCCAGGAGACATCACGGCAAGTGGTTGGGTCCCCTCAGGGCAAACCCCTTTCCAAGACTAAGACTCAATGGGAATACACACTCTGATTGGTGACCACACTCTGATTGGTGACCACGTTCATCACCGATAAGGGGAAGTCAGGAAAAAACATCAATGAAACTGCGAGCTAAGCCCTACAACGTTCAATAGACTCTTGTGAACCGTGATGGAGACCTGGATCGCCAGCAGTGTGGCAAGATCTTGGGCCCAGAGTCAGTGACATAGCCACAGAGAACTAGAGTGGAGAGTGAAGTGTCCAGCTGATAAGAAGAGAGGGCAAATGCACAAGAACACCTACACTTGCAGATAATACCCCCTTGACCTGGCTTCAATAACTGGATGATCAGAACTCAGCTAGAAGAAAGAAGAGGAAAAAAAGAGTAATCTGATACAATTTGATGAACTTGACCTACACCCATGGATGCAGTAGCTCAAAAGAGGGAACAAATCTTTACAGCAAGGATCATTCCCACCTACTCCATACACAGTAGACAGGGATAGACAACTTGAACATTGGCTATACAGAATGGGGGGGGGTGGGTTACAAAGGCAAGAAGTGACTGGCTTACAAGCTTTCAAGAGGGAACCTAGATACAGAGGACGTGAAGGAAGGTAGAATCTCCACTGAATAGTATCCAATCTGTCTAGGTGGGGCTGAGAAAGGAAATGCAGATAGGTCTCTTGTGATACAATAGTGAATAATTATTCTCAGGACTAATTGTGAGGGTTGGAAATGTAAAGGTAGATGTTTTGTAGCAAGGAGAGGACTGATTAACTTTGCAGTCTAGGAGCGGAGGTCCCTGGGGCCATCAAGGGAGAAGAGCAGAGAAAGGGACCCTACCCAGAGAAGCAGTGATGCCAGAGATGGAGGCAGAGACAATGACATGGAGAGATGGAGCAACTGGGAACTTTAGATACAGAGAGGAAGAGGGGCTGTGTGCTGACAATCGGGGCTGGGGGGTGGGAAGCCTTGCAGGGTATACCCTGTAGTTGGTTGATGATGCATGGAGGGGATTGTAACCATGGCAATGAAACAATATACGATAGGATGAATGTAAAACTAATGTTCTCCCGTACTATCACATAATTCACAATAACACATTTTTAAAAAACAACAGCACTTATACCTTTACAATTGTGACAGTTGCAATTAATCATGACAACAGTTATTCACTATTGAATCGTATGAATCTTATGTCCATCTCTTTTCACCAGACCCATCTAGAAAACTATTCAGTGGGGACTCTTTCTTCCCCCACACACTCTTAAACTAAACTCCCTCTTGAAATCTTATAAGGTGACTACTTTGTGCCTTTATTGCCTCCTCTGGTAGTGTAGTGGTTATGAATTGGGCTGTGAACCTTAAGGTCAGCAGTTCGAAACTACCAGCTGCTCTGCAGGAGAAAGATGAGGCTTTCTGCTCCTGTAAAGATTTACAGCCTCGGAAACTCTGTACAGGGTCGCTATGGGTCAGAATCGACTCGACAGCACTTAACGACAACAACATTTTAGGTAGCCAGTGTCTACATTGCCCATCATGATCTATCCTGCGTACAGAGGGGATAGCATTGATACTTGATGTGAAGACTCCTTCCCTCTCTCTTGGTATTTAGAGTTACTACCACCATGAGTATAGATCAGGTTCATCAAATTGTAGCAATTTACCCTTGTTTCCTATATTTAAAAATTTTTTTAATTTTTTTGTAATCTTCCTCTAGTCAAGTTCTGATTTTCAAGCCATCGAGGCTAGGTTAAATGGGTTCTGTCTGCAAGTTTGGGTGTTCTTACACATCTCCCCTCACTTCATATCAGCTGGATGCTTCACTCTCAGCTCTAGCCCTCTGTGGCTATGTCCTTATCCATGGACTCAAGTGTCCCCAGGTCTCACCACACTTTGGACCAACCAGCCTTTCCTCTTCTCTCTCATCTCCAGGTCAGTGGGAGTCAGTGGACTGTGGTTGAACTCAGCCCATTTCTTCACTGCTGCCTTTCCCCCTCTTCCACTCACCAGTAGACCCATGTGGTCACCAGCAAGCTTACATGTCTGTTCATGTGTCCCCTTTGAGTTTCAGTCTTAGAGGGGAGTTTGTCCTGAAGGAACTTGAGTGCTTGCCTTGATGGCTTCCTGGAGAACAGCTTGTTTATTCCTGTAGGAGCCAGTCATGCTGACATTATTGTTTGGGTTTTTTCCTGATGATCTTTCTTTGAAGGTGTATCTTCTGTTGCTCGAGATGTTCCAGGCTGGTCTGCTTGTCCTTTCTAGTGGGAATGTCCCACCTCAGAAGGTTCTAGATGGGACTCAGGATTCCAACTAAGGCTTTCCAAGAGGCCTATTTCACTGGGTATGTTCTAGAACCCATTTAGGTATTCTAATCAGTTATAGGTTGAAGACGGGCTTACAAGTTTTCTGTAATCATGTTTCCCAACATTCCTTTCTATCCCACCAAAGTGTCTATTTTACAGTAGTAGACAAGGGAAACCAATATTGATAAGACAGTCAAGCATTTTAGTATTATTTCCCCTCTTCAAACTATGCCTAGATCCTGTTATCACAGAGCCCTATTGTTCCAAGTTTGAGCGTGCATCACTATTTACCTCTGTCCCACTAAGGCCATGTAAACCTGTCTCAGTGTTCCCCTATCTATCTTGTTCTTCCACCTCCTCCCCCTTCTTGTATTACCCTCCACAACACAGAACTAAACCCCCTACCCCAACCCCACTGTTGTGGTTACCTTGTTGTTGTTATGTGCCGTGGAGTCGGTTCCGACTCATAGTGACCTTGTACAGGGTTTCCAAGGCTGTAAAGCTTTACGGGAGCAGAAAGCCTCATCTTTCTTCCGCGGAACAGCTGGAAGTTTTGAACTGCGGTTCGCAGCCTAATTCATAACCACTATGCTACCAGAGCCTCACTGTTGTGGTTACTTTATATTCCATTAATTCTTCCTTCCATTTAAGATAGTGTATTTTATTCTGCAATCTACCTGAACTTCTCACCACCTGGATCTCTGTTACTCTGTGTTTACCTTCTTTCATATTGTAATTGTTTGGATCATAGACTGACCTCCCAGATCCTCTGTTCTTATAGTTTTATTCTGTTCTTGACTGTTCCATTAGTCAATTGAGGTCAGGGTAATGCTGCCATGTACGTCAATCTCTGGTTGTTGACTGTTCTTGTTGGTTCTCAGTCCACAGAACTTCCTTTAGGCTATTTTTCATAGCAGGTTGGCTTTGGCAAAATCCCTTAACTTCTGTTTATCCTAAAATGTTTTGATTACACCATCATATTTGGTTGATAGCTTTGCTGGGTAGAGGATTCTTGGTTGGCAGTTTTTTATTTCAGGGTTTTATATATGTCTCCCCATTGCCTCTTTGCCCGCATGGTTTCTGCTGAGAGATCTGAACTTAATCTGGTTTGTTTGCCTTTGTATGTTACTCTTCTCTTTTCCCTATCTGCTTTCAGGATTCTGTCCTTATCTTTGATTTTGGAGAGCTTGATTATTATATGTCTTGGTAATTTTCTTTTAGGATCTTTTCTTCCTAGGGTTCATTGAGCTTCTTGAATACTTATCTTTTCACTTTTCATGATGTTAGGGAAATTTTCTTCCAGCAACTCTTCAACTCTCTCCTCTGTGGACATGTATGATTCTTCCTGTTCTGGAATGCTGATAATTCTTAAGTTATTCCCCTTCATGTTGTCCAATATAAATCTTAGGCCTTCTTCAAATTTTTTGATCCTTTTTTGTGCTTGTTCTTCTAGCTTAGTAGTGTTGAGAGATTTATCTCCTAGCTCACTAGTTCTGGCTTCTGTCTTCAATTCTACTCCTTTGCCCTTTCAGTGTATTGTCTGTTTCTGATATTCTATTATTAATCATTTGGACCTCTTTCTGTAGGTTTTGAATTGTTTCCAGTGCTGTATCTATCTTATTTGAATGTTCCTGTCATGCTTTCCTTATTTTTCTCAACTCTATTGTATAGTGTTTTGATACATTTTGTAACCATTTTTCTGAATTCCTTCTCAGACATTTCCAAAGTCTTCCCATATGCCAGTATGGAGTGTAGGTCTACTTCCAACTCATTTGCCTCAGTCACTTTAGCTCATTTCTGGACATGTGCTGATATGGTCATTTGTTTCTGTTTTGGGGACATATTCAGGAATTATCTGAGGCATTAATACTTAGATGGGTATGTATTTTGGTATTGTTTATGGTTTCTGATTGCATCTAGGTAGGTATGATCAGGAGATGGGCTTCCCTTTTCACTCTTCTTCCTGAGAAATTTCAAGATTCCACTGTTGGTTGTTGTGACATCACTCAGGATTTAATTTTCAGCCTATTTCCTTTTTAGTCTATCTTCCCCACTCCACAATCCCCATCCAGGCCTTTTTCCTAGTGATAAACAGTCCAGGGCCAGCTGTGGCCATTTTGCACTGCTGTTTGGTTTTAAGTGGACACTGTTACTTTAATTTCTAGGAAATCTGTGAGCATGCGTAGTGGAACCCTCCGGGGGTAGGGATAGGGTGTCCACTCGCTCAGGCACCCCCTCTAATCACCTGAATAGAGGTGTGCAGCCAACAAGAGACCAATAAACAGATACAAAAAGAAGAGTGTCCACACCTTTATCCATGGCTGCTCTGATCCTTCCCCTGTTCAGTCTCGCCCAAGATGGCAGCTATGGGAGCAGCTGAGCATCTTGGGTTAGAAAGCAATGGGTTTCTTGCTTCGGCAACAAATTCCCCTATCTATAAGCCTTCCAACTTTCTAAATATTCCTTTATATGTGGTTCAGAGTTCTGGCACCATCCCCTGAGCCTGCTTGGTCCGGTATTCTGTGTTGTTACTGATGGAGTTCCTCATTGTACTGTTACCTTATCTGCCATCCTGTTTGTTCTCAAGAATGTATATTCTTGTATACCTGAAATTGTATTTCCACTTACATTCAAATTCTTTTTGTATGGAATTTAGTTAAAAGAATCTACCACAGGATAAATTAATGAAACAGAACTAAAAATATACCCTAACCATGTTTCGCATCTTTTTGCATACTTTAACTTTGTTGTTGTTGTTAAGTGTCCTATCATTGAGTTGGTTCCAACTCATTGCCACCCTGCAAAGGGTTTCCAAGGAGCGGCTGGTGAGTTTGAACCACCGACCTTGCAGTTCAAACCAACCTTGTAGTTCAGTGCTTTATCCTACAGTGTCAAACACCAGGAATCCACTTTAACATTTGTTGTTGTTAAGTGCTGTCGAGTCGGTTCCAACTCATAGTGACCCTGTACAGGATTTCCAGGGAGCACCTGATGAGTTTGAACCTCGACCTTGAGGTGGAGCGCTTATGCTACAGTGCCACACCAGGTATTTATAAAATTTCAGATCTCTTTTCCTAATAAAAGTATATTTCAGGTAAGGTAAAATGCAAGCTGCTGAAGAAACCTGTGATTAATAAAAACAACATTTCCTATTAGCTCAGTTCATTTCTCCTTTCTGGTAGTACAGACCATCAGGTTTATTTAACTGTAAGAAGATGGCTGATCTATGATCAGAGAGAACATTTGATGTTGAAAATTCAGTGTAACCTGTTTTAATAAAACACTATTCTTTAAGGTCATCCAAAGAGAACCACAACTGACCTTGCAGTCAAGTGCTTATCCTACAGCACCACATCAGAACTCCCAACAGTTCTTTTAGGTCATCCAACAGGGTAGGTAAATAAATTTTATTACAAAAATAGTTGTTATTTATAGTGGTGTCAGTCAGGTGACATGGACTGCACCAGTAGACAGTGTAACAGGGGTTGGCACATAAATGACTGTCTCAAGTTTCTGTGCAGTGGTTCAGCAGAAATTTGTTCTTTTTTACAAAATCTATAGTTTTTGGCAACATAAACAGTTTCAGTAAGCTTAGCTTACATGTGTCAGTATACCTACGTGGCTAAAACTCTGTCTAATTGCTTTTTTAACCTTTTCATTCTCTCTGGACAGAGCTATCATTATTACCCAATTTCAATGATGCTTTTAATCACGTGGTTTCTTCTGCATGTGTTACATTCACATCCTATTGTTTTATTGTTGTTTTTACAGTCTCTGATTTTGTCAGCTGTTCTGCTGTTTCAGATATAGTATTTTGGTAATTAGTATTGGTGAACCTTATTAATAATTTTTGAGAATGAAGCAGAGATTAAAGGAAAAGGAAAAAATTTTAAAAGGCTCCTCACAATAGTGTGGTATTAGTACAATGAAAAATACATAAATCAATGGAACAGAAATGAGAAACCAGAAGTGAGCCGATCCATATACAGTCAACTGATTTTTGACAAAGGGTCAGAATACATTAAATGGGATATAGTCTCTTCAACAAATGGTGCTGGCAAAATTGGAAATCCAAAAAACTAACTCAACATGTATTAAAGACATAAATGTAAACCCCAAACTGTAAAGATCATCAATGAAAAAACAGGCACAAACCTAAGGGCTCTAATATTTACATACATAGACTATCAAACATTGCAAAAAAAAGCACAAACAATAGAAGACAAAATGGATGACTGGTACATACTAAAAAAATGAAACTGATGTGCATTAAAAGATTTCACCAAAAGAGTAAAAAGGGAGCCCACAGAATAGGAAAAAAATTTTGA
This sequence comes from Chrysochloris asiatica, assembly GCF_000296735.1. NCBI lineage: Eukaryota > Metazoa > Chordata > Mammalia > Afrosoricida > Chrysochloridae > Chrysochloris > Chrysochloris asiatica. Next base: position 6,136,514 of record NW_006408595.1, read on the forward strand.
AAACAACATTATCAAACAAGGTACTAATCTCTAAATTGTATAGTAAGCTACAACACCTCTACAAGAAAAAGACAAATAACCCAATTAAAAAATGGTCACAGGAGATGAACAGACAATTCACAAAACAAAGACATTCAGGCAGCCAACAAATATATAAAGAAATGTTCACAATCATTAGCCATTGTTGTTGTTGTTGTTAAGTGCCGTCGAGTCGAGCTGCAAATCAAAAGAACAATGAGATATCATCTCACACCAGTAGTAACAGTGAAGTTTAAAAAAAAAGAACAACAAATGCTTGAGAGGCTGTGGAGAAACTGGGATCCTCCTACATTGCTGGTGGAACTGTAAAATGGTTCAACCACTCTGGAAAACAGTATGGTGCTTCCTCAGAAAGTTGGAATAGAAATACTGTATGATCCCGAAATTCCTCTTAGTATATATCTACAAGAAATATGAGCCAAAACTCTAGTAGATATATGCACACCAATGTTCTTCCCACTATTCACAATAGCAAAAAGATGTTAAGTGCTGTCGAGTCAGTTCCGACCCATAGCGACCCTGTATAGGGTTTCCGAGGAATGACTGGTGAGCTTATACCGCAGATGGGCACAGCCTAAATGCCAATCAGTGGAAGAAAGGATAAACAAACTATGGTACATACACACAATGGAATACTGTGGTACCTTGAAGAGTAACAATGAAGTTGCAAAACACCTCATAACATTGGAAGAAACTTGAGATGACGTTTTGCTGAAATTGTTGTTGTTAGGTGTCATTGAGTCTGTACCGACTCATAGCAACCCTTTGCACAACAGAACAAAACACTGCCCAGTCCTGCCCCAACCTCACAATCGTGGCTATACTTGAGCCCATCGCTGCAGCCACTGTGCCAATCCATCTCATTGGGGGACTTGCTCGTTTTCTCTGACCCTCCCTCCACTTTACCAAACGTGATATCCTGATAATAGTCCAAAGTATAATAGATGAAGTTTGGCCATCCTGGCTTCCATGGAGCACTCTGTCTGCACTTCTTCCAAAACGGATCAGTTGGTTCTTTTGGCATCCCATGGCACTTTCAATATTCTCCTCCAACACCATAACTCAAAGGCATCAATTTTTCTATGGTCTTCCTTATGCACTGTCCAGCTTTCACATGCATATGAGATTATTGAGAATACCATGGCTTGGGTCAGGTGCACATTTTTCTTCAAACTTACATCTTTGCTCTTCAACACTTTAAAAAGGTCTTGTGCAGCAGATTTGAATAATGTAATGTCAGTTGATATTTTGACTGCTGCTTCCATGAGTGTTGATAGTTGATCCAAACAAAATGAAGTCTCTGACAACTTCAATCTTTTCTCCATTGATAAGGATATTGTTTATTGGTCCAGTGGTAAGAGTTTTTGTTTTCTTTACATTGAGATGCAACCCATACCGAAGGCTGTGCTCTTTGATCTTCATCAGTAAGTCTTTTCAGCAAGAAGGTTGTATATGAGTCTTCTTTCAATCCTGATGCCATGCTTTTCTTCATATGATCCAGCTTCTCGGATTATTTGCTCAGCATACAGGTTGAATCAGTATGGTGAAAGAATACAGCCCTGGTGCATACCTTTCCTAATTTTAAATCATTCGGTGTCCCCTTGTTCTGTTTGAAAAACTGCCTCTTGGTCTATGTACAGGTTACTGATGAGCACATTTAAGTGTTCCGGAATACTCATATTTTACAATGTTGTCCATAGTTTGTCGTGAACCACACTATTGAAAGCCTTTGTATGGTCAATAAAACACAGGCAAACATTTTTTTGGTTTTCTCTACTTTCAGCCAAGATCCAGCTCAGCAATGAAATCCCTCGTTCCTCATCCTCTTCTGAATCCAATTTGAACCTCTGGAAATTCTCTGTCAATGTCTGTTTGCAGCTGTGTTTGTATTACCTGCAATAAAACCTTACTTGCATGGGTTATCAATGATATTGTCTAATGATTTTCTCATTCCACTGGGTCACCTTTCTTTGGAATGAGCAAAAATACGGATCTCTTCCAGTTGGCTGGCCAGCTAGTTTGTCTTCCAAATTTCTAGGCATATATGAATCAGTGTCTCCAATGCCGCATCACTTTGTTGAAAGATTTCAATATGTATTCCATCCTTGTTCTTTGCCAATGCCTTCAGTGCACATTGGACGTCTTCCTTCAGGATCATTGGCTCTTGATCAACCTCTTGAAATGGTTGAACATTGACCATTATTTTTTGGTGCAGTGACTGTGTATTCCTTCTATCTTTTGATGCTTTCTGCATCATTCAATAATTTGCCATAGAGTCCTTCAATACCGCAACTCAAGACTTGAATTTTTTTCTTGGGTTTCCTCAGTTTGAGAAATGCTGAGCGTGTTCTTCCCTTTTGATTTTCTAACTCTAGGTTTTTGCACATCGTTATAATATTTGAATTTGTCTTCTCAAACGGACCTTTGAAAGTTTCTGTACACCTCTTTTACCTTTTCATTTCCTCCATTTGCTTTAGTATCTCTATGCTGGAGAGCAAGTTTCAGTGTCTCTTCTGACATCTATTTTGGTCTTTTCCTCCTTTCTTATCTTCTTAATGACCTTTTGCTTTCTTCTTGTATGATGGTCTTGATGTCATCCCACAACTCTTCTTGTCTTTGGTCTTTAGTGTCTTATGCATCAAATCTGTTCAGATGATCTTTAAATTCATGTGGGATATATTCATGGTCATATTTTGGCTCTTGTAGACTTGTTTTCATTTTCTTCAGCTTTGGTCTGAATTTGCATATGAGCAATTGATGGTCCACAGTCTGCCCCTGGCCTTATTTTGGCTGATGTGAAGCATTTCCATGGTGTCTTTCCACAAAGTAGTCAATTTGATTTCTGTGTATTCCATCTGGTGAGATCCATGTTTGTAGTCTTTTATGTTATTCAAAAAAGTATTTGCAATGAACAAAATTCTATCATGCGATCTCCAGCATTGTTTCTATTACCAACTACTGATCCTTCCTCTTTGTTTTCAACCTTTGCATTCCAGTCACCAGTAATTATCAATATGTCTTGGTTATATGTTTGATCAATTTTAGACTGAAGAAGTTGGTAGAATTCTTCAACTTCATCATCACTGGTAAATTTTAGTGGCTGGTGCGTAAATTTGAAAAACAGTGGTATTAACTGGTTTTTCTTATAGGCATATGAATATTATCCTATCACAGGCAGGGTTGTACTTCATGACATATCTTGATAAATTCTTTCTGATGATGAATGTGACACCATTCGTCATTTCCAGCATAGTAAATCATGTGATTGTTAGACCCAAAATGGCCAGTACAAGTCCATTTCAGCCTACTAATACTTAGGATATCAATGTTTATGCATCCCATTTCATTTTTGATAATTTATAATAGTCTTAGATTCATATTTTGTACATTCCATGTTCCAATTATTAATGGATTATTTGCAGCTGTTTCTCATTTTGAATTGTGCCCAATCAGAAAATGAAGGTCCCGAGGGCTTTTCTCCATGTCGTCATGATCAACTCTATTCTTTGAAGAGGTAGCTCTTCTCCTGAAGGGCTCATCTCCCAGCACTTTGTCTGACAGTGTTCCATTGCTATTCATAAGGTTTTCAGTGACTAAATATTCAGAAGTAGTCTGTCTCTCCTTCTTCCTAGTCTGTCTTCATTTGGAAGTTGATCTGAAACCTGTCCACTGTGGGTGACCCTGCTGGTAAATAAAATACCCATGGCATAGCTTCCAGAATCATAGTAACACACAAGCCACCACAGTACAACCGACAGATGAGTGGTCATAAGTGAAATTAGTCACAAAAGGACAAATATTACATAAGACCATTATTGGAAAAGCTTAGGAAAAGATTTCCAATATAAAAGAAACATTATTTGGTGATTACCAGGGGTTGGAGAGAGAGGGGTCAGTAATTCACGGGTTAGAAGAGACACATGATAGCTTGGTTGACAAGGAGGATGATATATAAGGAAGGGGAGGACAATATACATTAAGTGGGAAAGAGGCAGGGGCAGCCTTAGGGAGGTATACGTGGGCTAAAAGGATAAATAGTGATGTATACACAACCTTTGAACAATAGGGCTCTGTGATACAAGGATCCAGACAGATAAAGGAGAAGAAATAATATCAAGGGGCTTGACTGTCTTGTGGATATTAGTTTCCCCTGCTTTCTATTGTAAAATAGACATTTAAGTGGGCTAGAAAGGAATACTGGGAAATATGATTACAGAAAGCTTACAAGCCTGTCTTAAGCCTATAACTGATTGTATTTGCTAAAGGGGGAATTAGAACTTGCCCATGAAAATAGGCTTTTTGTTAAGCCTTTGTGAAATAATGGGGCTTCGGTGGAATACTGAGTCCCACACCCAGAACATTCTGAGGTGGGACATTCCTACTTGAAAAGACATGCAGACCAACCCAGAATGACTAGAACTTAAGATATATAAGACCAGCAGGAAACAAGCAGACGGACTGTTAGAATAGCAAGCAAGCTATTTGCCTTGAAGCCATCAAGACAAGGAAAGTCAGCCCATCAGGGTAATAATCCCCCTTCTAAAACAGAAAGTCAAAGGTATACATGAGTAGTCTTGTATGCTCACTGGTGACCAATCTAGTCTACTCGTGAGTTGACGTGGAGGAAATGCAACAATAAAGACATGTGCTGAGTTCCACAGGTACCCATTGACCTTGAAATGAGAGAGAAGAGGAAGAAATGGCTTAGTCTGAAGTTTAGGGACCCATGTAAATGCCCGAGCCCATGAACACTGACATTGCCACTAGAGACTAGAGCTGAGTATAAAGCGGCTGAAATGGGTGGGGAGGGGATGGCCTTGTAAGAACTGCCGAATTTGGAGCTAGTACTCATTTGACATAGTCTGTATGGCTAGCTGACCAGAACTTGACCAGAGGAAGATAAAAGAAGTTTGATACAGGGACCAAGCATAAATTGTTATAATTTGATGAACTGGACCTTTGCTTATGAAATTGCTCAAAATTCCAATTGGAAGATTCATATCAAGGATTAAGCTTGTCATCTCAGTACACTGGGTTGGTAGGGATGGCAACTTATTCAATGGCTATCAAAAATGGGGGGTATAAAGGCATTAAGTGGCTGGCTTACAAGCTTTCATGGAGTGTGCTGGTTTCAGAACAAGGTGAGTAATATAGACTCCCCACTGAATAGATGTCCTCTTCCAGATGAGTCTGGTGGAAGGGAATGGGGGAGGGTAAGGATAGGATTTCATGATTCAATTGTAAATATTATCGAGACTAATTGAGATTGTCACGACTGTAAATGTAGATGTGTAACTAAAAGGGGAGTTGATAATCTTCCATTTCAGGAACACAGGACCCTAGGAACAGCCAGACGTAAGAACATGAGTGGAGCATGGAATTCTAGCCAGAAAAATAGTGACAGGAGAGACAGTCACAGAGGTGATGGTATTAGAAAGAGAGCAGCTGAGGGCTCTGGGCCCATGGACTGAGAAAGGCTGTGTGCCTGTGGACAAAAAGCTGGCTTGTAGTGTGCCCTTTGAACATTTAAATAAATATGTATTTTCTGTTTTGTATGTGTACATAAAAAAAAAATAATAAGAGTTAAACACTGTTGACTGATGGTACATGGAAGGAGTTGTAATTATTATAATGAAACAAAGTATTACTTATTGAATGTAAAATTGATAATCTGCCCTGTAAACTTTCACTTAATTCACAATAAAAACTTAAAAAAAAACAGCTTCCTGCTCAGTTACTAACATTATAACTAACAATGATGTAACTCAGTGTAAAGATTCTATAATTTTGTCAATAATCATATAACCTAAGATATACTACATTTAAGCAATTTATGATGATATTTATCACATATTATTCTATGGATAAAACTTCTATAGTAGTCCTGGTGTTACACTATAGGATAAAGCTAGACCGCAAAGTCAGTTTAAACTGCAAGGTCAATGGTTCTAACTCAACAGCTGCATCCTGGAAGCCCTACATTGGGTTGCTGTTAGTTGGAATTGACTACACGGCACTTAACAACAAAGATTCTGTATAGTGTAGGAAGACATCAATAGGGGAAGGGAGGCAGGTGACACCAAACCCTAGTGATACCACTGAATGGAATTTTACTTATAGTAAATGCTCACATTTATTGAAGTATCCAGTTTGTGTCAGGTAATTGTTAGGAATTTAAAATGGATAGACATCCTATCCTCTCAACAATGCTATGAGAAATTATATGATTATCACTCTCCCCATTTTATACATGGTAAATCATCTTGAGTAAGTAGCTTTCTCAATCTCATTTAAGTTCTACAGGAGGGATTCAAACTCCAGGCACCATTTAACACATTTCATCTTTATGTTACACTGTCTCCCTACCTATATAGAAAGATGAGTATTCCCCACAGAGAAAGCCCCATTTCCTGTCCTATTTTCTCTTGTAATCATTTAAAAATACATCCTGAAAGTATTCAGTCATCATCAGAAGACAATATGCCTTCAAAGCACAGTACTGACTTAAAAATTAGAACAGTTTCTTATATAATTATTTATATTTTACTATTTCAAAAACTGAGTTTGATTTGATGAATGTAAAATTGATTATTTCCTCTGTAAACCTTCATTCAGGTCACAATAAAAAGTTGAAAAAAACTAAAAGCATTTGAAATGTGAAAAATAAGGTGTAAAAAACTGACATTTTAAAGAGAATGGATCTTAACCAGTGGAGTCAAAGTATAATAAAACACAAATTTTAAGTTTTCATTTAACACCACTAAAGAATGAGGTATTATAAATGTTTTAATCACAGACTTTTACTGTATTTCACAACTAGCATCTTACAAAAAAGACAGTACCATTGTGTCTGTAAAAAGTACTGCAATTCAACAGAAAATTACATTTCCACGAGAAACCACTATATATCACAACTGTCAAGGTTCACAGTTATTTTTTAATGCTATCATGATGTTTTTTATGTGAAATTTTGTATCCATGTTATATTTTTAACTTAATTTACATTTCAGAAGTCTCCTACAGATGGATATAATATTAAGCAAATTAATGGTTAATAGAAAGCAGTAGACCCTAAGAATTTAAGAAGTACTGTGAGGTTTCTAGGTTGGATTTAAAAATAAAACATAAAACACTTATAGTTGTAAACAAAAATGCAAAATCTGTATTCATAAAAATATTTTATTGGTAATTTTACATAATAGTGACTGGGGCTGTAAATACTTTTATTTCAGTATATTGATAAATGCATAAACTGACAGCTGTGTTGGAAACAGGGCATTATAATTTTCTCAAGAACTGTTATAGTTAACAAGAGGCCAATTAAACTTATTTAAAATTAGTTATTTCCCAGTTCTGTGCAACATTTCCCATTTCTGTATTAATTAGATTCATACCTCTATGACCCTGGATAATTTGGGGGCAAGAAAACAGTGATAAAACTATAATTAAATTAAAGCTCTTCCAAAACTGCAGCTTTTAAAATATGGCAGGTTTCTTTTCTATTTTTGCCAAATGCTTACAATTATTTGAGTTTTAATGTTTTATATAATACAGAAAATACCAGTGTTCAATGACAATAACACTAAACCTGAATTATAAATCTAAATAATCAAAGTTTTATTGCTTACTAGTCTGCTAGTAAACAGTACAATAAATGAATGCTTTGAAAAAATAAAAAAAGCAAACAAAACCAGAAACATAATTCAGAAACAATAATTTAGTAAAATGTGTCAAAAACATTGGCAAAGGTTCATACAAATTCTTTATTTAATAACAGCTTTCCTATTTAACCACACCAAGTACCAGCAGGTGTATTTAAGAGGATAACCATTAAGAAAAAACTCCTATTGCAGCAATAGTTGATTAAGTTGATCTTTGACTTGTATACATATAACTATTTGTTTCACAATTCTCAAATAATACATATTTAGGCAGCTTGAACTATGTTATAAAAATTTAAATTCGTTACATGCCAATAGAGAATTCAAGAATTATGTGTTAGAATTCACTAAACTAAAAGTGAAAATAGACTTACCAATAACACTGCATAATGAATAATTCAACCACATTTTCATGGCACCTTTAACTGTAGAGACCAAAAATTTAATCTGGAAATGTTTGGTAGGCATAGATTGCAATAAAAGCTAACAAATTTCTACTTTATGTAAAATCAAGTTATGGATTGTGCATGAATCTGTCACGAAAATGTGGTACTTCTTGGCATAATCTGTGTTATTTGCATGGTAATGACAGAAGTAACTAAGAAAGTGGAGAAAATAAACTTTAATGAGATTCTCCATTCAATGATGAGGCTTCTCCTCTGGGTGAAGATGACCTGGACATTCCTCTCTCTGTGTTATCAGAGCTAGAACCACTCTGACTATGTTGATCTGCAGAAGCAGCACTAGATGCAGGTGGTGACTTTGTTTTCTCCTTAAAGTCTGTAATAATGACTGTCAGATCTCCAACGGTAACTTCCAAATGCTGAGCACTACTCCGATCCACATTTTTCAATCGCGGCCTAAATACAAAAAATGATAAAATGTCAAGTTGGCTGTTCTCTGTGCCAAATTTGTGTATATAATTAATTGGTTATGTGAATTTAACAACACTATAATAAACCATGAATATATCTATGCTTAAAACTCAAGATTCATGTGTAAATAGCCATAAAAATACGATTAAAAAACAATCACTCATGAAACTTCTTCAACATCAAACATAGAAACAGTGGCTCTTAACTGTGCTTTTTCAAGAAAAAATCTTATACTTTTATAGGCAGCTTATCAATTTTATTAGAATGAAAGTTTAGAACAGTGAAATAGTTGTACCACAGAAGTTGATAAAAACAAGGTTGAGCTAACATAGGTTGTAGTCTACTGACGAGCACTGCTAAGACTTTTTTTTTTAATAAATGTTTTTATTTTGGATTGAGTGAAAGTTTACAGGGCTCATTATCACATCATCAACTTCACATTCAACCATTCATATAGCTTGTTTCATTACATTGATTATTATCCCCTCCATATATCATCAGTTAACAGTGTTTCTCTCTATCCTCTTTA
>NW_006408595.1:6146580-6153016 GCF_000296735.1 Chrysochloris asiatica
CACATGGCACGTTTAAAGGCCAGGCACCGCAATGATTTGCCTAGCTTCTGAAAACTTTAACAGGCAATAAAACCTACAATGGTTGATGGAGAATAAGACTGTTTTGACTGAGTCCCTGATCTTTCTGGTTGTTTAGAGACCATACACATTTTGAGTATCACTCATGACTTTATGTATAAAAAGTAGAATGTCTCCAACACAAATATTTTTAACCTACTAAAAAGCTTTTATGATTTCTGTTAAATTTCAAATATACATTCGACCTGAGAAAAAACACTTTCATGATACTTTAAAGGAGATTAACTATTTTACTTCTACTTTGTACAAATATACCAATGTTAAAAGAGCGTATTAAATGGTTAATTCTATTATTTCAAAAATGCCATAAAACATTCTTCAAATTACCTGGTTTTCTTTTGACTGTTCTTTTTGCTAGTTGTTTCCTTTTCACTTTTTTCTTTTTCTACTTTATCTTTTTTCTCTTTTTTTGACTGTGTAGGAGGCACAAACTGCTGAGTAACCTGCTGTGCAACCAACTGGGAAACAGGTCGAGGTTTCCTGTATGTAGGTTTAAAAAACACACACAAAAAACATGCTTTTAAAAATTACAGCAAGTAAAGAATATGTGTTCTTTACGACAGAATATAGCTTGTTTTATGTAAGAAAGGTATACATTATGATTTTCATGTATAAAAATTACTCATTGTCTGATATATGAATTAACAAGTAAATATATATTAACTTTCGTTGTAACTTAGCAAAAATTGTTAAGATTTAAGATTCATAACTCCAGATATATGACCAATTAGAAAGTAAGAGTTAAATTAATCAATATGAAAAAATTATTAAAACTGTATATCAAACAGTGCTCATAGGAGGCACACATATAAATAAATGATTTAAAGATTAAACCTGAAGTTTTACACTGAAACATTTAATTCATCTTTCTCCCTTAGAGAAGTACATAGCTAAGCCTACGTGGCAATGACTACTTGTTGATTTGTTAAAACTCCTTTACTCATTTAATAAGTATTTACTAAATGTCAAGCTTTCTCATCCTTTATTACTCAAATTCTTGAGGTTTCTTGAGTCTCTAACTACAATCAGATTATGCATGTTTTACCTTGGGAGACAAACCTGCCCCTCAAAAATCCCACTGCTATCAATTACAAATCGTACTAACCCTATACAAGGTTTCCCAGATTAAATCTTTATGGGTTTGAAAAGATGATCTTTGGGTTAGCAGCCCTATATCTAACCCACCACCACCACAGAAACGTGTCCTGTCTACTGAAAATCTACTACAATAACTATACCAGGATACCTGAAATGTTGCCTGGTCCAACCTTTGGAGCTTGTGGTATGGCTTTTATAGCCAACATCTTCTTAATTCCCACTAAGTGATTGTGTGAAACCATGCGAGTAAAGTGTGTAAGACTCTAAGGCTGGGATTGGTTAGTTTTGTCATCCAGCTTGGTTTAAAAGGAGCCATCTCAGAAGCAGGAGCAGATGATCTCAGAACCATCAAGAAAACAAGAGAATGTGGGGAGCATGAGATCTCTACCTAGAAAAGTGCAACAGCAGATACAACAGTAGAGGTGGTGGCATGGAGAGACAGAGCATCTAGCATCTTAGGGCTCTATGCCCATGGACTAAGTAAAGTTGAGTGCCTACAGACAGGAGGCTGGTTGCAGAATGTGCCTTATGGGTATTTACAGAGTGACTAAAAAAAGTGGCTACAAGAGCTTGGTAACACTTGCCAGAGCATGGCAGAGACCAAGGGGCCACATGAATGAGAAGCCAAGGACAAGAGTGAGACATGCCTGCAGTACAGCAGAGAACATCATTCCTGGATTAGAAAACTGCTGCATCCTGAGTTGGGTTTTTTTTTTATCCTGAATTGTAACCTGTTCATTTCCCTAATAAATCCCATAATTGTGACTACTGTTATGAGTTCTGTGTGGCCACAGCAATGGATTATCAAACCCAGATGTGAAGCATAGTGCTGTGTGAGGGATGGTTGGTGTCAGAATATAGGTTAACGATGGTTATAGGGTGGAGACATTTCTGACATCCATTTCATAGGAATCGGCCTTGGTTGGGATGGTTCCCCTTTGTGATGCCAGAGGAAGTCACATGGTTCAAGCAGTGCTAATACAAGCTGTCCCTCCACTGGTCCAGGGACAAGGATCCTTCACTTCTATGGTATAACTTGGGCAGCTGAGGTCAAAATTCAAAGTCAATAGTCTTCTAAATTCTTGAATTAGGGGGAAGGGAAGAAAAAAGGATAGGGAAAAATGAAAGAAGGGAAAATAAAAGAAAAACAAACAAAAAACCCATTGCCATTGAGCTGAGAGTGACTCATGGTTCCAACTCATAGCAACCCTGTATAGTGGTTCTGAGGAACAGCTGATGGGTTTGAACTGCCAACCTTGTGGTTCACAATTCATTGCTGATCCTGTAATGCCACACCAGGAATAGTGTGGCAAGTTTTTTGGATGTTGTTAAGTGCTGTCGAGCCAGTTCCAACCCATAGCAACCCTGTATAGTTTCTGAGATACAGCTGCTGAGCTTGAACTACAGACCTTGCAGTTCAAACTGACTTCGCAGTCCAGCACATTAATTCACAGGGCCACAACAGGACTCCAGTGACCCTATTGTTGTTATGTGCCATGGAGTCAGTTCTGACTCATAGCGACCCTGTACAGGGATTCTGAGGATGTAAATCTTTACGGGAGCCGAAAGCCTCATCTTTCTCCTGTGGAACAACTGGTAGTTTTGAACTGCTGACCATGAGATTAGCAGCCCGATTTGTAACCACTATGCTACGAGAGCTCTTTAGAACAGTGTAAAATTGTCCCATAGAGTTAATTATCTTTGCAGAAGCAGATTATCATAACTTTCTCCCTCGGAATGGTTGGTAGGTGCAAACCACCAACTTTTTTTAGTTGGCTGCCCACCGATTAACCCACTGTGACACCAGAGTTCCTTTAATAAGAGAGAGGAAACTAAAAATACATTTTAACAGATGGTCTATAAGCAATGATATTACTGCTTTGAGAACTGTGACCCTATATTGTTAGTTGAAATTAAAAAGAAAGAAAAAGACAACAATGAAAAATATTTAGCAATCTAAAATTAAAGTTGTATGGCTTGCAGGAAACGGGGAATCATGGTATGTAACAAATTGGGACCAACACAAATCAGTTAAAGTTATAGACTAACCCTTACACAAGTAGAAGTAACACTGAAAGTTAATCCTCAAACTTCAACATATATCAGAATCACTAAAAGAGTTTGTTTAACCCTACCTTCCTAGAGGAGTCCTTATGTGGCACTGTAGGATAAGGACTAGATCACAAGGTCAGTTTGTACATTAATGTGGGCAGTTCAAATTCACCAACTGTTCCTCGGAAAACCTATTCAGGGTCACCATGAGTCAGAACCAACTCCATGGCACTAACAACAACTTTCCTAGAGTCTCGGATTCAGTAGGCCCTGGGGTAGTCTAATAATTTGCATTTCTAACAAATTCCCAGGTTCTGCTGATGTCCCTGGTCTGCAAATACTCTTTGAAAAGATTTTTGAAGAAGTGCAACATATTTGTGAAATACTGGTACTACTTGCAGCATAAAATTAGACATGGAGAGCAAGGAATCGCAGAGAAATGGCAAAAAGCAAAGATGAACAGGTAAAGATAATATTGGTGGTAGTTTGTTATTGTGTGCCAATGACTCTGTATAGGGTTTGTGAAGCTGTAAATTTTCACAGAAGCAGAAAGCCTAATCTTTCTCCCAAGGAATGGCTAGTAGGTTTAAGTTTAAGCTGCTGACCTTGTGGTCAAATAAGTAGAAACCAGATAATGAAGAACTGTTCTTGTTGTAGGTCATGATTTATAGTTTTCTTGTAGGACAGGACAGAGCCAAGCCACTGGGCTGTAATCTTTACAGAAAGAAGCCAAGGTGGCACAGTGGTTAAATAAACACTCACCTGCTAACTAGAAGGTTAGGGGTCTGAACCTGCCAACTCTTCCAAAAGAGAAAAATGTGGCAGCCAGCTTCTTTATCAATTAGAGGCCCTATGGGGCAGGTCTACTATGTGTTGTAGGGTAACTATGAATCGGAACAGGTTTTTTGGTTTTAATCTTTACAGAAAAATAGCCAGGTCTTCAGTTAGCATTTAGCATTGCGCCGCATGGACCACTAACTAGTACCTTAAGCCAAACAAAACCCACTGCCACTGCGTCAATTCCAACTCACAGTGACCCTACCCTACAGGGCAGAACAGAACTGCTCTACAGGATTTGTGATTAGCAAACACGTACCGACCACCACCAGTTCTCCTTAACTACTAGTACCTTGTTGTTCTTGTTGTTGTTAGGTGCTATTGAGTCAGTTCTGACTCAGCCACACTGTTTAGGGTTTCCAAGGAGCAGCTGGTGCATTTGAACCACCGACCTAGCAGTTAGCAGTCTAGTGCTCTATCTATAGTGCCTACAGGATTCCTTGTTGTTGTTGTTGTTAGGTGCCATCAAGCCAGTACCGACTCATAGCAACCCTATGCACAATAGAACAAAACACTAGGCAACCACACTACTGTTGCCACGCTTGAGTCTATCCATGCTGCTACTTTGCCAATCCATCTCACTAGGAGTCTTCCTTTTTTTCCCTGACCAAACATGATATCTTCTCCAGCGACTGGTCCCTCCTGACAATATGTCCGAAGTATGAGAGATGAAATTTGGCCATTCTGGCCTCCAAGGACCACTCTGGTTGCACTTCTTCCAACACAGATCTGTTGGTTCTTTTGGCAACCCATGGCACTTTCAATATTCTCCTCCAACACCATAACTTAAAAACATCAATTCTTCTATGGTCTTCATTATTCACTGTTCAGCTTTCGCATGCATAGGAGGTTACCGAAAATACCATAACTTGGGTCAGGCGCACCTTAGTCCTCAAGCTGACATCTTTGCTCTTCAACAACTAATACTTATTGTTGTTGAGTGCCACTGAGTTGGTTCCCACTCACAGCAACCCTGTATAAGGTTTCCAAGGAGCAGCTAGTACCTTGTTGTTGTTGTTAAGTGCTGTCGAGTCAGTTCCAACTCAGCACCTCTGTATAAGATTTCCAAGAAGCAGCTGGTGAGTTTGAACTACCGACCTTGTGGTTCAAACTGACCTTTTGGTTGAGTGCTTATCCTACAGTGCTGCACCAGGACTCCAGCTAGTACCTAGCACTGTAAAATTAACAGTGGTGTTGTTAGGTGCCTTCAAATGGGCTGTGACCCCATGTACAAGAAAATGAAACACTGCCAGTTTCTGCGCCATCCTCATGATCGTTCCTATGTTTGAGCCCATTTGTGCAGTCACTGTGTCAATCTATCTCGTTGAGGGCCTTCTTTTTGCTGACCCACTACCAAGTATGATGCCCTTCCTCTAGGGACTGGTCCCTCCTGATAACCATGTCCAAAGTACACGAGACAAAGTCACCCCATCCTTGCTTCTAAAGATGTGATAGTTCTTTTGGCAGTCCATGGTATAACTAATATTCTTCAACAACACCATAATTCAAAGGCATCCATTTTTTTTTGTTGTTCTTTTTAATCCACTGTCCAGCTTTTGCCTACATATGAAGCAAGTGAAAATACTGTGGCTTCAGTCAGACATGCCGTCTCAAAAATACAACATACTCAATATTTGTTGAAGAATGAATAATAAAATCAACTTTTAAAAAGGAAGGAAGGTGGGTTTTAAGAAAAGGGTACTGCCTCTAAACTTAACTCACTGGCTAGGAACAACCACTCACTAAGCAAACAAAAAACCACTGATGTTGAGTCAATTCCAAGATTTACAGCGACTCTTTAGGACAGAGTTGTTGTTGTATCAAGTGCTGTGGAATTGGTTCCGACTCATAAAGTATAGGATTTCTGAGGAGCAGCTGGTGAGTTTGAACCTCCAATCTTATGATTAACAGTCCAGTGCTTAATCAACAGTGACACACCAGGGCTCCATAGAACAGTGTTGCTGTTGTTAGTGCCCTCAAGTCAGTTCTAACTCATAATAACCCTGTATAGGGTTTCCAAGGAGCAGCTGGTGGGTTTGAACAGTCAACCTTGTAGCACCAGTCTAGTGCTTATGCTATAGTGCCACACCAGGACTCCTAGAACAGAGTTGTTGTTGTTAAGTGCTGTCAAGTTGGTACCGACCCATAGCTACCCTCTAGAGGATTTCCAAGGAGCGACTGGTGAGCTTGAACGACCAACCTTGCAGTTCAAACTGACTTTGCAGTCTAGCTCATTAACCCACAGCGCCACACCAGAGTAGAACTACCCAATAGTAATTGTTGTTGTTGTCAGGTGCCATTGAGTCGGAACCGACTCATAGCGACCCCATGCACAGCAGAACGAAACAATGTTCGATCCTGGGCCAACCTC
>NW_006408595.1:6153916-6154485 GCF_000296735.1 Chrysochloris asiatica
GTGTTCTGGAATACTCATACTTCTCAATGTTGTCCATAGAGCTTGTCATGATCCACACAATCGAAGGCCTTTGCGAAGTCAATAAAGCACAGGTATTCTGATATTCTCTGCTGTAAATTGACTGCCACATATCGTTACTGCAGAGCGGCTGGTGGATCAAACCACCAACCTTTTGGTTGCAAAATGCCCCGCCACTCACTTCTAAGAAGCAAAGTAGTAGTAAGAAAGTTAAGAGTTGCAAGAATAAATTTCTCTTTTAGTCACAATGGCATATGGGAAGAGAAAGTAAACTCAAAGGTGTGGGTGGGTTTATGAAAAGACTTGTTTAGACTGATGGTTGTGGTAGTGGTGTGATGTGGAGTCGGTTCCGACTCATAGCGACCTTGCATAGGATGATTGTTGTTGTTAGGTGCCATCGAGTCGGCACTGACTCATAACGAAGTTATGCACAGCAGAACGAAACACTGCCCAATCCTGGGCCAACCTCACTACTATTGCCGCGCTTGAGTCTATCGATGCTGCCACTTGGCCAATCCATCTTGTTGGGGGGGTCTTCCTCTTTTTCTCTG
>NW_006408595.1:6155095-6176425 GCF_000296735.1 Chrysochloris asiatica
TTCACTTTCAGCAAGCAAGGTTGTATCATCTGCATATCGCAGGTTGTTAATGAGTCTTCCTCCAATCCTGATGCCACATTTTTCTTCATAGAACCTAGTTTCTCGGATTATTTGCTGAGCATACAGGTTGAATAAGTATAATGAAAGAATACAACCTTGCTGCACACCTTTAATTTTAAACCATTCAGTGTTCCCATGTTCTGTTCAAACAACTGCCTCTTGGTCCATGTACATAGGGGATTAGTGCCTAGTAAACAGTAAGTCATAAAACTGAGAGTCACTCAAAGATATCAAATTAAAACTGCTGCAACTGAGGCATAGTCATCATTTTGACATACTCTTAAGTCTCTTCCATAGCCATTACCTGACTTTGGAAGTTTTAACTATTGCATTCTACTATTGCTCCCTCCATCTCAAAATGTACAACAAATGGATTTTACAAAACTGTAAATGAATTGAGTTTAATTACAATACAAATGTAAACATTAAAATAAATTTTCATTCTGTTGAACCTAGAAATCAGTAAACTGAAGTTATTTAATAGTCATAATATTACTAATTTAAGATACATGAAATTTATTGATACTCTAGTTAATGTTGCATTTAAGTGAAAGTAATACTTCCTAAAAGTACAGCTTTTTTAAAGCTCTTTCATGACAATGGTACACTAATTCTGATTTTCCATACCATGTCAATGGTGGATCTACCTACAGTAAAGATTTCCATAACTACTGTATTACAGTTACCTTAACTATAACAGAATAACATAATAGCATAAAACATCATCAGCCACTTCCCTGCCTCCCCCTCCAAAACTAGTCTCCAAGTTGGTAACCATCCATTATGTGGCACTGTTTGCAACATGTCACTCCTAGTTTAATGAAAGAGAAAGGAATAATCATTAATCCTTCAATTCCATGAATCCTGTAATACAACAGCTTGTCGTAAAGCCTGTTTCATATTTAACCTGTTTTAACCTCAGCCTAGCAACTGAAGATCAAAGAATAAGACTTCAGTGTGGATTACATCTCTACATAAAGACATAAAGAAAATAAAACTCTTCACATCTGGACCAATAAGCAACTTCATGATAAATGGAGAAAAGAATGAAGTTGTCAGAGATTTCATTTTATTTAGATCCACAATAAACATCCATGGAAGCAGACTAGAAAATAAAACGTGTTGCATTGGCACATCTGCTGTAAAAGACCCCTTTAAAATGTGTTATAAAACAAAGATGCTACTTTGAGGATGAAGGTACCTAAAGCTAACCCGTTATTTTCTCAATCCCCTCATAACGCACACAAAATATGGACAATGAAAAAGGAAGGTCAAAGAAGAATGGATGCCTCTAAATTATGGTGCTGGCAAAGAATACTGAAGATATCATGACTGTTAAAAGGACAAACAAATCTGTCTTGGAAGAAAAATAGCAAGAATGAACCTTCAGGCAGGAATGATGCAACTTTGTATCACACACTTTGGACATGCTATCAGGAAGGACCATCTCTGAAGATGGATATCATGCTTAGTAAAATAGACGGACAATGAAAAAAGGAAGACCCTCAATGAAATGACTGATAAAGTGACTACAACAATGGACTCACACATGGCAGTGATTGTGAGGATGGTGCTAGACTGGGCACTGTTTTGTTCAGTTGTACATAAGGACGTTATGAGGTGGAATTGAAATAAAGACAATAATAAATATTTTTTTAAATCTCTACCTAGAATCATTTTCCCTTTTTGCATGGCCTAGCACTATGAAAATTAAAGTATACTGGTGGTGGTGGTGGTTGTGTGTTGTCAAAAGTTGGTTCCAACTCATAGGGACCCTGTATAGGATCTCCGAGGTTATAAATCTTTATGAAAGCAGAAAATCTCATGTTTCTCTCATGGAGCAACTGGGAGATTCAAACTGCTGACTTTGAAGTTAGCAGTCTAGCTTGTAATCCACTATGATACCAGGGTTCCTTTAAAGTATATTAGCAGAGTAAAATTTACTTTGTACAGCTATGAGGTTTGATAAATTATGGCCCTGAATATATCCCTCCAGAATTTAGAGACCATTGCAAGAACAGATTTGATGCATTTGGCACTACTGACCAAACAACAGAGGAGTTGTGAGAGGACATTACGAACATGAAACAGGAAAAGAAGTCATTAAAAAGATAGAAAAGAAGACACAACCAAAATGGATGTCAGCAAAGACTTTGAAACTTGGTCTTCAACGTAGAAAAGCTAAAGTAACTAGAAGAAATGACAAAAGAGTTGAACAGAAATTTTCGAAAGGCAGCTTGAGAAGACAAAGTAAAATATTATTATGAAATATGCAAAGACCTGGAGCTAGAAAATAAAAAGGGAAGAAAAGACTCAAGCACTTCTCAAGCTTAACTGAAGAAAAACATTACACTTAGGATTGCAATACTGAAGTAGTCTCTGGAAAAAATATTGAATGACACAGGAAACAGCAAAAAAAGACAGAAGGAATGCACAATACCAAAAAGAATTCGTCATCCATTCAAAGAGGGAACACATGGTCAAAAACCAATGGTACTGAAGGAAGAAGGTCAAGTGGCACTGAAAGAACTGGCAAAAAACAAGGCTACAGGAATTAATAGAACACAAATTAAAATGTTTCAACAACCTGATGCAGTGACAGAGGCACTCACTCATCTAAGTCAAGAAATTTGGAAGACAGCTACCTAGCCAGCCAATTGGAAGAGATCCATATTTTTGTCTACTCCAAAGAAAGATGATCAATGGAATGTAAACATTACCAAATATCATTAACATCACATGCAAGAAAAATTTTGCAAAAGATAATTAAAAAATGGTTGTAACAGTGCCTCAACAGGGAGCTGTCAAAAATTAAAGCCAGATTCAGAAAAGGATGTAGAATAGGGATAGAACTGCTAATGTCAGATGGGTCTTGGCTAAAAGCAGAAAATACCAGAAATATGTTTTTACTTGTGCTTTATGGACTATGCAAAGGTATTTGACTGTGTGGATCCTAACAGGCTATGGACAACATGAAGAACGTGAATTCCAGAACACTTATTATGCTCATGGGGAACCTGTACAGAGACCAACAGGCAGTTATTAAAACAGAACAAGGGGATATTGAATAATTTAAAATTAGGAAAGGTGTGAACCAGGATTGTATTCATTCACCATACTTATTCAATCTGTATGCTGTTCTATGAAGAAAAGCATGGCATCAGAATAACAACCCAAAATGTGCAAATGGCACAACCTTATTTGCTGGAAGCAAAGAGGATTTCAAGTACTTACTACTGATGAACATCACAGACTTCAGTATGGATTGCACCATTATCAGTGTAAAGAAAATAAAACTGTGTAAGGCAAATTTGCTGCAAAAGGCCCCTCTAAAGTGTTTAAGAGCAAAGACGTTAATTTGAGAACTAAGGTGCATCTGTCTCATATGACTCTACTTAGGGTTTCTGAGACTGTAAATCTTTATGGGAGCAGATAGCCTCACCTTCTCCAGCAGAGTAGCTGACCTTGTCAGGTGCTTATCCTATAATGCCACCAAGACTGTGGAGGTGTCCTACAAAGAAGTTGAGAAATATATACTGAGCTGCTAACTACAAGGTCAGTAGTTCAAATCTAGCTGCTGCTCCAAGGGAGAAAAATGAGGCTTTTTTGCTCCTAATAAAGATGTATATATAGCCTTCAAAACCATATACAAGGTTGCTATGAACCACCACTCATCTGTCAGTTTGTAGTACTGTGGTAGCTTGCGAGTTGCTGTGATTCTGAAAGATATGCCACTGCTATTTTAAATTCAGCAGGATCACCTATGGTGGACAGGATTCAGACTAAGAAGAAGTATGAACTACTTCTGAATATTTAGTCACTGAGAGCCTTATGAATAGCAGAGAAACACTGTCAGATATAGTGCCAGAAAATGAGCCCCTCAGGTTGGAAGGCACTCAAAATGTGACTGGGGAAGAGCTGCCTCATCAAAGTAGACTTGACCGTGATTACACAAATGGAGTAAAGCCTGCAGGACCTTCATTTGCTGATGGGGCACAACTCTTAAACGAAGAGAAACAGCTGTAAACATCCATTAATAATCGAAACATGGAATGTACGGAAAATTAGAAATTGTCAAAAATGAAATGGAACGCATAAACATCGGTATTTTAGGCATTAGTGAGCTGAAATGGAGTGGTATTGGCCATTTTCCCTGTAGGTACAGGGAAGACCAGTTAATACCACTATTATTCAAATTTACACACCAACCACTAAAGCCAGTGAGGATGAAATAGAAGAATTCTACCAACTTCTTCAATCTGAAATCAATCAAACATGCAAACAAGATGTACTGATCATTACTGGTGATTGGAATGCAAAGATTGGAAGCAAAGAGGAAGGATCAGTAGTTGGAAAATATGACCTTAATGACAGAAATGGTGCTGGAGAACGCATAATAGAATTCTGCAAAATCAATGATTTGTACATTTCAAATACCCTCTTTAGACAGTGTAAGAGAAGACTATACACATGGACCTCACCAGATGGAATACAAAGAAATCAAATTGACTACATCTGTGGAAAGAGATGATGGGAAAAGCTTCATATCATCAGTCAAAACAAGGCCGGGGCAGACTGTGGAACAGACCATCAATTGCTCATATGTGAATGAAAACAAAAATCCTTACCACTGGGCCAATAAACAACATTCTTATCAATGGAGAAAAGCCTGAAGTTGTCAAGGACTTCATTCTTTTGGATCAACTATCAACACTGATGGGAGCAGCAGTCAAGAAATCAAATGACGTACTGCATTACGCAAATCTGTACAAGATCTGTTTAAAAAGTGTTGAAGAGCAAGACTAAGGTGCACCTGACTCAAGACATGGTGTTTTCAATAACCTCATATGCATGTGAAAGTTGGACAGTGAATAAGGAAGACCACAGAAGAATTGATGCTTTTGAGTCATGGTGTTGGAGGAGACTATTGAAAGTGCCACGGGCTGCCAAAAGAACCAACACATCTGTATTGGAAGAAGTGCAACCAGAGTGCTCCTTAGAGGCCAGGAGGGCCAAATATCATCTCTCATACTTTGGACATATCGTGAGGAGGGACCAGTCACTGGAGAAGGATATCATGTTTGGTAAGGTGGAGGGTCAGGGAAAAAAAGAAAGACCCTCCCAGTGAGATGGATTGGCAATATGGCAGCATCGATGGGCTCAAGTGTGGCAATAATTGTGAGGTTGGCCCAGGACCAGACAGTGTTTCATTCTGTTGTGCATAGGGTCGCTATGAGTCAGTGCCTACTCGATGGTACTTAATATCAACTACAACAAATGAATCAGAAGCAACTTGACAATATACAATAAAAACCATTTGTGCTATACAACGATTCCATTCTTTTATTATTCTAATGATGAAAAGTAGTTTTTCACATAAAGACTATGACTCAGTCCCTCAGCTCTATTGTTGTTATTACTGAGTGCCATCATGTCAGTTCCAACTCATAGCTACCCTGTACAGGGTTTCCAAGGAGTGGCTGGTAGGTTTTAAATCACAGACCTTGTGGTTAGCAGTCTAGCGTGTATCTCACAGCACCTCAACAGGACTACAGTTTGGGGAGGAAAGCACAAAATATAAGGATATTTGCATATATACCCTAAGAATTAAAATAATGTCATCTACTGCTCTTTAGAGGTTGAATGAGGTTTAAAGAACTTCACTGGAAGCTATGAGGAACGTCAGTGGAATAATGTTTATCATATGTCATAAAATGACTCAACTTCACCATGTTCTTTTGACAGCCCTTTTATCCCCAGGAATCCTAGTAGGGAAATTTACAGGTTGGAGATAGTTAACTCAGGAAGTCAGGCTTAAGATATAATGTATAAACTATACCTTTATGATGAGAAATTTCTATTTTCAACCTGTCATGTCAATCGTTCACATATAGGTTATCTAGAGTTAGAAAATAAGCATCATAACTGCACTCTATTGTTTTCTTATTTCCATGTATTTATGCTTAAATTGTGAAATATAGTATTCACAATTTTGGAGTTCTCGTGTATCCTTCAAAAGTAGCCTAAATAGGTTAAGATTTACTATCTAATCTACTGATTTACTTTAACATACGAAGAGGAATAACATTTCAACAATCAGTTAATGGAAATCTACCATTCATCAGAACAAAATATTCTTATGAGTGATTTGACCTTCCATGTGGGTAAGAGATCAGTATATGCTGACTTGGTATATGCAGTTTCTAACCTTGTATCCATCCCAGGAGCTCTGGTAGCGTAGTGGTTACGAATCGGGCTGCGAACCTTAAGGTCAGCGGTTCGAAACTACCAGCCGCTCCGCGGGAGAAAGAGGAGGCTTTCTACTCCCGTAAAGATTTACACCCTCGGAAACCCTGTACAGGGTCGCTATGGGTCGGAACCGACTCGACGGCACTTAACAACAACAACAACAACAATCCATCCCAAAGACACTGAAACAAAAATCTTTTATGTGCCCAGTGGTACAGTTTGTACTTGACTATGAACCTAAAGGTTGGTAAGTTCAAGCTCACTCAGCAGCACCAAAGAAGGCCTGATGATCTGCTTCCTTAAAATTGACAGCCCTATGGAGCAATTCTCATCTGTAATGCACTGGGCTGCCATTCGTCAGAATCAACTCGATAGCAATTAGTTTGATTTTAATATTGTTTTAAGAACAATAATCTTAAGCTTGGTCAACATCACTGACTGACAAGTTGCGACAGGTAAAAAGACATAGATAAGCAGGTAGACAAAAAGACAAGAACAAAGGAAGGATAAATATACAAACAATTCTTGATTATTTTCTAAAAAGCATTGCTTTCTAACAGAAAACAAAAACAAAAAAAATAGCTAAGGACACCAAATAAAAACCAAACCCACTGCTCCAGAGAGTTTTGAAGGCTATAAATCTTTAGGAAAGACAGAAACTCATCCTACTCCTGCAAAGCAGCTGGTGCGTTAGAACTACAGACCTTTTGCTAGGTAGTTGAGCGCTCCACTGCGTCACTTGGATTCCTAACAACACTGTAAAATAGTAACATATTGAAGCAATATAGTAACTTTCAAAAGCAAAACCCAAACCCTAAAATTTATTGACTACTTACACATAGCCAACAACAACAAACAATTGAACCAAGGGGAGACATATAAGAAGCCATTTTATTTTAAGTCAGGCACTAGTTTGCTGTTGCTGTTAGGTGTCATCCATTCAGTTCCAAATCATAACAATCCTAGCAGAACAAACATTATTAAGGCATCCTCACAATTGTTATCTTTGAACCCATTGTTGCTGCCACAGTGTCAATCCATCTCATTGAGGGGTTTCTTCTTTTCCACTATAATGCCCCACGCTTAAGTAAGTATGATGTCCTTCTCTAAGGACTGGTCCTTCCTGACAACATGTCCAAAGTACAAGAGTCTGGCAATCCTCTCGTCTAAAGAGTATTCTGGCTATACTTCTTTCAAGATGGATCTGTTTTGTTCCTTTGGCAGTTCATGGTACTTTCAATATTCTTTCCAAATACCATAATTCAAATGCGTCGATACTTCTAAGATCCTCCCTAGTGATTGTCCAACTTCCATATGAGGCAACTGAAAATACCAAGGCTTGGGTCAGGTGCACCTTAGTCCTCAAACTGACATCTTTCCCCTTTAAAATGTCAAAGAGGTCTTTTACAGAAGATTGATTTCTTGACTGCTGTTTCCTTTAGCATTAATTGTGAATCCAAACAAGATGAAAACCATTAACAACTTAAATCTTTTCACCATTTACCATAATGTTATTTATTGGTCTAGCTGTGAGAATTTTTGTTTTATTTACATTGATTGATCTTCATCAATATTTCAAGTCCTCTTAGCTACCAGAAAACAAGGTTGTGTCATCTGCATAATGCAGGTTATTAATAAATGTTCCTCCAATACTGATGCCATGTTCATTGAATAAGTATGGTAAAAGGATACAACAGTGACGCACACCGTTCCTGATTTTATACCAGAGTATGGGGATACTGATGATACTGAACTTCTCCATTATCTCTTTCCAGAGATGCAGTCAATTTGATTCCAAATGTATAGTCATCATTTATGTTGCTGAAAAAGGTAATTGCAATGAATTAAGTCAATGGTTGTTGTTAATGAGGCATTAGGTAGGGTGCCAGAATTTTAAATGCGAGTGGGACAAACACAGATTGCCCTCATGGTGTTTACTTAGATTAAATAAAAGCAATGCCAAATTCAGAATAATAAAATGGTAAAAAGAAAAAAAAACCTGTATGCTATTATAGAGACAGAAAACAGCAAGAAGACTTCTTATGGATAAAGTAGAAATGTTTATCCCTTCAGTACACCAGTAAAAACAGCTGTTACCATGAGTTCTTTTAATTTTTTAAATAAACAATTTTCATTACTTCATGAATAATATATAGAAGTAACAATAATGGAATAATGAAACAACCTTAACAGAGATTTTAGTAAGACTTTAAAATAAAGGAAACTGAAATTTTTATTCTATACTAAATTGGCTTAACAGTGTATTGTTTTTGTTAAAAGGATCTACAGAGCTAGAATTAGCCCCCTTAAAGGGTATGGTGGTGCAGTGTGTGTGCCATTAAGTTGATTCTGACTCACAGTCACTTGGATGTAAATCTTTATGGCACAGAAAGCATCATCTTTCTCCTGTGGAGCAGCTGGTGAATTAAAAATGTTGACCATGTAAGTTAGCAGCCCAACATGTAACTTACTATGTCACCTGGACCATATTTCAGGTATGTTGTTGCTGTTGTAAAGTGCTATCAAGTCAGTTTCAACTTATACCGATCCTGTATAGCGTTTCTGAAGAATGCCTGATGGGTCTGAATTGCTGACCTTTCGGTTAGTAGTCCAATGCTTATCCTATAGCGCCACAAGGTATGTTGTTGTTAAGTGCTGTAGAGTTGGTTCCTACTCCTAGCGACCCTGTATAGGGCTTTCTGAAGAGCAGCTGGTGGGTTTAAACTGCTGACCTTGAGGTTCAAGTTGAAGTTGCGGTTCAGTGCCTTATCCTACAGCACCACACTATGACTCCTGTGATCAATTAGGCACTGTGCAAATCTGCTGCAAAAGTCCTCTTTAAATTGTTAAAAGAAATATCACTTTGAATGCTAAGATATGCTTAACTTAAGCCATGGTATTTTCAATCAACTCATGTACATGTGAAAGCTGAACAATGGATAAGGAAGAAGAAATAATGCATTTGAATTATGGTCTTGGTAAAGAGTACAGCATATACCATGGACTTACAGAAAGAAAATAAAATGTATTCTAAGAAATACAGTCAGTATGCTCCTTAGAAGAAAGGACGGCGAGACTTCAACTCCATGTACTTTGGACATATTATCAGGAGGAACCAGTTCCTGGTGAAGGATATCCTTCTTGGCAAAGTAGAGATCAGTGAAAAAGAGGCTCTTCAACTAGATGGGCTGACACAGTGGCTGCAAAAGTAAGTTTAAACATAGCAAAGATGATGAGAATGGAGAAAAACTGAGCAGTGTTTTATTCTATTGTACATAGTGTCACTGTGAGTTGTAACCAACTCAGTGGCACCTAACTATAACAAAAACTTTTGGAAATAGATCACCAGGTCTTTTTTTCTATTCTGTCTTAGTTTGGAAGCTCTATTGAAATCTGTCTACCATGGATGACCTTGCTGGTATCAGTGGCAAAGCTTCTAAAATCACAGGAACATGCAATACCCTAAAGTGCAATAAACTAATAGACAGGTGGTGAGGTGTCAAATATAGAAGATGAAAAAAAAAAATTTTTTTTTTTTAAATACCAGTAGGGTGGACACATTTGAACCAAGCTTCCAGACTAGGACAGATGTGGAAAATAGAGAAGGTGACAACTTATGAATGTTTAGCCACTGAAAACTGTAAGAATAGCACCAGAATATAAGTTGGAAAGAGCTACCTCTTCAAAGTAGAGATGATTGTGATGACGCAAATGGAGTAAAGCTTTCCTGACCTTTATTTGCTGATGGGGCACAAAATGACTAGAAACAGATGCAAACATCCATTACTAATCGGAACATGGAATGCACAAAATATAAATCTTGAGAAACTGGAATTTGTCAAATATGAAACGGAACACATAAATATCAATATCCTAGGCATTAGTAACCTGAAATGGACTGGTATTGGCCATTTTTATTGATGATCTCAACATCAAATTCAAGAGGAATGGCCTGGCATTCATCATCAAAAAGAACATTTCAAAATCTAACTTGAAGTACAACGCTGTCTGTGATAGGATAATATCCATACACCTACAAGGAAGACCGGTTAATACCACTATTACTCAAATTTACGTACCAACCACTAAATCCAGTGATGATGAAAATGAAGAATTCTACCAACTTCCTTCAGTCTGAAATTGATCAAACATGCAATCAACACATATTGATAATTATTGGTGACTGGATTGCAAAGGTTGAAAACAAAGAGGAAGGATCATTATTTGGAAAATATGGCGATCATATGACAGAATTTTATAAGACCAATGAGTTACTCATTGCAAATGTCTTTTTAAAGCAACATAAAAAGGATATTTAACATACAGACCACAACAGATAGACTACACAAGAGTAAAACTTACTACATCTTTGGCAAGAGACAGTAGAAAAGCTCAATGTCATCAGCCAAAACAAGGCCAGGGACCGACTGTGGAATACACCATCAGTTGCTCATATATAGGGTTTAGGCTAAAGCTGAAGAAAACTGAAACAAGCACCAAAATTATGACTTTGAACAAATCCACCTTGAATTTAGAAACCACCTCCAGAACAGGTTTTATGCATTAGACACTAATGACCAGAGAACAAAAGAGCTGTGGAATGGTATCAACAATATCATACAGGGAAGGGCTGGTTGGTCCAAAGTGTGGTTAGACTGGGGACTCCTGAGCCCATGGACAAGGACATAGCCATGGAGGGCTAGAGCTGATATTATGTGAGGGGAGACACACAAGAACACCTAAGCTTGCATATAGTACCCATTTGACCTAGCCTCTATGGGTTGATAATCAGAACTCGACTAGAGGAAGATTAAAAAAAAAAATTTATTTTTTGATAAAGGAAACAAGTGTAAATTACTACAATTTGATGAACTTGACTTATACTTACAGATATAGTAGCTCAAAATACCAACAGACAGGGAAGGAGCCTTCCCTCTAGTGTCCATTCATTCTATCCCCTCTATATACAGGGTAGAATATGGATGGGCAACTCAAGACACTGAATACCTAAAATGAGGGGGTGATAAAGTCACTGGCTTACAAGTTGTCAAGAGGGAGTTTAGTTTAAAAGTGTGCGGGGGAAGATAGAGTCCCCGCTGAGTAGTTTTCATCTTGTCTAGATGGGTCTGGTTAAAAGATGAGGATAAGATTCTTATGACTCAATAGTGAGTAACTGTTATCATGATTAATTTTGACTGTCACAATTGTAAAGGACGAAGTTTTGTAATAAAAATGGGGAAGTAATTAATCTTACAGTCCAGAAACAGAGGACCCTAGGACCATCAAGGGAGAAGAGTCAGAGTGGAATGTGGGACCCTATCCAGAGAAACAGTGACACCAGACATGGAGGCAGAGACGGGGACATGGAGAGAAGGAGCAGCTGAGGACGCTGGACTCATGCAAAGAGAGGGACTGAATGTTGGCAGCTAGGAGGCAGGCTTGCAGAATGTGCCCTTTGGTTGTTTAAATGATTATATATTCCTGAGTGTGTGTGTGTGTGTGTGTATACACCACCACCACCTCCAAAAAAACAAACAAAACAAAAACAGAGGGAATGGAAGCAATTACTGTTGAATGACGATGCACAGAGGAGATTGTAATCATTGCAATGAAATGATGTTGTAAAGCTGATGTTCTGCCATGTTAACTACCACTCAGTTCACAATACAAACTTAAAAAAAAAAAATCATACAGGAAGAAAGCAAAAGGTCACTAAAAAGTCAGGAAAGACACTACCCAAAATGGATGTCAAAAGAGACTGTAATTGCTCTCCATCGCAGAGATGCTAAAATGAATGGTAGAAATGAGGAAGTAAGAGAGTTGAACAGAAAATTTCAAATAACAGCTCACAAATAAAAAGTCAGGTATTATAATGAAATGTGTAAAGACCTGGAGTTAGAAAAACATGCTCAGCATTTCTCAAGTTCAAAGAACTGAAGAAAAAAATCTGGCCCCATCATACTTTCTTGAAGGATTCCAAGGACAAAATATTGAATAATGCAAAAAGCATCAAAAGAAGATGAAAGGTATACAAAGTCACTGTACCAAAAAGTAATGGTTGATATTCAACCATTTCAAGAACCAATGATGATACTGAGGAAGTTCAAGCTGTACTGAAGATACTGGCAAAAAAGACGATTTCAGAATTGACGGAATAGAAACAAATAATTCAACAAGTTGAAGCAGTACTAGAGGCGCTCATTCATTTCTGCCAGGAAATGTAGAATATTGCTACCTGGACAACCAAATAAAGAGATCCATATTTGTTACCATTCCAAAAAGAGGTGACCTAACAGATGGCGAAAGCTTTGGACAATATCATTACTATCACATGCGAGTAACATTTTGCTGAAGATATTTCCAAAATAGCTACAACAATACACAGAAAAGGAATTGCCAGAAACTCAAGTTGGATTCAAAAAGGACATGGAACTAGAGATTATCATTGCTGATGTCAGATGGATCTTGGCTGACAGCAGAAAATATCAGAAAGATGTTTACTTGTGCTTAGTGACTCCAAAAGCTTTCCACTTTGTGTTATCCATGACAAGTTTTGGATAACATTGCAAAAAATGGGTATTCCAGAACACTTAACTGTATTCCTGAGAAACCTGTAAAAAGGCCAAGAGGCAATCATTCAAACAGAACATGGGGATACTGAATGGTTTAAAATCAGGAAAGATGAGAGTCAGGGCTATATTCTTTCACCGTATTTATTTAATCTGTATTCTGAGCAAAAAAAAATCCAAGTAGGTGGATTGCATGAAAAAGGCCATAACATCAGGATTGAAGGAAGGCTCATTAACAACCTGTGATATGAAGATGATACAATCTTGCTTGCTGTAAGCGGACTTAAAATACTTATTGATGAAGATCAAAAACCACAGCCTTCAGTATGGATTGCACCTCAAGGTAATGAAAATGAAAATCCTCACAACTGGACCAAAAAATAACACCATGATAAACAGAAAAAATATTAAGTTGTCAAAGACTTCATTTTGCTTGGATCCACAATCAATATTCATGGAAGCAACAGTCTGGATGTACACCACAGTAGTTAGCAATGGGCTCAAGTGTTAACAATTGTGACGATGGCACTGGACCAAGCAGTGTTTTGTTCTGTGTGCATAGTGTTTTTATGAGATGGAAACAACTTGATGGCATCTAAGAACAAATATTTTAAATGCTGTCCTCTAATAATTTCTGGTTCATAATTATGTATTGAAGAATAGGTATACATTTCTGTCAAAAACATACATAAATTTCTGCAAAGCAGAGACTTAACGAATGCTTATTGAAATGTTCAAAATTTTCTACCTCTCTTTATGCTATTATCTGGTAATTTAGTTCTCCTCCAATATCAGAAAATTGCTCATTAAGAAAAAAAGAAAGGTTCCCAGGACCAACAAATAGAGTATCTAGATAAGAAGTTGTTTTCTTTATTTCAACATGCACCCATATATTTTAACATTTCTATATTATACGGAATCCTAGTGTGGCACTGTAGGAAAAGCACTGGACTGCTAACAGAAAGATCAGATGTTCAAATTCCCACCAGCCGCTCCTTGAAAACCCTACACAGGGTGGCTATTGAATAAGAACATATTTGTCTTTCCCCCAATATCACCTTTAAATGGTAGGGAGCTGGGAGAGAGGACTATGGGCAATATGTTGTTGTTGTTAAGTTCCGTCGAGTAGATTTCGACCCATAGCGACCCTG
This sequence comes from Chrysochloris asiatica, assembly GCF_000296735.1. Taxonomy (NCBI): domain Eukaryota; kingdom Metazoa; phylum Chordata; class Mammalia; order Afrosoricida; family Chrysochloridae; genus Chrysochloris; species Chrysochloris asiatica. The sequence goes on from NW_006408595.1 coordinate 6,169,125, forward strand.
TATAGGGTTTCCAAGGAGCAGCTGGTGAGCTTGAGCCACCAATATATAGTCAGGGGTTATTTCATTTTAGCTCAGCAGCCGCTCCTCGGAAACCCTACACAGGGTCAGTATGGATCCGAGCTGACTCGATGGCACTTGACAACAACAACATCTATATATCTATATTCTATCTATCTCTATATAGATATCTACATATATTCTAATATTTTACCAAAACAGATATATTAGTTGTATAATTAATATTAATGTTGAAATAAAATCAATTTAGTGACTTCTCATAGTTCTTACACACAAACAGCAAAAGAGCCAGGACTGGGCTTACAACTCCCAATCCTTTTTTCTTAGCAAATTCTCTGATGTCCTTCCAAGCTTTCCCTATAGGCTTGTGTCAAATCCTTCTGACACAATGCTCAAGAATTTGAAATTTCTCCCATTCTGGATAGGCAGCACTCCTCACAGCAGTTTGTTGTTGTCGTTAAGTGCCATCAAGTCAGCTTCAATTCATAGCAACCCTGTATAATACGGTTTCTGAGGAGCAGCTGCTGGGTTTGAACCGCCAACCTTACAATTCAAACAAATTTTGTGGTCCAGTATTTATCTTATGGTGCCATGCGACGACTCCAGCAGTTTGGTACATAGTAATTCTAGATACTGACTCCCAGGCCTCATCTACATCAGAAGGAATCCAAGTATCTGGGAATATGTATTTTTATCATAGAAATTAACTGTTTTAATAACAAGCATTTAGACCCCTCCAAAAGCCAGCCTCTCAGACGATGACGTGGGGAGATGGATCGGCTGGGGACTTTGGACCCAGAGAGGAAGAGGGACTGTGTGGGGACGACTGGGAGTCAGGCTTGCGGGGTATACCCTTTGGTTGGTGGATGATGCATGGAGGGGATTGTAACCATGGCAAAGAAACGATACACGACAATCAATGTGAACCTAATGTCCTCCCATGTAAACTATCACATAATTCACAATAAAGCATTAAAAAAAAAAAAAAAGCCAGCCTCTATTTATATTTATAATTATAATTTTATTCATTATTTATCTGTCTAGCAATGTACTTACTTTTTCTGTCCAACATGCCACACTCCATCTCTCTTTGACTTAGTTGTACACTACTGAGAAAATTTGAATTCATATAGATAAATAATTATAAATGATCATCTTTGAACTATTCATCTTGAGTCTTAGTAAGCTCTTTAAGTAATTTAGAAGCTTGCAAAGAAAACAAAGAGAAACTTTGGCTTAATATTGGATCATTTAACAGCAATTTAATAACTATTCACATTCCTTACCATAAGAAAAGAGACACAACATATGCAAAATTACAAAATATGAAAATGATTTGAAATACTGACATAATGCATTATAGCCCACCTGAACAGTAGATCATGACAGCATGGGCCAGCATGCTGCAGGATAAGTACTGAACTGTAAAGTCAGTTTGAACCACAAGGTTGGCAATTCAAACTCAACAGCTGCTCCTTGGAATCTCTATACAAGGATCACTATCAGTCAGAACTGACTCAATGGCACTTAACAACAACATGAACAGAGCTAACTTCTATTTTAAAGATCAGTTCATTCCTAATTGATGACATTAAAAGACACTGAAAAAACACACATGCCCAGAGATAACCTGAGAAGTGTTATTTCTGAGGTCTGCACAAAAGTGAATTAAATTAATTAGCATAATTCCCAAGAGAAATTAAAATGCACACCTAAACCTAAAAACCTATATATCAATGTTCAAAGCAATATTATTCGTTTAAGAGCCACAAAGTAGAAGCAATCCAAATGTCTATCAGCTATGAATAAAAAAGTAAAATGTGGACTAGTCATACAATGGAATATTAGTCAGCAATATAAAAGTGCTTCCAAAAGTTTGTGAAAAAATGGAATTGAAACATAATGTAATTAGAGCTAGAGCTGAGAGTGAAGCATCCAGCTTATATTAAGTGAGGGGAGATGCACAAGAACATCCAAACTATTAGGTAGTACCCACTTGACCTAGCCTCAATGGCTTGATAATCAGAATTCTACTAGAAGATTACGGTTTTCGAGGAGCAGCTGGTAAGCTTGAACCGTCGACCTCGTAGTTCAAACAGCTTTGCAGTCTGGTGCATTAACCCACAGCGCCACACCAGGACTCCAATCATGGAGGTACTTAGAGTTACTACTCATGGAGGTAGTGGTGGTTATGTGCGTGGAGTCGGTTCCAAGTCATACAGGGTTTTCGAGGCTGTAAATCTTTATGGGAGCAGAAACCCTCATCTTTCTCCCGCAGAACAGCTGGTAGTTTTGAACTGCTGACCTTGTAGTTTGCAGCCCGATTGGTAACCAGAGCTCCTCTAAATACCAACAGAGAGGGAATGAGTTGTCACATCAAGTATCAATGCGATCTCCTCTGCACACAGGATAGATCAGGATGGGCAGCTTAGACATTGGCTACCTAAAATGAGGGGGCGATAAAGACACAAAGTGACTGGCTTACAAAGTTTCAAGAGGGAATTTAGTTTAAGAATGTGTGAGGGAAGAAAGAGTCCCCACTGAATAGTTTTCATCTTGTCTAAATATGGGTCTAGTTAAGAGAGACATGGGAATAAGATTATTATGATTCAACAGTGAATAATAGTTATCATTACTAATTGCGACGGTCACAATTGTAAAGGTACAAGTTTTGTATTAAAAATGGTGGAGTAGTTAATCTTACAGTCCAGGAACAAAGAACTGTAGGACCATCAAGGGAGAAGAGCACAAGCGGAATGTGAAACCTTATCCAGAGAAGCAGTGACACCAGAGATGGAGGAAGAGATGGGGACATGGAGAGAGGAAGCAGCTGAGGACTCTAGATTCATGGGAAGAGAGGGACTGAGAGCTGGTGGCCAGGAGGCAGACTTGCAGAATGTGCCCTTTGGTTGTTGAAATTATGATATATACCGGAGTCGTTTTTTGTTTGTTTTTAAAAAAGGAGCTAAAGTGAATACAGAGAAATACTGTTATCTGAGATGTTACATGGAGGGGATTATAATCATTGTAACGAAACAAGGTTTATGATTTGTTCAATGTAAAACCAATGATCTGCCCTGTAAACTTTAATTCAATTCACAACAGAAAACTTTAAAAGAAAAGGATAATGTAATTTAAAAAAAAAGATAATGTAATTTTTCCACAAACATTTTAAAGCCACACTTGCTAAAGGAATGAAATACTGATACATACTGACATGGAAGAACCTTGAAATTATTATGCTAGGTGAAAGATGCCAGTCACAAAAGACTATTTTGCATGATTTTTATAAAATATCCAGAATATATGCATCCAGAGAGACAAAAAAGATTGATGGTTGCCTAGGTTTGGGGGTTGGTGTGGCATTGTAGCGTAAACACTGGACTACTAACCACAAAGTTGACAATTCAAACCCAGCAGCCACTCCTTGGAAACCCTATACAGGGTCACTGAGTTGAACTGCTCGGTGGCACTTAACAACAACATCAAAGGTTTAGGGGTTTGGGGTGAAATGGGGAATGACTCCTAATAAGTACAAGGTTCCTTTTTGGTATAATGACAATGTTCTAAAATTAGATTGTGGTGAGATTTTGTGATGAAGAAAAAGGAGAACTTAGAAACTGCTAAAATAGGTTTAGTTTTGTTTTATTTGATGTGCAGATAGAAGGACTTTGAGAAGCACAGTTTGGGAGAAAAACTATTAAATGAGTGCAGAAATGGAAGAAAAATGATTAAAAAATGTTAGAACTCTGTGTCTTTTCTCACTGTGTCTGAGAAATCTGAATAAAGGATTCGCTTCATTATTTTGAATTTTGTAAAGAGCGCCAATCTGCAAAATAAATTTATGTTTTAGTGCTTCCATTGTTGTTAAAATTTAATACAAAGAGCACATTTAGGAAACATTTCCAATTTTATTTTCATCTTTGTAATAGTTAATATATTTTAAAAAGAAATATTTATTAAATACTTGTAGAATCCCACACCATAGAATCATGGTCTTCACACTCATCTGTAATTGTGCCCCTTTATGTCTGTTTTCTTGTCTCCCCATTAAGTCTTAAACCCTACTTGGGAAAATATCATAAATATTTTTTGGTATCTTCAGAAGCTAAAACAGTATAGTTTACATGTATTAACTCAAAACACATTTCTTAATATTGGTGCTTATTGTAATTATCAACATGATGTACAAACACAGTTTTTGATCATGTGAACACACAACTGACTAGATGCCAATTTCCAGGGATTCGGTTTCTTGAAAAAGTTGCTAATGCCTTCTTGTTTTTAGTCACTTATCTCCCCATTTGCTCAGTTCTCATCCTGGCATCTCACAGGTACTCCTAAAGTTTCTACACTATACATCAAAGTAAATTTATCCCTTTCTCAATAATTGCCTAAGTGTACTTGTAGAATGCACAAAAAATATACTTCATTATTTCAAGAACATATGCTGGATATTTTGAAGAACTTTTATTCCAAAGTATGTATGTAATTTCTTTTTTTTTTTTTCATTTTCAACATCGAGCACCTCTGCAGATGACCAGAACACAATTTTCTCTCAAGTCCTGGGAAATGATAGCAGGAAAGACTTAATTCTTTAGCAGCTACTAAGACAATACTTGGCAAGCAGAGACAAAACAGATTACTTCCATCAGCTCTGTAAAAATGTGGTTAGGATGGTTCAACCATAAATTCTAAAAAAAAAAAAAAAAATCTCCCAAATCATTAAGCAACATTAGTTTGATAACAATTTTCACTTAATTTGAAACATTATATATAATCTTTAGAAGTACAAACAACTCTTAGGTTAAAATCAACTCTTCCTTCCTCTCATACAAACAAACATCAGGTCTTTCCAATTTTGTTTCCATACTATTGGAACTATTTCTCCTCATTCCCACTAACATTACTCTAGCCTAACCATGAAGAGCCTCCCATACTATGTGAGTCCGGGCCTTCTCCCTTACAATGCAAAATTACACATCCTTACATTAATTTGCTTAACAAATATGTATTAAACACTGACAGCATTTAACGTGTCAATAAGCAGCCCTGGTGGCACAGTGGTCAAGCACTTGGCTGCTAATTGGGAAGTCAGTGGTTCAAACTCACCAGCCACTCCATGGGAACAGATGTGGCAGACTACGTCCAGAAAAGACTTAGAGTCTTGGAAACCCCATGGGGCAGTTCTACTTTGTCCTATCAGGTTGATATTCAAGATTGACTTGAAGGCAATGGGTTTGGTTTGGTTGTGTCAAGAGGAGTCCTTCGATGGTACAAATGGTTAATGTGCTTGGCTATTAACGGGAGTCCTGGTGTGGTGCTGTGGGTTAATACGCTGGACTGCAAAATTGGCTTGAACCACAGGTTGGCAATTCAAGCTCACCAGCTGCTACTCAGAAACCCTATACAGGGTTTATAAGGGTTGGAACCAAGTCAACAGTACTTAACAACAACCAAATGACTAAAAGTTCTAAAAGGTACCTCAGAATAAAAACTCAGCGATCTAATTCAGCCACAGAAAATCCCATGAAATAACACAGTTGTACTCTGACACACATGGGTGAATAATTCACCTATGAATAAATAAATGAATAAATTCATGGCAACTGGCTATGTGCCAATCACGGTTTCAAACACTGAGGATGGCAAACTGAACAACTTACTTTTTACTGCATACTATATGTCCTAGCACTGTAGGATACGCACTAGACCGATAACCACTAGGTTGGTAATTCAAACCCATAAACTGCTCCATAGAAGGCTACGCAAGGTCCCATGAGTTGGAACTTAACAGCAGCAACATTTGATCATGTAATGGCCCTGACTCTTATTTCACAGTGAAAACATAAGTTATGAGGTTAAAATTTCCACATGCTCCCCTCCATGCTTACATATTCTGACTTCCCTATATAAATTTCTGCTTAAGGTCATCTCTCTCCACCTATCTAATAACAGATCTCTTTTACAGGATACCACCCTGTTTACTGACATCATCTCTCTCCAGTTTTCCTTTCTCTACTTATTCCCATCAGCATTATAAACACACTATAAAAGATTACCTAAAAGAAAAAAATGCTATCATGAGTCTACATTCCTCCTATTGCCTCATTTTGTCTATTATTTTTTTAAAGCTAAAGGACTCAAATGAGCTGTCTATACTCACTCATTATCTCTTCTTTTCCCCATGCTCTTGTGGATTCACTCACCTCAATCAGGCTTTTGTTCCTACCACTTCTTTTAAAGATCACCAACAACCACTTTGATATGGTCCCAGTGGTAAACTATTAGCCCTCATCTTTTCAAGAAGCACTTAACATTCCTTTCTTTCCTGTAAAACTTTTACCACTAAGCTTCAAGGATACCAAACTCTTCTGATTTTCCTCCTGCTTCACCAGCTACTACTGCAGTCTCTTTTGCTGGTTCTGTCCCCTCTTTCCAACTTCTAACCTTTGGAGTGTCCCAGAATGCAGTCTTCAGACATTCCTCCTATCTATACTAACCCTCAAAGGCAATACTTGTCAAAGTGTGGTCCACCAACTGAAGGCATCAATACTTGGGAGCCTGTTAGAAATGCAAATTCTCAGACATCATCCCAGGACCACACAATCAGAGTCTTCAGGTGGTGGCTGTGTGCCGTGGAGTCGGTTCCAATTCATAGCGACCCTGTACAGGGTTTCCAAAGCTATAAATCTTTATGGGAGCAGAAAGCCTCATCTTTCTCCCACGGAACAGCTGGTAGTTTCAAACTGCTAACCTTGAGGTTCACAGCCTGATTCGTAAGCACTATGAATCTTCAGATAGGGCCCAGAAATACGTTTTTAAAAAAACTTTTCACATGCCAAAACTGAAACGTAAAGGGAACACATGAGCAGGCATGTAAGATTGCTGGTGACCACGTTGGTCTCCTGGTGAATGGAAGGGGGGAAAGGCAACAATGAAAATATGGGCCGAGTTTGACTACATTCCATAGACTCCCATCAACCTGGAGATGAGAGAAAGAAGAGGAGGGGTTGGTCCAAACTGTGGTGAGACCTGTGGACTCCTGGGCCTATGGACACAGAAGGCTAGAGCTGAGAGCGAAGCACCCAGCTTATGTGAAGTGAGGGGAGATGCACAAGAACGCCCAACAAATTAAACAAGTGTAAACTGATATAATTTGATGAACTTGACCTATACTTATGGATGTTGTTGTTGTTGTTGTTGTCAGGTGCCATCGAGTCGGAACCGACTCATAGCGACTCCATGCACAGCAGAACGAAACAATGTTCGATCCTGGGCCA
>NW_006408595.1:6179375-6225130 GCF_000296735.1 Chrysochloris asiatica
TAGCCCTCAGAATCACAGCAACTCAATCCACCACAGCACGACAGACAGACGAGTGGTGGCCGTTTGGTTTTATGTCTATACTGTCTCTTTAAATTTCGATGTCAATCTTGATACAATCCTGATATAATCAAGATACATATAAGATACAATCAAGATGTTCTCTCCTAATCCTATCAATCCTATCAATCAAAATACCAACTGACAGAACAGGAGTCTTTACATCCAAGATCGAACCTATCCCCTCTGGATACAGGGTTGACAGAGACTTAGACATTGACTACCTAAAATAGGAGGGGTTATAAAGGCACAAAGTGACTGGCTTACAAGTTTTCAAGAGGGAGTTTACTTTCAGAGTGTAGGGGGAAGTTAGAATCCCCACTGAATAGTTGTTCTCATCTTGTCTAGACGAGTCTGGTGAAAAGAGATAGGGATAAAATTCTTACGCTTCAGTAGTGAACAACTGCGACTGTCACAACTGTAAAGCTAGAAGTTTTGTAGCAAAAAGATGAGTCTTTCTGCACCCATAAAGATTTATAGCCTCGGAAACCATATACAGGGCCATTATAGGTTACTATGAGTTTAAGCGGAACCCACAGAATACAGTAGCAGCAGTAGCAAAGCTGTAGGTGACTTCACTTAGTTCTTGGCTTTAAACACCAAATTTGGGCCAAATTAGATTTTGCCTCCACTTGGACGTTAGGTAGCACCTCAAATTTACTTCACTTAACAATACTTTAATTATTCCCTTCTCTCAATCTTGCATTCTTCAACAGTTTTCCTGTCACAGTAACTTCTTGTTAGGTACCCCTGAGTAGTTTTGGACTCAAAGCAACTCTACGCACAGCAGAATGAAACACTGCCTAGTCCTGCTACACTGTGGTTATATGTGAGCCCAAGTGTTATATTACTCTGTTAATCCATCTTGTTGAGGGTCTTCCTATTTTTTGCTGGCCACCTACTTTGACAAGTGTGATGTCCTTTTCTTCCTGACAACAAGTCCAAAGTACATAAAACAACATCTTACCAACTTCACTTCTAAGGATAGGAGCATTCTGGTTGTCACTCCTCTAAGACAGACTTGTTTGTTCTTCTGGAAGTCCATGATAATTTCAGTATTCTTCACCAACACCATAATTCAAATGTATCGATTCTATTTCTGACTTCATTCACTGTCCAACTTTCACATACATATGAAGCAATTTAAAATACCATGACTTGGGTCAGGTATACATTAGTTCTCAAAGTGACATCTTTGCTCTTCAAGGTCTTAATGAGGTCTTTTAGAGCACATTTGCATAAGGCAATATGTCCTTTGATTTCTTGACTGCTGCTTACATTAGCATTGATTTGTGGATTCAAGTAAAATGAAGCCCTTGACAATATCAATCTTATCTCCATTTACCATGTTTAGTGATGCAGTTATGAGAATTTTTGTTTTCTTTACATTGAAATGTAATCCATACAGAAGGCTATAAGTCTTTGATTATCATCAGTAAAAGCTTGAAGTCCTCTTAGCTTTAATCAAACAAGTTTGTGACACCTGCATATTTACTGCAGGTTGTTAATAAGCCTTCCTTTAATCCTGATGCCCCATTCTTCTTAATATAGTCCAGCTTCTCAGATTATTTGCTCAGCATATAGATTGAGTTTGTTGTTGTTAAGTATGGAGAAAAGGATATAGCCCTAATGAGAAACTTTTCTGATTTTAAATCACTAAGTATACTCTTGTTCTGTTTTAACAAATGTCTCTTGGTCTATATACAGGTTTATCATGAGCACAATTGTTATGGAACTCACATTCTTTGTGATGTTATTCATAGTTTGTTATGCTTCACACAGCCGAATGTCTTTACGTAGTAATTAAAACACAGGTACGCATCTTTCTAATAATCTCTGCTTTCACCCAAGTTCCATCTGACATTAGGAATGGGATACTTTATTGCATGATCCTCTTCTGAATGCAGCTTCAATTTCTGGTAGCTCCCTGCCAATGTACTGTTGCAACTGTTTTTGAATTATCTTCAGTAAAGTATTTCTTGCACGTGATATTAATGACATTGTTTGGTAATTTCCTGAAATTTCCATTCTGAATGGGCACAAATATGGACCTCTTCCAATCAGCTGGTCAGGTAGTTATCTTCCAAATTTCTTGGCAGAGATGAGTGAGTGCTTGCAACACTGCATCAATTTGTTGAAATATTTTAATTGATGTTCCGTCAATTCCTGGAGTCTTGTTTTTTGCCAATGACTTCAGTGAAGCTTCTTCAATAACATCGGTTCTTGATCATATGCTACCTCTTGAAATGCTGAACATCAACTAATTCTTTTTTTGTATTCTGTGTATTCCTCTCATCTTCTTTTGATGCATTCTGCATCATTCAAATATTTTGCTGAAAGTCAAGACTTGAATTTTTCTTAAGTTCTTTTAGCTTGAGAAATGCTGAGTGCACTCTTCTCTTTTGATCTTCTAACTCCAGTTCTATGCATATTGCACTATAATACTTGACTCTGTCTTCTGGAGCTGCCTGTTCTGCTCTTTTACACCATCACTGATTCAATTCATGTTAGCTACTCTACGTTCAATAGCAAGTTTCTGAGTCCCCGATATCTATTTGGGCCTTTTGTTTCCTATCTTTTTAATGCCCTCTTGCTTTCTTCAAGTTTGATGTTCTTGATATCATTCCACAACTCCTCCGGTCTTTAATGTTCAATGCCTCAAATCTGTTCTTGAGATGGTAAGATTTATTCAAGGTTGCAGTTTGGCTGTTGTGAACTTGTTTCAATTTTCTGCAGTGTCAGCCTGAATTTACATATGAGCAATAATCTCAGTAAGTAGCATTCCATTAATCCAGTTGCTCAGATCAATCACTTAGAAGCAATACCAGGGGCTTCAAAAAGTTAATGGAAAAATAGGATTAAAAGATAATGAAAATTTTCCAATAACTTTTTGATGCCCGATTGTATGTATTCCCCTTCTCACACCCCAATTAATTTACCAGTAAACTCCTTTCCATTTTATCACTGGAACACATATAATATGTATATCTAAATGATTTATCACCACCCTATAAATATGTAATATCCTTAATAACCAGTATCTCCAATTGCTCTGCCACACACTATTCTTCCACAAAGCAGTGTACTCTTTACCAACAAAAATCAAATTATATCACTTCTCTACAACCATCCAATGGGTTCCTTTCTCCACCCAACTCCTTCATTTTCCTGTCACACTCCTGGTGACTCCACTACATGGCACTCAAGAAGCAACTCCAAATTCTTACTTGAGCACACAAGTTCCTACATGATTTAGCCTCTTTCCCCACCTCTCACCTCCTATATTCTTCTCTCTAGAAACCAGTGTTCCAACTTCACTGGCCCCCTTCCTCTCAGGGTTTTCCCTGCTGACATCTCTGCCTATTTATTCTTTCTTTCACTTCTTCCAGGTATGCCAATTGTCAAGAAAGTCTTTTCTAGTGCTTGTGATAATTAGCCATAGGTTGTTGGTGGTTATGTGCGATGGAGTCAGTTCCAACTCACAGTGATCCTGTATAGGATTTCTGAGGCTGTAAATCTTTATGGGAGCAGAACTCATCTTTCTCCTGTGGAATGCCTGATAGTTTCAAATTTCTGACCTTGAGGTTAGCAGCCCTACTCAAAACCACTACGCTACCAGAGCTACAAATCAAATAACAATGAGGTATTATTTCACCCCTGCATTAATAGTAATGTGCAAAGAAACAGAAAACACCAAATGCTGGAAAGGGCCTGGAGAAACTGGACCCCTCATACATTGCTGGTGAGATTGTAAAATAGTACAATCACCAGGAAAACAGTAATATTGCAGCCTTAAAAAGCTGTAAAGAGTAGTAACATGATTCAGCAATTGTGACACAGATAGATATATGCATACCTATGTTCAGCACTATTCACAATAACACAAAGATGGAAACAACCTCAATGTCCACCAATGGAAGAATGGGTAAACATATTCCAGTACATACACACATAACATAAATTTATACAATTAAAAAAAAATTACAATGAATCTGTGAAACATTGCATATGGATGAACTTGGAGGACATTATGCCAAGGGAAAATATCTAACCATAAAAGGTCAACATTATATGAGACCACTATTAAAAAAAGGAGTCCTGTGTGATGCTATAGTATAAACACTGGACTGCTAATCTCAAGATTGGTAGTTCAAATCCACTAACGAATCCTTGAAAATCCTATACAGAGTGGCTATGAGTTGGCACTTAACAACAACAAAAAGTAGAGGTTTTCACACCTAGAGAAACGTTCTTTGATAGGGAAGGGAGGGAATGGGAAGGGAAGTAACTAACTAAAGCGTAAACAAACAATGCTTGAGAATAAGAGGAAAACTACTGAGGAAAATTCTTGGGGCAGTGGAAAAGGGGCACTGGGAAAAGCTGAATAAAACCATAAAATACACCTCCAAATGCAAAGAACAGAGGAGCAGGATGTGGACATGACACAGAATCTATATCCTTGTCAGACAGAGTATATAAAAAAAGATAAAATGAAAAAGAGTATCTCCTTGTGGGTCTGGAATCCAGTGGACTTTGGGTGTCTTTCCTTCCTATTCAAAAACCAGAGGTTAACCATCAGCTATATATTAAACTCCCTCTTAACCAGTTTTCAGAGCAAAACTGGTTTTATCAAGTATTCCAGAGGCCTCCACAATGGAATCCATCTTGAAATCTTAAGATTCCATTATTGACACCAGCCATGTGCACAAGCATGGGAAAATGGAGAAACGGAACTGACAAAGGAGCGTGGAACTACACAAACAGGAAAGCTGGCCTCCTTTTTGAAAGAAAGGATCTTTCCCTTTAAAAACATGTCGGGCTGTAAGCATGAAGAGATACTGTTGTCACTTATGATACATCTCCCCTGTAGGTATTCCTTTTTCCATACTCCAATAAACCTGTTTTATACTATATTTCATGACTTCTAGTCTTTTGTAGCCTGACCCGGTAACAAGAAGAAGGAAAGGTTTTCACACCTAAAGAAACATTCTTTGATAGTTAACAGTGGTGGACAGGCAAAAGAAGGGAAGTCACTAATTAGAGGGTGGTTGTTGTTAAGTGCCATCTAGTCGGTCAAATCAAAATTGTACTATTATTGAGTTAATTTGACTCAAAGCAAGTCTGTATAAAGTTTCTGAGACTGTAAAACAAAGCTTTATCTTTCTTCACCGGAGCAACTGGTAGGTTTGAACTGTCAACCATGTGGTTGTTAGCTCAATGCTTATCCTACAGCACCTCCAAGCCTCTAGACACACAGTAACTTGGGAGAATGTGAAAGCAATATATAAGAGGGAGGCCAGCAAAAAAACCCGATGAAGACAAAGGAATACACTCCTTCCAGAGTACAAGAGTTAAAGGCTACAGAAGCAAGTACTATTATATACACAATCCTGCAGTAACAATAATCTATGAGTAGATGTATAGATAGACATGAAAGCTGACCATGCATGGGAAGGTGTATGAGCAGATCCTACATCCTACTGGGGTGTTAAAAGCTTGTGAGTAGCCATGTACAGTGCCAACTACTGGTGTCTACCTATCTAGAGTGAAGAAGAGTGAAGGACATCAAAGATGCACTGAAACAATTAGTCCAATGGACTATTGGGCCACACAAACCTAGGCCTTCAAAGCACTAAGACCAAAAGGACTAGATGGTGCTCTGCTATCACTACTGACTACTCTGAAAGGGATCACAGTAGAAGTCCTGGACAGAGTTGGAGAAAAATGTGAACACATCTCAAAATTATAAAAATGACCAAGCTTGATACTCAGAGAAAAATTGGCAGAACCCTTAAAACTATGGCCCTTAGTCACCCTCCAGGTCTGCAACTGACTCACTCCCACAGCTTAGTTTTTGGAATCAGGAAACACAGGGAGGAAATATGATGCGTTGATCAAGGATTCTGTTTGAAGAGAAAGCAGAAGGCACAAAAATTCAGTCGATTTACCATATCCTTGTTTTTTCCATCTGTGGGTTCAACCAACTGGGGATCAAATATATTCATGGGTGGATGGAGCAAGCAATTAAATGGTCAAAAGCAATCCCTCAAAGGCTAAGAGGGTGCATACAGTGCTATTTACATTGTAGTATTGTAAGTAATCTTGAGATGATTTAAAGAATATGGGATGATGCCCATAGATGATATGCAAATAGTATGCAATTTTATAAAAAGAACTTGAGCATCCATGGATTTTGGTATGGGGTGGGGGTGTTCTGGAACCAATCCTCCATGTGAATGCTATTTTTGCTTTATAGTTGCACTAAAAACAAACAGACACACACACGCAAATAAAAAAAACAAAAACAAAACCAGCTTTTATTACATAATAGAGAACCAATCTATTTGAGAGAGAATAATGACATTTTAAGGAGCTCTGGTACTGTAGCGGTTACAAGTCGGGCTGTCAATCTCAAGGTCAGCAGTTCGAAACTAAGAGCTGTTCCGCAGGAGAAAGATGAGGCTTTCTGCTCCTGTAAAGATGTACAGCCTCAGAAACCCTGTGCAGGATCACTATGAGTCGGAACCAACTGCACGGTACTTAACAACAACAGTGACATTTTGTGTAATTTATCACTGACATCATTTGCTATAAAACATATTATTCCAGTATACTAAAACTATGCCAAACTATGAACTTTAATGCTAACTAGAAAACAGTTGGTTGGGAACAGTGTTGGCATTAAGCTATAAAATTTATAGAAGTTGCAAGTGACTGTCTAATCTACACACTGCATTAGCTGCAATGAAGCGTCCATCTCCTAATTTTGGTTCAATGTGATTAAAGTGCTAACAATGTCTTTAACATTATAAACCAAGAATATTGCATATATTGAATATTCCACCTTAATATAAACTGGCTGTTGCAGGATAAAGTGCTTACATTTCTCCTCATGACAATCATAACATTTGAAATGATCACTGCTATGCTTTCTAGAAGCTTGCTTATGGTATGCATATCTGAGAACTATGTTTGGAGTCTTTGATAGCATGAATATACTGATTTAGTGCATAACACAATAAATTTAATTTTTAGAAAAAAGAAAAAAAAAGCCAAAGTCAAACTATGGTGCATAAGCAATTGACTTTCTCAAAAAAGGGTAATTAGGATTACTTTTAAATTTGCTCATTTACTGAGTCTGAGTGTACAAGCAGCAGCCTTTGAATAAGAAATCATCCATAATTTCTGGGACATGTTGAATCTGAATATCTAGAATTATCTAAGCAAGTTAATAAAATTGCTTCTATTTCAAGAAACCTTTGATTTAAAATTAGCACAGGAAGAAGTAGAGATTAAGAAAAAGAATCCCTTTGGGGAACCTAATCTACTATACACAGATGATACAACCTAGTTTGTTGGAAGCAAAGAGGGCTTAAAATACTCAGAGGAAGATCAAAGACTATAGCCTTCAGTATGGGTTAAACTTCAATGTAAAGAAAACAAAACTCCTCACAACTGGACCAATAAATAACATCATGATAAAAGGAGACAAGACTGAAATTGTCAAAGACTTCACTTTGTTTGGATCCACCATCAACACTCATGGAAGCAGTAGTCAAAAAATCAAACAATGTATTTATTGCATTGGGGAAATCTGCTGCAAATGACATCTTTAAAGTGTTAAAGAGCAAAGATATAATATAAAATAATATTCTCCATAAATTTAATGAAAGAATTGATGAACCCACAAGGGCAATAAGCAGCAGGGTATGGCAGGACAGAGTTTGAACTTATAGAAGTCTGATTAACTGTGTAGTTACACCAGAAGTGGCTAATGAGGATCATGTAGATGTAGAAACAGGAAGCCTAGACTCACTGTCAGGTGGGAATTGGATTCATGGTGATTACTGTATCACAGTTTGTGATAAAGGTGGAGTGTGCCCACCTGGCCCTTGATAAAGCACAGCTGGCCCACATACTTGACGTTTTCAAAACAAAATGGCAATGCTACACTACAAGCTGCTTGCAGTCTCCATTTCACCTGTTTCTCAATTCTATAGTAGAGTTATACAATACTGCTTCTATTACTAACAAGATTAATTTAGTAGCTAACCTGTAAGATGGCCCCCAGTGAACCTCACACATCTTGGCATTCATGCCTTGTAAACAGGGCATGAATGCCATGAGGGCTGTATAATAGGGCTGACTCATAGAGCCAGTAGGATACTGCAGAAATGATACTGCACAGGACTTCTGAAACTAGGTCATAAAAGACACTGTGACTTCCATCTTGTTTACTCTTATCATTCACTGTAGGGGAAGAAAGCTGCAACGTCATGAGGGGATTCAAGCTGTCAGATGATCGCAACCTCAGTTGATATCCTAATCGCAATCTCCTGACAAATTCCCAGTCAAAAATACCCAGCTATGCTGCTCCAAATTTCAGACCCAAAGAAACTGTAAGAAAATAAATATTTAAGGGATAATTTGCTACAAAAGCATAGAAAACACAATGTTTTCCAAAAGTACACATTAAAGGACAGTAGTTTCTGATGTGTGAAAGAGGGAGAATGGAAAAAGAGCTAATCAAAGTGTTCACAAAGTTTTAGGTTGTCATTATTTCTAGACTTCTAAGATTATTTTGGACTCCTGGTATAGCACTGTAGGATCAGCACTGGACTTCGAACCACAAGGTCAGCAGTTCAAACCCACCAGCGGCTCCTCAGAAGCCCTATATACAGGGTGTCACTAGAAGTTGGAACTGACTTGAAGTCACTTTAACAACAACAAGATCATTTTAACTTTTTCTTTGTGCTTATCTATATTTTCCGAATGTTTAACAGTATTATTTTCAATAGAAAAATATCTTTTGAATTTAAAGTATTTCTAAGTGTTCACAATTTTAAATGTAATAAACTACTTTAAAATGACCAAAAGTCAATTATTTTTATCACTCGCTATGAGTTGGAATTGATTCAAGGGCACTTAATTAATAACTACTAATTCAGATGTAGCAGTCCTGGTGTGTCACTGTAAGGTAAGCACTGGATCAAAGTCAATGTTGCAAACCCACAAGTCACTCCTGGGAAACCCTAAACTGGGGTGCTTTTTTGAGTCAGTTCCAACTCAGTGGCACTTAACAACATTCGTAAGTTTTTGTTGTTGTTTTTTCCCCCAGAAGTAACTTTAATTGAAATACATTTTGTGTGGATAACTCACTGATTAAAGGACCCCTGGTAGCACAGTGGGTTGCGACCTGGACTGCTAATTGCAAAAAGTTAGCAATTCAAATCCACCAGACACTCCAGCAGGATAAAGATGAGGTTTTCTGCTCCCATAAACATTTTCTGTTGTTATGAAGTGTCTTCGAGTCGGTCCACAGAGACCCCGTATAGGGTTTCCAAGGAACAGCTGGTGAGCTTGAACCACTGACTCTGCAGTTAAAACAGCTTTGCAGTCTGGCCCATTAACCTATAGCACCACATCAGGACTCTCAGAAAACCCATCCAGGGTCAGGATGAGTTGGAAGCAACCCAACTGCACATCAACACCACCTTTAGGTTCAAAACGATTGCAATATGCAAAGTATCGTGCTAAATAAGGGTATAAGTGGGGGGGGATGGGTTTAAAAGATGAAGAAAACTTGATTCTTAACATGAAGGAGCATCAACTTAGAAGAAACAGACATGAGGAATCCAAAATTGGCCTAGAACATAGTATATTCTCTTAATATATACTCACTGAATAAATATAGAAGGTTGTTGTTTGTTAAGTGCCATGGAGTAGGCTCTGACTCATGGTGGTGGTGGTGGTTGTGTTGTGGAGTCGGTTCCAACTCACAGCGACCCTGCATAGGGTTTCCGAGGCTGCAAATCTTTACAGGAGCAGAAAGCCTCATCTTTCTCTCACAGAACAGCTGGTAGTTTCGAATTGCCAATCTTCAGGTTAGCAGCCCAATTCGGAACCACTATGCTCCTTACAAAAACCCTGTATAGGGTCTCTGAGGAGCAGCTGGTAGGTGTGAACCACTGACCTTATGGTTAGCAAAAAGAGCACAACTACAACTTGGAGACTCAGAGAGGAAAAGAAACGTGTCAGGGAAGATTTCCTGAAAAGAAGTTACTTAAATTGAGCTGAGTAATGTGTAGAAATCCAACAGGTGGTGTTGAAAAGAAAGGCAACCAGACAATAGACAGGTCTTCAAGGGGAACAAAAGCACAAAAGAGGGATATGCTCCTAGAATAGATCAAAAGGGCAGCATTTTCCCAAGGACAAAGTTCAAAGGCTTAGGAAAGAAAGATGAACAAAAACAATAAGCATGGGGAGGAAGTGGAATAAGTGATGTTCCATTGGGGGAAGTGTAATCAATTACTTGAAACAAAAAAAATGCATGAATTGTTGAAGAAATATTAATTTGTTCTTTAAACCTTCACTCAATTCTCAATTTTAAAAAAAGCAATCAAGGCACAGGTGACACTATGGCAAAACCACAATGTCAAGATAGACACAATTTCCAGAGCCTTTTTAGAAAGTTCATAAATAGTAAGTAATCCAGTATAATTAGAATATTGAGATAATAACAAGAAGCTAACTGGAAAGGTAACTTGGAGCAAGGCTACAGAGGATCCTAATTGATACATTAGATGCCCTGGAGTATGGATTTCACTCTGAAGGAATTAGAATGGTATAACACATTTGTTAATAATTCAAACACAAATAATCTAAGTCAAATAACAAGTTCATTCATATACACACCACTATATACAAGTCGGGCTGCCAACCTCAAGGTCAGCAGTTCGAAACTACCAGCAAGTACCGTGGGAGAAAGATGAGGCGTTCTGCTCCCGTAACGATTTACAACCTTGGAGACTTTGTGCAGGGTCACTATAAGTCAGAACCAACTCCACGGTACTTAATAGTATATACCTACTAAATGATAAAAAACATCTATTTTTCATTTCGAAAGGGTTAAATATACTATCTAGTAATATTCACTGACATTAACAATTTACTTGCACAAGTTCTTCATATTGCTTTTATTTTTCTATTTAATTCAAAATACCTACAATAAGATTTAATTCTAATTAAAAATGTTTTTTAAAGATTACTATTCTCATATGTTTATGAAGATTAAAAATAAATGAGCCTACAAGTACCAAACACTGCTATTTTAGTCTATTTGCTTTTGACAATGTTATGTGAGGGTGAGTCAAAAACTACTACTACAGTATCACAGAAATCTTTTTTAAACAAAAATATCAAAGGGTAAAGCTATTGTTTTTCAATGTATCCTCCATCTATGTCTACACACTTGTGAAAGCATTTTTCAATCTCTCTAATCATTCTCCAAGGAATTCTGCACTCTTCAAAAACAGCAGTTTTGGCATCTTCTAGGGAATCAAGATGTGTTCCTTTTAATGTACACAAGTTTATCTTCCAGACCCCTTAATAAGGAAATAGTTGTGATTTTACTGAATTTCCCACCTCCCATTCCCTATATCCTCATGTTGCTTCATGCTCAGGAGCCCTGTGTTGGGCAGCTCCTGTAAAGATTAGAAACCCTATGGGGCAGTTTTACTACATGGGAGAAAAATGAGACTTTCTTGCTCCCATAAAGATTTACAGCCTTGGAAATCCTGTATAGGATCACTATGAATCGGAATCGACTCTACAGCGCATAACCACCAACCACAGGGTCACTATGAGTCAGAACCAACTAAAGACATTGACAGTAAGTTAATATAGACCAATACTGACTACAAAGCCAACTCAGCTTTCTGAAAGTTGACTTTACACAAAAGAAATCTATTAATTTACCACAGTAATCACTATATTCAGGAGCCCTAGTGTGGGTTAATGCGCCACACTGTTAATGCGCTATGGGTTAATGCGCCACACTGCAAAGCTGTTTGAACTGCAAGATCAGTGGTTCAAGCTCACCAGCTGCTCCTCGGAAACCCTGTACAGGGGTGTTATGGGCTGGAACTGGCTCGGCAGCACTTCACAACACAACAATCACTATATTCAACACTTCACCACCAAGTTGTTCATGGCAAATAAAAAATGTTGTTGTTGTTAAGTGCCGTCAAGTCATTCTGACCCACAGCAAACCAGTATAGGGTTTCTGAAGAGTTGCTGTTGAGTTTGAATCACCGACCTTGCGGTTCAAACTGCCTTTGTAGTCCAACCCATTAACCCACAGCACTACACCAGAATTCCAAATAAAAGGTACTACACCACATTAGGAGTCCTGGTGTGACGCTGTGGGTTAATGCGCCAGACTCGGACTGCAAAGCCATTTGAACTGCAAGGTTGGTGGTTCAAGCTCACCAGTGTCTCCTTGGAAACCCTGTACAGGGTCGCAATGGGTCGGAACCAACTCGACAGCACTTAACAACAACAACAACAACAACAAGAAACACCACATTAATCTTCAAAGTTAAATGTAGTCAAACTGAACATACTAGGTCTGTGTGTTTTACTGTATGTTAATGAATTAAAATATTAAATCTAGCAAAGACTTCCATTATGAGTGAACTAAAAATGAAGTATTTACTTAAATTTGACTCTCAAGAAAACTAAAGTATACATTAAAAAAAAGTTCTCAGTTTTTGTTTCTAAAATGCATTGCAAACAGTATATGCAGAAACTATTACTTTTTAAAAGTGCTGCACTGTGATGAATTACTTACAACTCAGGATCGGGCATGTAACAACAAGCCTTTGTAATTCCTACCAAATGACTGAGTGGTGTTGGTTGTTGCTGTGTGTCACTGCGTCAGTTCCCACTCATAGTGACCCTACATAGGACTTCCGAGAGCAGCTGGTTGGTTTGCACCGCCAACTTTGCAATTAGCAGTCCAGTGCGTATCCTACGTCAACACATGAGGGCAATGTAAATGTGAGGTATTTGTAGTTTTCTGAGGGTATTGAGTAGTTTTTAAATTATGCAAATAAGGTACATGGCACCCATGGTGTGAGATCACGCAAATACCGGATTTGGATCTTTAACATACAGAATGGTCAGTTGTGGATTGCACTTGCCATCTCACTACTATCAAGTAAGAAGAGCTCGAAGTTGAGTACACCTTTGGACCCAAGAGCCCTGTACTGAACCTCCTCAATCCAGGAGACAGTGAGCTACAATACACGAGACAGTGAAAGATGGAGAAGAGCAGCAGCAGAGGTAGCAGAACCAAGAGCACACAACTGAGTGGTGGGCTTCCTAGCTCAGGAAGCAAGAACCACCTGCATGCTTTCAGACAGGAGGCTTGGGCATACATTGGCAGAATTAAAGAGTTTTCTAACACTTGCATAAGCAGAGCAGAGACCAAGGGATTATGTGGCTGAGATACTGAGGACCAGAGAAAGGGCACTTCTTTTTTCCTTTGTTTTGTTTTTAATCAACTGTTCCATAATCTTTTTTTTTTTAAAGTTTTTATTGTGAATTGAGTAATAGTTTACATTGGACAACATTGGTTTTACACTCATCAATTCATTACAATGATTACAGTCTCCTCCAGGCATCATTATTCAACAGTATTTGCTTCTCGTCTTTTTTTTTTTTTTTGGGGGGGGGGAGGGGGGAGGGATGTACACAAAAACACTCAGGAATATATAATCATTTAAACAACCAAAAGGCACATTCTGCAAGCCTTTCTCTTTCCATGAGTCTCAGCTGCTCTTATCTTTCCATGTCATTATCTCTGCT
Source organism: Chrysochloris asiatica (assembly GCF_000296735.1). Taxonomy (NCBI): domain Eukaryota; kingdom Metazoa; phylum Chordata; class Mammalia; order Afrosoricida; family Chrysochloridae; genus Chrysochloris; species Chrysochloris asiatica. The sequence continues at coordinate 6,193,083 of NW_006408595.1, forward strand.
GTCATTGCTTCACTGGATAGGGTCCCACATTCTGCTCATGCTCTTCTCCCTTAATGGTCCTAGGGTCCTCTGTTCCTGGAATGTAAGATTAACTACTCCCCCCTTTTTGTCACAAAATTTCTACCTTTACAGTTGTTGACAGTCTCAATTAGTCATAATAATTACTCACTATTGAATCGTAAGAATTTTATCCCCATCTCCTTTCACTCAACTGTGTAGACAAGATGAAAAACACTCAGTGAGGATTCTACCTTCCCCTGCACAGTCTTAAACTAAACTCCCTCTTGAAAACTTGTAAGTCAGTCACTTCCTGTCTTTATCCTCCACCCCACCCTCTATTTTAGGTAGCCAATGTCTAAGTTGCCCGTCCTCATCTACCCTGTATACAGAGGGAATCGGATTGATGCTTGATGTGAAGATTCCTTCCCTCTCACTTGGCATTTTGAGCTACTACATCCATAAGTGTAGGTCAAATGCTTCAAATTGTAGCAATTTACACTTGTTTCCTTTATCAAAAACTTTTTTTTTCTTCCTCTAGTCGAGCTCTAATCATCAAGCCATCGAAGATAGGTCAAATGAGTACTATCTACAAGTTTGGGAGTTCTAGTGCATCTCACCTCACTTTATATCAGCTGGACACTTAGCTCTCAGCTCTAGCGAAAGGTCACTTCTCTTGATTATAATTTTCTTGGCTAAGAAGACACAATTCCTGACCAAAGCACTATCTTGAGCATTTCTTATCCTGAATTGTAATTTGTTAACTTTCCTAATAAACCTCATAATCACAAGTATTGTCTGAGTTCTGTGTGGCCACTGCTATTAGTTACTGAACAAGAAGAGGATCAGAGTGCCATGGGAAACATGGTAAGGAGAGTTAGTGTCAGAACTGATGGAAGACAGAGTCATGCCTGAACTCTAACTCAGGAATCAGCCTGGACTCCTCCCTGCCCCCACCCCCCAGCCCCTAGTGAAATAAGAGGTCAGACACCACCTCCATGCCATTTTTATGTCTTCTTATGTGTGTCAACGATAATATGCTAAACTCTTTATAGTCATTAATTAACTCACTCAATTTTAATTTTTACAAGATAAGAAAATCAAGATTTAAAATGTTTAAGAAACCAAAGTTATATTCCATGTCACACTCAGGTCTAGGTCTGCTTGATTCTAAAACGAATACTTCTCATATGTAACAATGTTGACTTTTCATATTCACCTAGAATCATCATTTGGAACCTCATAAAACATGTTTCTCTGGAGCCATTAAGATGTGTTGGGTTATCTATCCTTACTTGAAATGGCAGTTAACAGAACATACTGTCATTCAATGCCAGCTAACTCTTAAAGACACAATAAATAACTGCCCAATGGATGTTCTCAAAAGTGTTCAAGCATTACTTCTGTATCATACTTCCTCTTCTACAACACCTAGAACACAGTTAGGTCCCTGGGCGGGACAAACCCTATTATGTGGTCAGTTGGAATCTACTTGACAGCACTTAACAACAACAATATATCCATAGTTTTTGTGTGGCACTGTACAATAAGCACTGGACTGCTAACCGCAAGGGCAACAGTTCAAACCCACCAAAGCTCCTTGGAAACATTTTACAGGGTAGCTATGAGTTGGAACCACCTCGACAGCACTTAACAACAAGTATATACATCCATAAAGCACTTCATTGGCCATGGATATGATGTACGAATTTAAACTATCTTAAGGTTTTACTAAAGAATTTTTTCAGAAATAAATGTTTAATTTTATTAAATGCAGATTTACCTAAAACAAGACATTGTTTGATTTCTTGACTGTTGATTGTAGACTTAAATAAAATTAAGTTTTTAACAACTTCAACCTTTTCTCTGTTTATCACAATGTTATTTATTGATCAGTGGTTAGAAAATATGCCCTTGGTAATAGAAACGATGCTGGAGATTGCATGATAGAATTATCTATATCTACAGAACAAGGCCAATTGCAAATACCTTTTTTAAACAACATAAAATTATATATAGAAATTAAAGTGACTAACTCTGTGGAAAGACAGCATGGAAAGGCTCCATGTCATCAGACAAAAAAAGCTCAGAGGCACTGCTGACCATCAATTAATTGCTCATATGCAAATTCATGCTGAAGCTGAAGAAAATGAAAACAAGTCCATGAGAGCCAAGATATGAACCTGAATATATCCCATCTGAATTTAGAGGTCATCTGAAAAACAGATTTGATGCATTAGACACTAAACATGGAAGACCAGAAGAGTTGTGGGATGACATCAAGACCACCACACAAGAAGAAAGCAAAAGGTCATTAAGAAGATAAAAAAGAAGAAAAAGGCCAAAATGGTTATCAGAACAGACTCTGAAACTTGCTCTCCAGAGTAGAGATGCTAAAGCAAATGGAAGAAATGAGGAGGTACAAGAGCCAAACAGAAACTTTGAAAGGTCAGCTCGAGAAGACAAAGTTTTAAACTATAGTGAAATGTGCAAAGACCTGGAGTTAGAAAACCAAAAGGGAAGTTCCCTCAGCATTTCTCAAGCTGAGGAACTGATGTAAAAATTCAAACTTCAAATTACAATATTGAAGGATTCTCTTGGCAGATTATTGAATGATGCAGCAAGCATCAAAAGAAGATGGAAGGACCCCAATGTAAGACTGAAACTCAAAGGGAACACATGAGCAGGCATATAAGCTTGCTGGCAACCACATTGGTCTACTGGTGAGTGGAAGTGGGGAAAAGGCAGCAATGAAGAAATGGGCTGAATTCAACCATGTTCCATAGAATCCCATTGACCTGGAGATGAGAGAGAGAAGAGGAAAGGCTGGTTGGTCCAAAGTGTGGTGAGACCTGGGAACACCTGAGCCCATGGACAAGGACATAGCCACAGATGGCTAGAGCTGAGAGTGAAGCATCCAGCTGTTATGCAGTGAGGGGAGACGCACACCCTAAACTTGCAAATAGTACCCATTTGACCTAGCCTCAATGACTTGATAATCAGAACTCAACTAGAGGAAGATGATATATATATATATATAAGATGAAATATAAATATATATATTCCTTTATCAAAACATATATATATATATGGAGCTCTGGTAGCGTAGTGGTTACAAATTGGGCTGCGAACCTTAAGGCCAGCAGTTCAAAACTACCAGCCGCTCCGCGGGAGAAAGATGAGGCATTCTGCTCCCGTAAAGATTTACGGCCTCGGAAACCCTGTACAGGGTCGCTATGGGTCGGAACCAACTCGACGGCACTTAGCAACAACAATATATATATATATATGTTTTGATAAAGGAAATGAGGGTAAATTGCTACAATTTGATGAACCTGACCTATACTTATGTAGGTAGTAGCTTAAAATATCAGCAGAGAGAGAAGGAGTCTTCACACCAAGTATCAATGCTATCCCCTCTGTATACAGGGTAGATAGGGGCAGGCAACTTAAGACATTGGCTATCTAAAATGAGGGGGCTCATGAAGGCTTGAAGTGACTGGATTATAAAGTTTCAAGAGGGAGTTTAGTTTAAGAGTGAGGGTGGGGGGAGACAGAGTCCCCACTGAGTAGTTTTCATCTTGTCTAGATGGGTCTGGTAAAAAGTGATGGGGATAAGATTCTTATGATTCAATAGTGAGTAAATGTTACCATGACTAATTGCGACTGTCACAATTGTAAAGGTAGAAATTTTTAACCAAAACGGGAGAATAGTTAATCTTACAGTCCAGAAACAAGCGGACCCTGGGACTACCAAGGGAGAGGAGCATGGGTGGAATGCAAGACCTAATCCAGAAAAGCAGCGACACCAGAGATGGAGGCTGAGATGGGGACAAGGAGAGAGGGAGCAGCTGAGGACTCTAGATTCATGGAGAGAGAGGGACTGAGAGTTGACGGCCAGGAGGCAGACTTGCAGACTGTACCCTTTGGTGCTTTAAATTATTATATATGCCTGAGTGTTTTAAAAAGAGCTAAAGTGAATAGATACACATAGTCACTGTACCAAGAATATCATTGATGTTCAACCATTTTAAGAGGTAGCATTTTGATCAAGACCCAATGATCCTGAAGGAAGAAGTCCAAGGCGCACTGAAGGCACTGGCACAAAAGACACAGGGAACTGATGGAATACAAACTGAAATCTGGAAGCACACACTCATCTATGCTAAGATATTTGGAAGGCAGCTACCCAGCCAAGTGACTGGAAGAGATCTGTTGTTGTTGTTGTCAGGTGCCATTGAGTCGGAACCGACTCATAGTGACCCCATGCACACCAGAACGAAACAATATCCGATCCTGGGCCAACCTCACTACTGCTGCCACACATGAGTCCATCAATGATGCCACCTGGCCAATCCATCTCGTTAGGGGTCTTCCTTTTTCTCTGACCCTCCACCTTACCCAGCATGACATCCTTCTCCAGCGACTGTTTCCTTCGGACAATATGTCCAAAATATGAGAGACGAAGCTTAGCCATCTTGGCCTCCAAGGAGCACTCTGTCTGCATTTCTTCCAATACAGATCTATTGGTTCTTTTGGCAGTCCATGGCACTTTCAGTATTCTCCTCCAACACCACAACTCAAAGGCATCAATTCTTCTAGGATCTTCCTTATTCACTGTCCAGCTTTCACATCCATATGAGGCTATTGAAAACACCATGGCCTGGGTCAGGCGCACCTTAGTCCTCAAGCTGACATCTTTGCTCTTCAATACTTTTTAAAAGTTCCTGTGCAGCCCAATGCAATACATCGTCTGATCTCTTGACTGCTGCTTCCGCGAGTGTTGACAGTTGATCCAGGAAGAATGAAGTCCATGACAACTTCAATCTTTTCTCCATTGATAAGAATGTTATTTATTGGTCCAGTGGTGAGGATTTTTGTTTTCTTTACATTGAGATATAATCCATATCGAAAGCTGTGCTCTTTGATTTTCGTAAGTAAATGTTTCAAGTCCTCTTCACTTTCAGCAAGCAAGGTTGTATCATCTGCATATCGCAGGTTGTCAATGAGTCTTCCTCCAATCCTGATGCCACGTTTTTCTTCATAGAACCCAGCTTCTCGTATTATTTGCTCAGCATACAGGTTGAATAAGTATAGTGAAAGAATACAACCCTGTCGCACATCTTTCCCAATTTTAAAACATTCAGTGTTCCCATGTTCTGTTTGAATAACTGCTTCTTGGTCTAAGTACAGATTTCTCAGAAGTATAATTAAGTGTTCTGGAATACTCATACTTCTCAGTGTTGTCCATAGCTTGTCATGATCCACACAATCAAAAGCCTTTGCGTAGTCAATAAAGCACAGGTAAACATCCTTCTGGTATTCTATGCTTTCAGCCAAGATCCATCGGACATCAGCAATGATATCTCTCGTTCCACGGCCTCTTCTGAAGAGATCTGTATTTGTGCCCATTCCAAAGAGGTGACCCAACGAATACTAGAAGATGTTTACCTGTGCTTTATTGACTATGAAAGGCTTTCGATTGTGTGGATCATGACAAGCTATGGACAACATTGCGAAGTTGGAGTACTCTAGGATACTTAATTTTGCTCATGAGGAACCTGTACATAGACCAAGAAGAAGTTGTTCGAAGAGAACAAGGGAAAACTGAATGGCTGAAAATTAAGAAAGTTGTGCGCCAGGTAGAAATGTATTATTTTACCATACTTAACTCAATCTGTATGCTGAGCAAATAATCCAAAAAGCTGGATTATGTGAAGAAAAATGTGGCATCACGATTGAAGGAAGCCTCATTAACAACCTGCAATACATCCTTGCTTGCTGAAAGCAAAGAAGACTTGCAGAAGACCCCCAACGAGGATGACTAGCACAGTGGCAGCAGGGATGGGCTCAGGCATAGCAATAGTTGTGAGGTTGGCCCAGGACCAGGTGGTGTATTGTTCTGTTGTGCACAAGTCTGCTTTGAGTTGGTACTGACTTGATGGCACCTAACAATAACAACATTTATTGGTCAATTATGAGGATTTTCATTTTCTTTATATTGAGGTACAATCCATTCTGAAGCTGTAGTCTCTAACCTTCATCAATATTTCCAGTCCTCTTTGATTACAGCAAGTAAGGCTGTGTCTTCTGCATACTGCAGGTTGTTAATGAGTCCAGTATTGACAAACTCCTAGACCCAGGAAAAATAATTTAGATTTGAGACAGCAAGGCAGCAAGAAGCTGTGGCAGAAAAATGACAGCAGCAGAGATAGCAGAGCCAACAGACCAGCAGCAGAAGCCTTAAGGCCCACGGAGTATGAGAGATGGGTGCTTTTGGCCAGGAGTCTTGCTGGCAAAGTGGGGTGCCCCTGTACAATTACTGGTAGAGCTAGAGAACTTTGTAATACTTTCCTGAGTAGGGCAGAGGCAAGACCAAGCCAAGGGACTAAGGATCAGAGAAAGGCTTGCTTGTAGGCATCGCTGAAAGGACACTATCCTGATTGAAGAACTGTATCTTAAGTTGTCTGTGATGCAGATTGTTACCTTCCTAATAAAACTGCAAAAATAGGAAGCACCAGTCATTCCTCCCATAGCCCTCTCAACTGTGTTTGATAATCCATTGCAGTGGCCACACACAACTCAAGACTCGACCCTCACAGTTATGGGTTTATTAAGGAAGTTAACAGGTTACAATCTGGGGTCAGGGCACAGTTGTTCCAATGAGTTGCTGATAAATGCCCATGTGACAACACGCCACTCCACCAAAAGCCTATGCCTGAAGGCACTCAGCTCTAGTTACATGGGTCATCAACCCTAGCTACCCCACGTAAGTGCCTGGAGCTTAGGCAAGCTTCCTGCCCAGAGTCACTCAGCTTTATGTGCTCTGTGGGTTGGGGAAGTCCAGTGCTTTATCTTGTCTCTGGTTCTTGGTTCTCCTGCTGGTGGTCCTCTGCCATTCACCCAGCATCACAGCTTTCAGTCCCTGGATTCAGGAAGTTCAATGTACAAAGATCTCAGGGTCCAAAGCATGCATTCCACTCCTAACTCTTCTACGATGGTAGTGAGATCCCTCCTCTGGCTTTGGAGATGGTTCCTTTTATACTCATGCTGGAGTTTCAAGTTTTTACCATTTACAAGGAACTCTGCTAACATCCACAGCTGAATCATGTCACCTTATCAGTATCTTCTCCTACCTTCTCTTACCCAGACCTAGTAGGGAAACAGGGAAACTCCTATTAGAGACATTAGATAATTTACTACACCACAATCCCTAATTTGTGTATTGTCTTGTAAGTTTTGAGTGGCCACTGCAAGGAACGACAGAAAGAAGCTGTGCCATGAGAGAGACAGGTGGTGTCAGAAATGGTTAAAAAAATAACAAGTTGGAGAGAGGAGTTACATCTGGCCTCTGTTTCATATGGTTCAATACTAGGCTAATGCTGATGGCGATTCTCTCTCATCCTCAGGAAGTTAAAGGAGGTCAGACAATTCTCCAACACCATTTTTACACAATATTTGTAATTAAATTTTATAATTTCAGTTTTATTTCTAGCATAATGTGTGACCTATTTTTTTTTTTTTAATGGTACATGGGAAATTGTTCTTTTTCTTTACATACATGGACACAGTAGTCAAGAAATCAAACAACATATTGTAATTGGGCAAGTCTGCTGGGAAACACCTCTTTAAAGTGTTAAAGAGCAAAAATGTTGCTTTGAGAACTAAGGCATACTTGATCTAAGTCATGGTATTTTCAGTTGTGTTTCGTATGCATGTAAAATGGATAATGAATAAGGAAGACCAAAAAATAATCAATGCATTTGAGTTATGCTGGGGGCAAAGAATACTGAATATACTATGGGCCGCCCGAATAACAAACAAATCTGTCTTAGAAGTACAGCCTGAATGTTCCTTGGGAAGTAAGGATGGCAAGACTCCATCTCACATATTTTGGACACATTATCAGGAGGAACCAATTCCTGGAGAAGGACATCATGGAATCATGCATGGTAAATTAGAAGGTCAGTAAAAAACTGGAAGACCCTTATCAAGATGAACTGATAACATTAGCAGTAACAATAGATTCAAACATAACAACTGTGAAGGACCAGACAGTTTTAATCTGTTGTATGCAGAGTGTCTATGAGTTGCAACCCAACCAGTGGCACAACAATGTATCTACTAACATAATATTCTTAGTCAATAACATTAACAACACATTTCTGGTGCTATATAGTTATGTATTCATTCAGTCAATAAATATTTACTAAACACTACCTATAGCTCTGGTAGCATAGTGGTTACGAATCGGGCTGTGAACCGCCAAGGTCAGCAGTTTGAAATTACCAGCTGTTCCATGGGAAAAAGATGACTCATTCTGCTCCCGTAAAGATCTACAGCCTCGGAAGCCCTGTACAGGGACGCTATGAGTTGGAACCGACTCCATGGCACATAACCACCACCACCACCTATATTCTAAACTCTACAAAAGTATTGTAGTGCATACATTCTAGTAAAGATAGCCCCCAAAATACACACACACACACACACACACACACACACACATATAACTTCTCCTTATTATAGACATGGATAGGTTCCAAAGACCAGGTCATTATGCAAAAATTGGCATGCAAAAGTCCCACAACACTGTCTTCAGTCCCTGTTTCTCCCCCATTGATCACTGTCCTTTGGATGCCCTAAATGCATCTCTGAACATGCATGGCACAGGAGACTTTCTTCCCCATCACTGCCGAGTGTTCAGGGAATTAGAGGTGGTGGTTCAGAATTGCTCACCAGTCTACTTTGGAGTAGCAGGGGCCCACCATCACCAAGCAACACCCCAGACCTCAGTGTGTACCCCATGCCTTGCCTCTCAACCTTCCCACTCTGCCAGCCCTAAAAATGGGCTTCAGTGGCAGAGGGACCCAGGGTGGCAGAGGTCCTGAAGATGGTAGGAAGGGCTCAATGAAAGAATAAATTTCTGAGCTCCCAGCTCATCTCCTGGGTGGCTTCTGCCACCTTCTCTAGTGGTTCAACCAACCAGCTGCCTCAGGCTTTTCTGCCTAACCTGGGTGTCATGGATTAAACTGTGGCCCCTGCCTTCATGTATGTGTCAACTTGGCTGGCCATATTCTCAATAGTTTAGCAGTTATATAATGATCCCCTACACTATGTAATATGAAGGAGCTCTGGTAGCATAGCGGTTACGAATTGGGCTGCTAACCTCAAGGTCGGCAGTTCGAAGCCACCAGCTGTTCCACAGGAGAAAGATGAGGCTTTCTACTCCCGTAAAGATTTGTAGCCTCGGAAACCCTGTGTAGGGTCACTATGAGTTGGAACCGACTCTACAGTACTTAACAACAACAACTATATAATATGATGTGCTACACCAGTTAAGAGAATTAAGAGTGGGTTACAAAATCGCTGCTTCCATCAAACCCTGGGTTTGTGGCCTGCAGTACTTTTTATCTTATAGGAGATAAAAAAAGAGAAGCAAACAGAGATCAGAAGGCTCTACTACCATCAAGAGAGAAAAGCCAGGAGTGCAATGCATCCTTCAGATCTGGGATCCTTGCACTGTGAAGCAGTTCCTAGATCCAAGGGAAAATTGATGCCAATACACAGGGATTTCTAGATTATGTGGAGACCAGATGGTAGGAGAACATAGTATTACCAGGGAAATCTACTAGGAACTTACCACAGTAATCATGCAGGAAATGCTGGTGGCTTATAATAGGGTAGCAAAAGTAGAGGGTGGAAGAAGTAGTAGAAATCCAAAGATATTCTGGAGGTACAGCATATAGGTTTTACAGATGAGTAAAGGGAATCATTAAGAGCAGTGAAAGAATCGGAGGAAAGAAATTTAAGTTTTTTTGAATGCGGTAGGCTTGAAATGCCTGGAAGAATTTGTGTTTGTGTGTGTGCGTGTGTGTGAACTGAGTGATAGTTTACATGGGAGAACACTGGCTTTACACCATCATTTCATTGCAATGATTACAATCTCCTCCATTCATCATCATTCAACAGTATTTGCTTCCATTCCCTCTGGGTTTTTTTTTTTTTTTTTTTTTTTTGTGTGTGTGTGTGTGTGTACACAAATACTCAGGAATATATAATCATTTAAACAACCGAAGAGCACATTCTGCAAGGCTGCCATTTGGCCGCCAACTCTCAGTCCCTCTCTATGAATGTAGAGTCCTCAGCCGCTCCCCCTATCCATGTCCTCATCGCTGCCTCCATCTCTGGTATCACAGCTTCTCTGAATAGGGCCCAGCATTCCGCTTGTGCTTTTCTCCCTTGATGGTCCTAGGGTCCTCTGTTTCTGGACTGTAAGATTAACTACTCCCCCGTTTTTGTTACAAAACTTCCACCTTTACAATTGTGATGGTTGCAATTAGTCATGACGGCAGTTACTCACTATTGAATTTTAAGAATCTTATCCTCATTTCATTTTACCCTAAAAAGCTTTTAATGACCCTTTCTTTTACTTGTTTATGGCCTTGAAGTCATTCCATAACTTCTCTGGCTCAATGCCTCAAATCTATTCTTGAGATGGCTTCTAAATTAAAATGGGATGCACTCAAGGTTGTACTTTGACTCTGGTAGACTTGTTTCAATTTTCTTCAGTTTCAATTTGCACTTGTGTAAGAGCAACCATTGGTCTCTATTGCAACTGGCCCCAGCCTTCTTGTGACTGATGACACTGAGCTTTTCTGTTATAGTATACTTGATTCCCGTGTACTCCATTTGGCGAGGTCCATGTGCATGCTGTTTCTGTTGCTACGTGCCGTTGAGTTGGTTCCAACTTATACCAACTGTATGGCACAAATGAAACACTGCCTGGTCCTGCACCATCCTCATAATCGTTACTAAGCTTGAGCTCATTGCTGTGTCAATCCATCTCCTTGGGCGTCTCTCTTTTTCACTGACCTTCCCACTTTCCTAGCATGATGTCCTTCCCCAGAGGTTGGTCCTTCCTGATAATATGTCCTAAGTATGACAGACGAAGTCTGGTCATCCTGAATTCTAAGGAGCATTCTGGCTGTACTTCCAACATAGATTTGTTTGCTCTTCTAACAGTCCATGATACTTTTGATATCATTCTCCAACATTAAAACTCAATGCATCAATTCTTTTATGGTCTTTTTTCATTGTCCAACTTTCACATGCATATGAAGTTACTGAAAATACCATGGCTTGGGTAAGGTACACTTTAGTCCTCATACTGACATCTTTGCTCTTGAATACTTTAATGAGCAAATTTGCCTAATGCAATGTATATGTTGTTCTTGTTAAGTAAAGTACTATCAAGTTGGTTCCAACTCATAACAACCCTGCATGGAGTTTCCAAGGAACAGCTGGTGAGCTTGAACCACAAACTTTCAGGTTCAAAGAGACCTTGCAGTCCAGTCCACAGCACCACACCAGGGCTCCAAATGCAATGTGTATACCCACCATTTATGTTGTTAAAAAAATAAATAGGTTGATGGTCTTGTAAAGCTCTACCACAAAATATGCCCTTTCACTTAGATCACCAAGGGCTTATTTTCCAGCTACTGATTCTCCTTTATCTAGTCTAGCTTTCACATTCTAATCATCAGTAATTATCAATACATTTTGATTGTATGGTTCATCAGTTCCAGACTAAGGTAGTTGGTAAAAATCTTCAGTTTCTTAATCTTTGGCATTAATGGTTGGTGTTTAAATTTGAGTAAAAGTTGTATTTCATGAAGAAAGCCCATGGTTATTAAAAAGGTAAGAAAGCAAAGATCAAAATGGATGTCAAAAGAGACTATGAAACTTGCTCTGAATGGAAACTAGCTAGAGCAAATAGAAGAAATGAAGTAAAAGAATCAAACATAGAGTTTATACCTATTCTATTCCAACTATTACAGAATATAGAAAAGAGTAGAAAAATTCCTAATACATTTTATGAAGCAAGCCTCACACCCAAGCCAGGGAAGGACATCACTAAAAAAGAAAATTATAGATCAATATACCTCATGAATATAAATGCAAAAATTCTCAACAAAATCTAAGCCAATAAAATTCAACAACATATCAAAAAAAAATAATACATCATGACCAAGCGGGATTCATACCAGGTCAGTATTAGAAAAACAATCAACATAATTCACCACATAAATTTTTAAAATGACAAAACCCACAAGGTTATAGCAACTGATGCAGAAAAGGCATTTAACAAAATCCAACACCCATTCCTGATAAAAAAACACTCAACAAAGCAGGGACTGAAGGAAAATTCCTCAACATAATTTAAGAGCATATATACAAAACCAACAGCCAACATCACTCTCAACGGAAAGAAACTGAAAGCATTCCCTTTACGAACAGGAACCAGACCTTTACCATAACTCCTATTTAATATTGTATTGGAAGTCTTAAACAGAGCCATAAGGCAAGAAAGGGAGATTAAAGGTATCCAATTTGACAAAGAAGTAAAACTATCTCTGTTTGCAGACAATAGGATCCTACACATAGAAAATCACAAAGACTCAGCAAAAAAAACTAATGGAAATCATTGGAGGATTCAGCAAATTGGCAGGGTATAAGATTGATATAAAAAATCAGTTGGATTCCTATATACTAATAAAGACAGATCTGAAGAGGAAATAAGGTAAACAATACTATTTACAATAGCTACTCAAAGGATGAAGTACTTAGGGATAAATCTAACAAGAAAAATCAGCTCTGATATATAAAGAAAGCTACAAAACATTATTATCAAAAGAGATTTACAAAAATGGAAGAATGTACTATGCTCATGGATAGGAAGACTTAACATTGAAAATGTCAATACTACCCAAAGCAATCTACGGATATAACACAATCCCAATCCAGATTCCAACAACGTTCTTTGAAGAGATGAAAAAAACAATTACAAAATTTATTTGGAAGGGAAAGAGATCTTGGATAAGCAGAGCAATGCATAAGAAAAAGAAAAAAGTGGGTGGTCTCTCACTTTGACTTCAAAACTTATTACAGGGCCACAGTGGTCAAAATAGCCTGGTGTTGGTATAATGAAAGACAGCTACATAGATCAGTGGAACAGAATTGAGAACCCCAAGTAAATCCATTCACATACAGTCAACTGATCTTTAACAAAGAGCCAAAATACATTAAATGGAGATGAGATAGTCTCTTCAAGAAATGATGCTTGCAAAGTCAGAAATTGATTTGCAAAAAAATGAAACAAGACCTGTATCTCACATCATATACAAAAACTAGCTTCAACATGGATTAAAGATCTAAATGTAAATCCCAGAACTACAAAGATCAAAAAAAAATAGGGACAAACCTCAGGACGCTACTATATGGGTGGCATATACAAACTATCAAACGTAGCAAAAAACACACAAACAAGAGAGAACAAAATTGATGACTGGAACATACTAAAAATTAGAAATTTATATGAATCAAAAGACTAGACCAAAAGAGTGAAAAGGGAGCCCACAGAATGGGAAAATTTTTTTTGCAATGACACATCAGACAAGGGACTAATCTCTAAAACTTATAGGAAACTACAACACATCTACAAGATAAATAACCCAATTAAAAAATGGGCACAGGACATGAACAGACACTTCACCAAGGAAGACATTCAGGCAGCCAACAAACATAAAGAAATGTTCATGATCACTAGCCATTGTTGTTGTTAAATGCTGATCGAGTTGGTTCCGACCCATAGCGACCCTGTATAGGGTTTCCAAAGAACAGCTGGCAAGCTTGAACCACCAACCTTGCAGTTCAAAGCAACTTTACAGTCCAGCACCTTAACCCACAGAGAGATGCAAATCAAAACAGTAATGAGATATCATCTCACACCAGCAGTAACAGTGAAGTTCAAAAAAGCAGAGGACCGCAAATGCTGGCGAGGATGTGGAGAGACTGGGACCCTCCTACACTGCTAGTGGAAAATGGCATGGTGCTTCCTTGTTGTTGTCTTTGTTATTATGTGCCGTGGTCGGTTCCGACTCATAGTGACCCTGAAGAGGGTTTCCAAGGCTGTAAATATTTACAGGATCAGAAAGCCTCATCTTTCTCCTACGGAACAGCTGGTAGTTTCGAACTGCTGACCTTAAGGTTCGCAGCCTGATTCGGAATAACTACGCTACCAGAGCTCCTTAGAAAGATGGAAACAGAAAAACCTTATGATCCAGCAATTCCTCTACTTGGTAAATATCCACAAGAAACATGAGTGAGAATGTGAGTAGATGCATGCACACCAATGTTCATCTCAGCACTATTCACAATATCAAAAAATACAAAAAAAACAAAAAAAAATGGAGACGACCCAAGTGCCCGTCAATGGAAGACTGGATAAACACTCTGGTGCATACACACTATGCTACCTTGAAGGCTAATGATGAAGCTGCAAAACACTGCATAACATGGATGAGCCTTAAGGACATAATGCTGAGTGAAAACAATAGGACAGATATTGCATAAGTCCATTATTGTAAAAACTTAAGATTTCCATATTAAAAGAATAATTATTTGAGAGTTACCAGAGTAGGAGGGAGGGGACAGTAACTCACAGGTCAGGGGATAGACACATGATAACTTGGGGGACAGGAAGGGCAATAAATAGGAAGGAGGGCAATATTTAAGAAGGGAGAAGTGGGTGGAGGAGCAAGGACAACAGGGAAATACTCAGGGAGGTATACATGGGCTAAATGGAATAGAGGTAGACTGTGACATATGTACAGCCTTGGAATAACAAGGCCCTATTCTGGTGTGGCGCTGTGGGCTAATGTGTCAGACTGCAAAGTCATTTGAACAGCAAGGTCGGTGGTTCAAGCTCACCAGCTTCTCCTTGGAAACCCTATACAGGGTCACTATGGGTCAGAATTGACTCAACAGCACTTAACAACAACAATGATATAGGGGGAGTCCTGGTGGGGCGCTGTGGGTTAATGTATCAGACTGCAAAGCCATATGAACTGCAAGGTCGGCGGTTCAAGTTCACCAGCTGCTCCTCAGAAATCCTATACAGGATTGCTATGGGTCGGAACCGACTTGATCGGAATTGATTCGAAGGCACTTAACAACAACATGATACAGAGACATAAGCTGAAGGGCTAAAGGAGAGGAACTAATGTTAAGGTGCTTGACTGTTTGGCAGATATTGAGTTCCCCTGCCTAGGAGTGTCATATAGACATTTAAGTGGGGTAGAAAGGATAATTGATTAAGATGATAACAGAAAGCTTGTAAGCCTGTCTTCAGATTGTAACAGACTATATTATCTAAAAGGGGTCTAGATTGTACTGAGGTAAACAGGCTTCTTGTTAAGCCTTGGTAGAGTATGGGATATCAGATGGAATCCTAAGCCCCACCCACAACATTCAAGGGAGAGACATTCCCAATTGAAAAGATAAGCAGACCAACCAAGAACAGTTGGAGGAACAGAAGCTACTTCTTCAAAGAAAGAACAATTGGGTGGGGGTGGGGGTGGGGTGGAAGCAGACTGTTAGGCTGGGACAATATCAAGCAAGTTGTTTGACCTGGAGTCATTAAGGCAAGAGAAGCCAACCCATCAGAGTAAACTCCTGTCTAACAGAAAACTCAAAGGGAACACACGAAAAGTGTTGTATGCTCACTGGCAACCATCCTGGTCAACTCATCAGTGAAAGGGGGGAATTGCAGCAAAGAAGACATCTCATGGGCTGAGATTTGCCATATTCCAAAGACGCCCCATGACCTCGGATTGAGAGAAAGGATGGGCTTACGGGTCTGAAGTTCAGGGTGATGTGTGAACTTCTGAGCCCAAAGACACTGGGCTTGCCACTGAGGGCTAAAGTTAAGAAGCAGCAGCCAGCCAGCAGATCTGAAGAGGGGGGAGGCGTGCAAGAACTCACAGACATTAGCCATTGGACCTAGCTTGGATGTCTTGCTGACCAGAATTCGATCAGATGAAGATAAAGAAGTATGATATAGTGAACAAGTATAAACTGCTACAATCTGATCAACCAGACCCTTGATTGGGATGACACTGCTGAAAATTCCAACCAAACAGGAAAGGATTCTCCATATAAGGATAAAGCATGTCGCCTCGGTTCACTGGATTGATAGGAATGGGCAACTTTGACTTCAGCTATCAAAACTGGGGGGCTATAAAGGCATGAAGTAGCTGGCTTACAAGCTTTCATGAGGGTGCTTAGTGTCAGAACGCAGGGAGTAAGACAGACGGATCTGGTGATGAGAGGGTTAAGACTTTTGTTTTAAAGTTCTTATTGTGAATTGAGTGATAGTTTGCATGGGAGAACACTGGCTTTACACCATCATTTCATTGCAATGATTACAATCTCCTCTATGCATCATCATTCAACAGTATTTGCTTCCGTTCCCTCTGTTGTTGTTTTTATTGTGTGTGTGGTTTTTTTTTTTTTTTGGAGGGGGGGGATATACACAAAAACACTCAGGAATATATAATCATTTAAATCAAAGGGCATATTCTGCAAGCCTGTCACCTGTCTGCCAGCACCCAGTCCCTCTCTTTCCATTAGTCTAGAGTTCTCAGGTGCTCCCTCCTTCCATGTCATCTCTGCTTCCATCTCTTGTGTTGCTGCTTCTCTGCATAGGGTCCCGGATTCCGCTTGTGCTCTTCTACCTTGATGGTCCTAAGGTCCTGTTTCTGGACTGTAAGATTAACTACTAAGGGAGAATAAGACTTTATGATACAATTTCTAGTAATTGTTTTCAGCTCTAATGGCAACTGTCACAACTGTAGATGTAGAAGTGTTGCAACTAAAAGGGGGAGCACTTAATATGTCATTTCAGGAACAGGGGACCCTAGGACCATCGAGAGGGAAGAACTTGAGAGGAGCGAAGGATCCCGACCAGCAAAGCAGCAATAATCGAGATGGTGACAGAGGCAATGGCATAGAGAGACAGAACAGCAGTGGACTTATTATTAGGCCCATGAACTGAGAAAAGCAGCATGCCTACAGGTAGCAGGCTGGCTTGCAAAATGTGCCCTCTGGACATTTAAATGAAAAAGCCTGTTTGCAATGTACATCAAAAAAAAAAAAAAAAATATATATATATATATATTTACAATGTGGTATGTGTACAACAAAAAAGGTAATGAAGGTAAATACTGTTGGCTAAGGGTGCACTGGAGTCCTGGTGTGGCGCTGTGGGTTAATGCGCCAGACTGCAAAGCTGTTTGAACTGCAAGGTCGGTGGTTCAAGCTCACCAGCTGCTCCTCAGAAACCCTATACAGGGTCGCTATGGGTTGGAACCGACTCAACGGCATTCAACAACAACAACAAGGGTGTATGGAGGATATTGTAATCATTACAGTGATTTGTTGAATGTAAAAATGGTGATCTGCCCTGTAAGACTTCACTCACTCAATACTAAATAAAAGCTTTAAAAAAAAAGAAAGCAAAGATGGTAAAACTTTGTCTATATCCTTTGATAGTTTGAATATACTGTCAGGAGGGACCAATCCTTGGAAAACATCTCATGCTTAGTAAAGCAAAAGGAGAGTGAAAAAGAGGAAGTCCCTCAGTGAGATGGACTGACATAGTGGTTGCAACAATGGGCTCAAACAGCAATAACTGTAAAGACGGTGTAGGACAGGGCAGTGTTTCATTCTGTTGTGCATATGAGATCCCTATCACTCTGAACTGATTTGATAGGACCTAACAATAGCAACACTTCAATACTGAAATAGATTTCTTAAGGGGCATATTAAGGAACTAAAAGAGAAGAACCAAACAGCATAATGAACGAATGGCTTACAGGATTATTCAAAATGTTTATTTTATGTATAAGTAATCAATATACAGAACAGAAAAAATTATCACATATGCTACAAAGATATAGCTCAGGACTCATATAATTTCTTCCCACTTGTGGGTATATGAAGCCAAAACATCAACCCTGATCTTATTCCTCAGCACTCTGTTTTGTGCTGGCTCAATCTTGAGGGTTTCAGTGGTCCTTATCTGACAAGTCAGCACCACCTTATACTAGACCTAGGTCTTACTCAGACTCAGTTTCTGTCAGTTTCCCATGTAAAATTTTCAACCATGCTGCTGTTATTTCACTTTGGGCTCACTTTTATTTTCTCTCTGTTTTGAATATTAATGTTACACATTATAGATGCTAAGTGAAGCATTTTCTCTGACATTAGAAAAAGAACCGTTTATGAAAAATGATCTTTAAAAGAAAAAAATAAGTAACGAAAAGTTTCAAAGGGCAGCTCAAGAAGACAAAATAAAGTATTATAAAGAAATGTGTCAATACACGGAGTTATGAAAACAAAAGCAAAGAACATATTTGTCACTTTTCAAGCTGAAAAAACTGAAGAAAAAATTCAAGCCTTGACTTGACATATTAAAGGATTCTATGGGCAAATATTGAACAATTGCAGGAAGCCTCAAAAGAAGATGGAAGGAATACATACAGTCAGTAGTCCAAAAAGAATTGCTCAACAGTCAACCATTCCAGGGGCAAGCTCCGATCAAGATCTGATGATACTGAAGGAAGAAGTCCAAGCTGCACTGACGGCACTGGCAGCTGGCTCCAAGAACTGACAGACTATCAATTGAGATTTTTCAACAAATGGATGCAAAGCTGGAAGCGCTTACTCATCAGTGCCACGAAATCGGAGGACAACTACCTGGCAAATCAAATGGAAGAGATACATATATATGCCCATTCCAATAAAGATGAACCAATGGAATGCACATTGTCAAGCCATATCATTAATATTATACACAGGTAGAATTTTGCTGAAGAGAATTAAAAAATTGTTACAGCAGTATATCAATTGGGAGCTGCCAGAAATTTGAGCAGATTCAGGAAAGGATATAGGACAAGGGACATCATTACTGATGTCAAGATGGATTTTGGATAAAAGTAGAGACCACAAGAAAGATGTTTACTTGTGTTTTATTGACTATGTAAAAATATTTGACTGTGTGGATCATAACAAATTATAAATAATATTTAAAGAATGGAAATTCCAGAATACTTAACTATCTATGCTCAAGTGGAACCTAATCTGTACCTAGAACAAAAAGCAATCATTCAAACCAAACAAAGGGATACAGCATGGTTTAAAATCAGGAAAAGTGTGTACCAGGATTGTATCCTTCTACCATATTTATTCAGCAAATAATCTGAAAAGGTAGACTATATGAAGAATCTGACATCCTGCCATATGCAGATAACACAAACTTGCCTGATGAAATTAAAGAGGATTTAAAGTATTTACTGATAAAAATCAAATACTACAGCAGCCTTCAATATGGATTGTTATTGTTGTCAAGTGCTGTCGAGTTGGTTCCAACTCAAAGGGTTTCCAAGGAGTGCTGATGAGCTTGAATTGCCAACTTTATGGTTCACATTGACCTTGCAGCTCAGTGCATTATCCTAGAGCACCACATGAAAATCCTCACAACTAGAGACCAGTAAGCAACATCACAATAAAGGATCACATTGTCAAGGACTTCACTTTATGTGGATCTACAATTACTGCCCATAGAAGTAGCAATCAAGAAATAAAATAACGTATTGCACTGGGGAAAACTGCTGCAAAGAACCTCTTTAAAGTGTTTTGCAAAGATACTGCTTTGAGGTCTATGGTATGCCAGAGACAAGCCATACAAGAGCTGGACAATGAGAAAGGGAGACTGAATTATGGTGAAGAATATTGAATATACCATAGACTGTCAGAAGAAGGAATACATTTGTTTCAGAAAAACTACAGCAAGAAGGCTCCTTAGAAGAAAGGATGGCAAGATGTGACCTCATGCATATTATTAGGACATATTATTAGAAGGAACCAGTTCCTTCTGAAGAACAGCATGCTTGGTAAAGTACAGGGTCAGAGAAAAAGACAAAGACCCTCAACAAGATGGACTGACATAGTATATTCAACAATAGGCTGAAACAAATCAACAATTGTGAGGATGGATGGAACTAAACAGTGCTTTGTTCTGTCGTACATAAGGTCACTATGAATCAGATTGACTCCACAGCACTGCACAAAAGAAGTTGCTTACGTAATTGCTCCAAAATTCGTAAGTAATGAAATGAGAGATTTTTATGGCTAGCTTATTAAAAACACTCAGGGTTTTATAGTAATATGTTAAACATGCCTTCGGTAAATACCTTACAAAATCTTCCTAAATGCATTATTAGTTAAAATATTACACACCATACCTCTTGAAATAAAGACCTGCAGGAAAAATGGAGGCAGATGGGCTGTTACTACAAGAACAAACAAATCGCTTCCCTAGAAAACATCAAGGCAAGTAGCCAGGTCCTCTCAACGCAGACACCTTTCCAAGACTAAGACTCAATGGAAATGCACGCTCTGATTGGTGACCAAACACATCACCGATGGAGGGAAGTGGGGTAAAAGCAGCAATGAAGCGGCAAGCTAAGCCCTACAATGTTCAGTGGACTGCTGTGGACCCAGTTGGGGACCCGGCTAGTAAGCATTGTGAAGAGACCTGGGGACTCTTGGGCCCAGAGTCAGTGGTGTGGCCACGGAGGACTCGAGAGGAGAGTGGAGCTACCGGCTAACAGGAAGAGAGGACATATGCACAGGAGCGCCCACATTTGCAAATGATACCCATGTGACCTGGATCGGATAAGTGGATGATCGGAGCTCAACCACGAGAGGAAAGAAGAGGGGGTTATAAAAAAGAGTGAGCTAATACAGTCTGATGAACTTGACCTATACCTATGGAGTAGTGACTCAAAAGAGGAAACAAATCCTCACAGCACAAACATTCACACACACCCCCACACACAGAGTGGACAGAAAAGGGCAGCTTGGACATTGGATACTCAAATTGGGAGGGGAGGACTACAAAGGCAAGAAGTGACTGGCTTACAAGCTTTCAAGAGGGAACCTAGTGCTAGGGAGCATGGCGGAAGGCAGAATCTCCAGTAGGTACTATTCAATCTGTCTGGGCGGAGCTGATAAAAGGAGATACAGACGGGTAACTTGTGATACTGTAGTGAATAATGCTTATCAGGACGGACTATGAGGGTTGGAAATGCAAAGGTGGAAGTTTTGTAACAAGGAAGGGAGTGATTAAATCTCCAGGATAGGAGCGGAGACCTCTGGAACCATCAACGGAAAAGAGCCAAGAGCGGGACCCTACCAGAGAAACAGAGATGCCTGAGATGGAGGCAGAGATGATGACGCGGAGTAATGAAGTGACTGGGACTTTGGACCCAGAGAGGGAAAGGAACTGTGGGCTGAAAACTGGGGGGAGGAGGGGGAAATGTAGGGGGCGGGTTTCTGGGATATACCCTTTGAGTGGTTGATGATGCATGGAGGGGATTGGAACCATGGCAATGAGATGATATACGATGAAATGAATGTAAAACTAAAGTTCCCCCATGTAAACTATCATGTAATTCACAATAAAACATTAAAAATATATATATTACACACCAGCAATTGGTTAAAAAGACAGACACGGCCTTAATTCTTACTAAGTTTATAGTTTAGTATCAATGGTTTCAACTCCCAAAACAGTCAAATAAACAGTGCATGCATTAAGTGCTATTATAGGATAAACCTAAAACAGAGGAAGAATTTGATGCAGAAATAAAAACTTGTTTATACATCAAAAGTTCTTCATAATTGAGGAGAATACACAGGAAGTAATATTTGTTTGGAGTCCTGATGTGGCACCTTAGGGTAAGTAATCAACCTCAAGGTCGGTTTGATGGCACTTAACAAGTATTTGCTTGACTCATGAATAAACAGAAGCAATGGCTAAACTGTCAAATAGCATCTCATTAAGTATAACTTCAATTTAAATTAACACATGAAACAAAGCATGTGAAAAGCTAAATGAGAAATTGGCAAGGAATAATACTAGAATTTAAATAAGTGGGAGATAAGATAATGATACTATTAAAGATAGTTCTCAATTTGAAGATTACAGGATGAAGAGTTGGGAGAGTTAAAAATAACATTCCATACAATAGAAACTAAAGGTGAAGATTTAGGAATTATTAAAAGAGCTTTGAGAAAAAAAGTCAACACACATTTACTATACACATATGAGAAATGTTATAAACAGAACCAAAGTTGAAGATGACAGTCTCTGTACTTAAAGAGTCTACAGAATAATATGGAGAGAGTAACAAAGTGGTTGTGGTATTAAGATTGGATTAAATTCATACTGCTATGGAAATACACAGGATGCTTACCTAAGCAGATTCTATGAAAGCTGGGAAGTTGTTCTGACAGTTTAGATGTTATGACATCTAAACTAAGATATCAGATGAACAGGAATAACTGAACTGATAAGGGAGAAGGGGGCTAGGAGGAGAGGTGAAACAGTATCCAGAAATTAGAGCATGTTAGATGTCCAGAAGCAGCAGAGTAAAACATAGGTACACAGATATGGCTAGGGCATATTATTATACGGGTGAATGGCAAGAGCTATGGCTGAAAAAATGTAAGCAGGAAGCAGATCATAAATAGATTTGTGTGGATTTAAGAAATACAGACACAGTGTTAAGAGTAGTGAGGGACCTGAGAGACCTGAGGGACCTGGTGATCCAGAAGTGGAACTGCAAGCTCAAGAATCCACAGAAACTAGGTAAGTAATAAAAATGAGTAAAGAAAACCCAGAGAATAGAAAGGAATAAATAGGGGGTGATGAGAATTGGACAAAGCTTAAGTCCCATCTAAATATGGGGAAAAAAGTTGCAATGAGCAATATGATTCAATATTGCTAGATCTTCCAAATTTGAAAAAATAAATAAAGCTGGAAATTAAAAATGTCAAGATCTCCCAATTTTTTAATACTATCAATTCTACTTCTTTGAAATACACAGTGTAGGCCAACATTGAGGGAACTAAATAAAATGAGACTAAGAGCCAGCCAACTGGTACCATTACTTAGCAGTTCTAGTCTCTAGTGTAGAAACTCAGAGACTAAGCTAAGCAGAGGAGTTTGGATTTGAACCTGACTGCAGTAAGGCATTACCAGATATTTTCAGAGGAATTTTAAGCAACCACCACTTGAGAACGTACTATATCTGTCTTGTTAATCGCAAAATCTTCAATGCTGAGAAAGTGCCTGACACTTTAGCTGATCTCAGTAAATGTTTGGTGATAAAGTTAAAAGTGGAATTTTTAGAAAATTAGTGTCAAGGTGTTAGATTATAAAACAACAACAAAAGCTTGGAGGATGAAGGACTAGGTAGGCACACTGCACGAATTCTCTACAAGATACAAGAGACAAAATAAAAGAGACACAGATGAAAATTCTGGCATCCTGAACTTCAGAAAAAAATCAATAGGTGGATGGAGCGCTTGCTGGGAGGAGAGGCCTAGCAGGGTTGGTGAGAGAGGGAGACTGACTGGTGAACGGCTGGCCAGACTTGACTCAATCATCCTGTGAACAGCTTTGAAAGCACAGGAAAGACATGCAGAACAGATTCCCGCACGCAACAGGAAAAGTGTGATTTCTGCTTTTTCCCCTCACTCCCCTGGTAACCAGAGGTGTGGTCAGTTCTCACCCTTATCCAGTCTCAGCGCAGACCCTACTCTCCAGGAGTTTGGCACTACATGGTTAGGAGCCATGTCAGTATGAGTTGGGGGCCAGTTGCACCACTCTGGTGTACAGCTTTGGTGCCTGGATTCAGATGGGCTAAGCTACAGAATGACAAAACCCACAGAGCCACCAGACCAGCATTTAACCAATCACCTTGCACCAGCTGCCCTGTGGTCCTAACAGACACTGAAAACAGCTCCATCAAGGGCCCTCAGGAACTATTTCCAGAATGAGTGCCCTGAACATAGATAATACTGAGGCAAATAGGAATTCCATCTAG
This sequence comes from Chrysochloris asiatica, assembly GCF_000296735.1. Classification (NCBI taxonomy): domain Eukaryota; kingdom Metazoa; phylum Chordata; class Mammalia; order Afrosoricida; family Chrysochloridae; genus Chrysochloris; species Chrysochloris asiatica. Next base: position 6,216,878 of record NW_006408595.1, read on the forward strand.
GGTCAGGAACTCTGTTGTCTCATCCCTTCCACAACCACCTCATGAGCTCCTTGAATTGCAGGGTCTCACCCGAGATTTCTCCCCTCCGGGTCCAACAACTACACTATCCAGAAGACAACAATTTTAGCTCACACAAAGAAACAAAAGAGAATGGCTCAAACAAATAACTAAGATGCAAAGCAGAAAAATATTTCTGAGGGAAAAAAGGTAATGGAACTAACTTAAAAGGAATTCAAAATAATATTTTAGTATCATCAATGGTTTAACAGAAAAATCAAGGAAAGCACAAAAACACAGAAAAAAACTTTAGAAATGTCAGGAAAACACTTCAAGAACAAACCAAACAAAATAAATGCCAATTCTGAAACTACAGAAAACCTGCAATTACAAATCCAGAAGATTAATACTAAGATCTCAGAAATGGACAATACATTGAAAGGGCAAAGGAGAAGATTTGAAGCAGTGGAAGCCCGAGTAAGTGAATTTAAAGGTAAATCTCTCAATATAAGTAAACCAGAAGAATGATCAGAAAAAAGAATGAAAAGCTTTGAAAAAATGCTTAAGAGTTATATGGGACACCATAAAGAGGAACAACATATGGGTGACTGGAATTCCAAAACAGGAAACGACAATAAAAAGCACAGAAAAAAATTTTTGAAGAGTTATTGGAAGAAAACCTCCCCAACATCATGCAAGATGAGAAGATAAACATACAAGATGACTGAACCCCAAACAGGATGGATCCCAAAAGAAAATCATTAATACACACCATAATCAAATTTTCTACAATCAAAGACAAGGAAAGAATCCTGAGATAGCTTGGGAAAAACAAAGTTACCTAACAAATGAGAACCAGTAATACTAACCCCTTTGATGTCTCAACAGAAACTATGTAGGCAAGAAGGCAATGGGATGATATGTACAAAATGCTGAAAGAAAATTGTCAAAGAAGAGCCATATACCCATCAAAGCTGTCCCTCAAATACAACAGTGAAATTATGATGTCTCTTGATAAAGATAAATTAAAGGAATTAGTAATGGCCAGACCAACTTTACAAAGAAATGTTAAAAGGTACTTTAAAGGGACTTTGGACTGAGACCAACAAAAGTAGATTAACAACATGATATTACCATAAATGACAAAACCACCCAGAACTCAATCCAGATATAGATGTATTTAAAGTAAAACAAACCTACAAGATGGAAAAATAGGGAACCAGAGATACCAATTTATAATGAAGTCTACAACAAAGCAAAAACAAAAAAAGAATATAGTGGAGATACATACCTTACAGATCTTCCAAATGGCAAGGAAGGTAAGTATATTTTAAGATAAAACAGACTGTTCTAAGCACAGAAAAAAAATAATACATTACAGGATAACTTCAAAAAAAAATTTTAAAAAAAGAATACATCTATACATCAAAATTAAAAAGCAGAAAATGAAAAAGATTTAGTAAACATTAACACAACAGAAATGAAAATGAACAAAAAGCCAGAGTCAAAATGAACTCAGCATAGAAAATTATTTGGAACAAAGAATCCAGCATCACACACACCCAGAAAGAGAGAGAGAACGCTACAGAGAGAGAGAGAGAGAGAGAGCAATCAATTCATGCCAACTGATAACTACACTGAATGTAATTTGATTAACTGTACATCAAAAGACTATGTAAAGAGCAGAATGGATAAGAAAACAGAATGGATGCTTCAGTATGCTGCCTACAAGAGACATAACAAAAAGTCGGAGACACTCTAGACACTCTAAATGTCTATCAACAAAGGAATGGTTAAATAAACTTTGGTACATACATACAATGGGATACTACAAACCATTTAAAAATAATGATGAATCTGTGAAGCACCTCACAAATGGCTGAACAAGGAGGACATTATGCTGAGTGAAGTTACTCAAGTACAAAAGGACAAATATTTTATGAGATCAAAGTTGCAAAAGGTTTTGTTCATAAAGGAAATAACCTATGATGGTTACAGGGTCAGGGGAGGGAAAATTATTCATGGGCTAGAGGCTAGACACATGTTAACATGGATAACAGGGTAGGCAATGTACAAAAAGAGGGAGGTTAACAAAGCAAAGATGAAGGTAGTGGGAGACACAGAGGAATGTAATAGTTAAAGTGAATAGAGATAACTATTGGTAACTGTTGGTACTTGGAGGGATTGTAACCATGTAATGAAGCACAGTACACAATTTATTGAATGTAAAACTGATGATCTACTATGTAAACCTTCACTCAATTCACAGGAAGAAGTTGAAAGAAAACAAGCAAACAAAAAACTTGGAGTGGACCGGATGACTGGATGATTGGAGCTCAACCAAGAGAGGAAAGAAGAGGGGAAAAAGAAAGAAAAAGAAAAAAAAAGACAGAGCTGATACAGTCTGATGAACTTGACCTACACCTATGGAGCAGTGACTCAAAAGAGGGAACAAATCCTCACAGCAAGAAACATTCACACACACCCCCACACACAGAGTGGACAGAGAAGGGCAGCTTGGACATTGGATACTCAAATTGTTAGGGGGGGTCTACAAAGGCAAGAAGTGACTGGATTACAAGCTTTCAAGAGGGAACCTGGTGCTAGGGAGCATGGCGGAAGGCAGAATCTCCAGTAGGTACTATTCAATCTGTCTGGGTGGAGCGGATGAAAGGAGGTACAGATGGGTAACTCGTGATACTGTAGTGAATAATGCTTATCAGGATGGATTATGAGGGTTGGAAATGCAAAGGTAGAAGTTTTATAACAAGGAAGGGAGTGATTAATTCTCCAGGATAGGAGCGGAGGCCCCTGGGACCATCAACAGAGAAGAGCCGAGGGTGGGATCCTGCTCAGAGAAACAGAGATGCCTGAGATGGAGACAGTGATGAAAGATGCCTGAGATGGAGACAATGATGACAACGTGGAGTGATGAAGTGACTGGGGACTTTGGACCCAGAGAGGGAAAGGGACTGTGGCCCGAAAACTGGGGGAAGAAGGGGAAAATGTAGGGGGCGGATTTCTGGAATATACCCTTTGGGTGGTTGATGATGCATGGAGGGAACTGGAACCATTGCAGTGAGATGATATATGATGGAATGAATGTAAAACTGAAGTTCCCCCATGTAAACTATCATATAATGCACAATAAAACATTCCAAAAAAAAAAAAAAAACTTGGGAGGATAGGAGGAATGTACACTCTCCACTGAATCATATCCAATCTGTCTGGCGGGGCCAATGAAAGGAGATGGGGATAAGACTCTTGTCGTACAATGGTGAATAATTGCTATCAGGACTGACTGTGAAGGTTGGAAATGTAAAGGTAAACGTTTTGTAGCAAAAGGAGGGGAGGAGTGACTGACTTTGCAGTCCAGGAGAGGAGGTCCCTGGAAGCAGTGACGCCAGAGACAGAGGCAGAAACAATGACGATGACGATGACGATGATGTGGAGAGATGGAGCAGTTGGGGACTCTACACCCAGAGAGGAAGAGGGGTTGTGTGCTGACAATGAGGGGGCAGGAGTGCAGGGTGTATCCTGTGGTTGGTTGATGATGCATGGAGGGGACTGTAACCATGGCAATGAAACGATATACGATAGGATGAATGTAAAGTTAATGGTCTCCCATGTAAACTATCACATAATTCACAATAAAACATTGAAAAAAAAAAAAAAAAAAACCTTGGAGGATAGAAAATACAAACAATAAAACGAATTCTTTGGTCTACCCTAGCCTGCTCTTCTATTAAATTTTTAGTTTTGCTTAGTGAGCTGCTTTCACTATGTTCTTCTTCTGTTTTTGATTACTTAGCTACCTCTAACTCAAAATCTGCCCAATGCATCACTGACTACAAGTATTAACACCTTTCATTTGACTATTGTTGCGTGTCCTTGAGTGAGTTCCAATTCACAGCAACTCTGTACAGGGTTTCGAGAGTGGCTAATGCCAACCTTGTAGTTAGCAATCTTATGCTTATGCTACAGCACCACACAAGGGCTCATATGCTAAATATTAAAAAAAAAAAAAAAAAAAAAGCAACAGAACAAGTGATCAGAGAGAACTGGAGAATATTCTTTTATTCACTTCAACATCAAGCTAGAATCTATAATTTTAATTCTATACCATACCCAAAGGCTGTCTACTACTGCTGAAACTGCTACCTTAGCATCAGGGATATTACCAGTCAAATGCTACATTACTGTGATGAGCAATACTTATCAATGACAATGGTTATGCCTGGGTATTAGGATTGGGAAAGAGTTTCTAGTTTCTACTAGAATGGTGGTAGAGCAGGAAAGAAGTCAGCTAAGAAAAACTGGAAACACACATTAGCTATGAAAATTAAACAATAATCAGGACAAAATAAGTAGCTTAAATGACTTCAGAATCTGAACACTTATTATGTTAAAAGGCCAATTAATTACATACTTTATGAGCACAGACTTCATTTGTTCGGATCAACCATCAACACTCACAGAAGCAGCAGTTAAGAAATCAAATGACATTAGGCAAATCTGCTGCACAAGACCTACTAAAGTGTTGAGGAACACAGATGTCAGTTTGGGGACTAAGGTGCGCCTGACCCAAGCCATGGTACTTTCAATAATCTCATATGCATGTAAAAGTTGGACAGTGAATAAGGAAAGCCACAGAAGAATTGATGAGTTTGAACTATGGTGTAGGAAGAGAATATTAAAAGTACCATGGACTGCTAAAAGAACCACCCAATCTGTATTGGAAGAAATACAGCCAGAACACTACTTGGAAGTCAGGATGGCCAAACTTCATCTCTCATACTTTAGACATAATGTCAGGAAGGGCCAGTCCCTGGTGAAGGGTATTATCACACTTGGTAAAATGGAGAGTTGGAGAAAAATAGGAAGACCCAACAAGATGGATTAGCACAGTGGCAGCAGCAATGGTTCAAATGTAGCAACAACTGTGAGGTTAGCACATAACTGGGCGGTATTTCATTCTATTGTACCAAGGGTCGCTATGAGTCAGTACTGATTCAATGCCACCTAACAACATATGAGCCAAGACTCCTGGTGTGGTACTATAGGATCAGCACTGGACTTCAAATCACAAGGTTAGCAGTTCAAACTTACCAACTGCTCCTCAGAAACCCTATACAGGGTCACTGTGAGTCGGAACCGACTCGACAGCACTTAATAACAACAATATAATATACAAGCAAAGTATGACACAATTTAATGCAAATTAAAGACGACTTCAGCTTGTTATCAGAAGCTAAAAAAACACAAAGAGCCAATTTTAGAAGTTATAAAGGCATTCAATAAAAACAAAGTTCTTAAAGACCTCTCCAGCGTCTAGAAAAAGTAAAACCAATAGGCTATGAAAATGTTAACTCAAGCTTGTAGATGTGGCCCCACTTTACAATATGTTCCTTCTCAAATGTATCTACAATGCCAAATAATAAAGGAAAATGAATTCACTTGAAAAGTTATAGATAATTATTAGCTTGGGGGGGGGGGGGAAGATGGGCTGTTAAGCTTCACCTAATATAAAATAAATCATCACATAAGGAACCTTCTGGTTCAGAGCTATGACTTTAAAATAAGAAAGCAGAGGTATAATAACCAGGGGGCTGGAGGAGAGTAAAATGCTCATGGCAATGATGTGCAATTCTACTAATATACACAAACACTGCACTTCTAGGTTTGAAATGCCCCAAATATCTGTGCTCAGTTGCTAACCCAAAGACTGGATTTTGAACCCAACCACTAATCCAGAGGAGTAAGGTGGGGCAGTCTGTTTCTGAAAAGATTAAAGTCTTGGAAACCCTATGGGGGTTCCACTCTGTCTTGTAAGGTCAATATGAGTTGGAATCAACTTGATGACTACTGGTTTGGTTTTGAGATATTTAGGAATCTGGGGACACTGTGTTGTTGTTGTCCTTTGTCGACCAGTCAATTCCAAATCATAGCAACTCTATGCACAACAGAATGAAATACTTTCCAACAAGCACCATTACGTCTTTGTTGTCTTTAAGTAGGTTCCCCCTCATTGCAACCCTATGCACAACAATGCCTGGTCCTGCGCCATCCTCACAATGGTTATGTTTCAGCCCACTGCTGCAGTCACTTGGTCAATCCATCTTATTGAGAGTCTTCCTATTGTTGGCTCACCCGCCATTTTACCTAGCATGTCCTTCACCAAGGACTGGTCCCTAGTGATAATATGTCCGAAATATGAAACACAAAGTGTGGCCACCCTGGCTTCTAAGAAGTATTCTGGCTGTACTTCTGCCAACACAGATTTGTTTGTTCTTCTAGTAGTCCACAGTACAATACTCTTCTCCTATGCCATAACTTAAATGCATCAAATACCAGCAAAAATATGTATGGGGAGCACGGCATTCGAATCTCAACGCGGTAACTCATATGTATCAATTCTTCTTCGGTCTTCCTATTCACTGTATAACTCTGACATGCATATGAGGCAAATGAAAACACCATGGCTAGGGTCAGGCACACCTTAGTTCTCAAATTGATATCTTTGTTTACAGGTCTTGTACAGCAGATTTGCCTAATACAATATGCTGTCTGATTTCTTGACTGCTACCTTCCACTGAGTGTTGATTGTGGATTCAAACAAAATGAAGTCTTTGACAACTCAATCTTTTCTCCAATTATCAAATTATTTATTGGTCCAGTTTTGAGGATTTTTGTTTTCTTTATATTGAGGTGCAATCCATATTGAGGGATGTGGTCATTAACCTTCATCAGTAAGTATTTTAAAGCCCTCTCCCGCTTCCAGCAAGTAATGTTGTATCATCCGCATAAACACATTAATGAGTCTTCCTCCAATACCGATGCTACATTCTTCACATAATCTAGCATCTTGGATTATTTGTTCAGTGTGTCCACTGAATGAGTATGGTGAAAGGATACAACCCTGGTGCACATCTTTCCTGATTGTAAACCTCTCTGTATTCCCCTTGTTGTGTTCCAACAAGTATCTCTTGGTCTATGGAGAGATTCCTCATGAACAAAACTTTTTGTTCTGAAAGATCTGTTCTTCACAATGCTATCTATAGTTTGTCATGGTATACACATTAATATCTAGTCAATAAAGTACAACTACAAGAAGCTGGTTCTTTAAAAAGATTAATAAAATTGACAAACCACTGGCAAAACTAACTAAAGAAAAGAGGGAGAGGACACAAATAAATCGCATTAGAAACCACACAGGGGAAGTCACAACAGAACCAAACGAAATCAAAAAGATAATAACAGGATACTATGAAGAGCTGTACTCCAACAAATTTGAAAATTTGGACGAGATGGCTACATTTCTAGAAAAACACGACCTACCCAGACTTACTCTGACTGAAGTAGAAAATTTGAACACTTAACTAAAGAAGGAATTGACCAGGTCATCAAAAAACTCCAGACCAACAAAAGCCCAGGCCCAGATGGCTTTACGGCAGAGTTCTACCAAACATTCAGAGAAGAACTGTTACCAATTCTACTCAAATTATTCCAGAACATAGAAGAGGATGGAAAATTCCCTAATACTTTCTATGAAGCAAGCATAACCCTCATACCAAAACCAGGAAAGGACATCATTAAGAAAGAAAACTACAGACCAATATCCCTCATGAACATAGACGCAAAAATCCTCAACAAAATCCTAGCCAACAGAATCCAACAGCACATCAAAAAAATAATACATCATGACAAAATCGGTTTCATAAAAGGGATGCAAGGATGGTTCAACATTAGAAAAATGTCATCCACCACATAAATAAGAAAAAAGAGAAGAACCAAATGATCATATCAATTGATGCAGAAAAGGCATTCGGCAAAATCCAACATCCATTCCTGATAAAAACACTCAACAAAGTAGGAATTGAAGGGAAATTCCTCAACATAATCAAAAGCATATATTCAAAACCAAGAGCCTACATCACACTCAATGGAGAGGAACTGAAAGCCTTCCCCCTGAGAACAGGAACCAGACAAGGATGCTCTTTATCACGGTTCCTATTCAATATTGTGCTGGAAGTTTTAGCTAGAGCTATACAGCATGACAAAGAAATTAAAGGCATCCGAATTGGCAAAGAGGAAGTAAAACTCTCCCTATTTGCAGATGATATGATCCTATACATAAAAAATCCTAAAGACTCAGTAAAAAAACTATTAGACCTCATCAAAAGATTCAGCAAAGTGGCAGGGTATAAGATTAACATACAAAAATCAATTGGATTTCTCTACAGCAACAGCAACAGC
>NW_006408595.1:6225490-6263627 GCF_000296735.1 Chrysochloris asiatica
TGAGGATGCATGGATGGGATGGTAACTATGCCAATGAAATGATGGATGATGGAATGAATGTAAAGCTGATGTTCTCCCATGTAGACTATCACACAATTCACAATAAAATATTTTAAAAATATATTCATAAAAATAAAGTACAACTAAACATCTTTCTTATATTCTATGTTTTCAGTTAAGATCCATCTGACATCAGTAATGGTATTCCTACATTCCATATTCTTTTCTGAATCCAGCTTTAGTTTCTGGCAATTCCCTGTCTATGTACAGTTACAACCATTTCTGAATTATCTTCAGGAAAATTTTACTTGCCTATGAGACTAGTGATATTGCTTAATTATTTCTGCATTTTGTTGGGTCACCTCTATGGAATGGGTATAAATAGATCTTTTACAATTGGTGGGGAAAGTAGTTGTCTTCCAAATTTCTTAACACAGATTAAGTGAGTGCCTCCAGTCCTGCATCAATTTCTCCAAAGATTTCAATTAATATTCCATCAATTCTTGGAGCCTTGTTCCACCAATGCCTTCAGTGCAGCTGTGAACTTCTCCCTTTAGTACCACTGGTTTTTGGTCACATGCTACATCTTAAAATGGTTGAACATCTACAATTTCTTTTGGTACAGTGACTCTATATTCCTTCCATCTTCTTGTGGTACTTTTTACATAATTCAATATTCTGCCCATTTGCTGTTGTTAATGCTAGATGCCAATGAGTTAGTTATCAACTCATAGCGACCCTATGCACAACAGAACAAAACACTGCCTGGCCCTGTGCCAACCTCACAATCATTGCCACACTTGAGCCCACTGTGGCAATCCATCTTGTTTTGAGTCTTTTCCTCCGAGACTCCACTTTACCAAGCATGATATCCTTCTCCAGAGAGTGTTCCCTCCTGATAATATGTTCGAAGTATTAGAGACAAAGCGTGGGCCATCCTGGCTTCCAAGGCGCATTCTGGGTGTACTTCTTCCAACATAGATTTGTTTGCTTTGTCAGTCTATGGTACTTTTAATATTCTCCTCCCACACCATAACTCAAACACATCATTAGCACACAGAAGTTTTCAATATTGCAAGTCAAGCCTTGAATTTTTTTCTATAGTTCTTTCACCTTGAGAAATAATGAGCATGTCCTTCCCTTTTGGTTTTCTAACTCCAGGTCTTTGCACATTTCATTGTAATAGTTGTCTCTGTCTTCAAGAACTGAAATTTTCAGTTCATTTCTTTTATTTCCTCATTTCTTGCATTCATGTTAGCTTTTTTACACTTAAGAACAAGTTTCAGAGTTTCTACTGACACTTTGTGGTCTTTGCTTTGATTACTGTCTTTTAAATAAATTTTTGCTTTTTCTCATGTCATCCTAAAACTCCTTTGGTTTTGCTTGTTAGTGCCTAATGCATCAAATCTGTTCTTGAGATGGTATCTAAATTCTGGTTAGATATATTCAAGGCCACATTTTGGTTCTCAGGGACTTGTGTTACATTTCTTCTTCTTCAGCCTGAATACTTGCATTATGAGCAACTGATGGTCTGCTCTACAGTCTGCCACTGGCCTTGTTCTGGCTGATGGTATTATGCTTCTCTACTGTCTCTTCACAAGATGCAGTCAATTTGATTCCCGTGTATTCCATCTGGTGACCATCACCAGATGGAATACACAGGAATGTCTTTTAAAAGTCTATGGCTAGGTCTATAGTTAGGTCATTTATTGTTAGGGTTAAGGTTTTGGTTAGGACTAGGGTTACTGTTAGGTCTAGGGACTGGGCTAGGGCTAGGGTTAAGTCTTAGTCTAGTTTTAGGGTTACAGTCAGGTTTACTTTTTTCCCCAAAATAAGAGCTTTTATTTGTCACCATTAAAAGTCTGAATTTTGAACAGATTCAACTGGTGGTTCATGACCATCAGCATGTTCAACTTTAGCACCTGTCTCATCTCCAGTACCTTTTCCAGAACTACTGCCTTCACCATGAAGCTCCATGAGTTTTCCCAACAAAAACTTGGGCTCCTTCAGCATTTTTACTTTCCCAACAAACACATCATGGAGAGAGTAAATAAACTGGCAAGCCTTCTCTATGTCCTTTCCAATGTTGTCTGGAATCAGTTTATTGACCACTTCTTTCAAGTCATTTGTCTGCACCTCTCAGGTCATGATTTCCATCATTTTCTTCCAGATTTGACGGACCTGTTGGTGCTGAGCATAAGATGTCTTCCGAATCTGGTTTTGCATTTTTTTCTAAAACCAACACAGAACAGGCGAATCAAATAACCATATGTAGTCTTGATGTCAACACGAGCTTCAATCATGATCTGTCACATTTTGTCCATGGAGCATATTTTGTCATGGGTAAGATCCACGCCATGGAAGTTGGTCAAGCAGTTTTTGCCCTGAACATTCTAAGTAATTAGCTTGAATTTTCTAAATGCAACTTCATTGTTCTGAAGATCAGCAAGGCTCACTTCAAAAGCATGACCCTTGAGCCCATCAGATACAATTTTGGTTCCTTGAGTCCTTGTGTTTTCCTAATATTTCTTATATTGAACACAGCTGGTGCCTTCACATCATACCAATTTTTCTTAGAAAATGGCTCAACCACTTTCTTCTTCTCTCCTTTTCTGCCACCTTTTGTAAGGCGCTTGTTCTTTCCGACCACCATGGTGCTGCTCAAACACCCAACAGGCTATTTTTTCTTGATATCTACTTGATTTCCCCTTCATTTTGAAAGCTCTGTAACAACATTATTCCCTTTTCCTAAGTTTTGATATTTCTGCTGCAAACGTATCTCTAGTTCCCTATTTTCAGTCTTTTAGGTTTGTTTTGGATTCCTGATGTGGCACTGTGGGTTAATGCACTAAATTGCAAGGTCAGTTTGAACCACAAGGTTGGTGGTTTAAGTTCACCAGTCACTCCTCAGAAACCCTATACTGGGTTGCTGTGAGTCGGGACCGACTTGATGGCACTAACAAGGTTTGTTTTGGAGGCGTGTTGGTGTGGTGCTGTAGGATAAGGCTGGGCTAAGGTCAGTTTGAGTCACAAGGTCGGCAGTTCAAACTCACCAGCCGAGGAAAACCTATACAGGGTCGCTCTGAGTCAGAACCAACTTGACAGCACTTAACAACAAAGGGTGGTTCTACTCTGAATAATTCCATATCTAGGTTGAGTACTGGGTGATATTATCACGTATGTTAGTCTCAGGTTAGTGTTGCTGTTGTTGGTTCTCTGTACAAAAAAAATTCCCTTTAGTATTTTTTATAACGTTAGTCTGGTTTTGGTAAATTTCTGTTTATCTGGCAACGTACTAATTTTGCCCTCATATTTGATAGGCAATTTTGTTGGATATATGATTCTTGGTTGACAATATTCTTCTTATAAAGGTTTTCATATATGCTATCCCATTGTCTTCTTTCCTACATTGTTTCTACTGAGAAATCAGAACTTAGTTTTTGAATTCTTCTTTGTAGGTAATTTTTTGTTTTTCCCATGCTGCTCTCAGAACATTTTTGTCTATGGTTTTGAAAAGTTTGATTACAACATGTCTTGGTGATTTTCTTTTGGGGTCTATCCTGTTTGGAATTTAAATTCCTGTCTTTCACGATGTTAACAAAGTTTTCTTCCAGCAACTCTCGGATAATTTTCTCTATGGTTTCATTTGTCTCTTCCTGTTCTGGAATTATAATCATATGCATGTTATTCCACTTAATAGTGTCCCACATGAATCTTAGGTTTTCTTCAGATTTTAAATCCTTTTTTGTGATTGTTCCTCTCAAAGGTGAGTATTGAGATTTGTCTTCAAGCTCACCGAACAGTCTTGTATTGATTCAATTTTATGCCCTTTCAATACATAGCTATTTCTGAAATATTATTATTTCAAATTGTTGTTCTTGTATGGTTTCCAATTTTTCATTTATTTTTTCAGTTTGTTCTTGTATCTATTTTCCTCAAGTCTTCCTGCTTTGGGAGATATTTACCGCAAATCTCTGGAGTTACCTAGATGGCATTCTTTTAAATTCCTTATCAAGTAGTTTTGATACCATTTCTAGCATTATATATTCTGACTCTATGTTTTGTTCACTTGTTTGAGGTACTCTGTCTTGTTTTTTTGTGTGTGTGTGAAAGCTGTAACTGTTTTCTCTAAAACACTGTGGCCTCGTGTTTATATTTAATTGATGATTACATATTGGAGTATTCTCAGGCACTTACCACCTGTCTCCTAGTAAATGTGACAGAGACTAGACATCTGAACACAATTTTTGTTTCGCTATTTGTGTAGCATAGTCCTGGGTGGATTCACACACCCCCACAAAGAACTGCAGGTAGAGGCTGCGCAGGATGGGGTGCCACTTACTGCTGTGTTGGTGATGGTGGGACTGGCATACCCCAGGAGGGTAAGAGAACAAGGGAGAACTGCACCCCTCCTTGTCTCCCACCTACTGTATTGACAGCCGCTCACAAAACTCAAGATGGCCATGCAGCTCCAAACCAGCTGATAGCATACTTGCTTTTCTTCTCTCTTGCTGCTACTGTTTAGTTTTCTCTTCCAGTCAGCACTCAGTCAACCTCTCTGTCCTATCTTCTGAAGCTCGGTGTTCCAGGACCACGATCTGTATCTCTTGCAGTTGTTCTCCCATGTCTTTGCTGCAGAGGGTCTGCTCAATGTGTCTGTCTATTATTCCATCTTGCCCAAACTCCTACTAAGATGATTTTCAGACGAAGATAAGTGACTGCTTACTAAACTGTCCAGAAAATATATTTACTGACATAAATGATTTATCAAATGGTTGCCAGGCTCTCTTCATGTCATCTCAGGAAAATGTCTTACATAATAAGAAAGAAGTACTATGTATATACACATGGAACAGGATTTCTCCTGTTTAACTACATCCATCAAGTATAATAATATACTTTAAGACTTTCTTAATTATAGATCATGAGTTAGAAGTGTAAGGCTCTGATATTTTCCTATTATAAACATTAATACGATCTGGAAATAATAACTGATCCCTTAAGAGAATGTAGTTTTAGGAAATCAAACATACCACAAGTAGAGAAATAAAAAACACTTTTACAAGGTATCACTAATACAAAGAAGGAAATAAAGTAGTTGAGAAAAACAATATTAGTTGTTTCTTTTTAATGTACTGAATTCAGCACGATGAAAATAAAATGGATTTTCTAGATCCAAAATTTCCTATGGATTAAAATAACTACTCAAGTCAGAGCTCTTTGACACAAGTCTTATTTGGTTTTAGTCAAATTACCTCAGTATCTGGCAACTAAACCAATAGAAGAAATCCCTGGTAATAACTTAAGGAGAATTTTGGGTTGAGGAGTTAATCTGAAACTAAAGTGGTAAAATATGTCATTTATTCCAACACCTAGGCGTCTTCTAAGCACAAAACATTAATAAACTCTCACAATACAATGCTGAGCAAGCTACAATTCCTGACCATTACAGAGATTTATACTAACTCTGGTAGTTTTGTACAAGAAGAGGTTGTGAGATCAATCAAGATTTCATTGGGTTTCCCATGCTCAAATAAAAAACTCATCCCCTTCTCCTATTTGTATATCCCCCCCATTGTCCTATTTTTATTTGGAGGGAAAAATTATGAATGGGAAAAGAAAAATAGATATTTGCGCATAAGTTTTCTAACAGTTAAAGTTTTGTGTCAAATTGGTTGGGCCAGGATTCAAACAACCTTAATGTCCAGTGCTTATCCTACAACACGACACCAGGACTCCAAACATTTATATAAAATTGTGTGTGTGTTGTCGAGTTGCTTCTGACTCATAGCAATCCTGTGTGCATTTCCAAGGCTTTAAATGTTCACGGGAGCATAAAGCCTCACCTTTCTTCCACAGAGCAGCTGGCAAGCTTGAAACATGACTTTGTGACTTCCAGTCCAGTGCTTAATGCATGGAGTCATCACGTTCCCCATATATATGTGTATGTATATGTATGTATGTATAGGAGTTCTAGTAGCATAGTGGTTACGAGTTAGGCTCCTAACCTCAAGATCAGCAGTTCGAAACTACCAACCATTCCACAGCAGAAAGATGAGGCTTTCTGCTTCTGGAAAGATTTGCAGCCTCAGAAAACCTACGCATGGTCGCTATGAGTCGGAACCCACTCCACAGCATACCACTACCATGTATGTGCATTTGTGTGTATGCATATTTATTGTTGTTGTTAGGTGCCATCGAGTCGGCACCGACTCATAACGACCTTATGCACAACAGAACGAAACAATGTCTGATCATGGGCCAACCTCACTACCACCGCCACACTTAAGTCCATCGATGCTGCAACCTGACCAATCCATCTCATTGGGGGTCTTCCTCTTTTTCTCTGACCCTCCATCTTACCAAACATGATATCCTTCTCAGGCAACTTGTCCCTCCTGACAACATGTCCAAAGTATGAGAGACCAAGTTTGGCTATCTTGACCTCTAAGAAACACTCTGGCTGCACTTCTTCCAAAACAGATCTATTGGTTCTTTTCGCAGCCCATCGCACTTTTAGTATTCTCCTCCAACACCATAACTCAAAGGCATCAATTCTTCTATGGTCTTCCTTATTCACTCTCCAGCTTTCACATGCATATGAGGTCATTGAAAATACCATGGCTTGGGTCAGGCGCACCTTAGACGTCAAGCTGACATCTTTGCTCTTCAACACTTTAAAAAGGTCTTGTGCAGCAGATTTGCCTAATGCAATACGTCATTTGATGTCTTGACTGCTGCTTCCATGAGTGTAGATAGTTGATAGATCCAAGAAGAATGAAGTCCTTGACAACTTCAATCTTTTCTCCGTTGATAAGAATGTTGCTTATTGGTCCAGTGGTGAGGATTTTTGTTTTCTTAACATTGAGATGTAATCCATACCGAAGGTTGTGCTCTTGGATCTTCATCTGTAAATGTTTTAAGTCCTCTTCACTTTCGGCAAGTAAGGTTGTATATCTGCATATCGCAGGTTGTTAACGAGTCTTTCTCCAATCCCGATGCCACGTTTTTCTTCATAGAACCCAGCTTCTCATATTATTTGCTCAGCACACAGATTGAATAAGTATGGTGAAAGAATACAACCTTGTCGCACAACTTTTTAATTTTAAAACATTCAGTGTTCCCATGTTCTGTTCAAACAACTGCTTCTTGGTCCAGGTACAGATTCTTCATGAGCACAATTAAGTGTTCTGGAATACTCATACTTTGCAATGTTGTCCATAGCTCGTCATGATCCACACAATCGAAAGCCTTTGCACAGTCAATAGTGTATGTATATAGACTGATAAATACATAGATAGACAGACAGACAGACAGACATATATAGACAGATTCATAGCGATGCCATAGAGGGTTTCCGAGGAGAGGCTGGGAAGTTTGAACCAGCAACCTTGCAGCTCAAACTGACCTTACAGTCCAGTGCTTATCCTACAGCACCACACCAATATTCCACACACATATATATGAGAAACTCTATGCAGGGATGCTATGAGTTAACAACAAATATATATATATATATATATATTCAACTATCAACATTTGCAGAAGCAGCAGTTAAGAGATCAGATGACGAGATGACGTATTCCATTAGGCAAATCTGCTGCACAGGAACTTTTTTTTTTAAATGTTGAAGAGCAAAGATGTCAGCTTGAGGACTAAGGTGCGCCTGACCCAAGCCATGGTATTTTCCATAACCTCATATGGATGCGAAAGCTGGACAGTGAAGCAGGCAGATCGTAGAATTGATGCATTTGAGTTGTGGTGTTGGAGGAGAATACTAAAAGTGCCATGGACTGCCAAAAGAACCAATAGATCTGTTTTGGAAGAAGTGCAGCCAGAGTGCTCCTCGGAGGCCAAGATGGCTAAACTTCGTCTCTTATACTTTGCACATATTGTCAGGAGGGGACAGTCGCTGGAGAAGGATGTCATGCTGGGTAAGCTGGAGTGTCAGAGAAAAAGAGGAAGACCCCCAAGGAGACGGATCGGCCAGGTGGCATCATTGATGGCGTCAAGTGTGGCGGTGGTAGTGAGGTTGACCCATGATCAGACATTGTTTCATTCTGCTGTGCATGGGGTCGCTATGAGTCAGTTCCGACTCAATGGCACCTGACAACAACAACAACAACATATTCTAGAATTAATGCATTCGAGTTATGGCATAGAACAAGAATATTTAAGCACCATGGACTGCTAGAAGAACAAACAAATCTGTGTTGGAAGAAAAACAACCAAAATGTTCCTTAGGAGCCATTTGGTCAGACTTCATCTCTCCTGTTTCTGACATATTATCAAGAGGGAGTAGAGTCCCTGGAGTACGATATCTTATTAGGTTAAGTGGAAAGTCAGCAAAAAACAGTAAGAACCCCAATGAGATGGATTGGCATGTTGGCAGCAGCAATGGGCTCAAGCTTAACAATGATTGTGAGAATGATGCAAAACTAGACAGTGTTTCATTCTACTGTGCATATGGTTGCCGTAAGTCAAAGCTGACTCAATGGCACCTAACAACATTTTTTTAAAGAAAAAAAATGCAGTTACCCATAAACCTAGTTTCCTTCCATCAGCATCACCAGACCTCCCTCATCTTCTAACCCTGCTCCAAAGGTCATCATTACTGTGAATTTGTAGTAACAACTGGTGTCCTGGAGTCCTGGTGTGGCGTTGTGGGACAAAGCTCTGGACTATAGGTTGGTTTGAACCACAAGGTCAGCAGTTCAAACTCATCAACTGCACCTTGGAAATTCTATACCAGGTCGCTATGAGTTGGATTCAACTCTTAACAATAACACTTAACAACTTACTTAACAACTAACTTAACAACAACACTGATGTCCTGATGTGGGGCTTTAGGATAAGCAATAAGCTCCTAACTTCAAGTTTGGCAGTTCAAACACACTAACCTTTCTTCAGAAACCCTATACAGGGTGACTATGAGTTGAAACCCACTAGACAGCACTTAACAACATGATGACCGTGGTGCAACACTGTAGGATAAGCACTGGACTGCTAACCACCAAGGTGGACAAAGCTCAACAAGAAGAGCTCATTGCTCACATCATTTTGCAATTGACTTTTCCGTACATTTATGAGGTCTATATTCATACATCAAAAGGTAGCAGTGCATAGAGGACTTGAGCCAGGAGACTGAGGTTTAAATCCCAGCTGTGAATCCTATCCTGTTTATTAGCTACAAGAGAAATTATCCTTCTGAGCTTCAGAATCCTGTTAAATTGAGGTAATAATAGTACCCACATCTGAATTCTTATGAGGATTAATATTCATAAAATGCTTGGAATAGTTCCTTGTCATAGCAAGTACAATGTGAGTCTTCAAAAAAAAAAAAAAAAATCAAACAATAATCTAAACACTGTTGCTTTCGCTAAGTACCACCAAGTCAGTTCTAACTCATAGCTACCTTCTACAGGGCTTTTGAGGAGCAGCTGGTTGGTGGGTTTGACCGCCAACCTTGTAGTTAGCAGTCCAGTGCTTATCTTACAGAGTGCCACACCCCAGAAGTCCAATCTAAACACAGCTCCAGGTAATTCTCCATTATATGACTATTCCATCTTATTTACAAATGCCCTACTGATACACATTTAGCAGCTTTGGGTTTTTTCTAAATGAATAATCCTGTAGAAACAGTCAATGAACAAATGTGGAGTATCTTTAGAGTAGTATCTTGAATTGTAATTACTGGATTTTAAAGTATGTAAGTAATATGTTTCCCACCATGAACTTTATCATCTGATAGGTGAAACGGATGGCTTGTAGTTTTTATTGTTGCTAAATACAGTAAGCTGGAACTGACTCCACAGCATATAACCAACTAACCATGTTCAAACCCACCAGCTGATCCACGGTTCTTTTCTCATAAAGATTTATAGTCTCAGAAAATCTAAGGAACAGTACTCTTTCCTATAGGGTCACTAGGAGTCAGACTGACTTGATGACAGTGGGTATGCTGTATTCCACTTTAAATACAATGTTTTTAAAAAGTTTTAATATCCAAGAGGGAAAAAGTCAGAACAGTCTGTTATTTATGCACATTTGGTTTTACATATGAATGTTGTTGTTGTTAAGTGCCACTGAGTCGGTTCCGACGCATAGCGACCCTGTACAGGGTTTCCGAGGCTATAAATCTTTACGGGAGCAGAAATCCTCATCTTTCTCCCATGGAGCAGCTGGTAGTTTAGAACTGCTGACCTTGCGGTTCACAGCCCGATTCGTAACCACTACGCTACCAGAGCTCCTTCATATGAATAGAATTTACTAAAAAAAAAAAAAAAAAAAAAAACAGATTTTTGTCTAGAACTACATTTAATTCACAGAGAAGTAACTTTTTGGTAATATTAATATTTTCCATCCATAAATATACTTTAGCCTGCCTTTTGCTGTTGCTATTGAGTGCTGTAGAGGCAGTTACAACGCATAGCGACCCTATATAGGTTTCCAAGGAGCAGCATCTGCCAACCTTGCAGTTCAAACTGACCTTGCGGTCTAGCGCTTACCCTATCGAGCCACACCACGACTCATGTTTAATTTTATAACCCTTAATGATCCTGGTGTGAGGTTGTGGGTTAATGTGCTGGACTGAAAAGCTGGTTTGAACTGTAAGGTCAGTGGTTCAAGCTCACCAGCTGCTCCTTGGAAAACCCTATAGTGTCCCTAAGAGTCGGAATCTACTCAATGGTACTTGACAACAATACAACTTTAAGCAGCCCTGGTGTGGTGCTGTTGGTTAATACACCGAACTGCAAAGTCAGTTCAAACTGCAAAGTTGGCAGTTCAAGCTCACTAGCTGCTCCTTGGAACCATATATAGGGTTGCTATAGGTTGCAACTGACTGGATGGCACTTAACAACGCCAATAAAATTTTATAACTCCATATGTTGTTGTTAAGTTTCCAAGGAGTTTCCAAAGGTTTCCAAGGGTTTTCAAGGAGCAACGGGTGGGTTTGAGTTGCCGACTTTGTGGTTTGAAGTTCAGTACTGATCCACACCAGAAGTCCATAGAATTTGCTGTAAAAGAGACCTTATTTATTTTCTAAAAGGTTATTGCCAATTTAAATGTTGATCTTATATCCACTAACTTTAATTTTCTTTTTAACAAAAAATCTGTTGAAAAAACTTTTTTTTAATTTCCAAGAAAATGCTAATCTCATTAGACAATTATTGTTGTTAAGTCAACTCCAACTCATATTGATTGTGTATAGAGTTTCCAGGAGTGGCTGATGGGCTTGGACCGCTGACCATGAGGTTAGCAGTCCAGTGCTTATCTTACAGCACCACACCAGGACACTACCATTCGCCAATAATATTTATTATTTCCCTCCCTTTCCCATGTTTCTGGATTTCCCCCCCTAGAACAAGGACTCTAATATTATACTAAATAGTATTTATACAGAAATATTTATTCCATTCTTGACTTCAATGGAAATATACTTTAGATGTCACTATTAAACATAATGCTTGCTATTAGAAAGACAGCTTTCCTGGAAGGAAAAAAAGTTAACTTCTCTTCACAGTTTATGAGGGTTTGTAAAAATATTAAAACATTAATGGATTTTAAATTTATCATATACTTCTACTCAATCTACCAAAATGCTTTTTTCCTAAACTGTATCTTTTTATCTTATAAATATTGATAAAATTTTCAAATATTGATCTATCCTTATGTTCCAATCTTAAATTTAAATTTTTGTGTCTTTGTTCATAATGAGACTGAATGATATATTCATTTCCCTTATATGTTCTTTTCAGTTAAGGTTTCAATGCTAAACTTAACTGAATAAAATGGATTGAGCAGCTTTCCCCTCTTTCCATTCTCTAGATCAAATTGCATAATTTTGGGGTCATCTGTTGCCACAAAATATATCTTAAATTATAACTAAAATATCATGAGCAACAACATTCCTTGAGGTACTACTTCACGTCCACTAGGGTAACTATAATTTAAAAAAGAGTTAAGTGTTCACAAAAATGTAGGAAAAGTAGAGCCCTCATATGTTGAAGATAAAAATCTGATACCATCTCAAAACTTTAAATATACATTTCCCATATGGCCTAACAGCTCTACTTTTAGGTATATTTTGGGTATAAAAGAATTACAAAAAATATGTCCACACAAAAACATATACATCTGACTGTTCATAGCAGCATTATTCGTAATAGCTCCAAAGTTTAAATCACACAAATATCAGCTGATGAAAACATAACATGGTGTGTATCCATACAACGAATTGTTCAGACATAAAAACAGAGTATTTACACACATGGAAAACACTAAGGGTTACATAATGTATAACTTCATTTATATGAAATGTCTAGAACAGGCAAATCTACAGGAACATTAAGTATATTCACAGTTGCCTAGGAATAGAAGGGTTGAGGGAACTCCGAAAGAATGTTTATGGTGACAGGGTTACTTTCTAAAATTTTCTGAATTTCACGGTGGTGACAATTGCACAGTTCTGTGAATATACCAAAAGTGACTAAATTGTATATGTGAATCGTATCTCAATAAAAACTGTTTTTATAAGGAAAACTATTCTTTTGGGAGGGAATTTACAGCAGCTTCAATTTCTTTAATGGTTTTTGGTTTCTCTGAATTTTCTTTTTCTAATACAGTCAATTTTAGAAATTTTGTTTTCTAGAAAACAGTACTTCATCTAACATTATGTAAACTAATTATAATCTCTTGAGATTTTTAAATCACTGTTGTATTTTCAGTTATATCCCCCTTCTTAAATCTTACTATTTGTGTCATCTCTGTTTTTCTCAGGGCCTCATAACTAGTCCAGTCATGGCTGATGCAGAACAGATCAGAATTTGTAAAATGTGGATTCACCAGAACCAAAACTGAGCAAGAAATATTACAGGTCAAAACCCTAGAACGGAAGACTTGAAAGAGACACAGTGAGCCCTTTCAGGAGGATCCTTACAGGCACTTGATACAGGAGACTGAATTATTTTATCAGAACTGTGGAGAAAACAAATATTCAAAGTGGCTGGCTCAGATGACTGTTATCTTTGAGTGGGTCAACTATATATATTCTGACTATGCCATTCAAGAAATGTGGTTGCTATGCAACTTGCATGCTGACCATAATTCTGCTACATCTAGTCTACAAATGTGGGTCTATTGAGGTTTTGCTTCATCAGCCATGACTGAACCAGACAGAACTACTTGAAACCCTGTTTTTTCTCAATGAATTCTTCCATAATTTTATCAGTCAGAAAGAACCAGATTTAATTGTATTGATCCACTCTATTGGTTCTTAGGGAGTTCTGGTGTGGTGCTGAGGGTTAATGTGTAGGACCACAAAGTTGTTTGAACTGCAAGGTCAGTGGTTCAAGCTCACCAGATGCTCCTTGCAAACCCTATACAGAGTTGCCATGATTGGAATTAACATGACAATTAACAACAACATATTGGTTCTCACTGGTCTTTGTTTTTTTATTCATTCCTTTCCCTCGCTTTTCTTTTACTTTCTTCTATTTTTATTTTTTTCAGTTGAATATCTAGTTCATTTATTTTCAAGTTTACAATATAATATATGTATATGCTGTTATTAAGTACCACAGATAGGTTCTGACCCATAGCAATCCTGCCTAGGGTTTCTAAGGAGCAGCTGGTGAGCTTGAACTACCAACTTTGTGGTTCAAACTAAAGTTTACAGTCCAGTGTATTAACCCACAGTGCCACACCAGGATGAAACTATAAATGTATCCCTAAGTACCAATTTTGTAACATAACTCAAGAATTAATACAATGCTTATAATGACATGATGCAGATCTAATTATTTTATAATTTCTTATTCTTATAATTCTTGAAAATTCTTAAGTCACCTTTTCTTCAATACTGCTTCTCCATACACTCTATACAGGCTGTCTTCTCGAAATCATATTAGATATAAGATGTAGTTGTTGTTGTTAAGTGCTGTTGAGTAGATTCCGACCCATAGCGACCCTGTAACAGGGTTTCCAAGGCTGTAAATCTTTACGGGAGCAGACCGCCTCATCTTTCTCCCGCGGAACTGCTGGTAGTTTCGAACTGCCAACCTTGAGGTTTGCAGCCCGATTTGTAATCACTACGCTACTAGAGCTCCTTTTAGATATATGATAGAACTTCTGAATTTAGAGATATTAGCTTTCCTTTCATATTTTTCATCTCCATATTTCTCTGTTCTATGTTCTGGAAGAATTCTTACTTTTATCTTCAAATAAACAACTTATCTTTGGTGCTGCCTCTAATCTCTTTTGTCCATTCATTTATTTAGTTCTTTTATAATTAGTGGAAGTAGATATATTTTAAGGAGCTCTGACAGCGTAGTGGTTACAAGTCAGACTGCTAACTTCAAGGTCAGCAGTTTGAAACTACGAGACATTCCGCAGGTGAAAGACAAGGCTTTCTGCTCCCATAAAGACTTACAGCCTCAGAAACCCTAGAAAGTGACACTATGAGCCAGAAGTGATTCCATGGCAAATAACCAACCAATCTACCAGATATACTTTAAGCAAAATGTTCTCTGAAAAAGTTTATTATGAGCTCTACTTTAATGTTTATTTGAAAGAAGAAAAAAAACACACAACACTTCCTGAAAATCTTCTTGACTGCTATTCTGCCAAATGTCACGCTTAACAGTTTCTATATGCATCAAGGCAGGAAAAGAGCAAGTTCAACTGTACCCAGTTAAGAATCAGAGAAACTGAAACACAATAAAATTTGTTTTTTATATATACCTTCTCTAAACGTCTTTAAAAATTTTCAATTCAACAGTGTAACATTCAACATATAGATCCTAAGAATGAGGCTATTCTCCATATAACCACAATGTCATTATCATACCAAAGAAACTATGAGACTCAACAGTCTGTGTTGTAGATAGATTGGTTATGTGCTGTTGAGTCGGTTACATCTCATAGATACCCTGTTTAGGGTTTCCGAAGAGCGACTGGTGAATTTAAACAACCAACCTTATGGTTCAAACCAACCCTGCAGTCCAGTGTCTATCCCCTACAGCGCCATACTCAAATCATCTGATATCTTGCCTTAAACAAATATTGAAACTGAATTGGTTCTATGGTGATTATTAGAAATGATAATTTGTTAAAAGACATTTTCTTCCTTCAATGACCTTGAAATTAGGTTTCTGAAAATCAAGCAATAATCTAAGCTATTCAAACCTCAAATAAACTTGA
Organism: Chrysochloris asiatica; assembly: GCF_000296735.1. Lineage (NCBI taxonomy): Eukaryota > Metazoa > Chordata > Mammalia > Afrosoricida > Chrysochloridae > Chrysochloris > Chrysochloris asiatica. The sequence goes on from NW_006408595.1 coordinate 6,240,692, forward strand.
ATTTCCAGCTTATTTCCTGACATTTTACAGCAGTTTTAAAGTGAAGCCATCCTAATTAACTCTCTGAAAATCAAAATTGAAAAAAACAAAACACAGAAGTTTGTATTATACTTAAAATTATAATTTCATTATACCTAGAAGTCCTGGTGTGGCGCTGTGGGTTAATGCGCCAGACTACAAAGTCATTTGAACTGCATGGTCGGCAGTTCAAGTTCACCAGCTGCTATACAAGGTCGCTATGGGTTGGAATTGACTTGACAGCACTTAACAACAACAACTAGTAGTAAGGGAATAAAATGGTTAAGAAGAAAATACAAAACAAACAAGACCAATGAAGCAAATGGACCTCTTTTATAAATGGAAAAACTAATGGTAAGCCTATTTATGACTCTATGTGAAAAGTGAATTTTGTTACTAGATACAATTTAATAGTGATTACGAATCGGTCTGCTAACCTCAGGGTCAGCAATTCAAAACTACCAGCTGTTCTGTGGGAGAAGGATGAGGCTTTTGGCTTCCGTAAAGATTTACAGCCTTGGAAACCCTGTACAGGGTCGCTATGAGTCAGAAGCAACTCTACGGCACATAACAACACCACCAACAACAACAATTTAATCTCAATTACTTATGTTAGGAACTGAGTAAGATAGATAGATAGATAGATAGATAGATAGATAGATAGATAGATAGATAGATAGATAGATAGATAGATAGATAAAATCCTATCCCTGCTCTCAAAGAACGTACAACCTAGATTAAGAAACGGTAGTACAACTTGAAGCTAGTATCCGAAGACTAATCATTTCAATTTTTCTACTAAGAAAACTGAGGTAACAAAGATATTAACACAAAAGGACTTATGGGAATGGTAAGACTTTACCACAGCCTTAAAGTATAGGAAAGTATAACGTAAAGGTCATTTCAAAATAAACTACCTAGAGGTAAATTCAAATTGAAGAAATTAGAGTTTAAAAAGTAGGATGGGATTAGATTAAGAGAGGCCTTAACTGAGAAACAAATGCATTAGAAGTTTTTAAATAGCTATACCAGGGTACCATACTTGGCTCTCTCTGTGTTGAAAGTACCCTTTTAGAAATAGTAACCTATAACAATACAGAATAAGTGAGAGGGAAACTAGAAGCAAGTAACTCTAACTGCAATATATGCCCATTCAATAATCAGGTACATGTGGAACCAAAGAATTCACACTGAACCAATTCTGCTACCCTTCACATCAACTCTGCACAATGAAGTGGTAATATACCTTATATTATTTTCCAAATTTACTGTCAATGAAGTTAAAAGGTACACTGAAAACTATGTCATTAATAAATACTAGTCATTTAACATAGAACTATTCTTGATGTTCACTCTAGCATGCCTAAAGAATGACTAAATTTGGCACATGCATAAATTTTACAATACAAATGGTTATTAACAGAACATCTTAATAACACAATTTATAAGATTCCAAGATACAACTTCCCTATATTGCTTTAGAACCATTATATTATTTACCAAAAGTCAATGAACATTTAACTTTTTTAGAAATAGCTATTATATAACTATGGAGTCCTGGTGTGGTATTGTGGGTTAATGTGCTGGACTACAAAGTTGATTTGAACTGTAAGGTCAGCGGTTCAAGCTCACCAGCTGCTCTTTGGAAACCATACACAGGGTTGCTATGGGTTGGAGCCAACTGAACAGCACTTTAACAACCAATTATATAATTATAGGACCAGCACAAGACTGCTAACCGCAAGGCTGAACAGTTCTTACCCAGGAGCTCTGGGAAACCCCATACAGGGTCAATATGAGTTGGAACCAACTCAATGGTACACATCAACAATTATATAAAATAATAACTAACTATAACCACAAATTAATTCATATAATCATTAGCAATGTGGGTATTTATCATCCATACAATAAATTCTATAATCTACATGAAATTTATAAGTTATCCTAAACAACTTCCTTCCTTTGTAATTAAACTCCTTCTAAAAAAAGAAGCAGTTAAAGGAAAAAAAAATCTCAAGTTTGTGAAAAGTGGATTACTTACCAGTAACTTGAGTTATCCTATTGGGTCTTTTCCCTCACAGATCCACCTCTCTTGCCCTTCCATCCAGCATCAGAATCTTCCTGATGGGCATCCACTGGAACTGAGGGGGCATGCAGTACAGACGTATATGTAAGAAAGTTGGGGGAGGGGATTTGGGAGATGCTACAGACATGCTTCGTTGCACTTGCTTACCTTCCTGAAATTGGAAATTTCAACGGTTCCTTGGTCCTCGAGGCATTCACAATAACTTCAAAGAATGTGGATCTGTGGAGATTACCCAATAGGAGAACTCCAGTTACTGGTAAGTGATCCAGCCTTTTCTTCTCTATCAGAATAAGAAGATTATTTAATTTTATTTGAGATTATTATTATATGTAGAACTACAAGGGAAAGAGTTGTAAATTCAACAGGTAACTATAAATACATACAAAAATACAAAGTATACAAAACAATTTGCCAAGTACAATGTCAACAGCAACTTCTAGCATTATCAGGAACCCAGGGAAAGAAAATAATGTGAATGCCTTCATTTAAAAATTCCTATTGTAATGGTAGCTATATTTTAAGAAGGAAAAATATTCTTTCATTTCATTGAAACGACGCTACCATTTTTAATTAGTACAAGATAGTTAGCTGATTAAAATCTGACATTTCTTAACTAGTCATTGTTATTAACATTCTCCAAATTTTGGCAAAAATGCACCATCTAACAATCTGTAAGACTTCTGAGGAAAAAAGCATCAATACAATTCCCAGTAATTCTGTAAAATACCATTTTATCAGCTACAAGAAACCAATCAGTACATACATAAAAATATCAGGTTATTGATAAATAATAATGTAGACTTTAAATGAAGTATATAAACAAAGGAAAACCAATAATTTTGATAATGTGTTACACTTGTAAAATAATCATCTACAAATAGACATGTTATTTAAAAAAAAAAAAGCAAAAAGCTAGCTATAACCAAAAGGAGAAAAAAAGCTCATCACCAAGTTCACATTTAGATATTCTGTTATCTTTAACTCAATACATATTTATCAGGTTCATGTTCATATTAATGTATTACAAAAATGAAGACTTCAAACACTAGTTGCAGTTGAAGGCAGGTATTTTAATAGTACCTCTCCCTTTACCAATATGCTGCTCAACAATCATCCTCTACCTTCAAGAAACTATAGTTTCATGGCTCTTCATTCTATGGAAACAAAGTAAAGTAAGTATGTAGACTACTTGTTTGAAGAGAAATAGGACTGAAAGGATTATAAAATCATTGTTTAGCAATAATAAATGGAAAATGTAGTTCAGTGAAAATCTTATATTTATTAACCTATGATAGCACACATGTGCTAGATTTGTATTTAATTTTCATATACAAATTGCCTTGGGTAATAAATTTTATTTGTTTTTCTATAATCTGAGTTTTAAAAGTATATTAGCTATAACCCATTCATTTAAACAGGGACACTCCCGAGATCTCCATTTCTAACTGTAATCAATAAATACCAAAAAAGGGATTTCTACAAAGATTCCTAATAAATTTGTGTGAACATTAACAAGGTTATACATTATAAAGGTTATACATGCTTATATTGATAAACTATATACAACAATGATGCAAATATTTTACCAAAATGCTAAAGCTAGAATAAAGCATCACTAATGCACTAAATAATACTCTTCAATTTTTATTTACAGCAAATGCACTGTCCATTTATAGTTATCTAAGGTCTTTTATGAATTTACAATAGAATTAAATGGGGAACAGGAGGAAGACATGGAATATGTGGCTAATTGTCTCCGTGAACAACTCTTTCCTTTGCCCTGAAACCAAAAGAGCTAGATGGTGGTTGGCTACCATTTCTAAATGTTTTGATCAAAGATACTATAGAAGAATGCTAATCAAAGGCAGGAAAATGTAGAATGGAATTCTAATTCTCATAGAATGCAGACTTTCTGGAGTTATAAAGGCTGGATAATCCCAAAAACTATTATCATGAGATAATCTTTTAGCCTTAAAACAAAAATATTCCCTGGTCTTTTTTAAACCAAACAATAATTTAACTAGAAAAGAATGTTTGTCTTGAGTATTGAGCTCTTATAAGAACTATGTATAGTGAAATCAGGCGGTACTGTGGGATAAAGCACTGGACTACCAGGTCAGTTTGAATCACAAAATCAGCATTTCAAACTCACCCATTGCTCCTTGGAAAACCTATACAGGGTCGCTATGAGTCAGAACTGAATCAACGGCACTTAATAATAACAACGTAGTGAATCAAGTACTTACCAACAACAACATACTTATGGTACCAAGTTAATATACAAAACTAGCAGTTAGCAGTACTCTCAAACCCAACAAGGAGTACTGGTGTAGTGCTGCAGTTAATGAGCTAGACAGTAAGGTTGGAATGAACTGCAAGGTTGGTGACTCAAGCTCACCAGATGTTCCTCAGAAACCCTATTCAGGGTCATTGAGTCGGAACTGACTTGATGACACTTTAACAACAATCTTAATCCTGCAATTTATGTTCTTTTTCTCATCTTTTATGATTATAATACTAAAACTAAACTGGTGGGTTGGAAATGTAAAGGTAGAAGTTTTGTAGCAAAGAAGGGCATGATTGACTTTGCAGTTAAAGAAAGGAGGTCCCTGGGACCATCAAGGGAGAAAGTAGAGAGTGGATAGCGGGACCCTACCCAGAGAAGCAGTGATGCCAGAGATGGAGACGATGACGTGGAGAGATGGAGCAGCTGGGGACTTTAGACCCAGAGAGGGAGAGGGGCTGTGTGCTGACGACTGAGGGGCAGGCTTGCTGGGTATATACCCTTTGGTTGGTTGATGATGCATGGAGGGGACTGTAACCATGGCAATGAAATGATACAGGATAGGATGAATGTAAAGCTAATGTTCTCCCATGTAAACGATCACATAATTCACAATAAAACATTAAAAAAAGAAAACCTAAACTGACCAGATTCTGAAGTTTTGAACTTTTTTTTAACACTTTATTGTAATTTGAGTAAAAGAGAGCAAACTGACTTTACATTCAACAATTCACACACATTTTGAATTGTGAAATTACAATCTCCATAACACAACAGCACTTTTCCCACTTCTTCCCTATGTTTACTGCTCCCCTTTGTCCTTCTTTCCTATCTTTTCCTGCCTTCCAAGCTTTATCCCTAGGAAAACGCCACCCTTTTGATCTCATTTGGTTTGCTGTTCTAGAGTATATACCTCCCTGGTATTGCTGTTCACCTAAAAAGTCTATAACTGGGCTAAAAGTTGAGCTATGGAGGTGAGTGCAGTCCAAGATCTGAAAGGTATACAAGAGCCACAGTCTGGGGATTTCTACCAGTCTCTTTATCAGATCAGTTGTTGTTGTTGTTAAGTGCCATCAAGTCGATTCCGACCCATAGAGACCCTGTATAGGGTATCCAAGGAGCGACTAGTGAGCTTGAACCAATGACCTTGTGATTCAAACGACTTTGTAGTCTGGCACACTAACCCACTGCGCCACACCAGGACTCCACCAGTAAGCCTGTTCTTTTTAATCGTTTTTAAGTTTTGTTCCACACTTTTCTTCCATTCTACCCAGAACCTCCTATTGTAATACTTTTCAGAGTGGTAAACACTAGTAGCCAGGCACCATTTAGTTTTTCTGGTCTTGGGGTCATGGAGATTGAGGTTTTCACACTGTCTATTAGTCCTGTGAAGTCCTGGTGTGGTGCTGTGGGATAAAGCACTGGACTGCAAGGTTGGTTTGAACCATAAGGGCAGCAGTTCAAACTCACTAGTTGTTCCTTGGAATCTCTTACAGGGTTGCTATAAGTGAGAACTGACTCAATAGCACTAAACTATAACAACTTTAGTCCTTTGGACCAATTGTCTCCTTATGTTTTTGATTTTTCTGCACTCTTCTTTGTTCCAGAAGTGTGGGAGAGACCAGTAGTTACAACTTAAAGAGTCTGAAGTCTTGAATTAGTTTTCAAATCAATGCTGAATAACCATCTCTAAAATGTAAGTGCACATTTTGGGTGCAAAACTGATTTTAAAAACAATGAAAATTTTCTAGCATAATAAATTTAATATAGTATCCAATGAAAAGTATGACTCCTTTCTTTGAAAGAAAATATTACTTAATTTCCACTTAATAAATCACTTTTAAATAGCAATGCCTCTAATTATATTTCACAATACTCAATATTAATCATCCATTTAAAAATAATTTCAAAATCACCTTAAAAGTTAATTAAAAGCTTTTAAATAGTGAAATACCATATACTTTAAAGTCTTCACTGCATACACATGAGTGAGTTTTTCATGGAAACATACATGAAGGTATTGATAACAGGATGGTACAAACTCTCTTTGAATCAATCTAAAAATATTAATGCCCTGATTATTTTTTCACCTAGCTAAAGAAATAGCCTCCCTATCAGTCTCTCTATTTCTACTCTGTTGTTGTTGCTATTCTATTCTTAGTAGGCACATATCACTCCCATACTTAAACCTATTAAACAGTTTCACTTTGCACGTAGAATAAAACCTAAATGCTTCATCATTTATAACTAAATGGTTAAGATGGCATCGGGTATCTACCTGCTTCTCCAACCTCATGTAATACCACTCACCACCTACCTCACATCACAATAGTCTTTACTCAATGTAAAACTAACTCGTTCCTTCTGGAAAAAAAAAACTCAGAACTTGATGTTAACTGCAACTCTTTCATGAACACCTCTTCTCATCCTTTAGCTTTAAACGCCACTCTCTCAAATAAGTATTCCCAGACTATATACCTGAAGTAACTCTCCTTGTTATTCTTTAATACAATCTGTTTACTGTTTTATTATTTCATACTCATCAAACCTCAATCTTTAATCATCATAAACCACATCAAACCTCATATATTCCCTAGGTAACTGTCACTTTATGGAACAAACAGTTTTATATTAAGTGCTGTGATTTGATTGGTTACCAGATCAGGAGAGTGCTAATCATTCCTTCTAAAAACAGAAGATAGGAACTTCTTCAAACCATACATTTAAATACAGTTAATTTTAGGTTCATAGAGACTCCATGTGATGGAGTAGAACTACCCCATAGGATTTTGTAGACTATAATCTTTATGGGATTAGATTGACAAGTCGTTTTCTTGTAGAGCGATTGGGTAGGTTTGAACTGCCATCCTTTTGGTAACGGCTGAGTGCTTAATCTTTGACATCAGGTCAACTTGAGTTGTTTTAAGTGCTCAATTTTCTAAGAGTCGTCAAATTTACTGTACATTTACATACCCCTTTAAAAACTTCCTGGTTACAAGATGTACCCAATGCTTTTGTTTTATTAATTCTGTCAAATTCTGTAGCTACAATTAACTTTAAAAGTACAAGTTTAATGATAGATATTACTCGATATAATTAATTGTGGTTTTCTTCGGTAAACAAAGCTAACATAATTGTACTCATCTTTCTATCTACCTACCAATATTAAGCTCTTTTATTTAACCTGTAGACATAGAAATATTGCAACTATTATAAAAAGCTCCATACAAGCACAGTTTGAAGCTATCTAGATTTGGAGATCATTCCTGGTGTGATGCTACAAGGTAAATATTGGACTGCTAACTGCAAAGTTAAAGGTTCAAACCCACCAGCCTCTCCTCGGAAACCCTATACAGGGTTGCTATGAAGCAAAATTGACTTGATAGCACTTAACAACAACTCAAGTTAAGTTGACCTGATGTCAAAGATTAAGCACTCAGCCGTTACCAAAAGGATGGCAGTTCAAACCTACCCAATCGCTCTACAAGAAAACGACTTGTCAATCTAATCCCATAAAGATTATAGTCTACAAAATCCTATGGGGTAGTTCTACTCCATCACATGGAGTCTCTATGAACCTAAAATTAACTGTATAGAAGCTAATAAAAACAACTCAACTTCTCATTTCCCACAACCATATCCAACCAATTACCAATTGTTTCCTAAACATATCCATAATCCAGTCAACTCTCCCTCAATACTAGTATTACACTTGTTCAGCCATTATTAATACTGTATCTTGCTTAGACTACTACAGTGGTCTCCACTCCGTGGTCTGTCTCTAGCTAAAGCTCATTCAATAAATAATTAAGCATGGCATAAAACAGAATAAAACGCTATCAAAGGGAGTTTCAAATGTGCATCATATTGAGGGAAGAGCAAAACAATTCAAACACTGCTGAAAAAAATCCAGCACACAGGTATTTTGCTGTTGTTAGATGCTGTCAAGTTTGTTCTGGTTCATAGCAGAATTGTCTTATGGCAGCCTCACAATTGTTTTATTTGAGCCCATTACTACAGCTAGTATGTCAATCCATCTCATTGAGGGTCTTCCTCTTCTTCACTAACTCTCTACTTTTACCAAGCATGATGTCTTTTTCCAGGTACTGGTTCCTCTTAATAGCATGACCAAAGTACCAGAGACAAAATCTCACCCTCTAAGGAGCATTCTGGCTGTACTTCTGCCAAACAGATTAATTTGTTCTTCTGGCAGTCCACTGTCATGGATTGAATTGTGTTCCCCCCAAATATGTGTCAGCTTGGCAGGGACATGATTCTCAGTGGTTTATGATATGCCATTAAGAGGATTAAGGGTGGAGTCTGGGCACGGCACTGTAAAATAAGCGCTGGACTCTAACTGCAAAGTTGGTAGTTCAAACCCACCAGCTGCTCCTTGGAAACCCTAGTCAGGGTCATTATGAGTTGGAAGGGACTACAACTTAACAACACACCATCCTTAATCCCCTAGTGACCCTCCTCTGATGTAAGACAGATTCCCAGGGGTGTGGCATGTAATACCCGTTACCTTATAAGAGACAGGAGAGAGAAGTGAACAGAGAAAAGAGAGTCTTCGTGTGGCACTGTGGGTTAATGTGCTAGACTGCAAAGTCATTTGAACTACAAGGTCAGTGATTCAAGCTCACCAGTCACTCCTTGGACACCCTATACAGGGTCGCTATGGGTTGGAACTGACTCGATGGCACTTAACAACAACTACCAACACCAAGAAAGAGTCAGGAGTGGAGTGTGTCCTTTGAACCTGGGGTTCCTACAGTGTGAAGCTCCTAGATCCAGGGAAAGAATGATGTCAAGATACATGGAGATCTCCAAGGAATGCTCAGCCTACAGATACTAAAATGAGACAAGGATCTTTTCCATATTCAGTGTTCTAGATTTGAACTTCTGACTTTCCAAACTGTGAGAGTATAGATTCGTTTGTTAAAGCCATCCACTATTTGTGGTATTTCTATTAGAGCAGAAATAGACAAGACATGGAGTCCTGGTTTGGCATGTCACTTTGAATAGCAAGGTTGGAAGTTCAAGCTCACCAGCCACTCCTGGGAAACCCTATACAGGGTTGTTATGAGTTGGTACCAACTCGACGACATTTAACAACAACAACAACAGGTAAGACATTAGCCAATACCATAATTCAAAGGCGTCAGTTCTTCCTCATTCTTTTTTGTTGTGGTTGTCTAGCATTCACTTGGAGTAAAAAGTGGCATGAACCATGCCTCTCACAGAACTCTATTCAGCTGGGTTTGATAATTCACTGCAATGGCATACATTACTCAGTCGCAGTTATGGGGTTTATTAGGGAAGTTAACAGGCTACATTCAGGATTAGAAATGCTCAGGACAGCCTCTTCCCAGTCATGCCCACAGATCGGTCTCTCTTGGGTCCTTGGCCTCTACCCTGCTCCAACAATACACAAAGCTGTGTTAGCACAGCAGGTCAATGCTCAAAGTGCATTCCACTCTGCTATTAGTCTTCTCTAGCTCCACAATGAAGGAGCCCTGGTGGCAAAATGAGTTTACACGTTAGGCTGCTAACCACAAGGTCAGCAGTTTGAATCCACAGGCCCCCCTGCAGGTGAATGACGAGCATTTCTGCTTCTTTAAAGATTTACAGTCTTGGAAATGCCATGCAGGGATGCTATGAGTCAGAATCAGCCTGATGGCACACAACAACAACAACAGTTCCCCAATTAAGTGCCTGGAGGCAGCCCACCTCTACAAGTGAGCCTCCTGCCTAAAGGTACTCAGCTTTACTTTTCAGTGAGCTAAGAAGCCCACCACTCTGCCAGGTGCTCTGACTCTTGGTTCTATTGCTATTGCTCCTCTTCCACTCTTCTGGTGTCACAGCTTTCTGTGCCTGGGTCAAGGAGGCTCACTGTGCAGGGATCTTGGGGTACAAAGGGTGTGTTCTACTCCTAGCTCTTCTTCTTTGATGGCTGTGAGATGGCTCATTTATAACCATGTTAGAGGTCCAAGTTTTTACAATTACAATTAGCCTGGTTAATAATCATTCACAACTGAATCATATCACCCTATCAACATCTTCTCCCATCACCTCTTACCAGGCCCATTAGGGGGGAAAAAAAAAGTTGTTTGATAAGAGTTACAAGAGCCTATGGTAGCAGAGCCATAATGAAGTCATTCACTGCACTGTACAAGCAGGTGAGATAACTGAAAACATTCTCATATCGCAAAAAGTGGGAATCATTAAACATACCTCATCTAATCCATATGATCATGAAATCATGTGACATTTCTTTAAAGCATAAGAAGTAGAAAACTGATTAAAGCAGAAGTAGAATCAGATAAATGATAAAGGGTCTTTGTGGTTCAGTTAAATATTATCAGTATCTATACTAATAATATTTATCAGTATAGTGTAGTGGTTACGAATCGGGCTGCGAAACTTAAGGTCAGTGGTTCGAAACTACCAGCCACTCCGCGGGAGAAAGATGAGGCTTTCTACTCCCGTAAAGATTTACACCCTCGGAAACCCTGTACAGGGTCGCTATGGGTCGGAACCGACTCGACAGCACTTAACAACAACAACAACAAAATACAAGACACAGTGACAGGCATTGAGAATTTTTATTACAATGATCATTATTATTCACTAACAATTATTGTACTCTGATTAGGTTCAATGTACTATACTAAATTTTCTATATCATTTATCACATTTAATACCCTATAGTCATTAACAACAACAAATGATCATACAGCCACACGTAGCAAGGTACAGATTTAAAATAAAATGTGTTTCAAAATCAATGGTTCTGCCCTCAGGAAGATTACAGTTCAGCAAAGGAGAAACAACAATAACAAATATTTTCAATATACTGTAAAATCATATTCTGCATACAACATTTTAGGAGCATTTGAAGTGGTACATTTATTCTGGACTAGGGATAAGGGAATGCTTCTTGAAAGGGATGGTCCTTAAGCAATCATAACTAACAAAAATGAAACTGTGGTGTGAAGACAAACAAGGGGAGACAGAGCACAGGGCAGAAAAACTCGTATAAAGGCAAGAGGGGATAATGGCCTCAAACAGACTGTATTCATACTCTCTGACAATTCTAACCTTGGAAACAGATTTACTCTTTCCCTATGGCAAATACAAAATTCTGTTTTTAACTCTTAGATTCGTAAGTCTATATACACTGCTTACAAGGAATCCGGGTAGTGTAATAGGTTGTGAGTTGGGCTGCTAATTGCAAGGTCAGCAGTTCAAATTTACCAACAGCTCCATGGAAGACAGATGAGGCTTTCCACTCCTGTAGAATTTACAGTTTCGGAAACCCTATACAGGGTTGCTGTGAGACAGAACTGACTCGATGGCACACCACCACCACTGTTATTACCAGAGAACTTTCCCATATGTTAAAACTTTTACTGCTAAGGCACAGATGCTTATATGATAGTCCACATCAGACTGTGTGTGTGGTGGGGTTGAGGGGTTGTTGTTGTTGTTGTTAAGTGCTATCGAGTCGATTCTGATCCACAGTGACCCTGTATAGGGTTTTCCAAGGAGCAGCTTAGTGAGCCTGAACCATCAAACTTGCAGTTCAAATGACTGTGCAGTCTGATGCATTAACCCACAGCACCACACCAAGATAGAAAAGCTATATATACAAAAGAGAAAGGAAAAAAAAAAAAAAGAGGTGGCAGATAGAATTAAAGTATTTCAGAAGCACTTCATAGAAAATGTTATTTTTCAGCTAAAAAGCCAGTTATTCTTAATGTTGTGGTTTTGTCAGTTACCTGACTAGAATCCATACACGTAATAATAAGTGCTCGTAGTGGTTACGAATCGGGCTGTGAACCGCTAGGTCAGCAGTTCAAAACTACCAGCTGCTCCGCAGGAGAAAGATGAGGCTTTCTGCTCCCGTGAAGATTTACAGCCTCAGAAACCCTGTTCAGGGTCGCTATGGGTCGGAATCAACTCGACAGCACTTAACAACAATGACATTATACCACTATGGAAATCTATTATTAAATCACCATTAGTGTACTTGATAAGGGTCCCTGGTGGCTCAATGGTTAAGTACATGGCTGTTAATAAAAGGTCAGTGGTGCAAATCTTTTCAGAGACTCCATGGAAGAAAAGACCTAGCAATCTGCTCCTATAAGATTACCGCCAAGGAAACCCAATTGGATATTGGACAGTCTACTCCATCACATGGTATTAGTTGGAACTGACTCAACGGTATACAACAACAGTGTATTTGATTATTTTAGCTAACACATTTTAAGGACTTACTATAAGCAGACACTGTGCCAAATATTTTAAACAGATTATCTCATTTAACCTTCATAAAACCCTATGAAGTGGGCATTATCATCTCCATTTTACAAATGGAAAAACTCACAGAATACACAAACAGTAAGTGACAACCAATATTAAAACCCAGTTATGCTCCAGAGTCCAAGCTTTTAACTACTATACTACTTAATTGTAGGGAACTCTTAAAAATTGAAGTTGTTTGTATCTTTGCTTCCTATAATCATACTTATGTACCTAATAATGAAAAATAGGCAGCTATAAAAATACAACTAGTAAAACTAGATGTATTTTCCTGCACTAAAACTACAAATATCTGAATGAGTTATATACAAGTAGATTGTAATAAAATTGTAAATCACCAAGAAATATTATAGAAAAATGCCACGTAATCAGGGACATTAAGTTTATGGAAAATTGGTAGCAAAGGAACACTGACCAAATGTGATAAAACACATTTCATACAGACAGTGAAATTACCATATTAAAATTTATCAAAAAATACATTTTGGTGACATTTAGATTCAACATCTTTCATCTGTAAATTGCACTGCACATTATTCATCTAATCAATGATTATCTAGCTGTACAACTTACAAGACACAGGCTTAAAAATGGCACAACTGCATAAAATTGTCTACAACTGTAACATATTAAAAAAAAAAAAAAAAAAAACTGTTGCAAGTTTTTAAAGAGAAGATGGAGGTATGGGTGTGAAAGGAAAAAGGATCCAGGGAAGGATAAATGAAAACTTTATTCAAGAAAAAAAGCTCTCCCTATACAGATATCATTCTTAACTCTTCCCTTAGAAATAAATGTGAGGCTAGGAAGTCTATACACATGAACCAGGGCAATGATATTCAAAGAAAAATACCTGGTAACAGAATATCTTTATGAAGTAAAAATTAAGAGATCCCAATAGGTAAAATGACTTAGAACAAAGGTAATTTGGTTGGAATGAGGGAAAAACATTCGGCTCCTATTAGAAACCACTGAGACAGTGCCATGAAACTTTTCAGTGGAGCAATCACCACAATTAAATATTTATGGACCCATATGAGGGGGAAGGCCAGATCCCTACAAACTTGTTACCTGATTCTAACTGGAAAACAATCTCACTGTAACTGTCTTGTTTCTTGCTCCATCAAAGCTTCTCAAAGACAGTCTTAGATGAGCTGCATGGTTGAAGGAACATGCAAGGGTATCAGAGAGTAGGTGAGGAGGAGATGTAGTAATAGAGAAGGCATTTTTGGACCTGATAGTCCATTAAGTTCATTTATAAAAGTGTTTGTTAAACAAAAGGGCACCATGAATAGAGAGAGGTAGAGGTATAGTCATACACCTATATACCCTTACATGAGCCCCAGAACATAACCTCTATCTGCATACACACATGCAGCTCACGTGGAGCCCTGCCTACTCATTCTCTTATCCTGAAAGAGCTACACCAGATCTTCTCAAACTTTAATGAGCAGTTCAGGAAGTAGGGAAAAGGCTGATTCTGTGATTCTAACAAGCCTCTACATGATGACAATGTCACTGGTCTGTGAACCTACTTTGGATAACAAGGACCTACGGAACAATTATTTCCCAAAGTGATCTACAGTATAATAGCAGGAAAAAGTTTCCCTAAATAAAGTTGAGTGTTGTTGTTAAGTGCCGTCGAGTCAACTCTGACCCATATTGACCCTGTATAGGGTTTCCGAGGAGCACCTGATGAGCTTGAACTGCAAACTTTGCAGTTCAAACGGTTTTGCAGTCTGGCACATTAACTCACAGCGACACGCCAGGACTCCAAAGTTGAATGCTGCTGATTAAATAAAGCTAGGCAAATTGTTTTAATGGAGGTGTCTTAAGAGCCTTCATTGAATTCTAAGAGAATAATGCAATATACTCTAAGGTGGGGTTTCAAATAAGTTCGTGGAAAAACTCCATTATCTTTCAATTCCATTTTTCTACGAACTTCATGAGAACCCCCCTCATATTTTCCAAACTCTCTCATCTAGTTAAAAAAAAAATTTTTTTTTTTTTGCTGTTTGAGAAACATTTTTCAAGCAAGATGATCAAAGCAATATTCAAGTGATTGGATGTAAATCTGATGATTTGCTTGTAAAACTTCACTCATTCACAATAAAGCAATAAAAAGTATACAAGAAGTGAAGTCAAAGGAGAACTTTTTCAACTAACATCTCCTCTTTTCTCCCACTGTTCCACTTTTAAATGTAAATAATCACACATAAAAGACTGAAAAGAAACATGCTGTACTGGAGGTACTCACTCACCTATGTCCAGAAATCTGGAATACCTGGCCAACTGACTGAAAGAGATCCATATTTGTGTCTATTCCAAAGACAGGTGACCCAATGGAATATGGAAATCATTGGACAATATCATTAATATCACATGCAAGTAAAATTTTTCTTAAATAGAAAATGGCTAAAAAGTTCCCATCCACAGGGAACTGCCAGATGTTCAAGTCGGATTAAAAGACGAGGATGTGGAACAAGGGACATCATTGCTGATGTCCGATGGATTTTACCTGAAAGCAGAAAGATGTTTACCTGTGCTTTACTGACTATGCAAAGGCTTTCACAACTACATGGATCCTGAAAAGCTATGGAAAACATTGCAGAAAATGGGTGTTGTGGAACACTTAATTGTGCTCATGAGGAAACTGTACATAAACCAAGAGGCAGTCGTTTCAACAAAACAAGGGATACTGAATGGTTTAAAATCAGGAAACGTATGCACCAAGATTGTATTCCTTCAATATATTTATTCTGTATGTTGAGCTGGGTTATATGAAGAAAAACGAAGCATCAGGACTAGAGGAAGGGCCATTAACTTGTGATATGCAGATGATACAACCTTGCTTGCCGAGAGAGTCCCTAAAACACTTACTGATGAATATCAAAGACCACAGTCTTCGTGTATGGGTTGTACACCTCAATGCAAGGAAAACAAAAATCCTCACCACGGGACCAATAAACAACATCATGATAAATGGAGACTAGACTGAAGTTTACATTTTGTAAACTCAAAAAAAAAAAAAAATCAAAGATTACATTTTGCTCAGATCCACCATCAGCACTCAAGGAAGCAAAAGTCAAGAAATCAAACAATGTTATTATTGCATTAGGAAAATCTGTTGCACAAGACCTCGTTAAAAGTGTTCAAGAGCAAAAATGTCATGTGGACTAGAGTGCACCTGACCCCAAGCCATGGTATTTAAGAAAGCAAAAAGTCATCAAGAAGACAAGAAAGAAGGAAAAGGTCAAAATGGATGTCAGAAGAGACAAATACTTGCTCTCCAGTGTAGAAATGCTAAAGCAAATGGAAGAAATGAGGAGGTACAAGAGCTGAACAGAAAGTTTCAAAGATCAGCTCGAGAAGATAAAGCCAAATATTACAACAAAATGTTCAGTCAGAAAACAAAAAAGGAAGAACATGCTCAGCATTTCTCAAGATGGGGAACTGAAGAAAAAAATCCAAGCCTCGACTTTTGTTAACTGAAGAATTCTTTGGGAAAATTATTGAATGATGCAGAAAGCATCAAAAGAAGATGGAATAAATACAGAGTCACTGTACCAAAAGGAAATGGCTGATGTTCAACCGTTTCAAGAGACAGCTTATGATCAAGAGCCAGTGATTCTGAAGGAGAAAGTCCAAAGTGCATTGAAGGAACTGGCAAAAAACAAGGCACCAGAAATGATGAAATAAAAACTGAAATCTTTCAAGAAAGTGAGGTGGTCACTCATCTATGCCAAGAACTTTAGAAGACAACTATCTGGCCAACTGATTGGAAGAGATCCATATCTGTACCCATTCCAAAGAGAGGTGACCCAATGGAATGTGGTAATCATTGGACAGTATCTTTGATATCCCAAGCGAGTAAAGTTTCCCTAAAGGTAATACAAAAACAGCTGCAAGCATACACTGACAGAGAACTTCCAGAGGTTCAAGCTGGATTCAGAAGAGGCCATGGAATGAGGGATATCATTGCTGATATCTGATGGATCTTGGTTGAAAGCAGAAATACCGGAAAGATATTTACCTGTGCTTTATTTACTACACAAAGGCTTTCGATTGTGTGGATCATGACAAGCTATAGACAACATTGTGAAGTATGAGTATTCCAGTACACTTAATTGTGCTCATGAGGAATCTATATCTGGACCAAGAGGCAGTTGTTCAAACAGAACATGGGAACACTGAATGGTTTAAAATTAAGAAAGGTATGAGACAGGCTTGTATTCTTTCACCATACTTGTTCAACCTGTATGCTGAGCAAATAATCTGTGAAGCTAGGTTATATGAAGAAAAATGTGTCATCAGGATTGGAGGAAGACTCATTAACAACCTGCAATATGCAGATGATACAATCTTGCTTGCTGAAAGTGAAGAGGACTTAAAATATTTACTGATGAAGATCAAAGAGTACAGCCTTCGATATGGATTGCATCTCAATGTAAAGAAAACAAAAATCCTCACCAGTGGACCAATAAACAACATTCTTATCAACGGAGAAAAAACTGAAGTTGTCAAGGACTTTACTCTTCTTGAATCAACCATCAACACACATGAAAGCAGCAATCAAGAAATCAAACAACATATTGCAACAGGCAAATCTGCTGTACAGACCTTTTCAAAGTGTTAAAGAGCAAAGATGTCAGCTTGAAGACTAAGGTGTGCCTGACCCAAGCCATGGTATTTTCAATAACCTTATATGCATGAATAGGTAGACCATAGAAGAATTGATGCTTTTGAGTTATGGTGTTGGAGGGGAATATTGAAAGTGCCATGGGCTGCCAAAAGAACAAACAGATCTGTATTAGAAGAAGTGCAGCCAGAGTGCTCCTTGGAAGCCAGGATGGCCAAACTTCATATCTCATACTTCAGACATATTGTGAGGAGGGACCAGTGTCTGGTGAAGGATACCATGTTTGGTAAGGTGAAGGGTCAGAGAAAAAGAGGAAGACCCCCAGCGAGATGGATTGGCAAAGTGGCAGCATCGATGGACTCAAGCGTGGCAACAAATAGTGAGGTTGGTGCAGGATCAGGCAGTGTTTCATTCTGCTGTGCATAAGGTCGCTATGAGTCGGTACCGACTCGATGGCACCTAACAACAACAACATGTGCATGTGAAAGTTGGACAATAAGTAAGGAAGACCACAGAATAATTCATGCATGTGAGTTATAGTGTTAGAGAAGAGTAATAAAATACCATGGACAAAATTAAAATACCATACTAGAATAAACAAATCGGTGTTGGAAAACGTACAACTAGAATGCTTCCTGTTATCCAAGATGGCCAGACTTTGTCTCCCATACTTTGGACACATTATCAGGAAAGACCAGACCCTGAGAAGGGTATCATGGTTGGGAAAGTGGAGGGTCAGCAAAAAACGAGATCTCAAATGAAATGGATTGGCACAGAGACAGCAGCAATAGGGTCAAGCATAACAACTGAGAGGTTGGCACAGGACTGGGCAGTGTTTCATCTGTTGTGCGTAATGTCACTATGAGTTAGAGCCAGCTCAATGGCACCTAACAACAACATCTCTTACTGGAAAGATGTTGTGATGGTGATCAATCCTATTTTCTTTTTTATATTTATGTAGTATTTTCAACAAGCATGTATGTCTATCATCAGAAAAATTTATCTTAAGGAATAAAATAAAACTCTACCCCTATTATCCAGGTTATTTACATTCACACTTAAAATAACTTAAAATATTGAGATTTATGTGAAACAAAGGTTTTCTAGTAAAGAAATAACTGTTGGTGGAATAAATAAAATGAAGAAATTTAGAAGGTAGGCTAGGTCTGAATATTAATGAGGAGACTTTGTGGTTAGAGAGACAAAAGAAAAATAGCCAAAAGGGATCAAAAAAGATGAAAGAAGGCCAAAGCACTTGACCTTCTAATTCCAAACACACCTAAAGCTCTATTAGCAGCAGCTGCTGCTGTGTGCCATCAAGTCAGTTTCATGGTGGTGGTGATATGCTGTGAAGTTGGTTCCGACTCAAAGCGACCATGTATAGGGTTTGTGATGCTGTAAACCTTTATGGAAGCAGAAAGCCTCATTATTCTCCTGTGGAACAGCTGGCAGTTTCAAACTATTGACCTTTAGGTTAGCAGCCCAACTCCTAACCACTAGGATACCAGAGTATATAGGTATGTAAATCTTTATAAGAGAAGAAAGCCTCACCTTTCTCTAGCAGAGCAGCTGGTGGATTCAAACCACTGATCTTCTGTCTAGCAGCCAAATGTGTAACCCACTATGCATCCTTATTAAGCAGCTTCCACTTTGCAATCAAATGCCATCTGTTTGTTGCTAGTGTAGTCTGATAGTTCCTCACATATTCTATAAAACTAAAGCATGATGTAGTGACAAAAGAACTCTGATTAGACTATGAAGATCTTCTGAAGAACAGCTCATCCTTCTATCTTGTCTTTGGAAATGACTAAACACTAGAAGCTCGTGAAAGGCTCCTTCTGACTGGGAAACTTAAAACTACAAGGAACCTTTCAAGATTTTGTTACTTGAAATCTTTGTGATCAGAGGATGAGACATTCTTCAGAGACAAGATCTTGCTGAGACTGGGGTGGAGACATTGGTATTAAATTTTTTGAAATGGGCTGAGACCATTACTGTTTGCAAACTTGTTTGAATTTTCAGCTAAGTTTGGAGGAATGTCATTGTGTTAATGTCTTAAAAGAAATGCTAGGTACAAATTATTGAGAGGTTGGCACAGGGCTGGGCAGGGTCACCCATGCTGGGCAAGTTCCAGCAGAGCTTTCAGGCTCAGACAGTGTAGGAAGAAGGAGTTGGTAGTCTACTTCTGAAAATACTGACCAGTGAAAATCTTATGAATATCAATGGAACACGGTTACAGTCCAAGAAAATAAACCTCTGCCTTCAGGAGAACAGACCTTAACAACAAGGATGGAGTGAAGATTTGAGGACATTCATTTGCAGATGTAGTAGGAATCAAAGTGAAAGGAAAAAGAGCTGTAATCAGAATGTGTAAAAGTATGAATCTAAAAAAAACTGGGAAGTTGTCAAAATGAAATGGAACATATAGAGATCAATATCTTAGGCATTAGTGAACTGAAAGAGATTATTATAGGCCATTTTAATTTAATAATCACATGGTCTACCATGCCATGCTTTCACATACTTATTCAACCTGTATGC
This sequence comes from Chrysochloris asiatica, assembly GCF_000296735.1. NCBI lineage: Eukaryota > Metazoa > Chordata > Mammalia > Afrosoricida > Chrysochloridae > Chrysochloris > Chrysochloris asiatica. Next base: position 6,260,585 of record NW_006408595.1, read on the forward strand.
TGAGCAAATTATCTGAGAAGCTAGGTTATATTAAGGAAAACATGGCATCAGGATTGGAGAAAGACTCATTAACAACCTGCAATACGCAGATGATACAACCTTGCTTGCTGAAAGTGAAGAGGACTTAAAATACTTACTGATGTAGATCAAAGACCATAGCCTTTGGTATGGATTGCATCTCAATGTAAAGAAAACAAAAATCCTCATCACTAGACCAATCAGCAACATTCTTATCAATGGAGAAAAGATTGAAGTTGTCAAAGACTTCATTTTTCTTGGATCAACTATTAACACTCATGGTAGCAGCAGCCAAGAAATCAAATGACGTTATTGCATTAGGCAAATCTGCTGTACAAGACCTTTTTAAAGTGTGGAAGAGCAAAGATGTCAGCTTGAGAACCAAGGTATGCCTGACCCAAGCCATGGTATTTTCAATAACCTCATATACATGCAAAATTTGGACAGTGAATAAGGAAGATCATACAAGAATTAACGCATTTGTGTTATGGTACTGGCTAAGAATATTGACTATAACCATGGATTGCCAGAACAATGAATAAATCAGTCTTGAAAGCTGTACAGCAAGAATGCTCCTTAAAAGTGAGAACAGTGAGACTTCATCTCTTATTTTGGTAATGTTCTCAGGGGAGACCAATCCCTGGAGAAGGACATCATGCTTGGTAAAGTAGAGAGTCAGCAGAAAAAAGAGGAAGACCCTCAACACTGAGTACAGCAACTGTAACAATAGGTTTAAATGTAACAACTGTGAGAATGGTGCAGGACCAAGCAGTGTTTCATTCCATTGTACATTGAGTTGTTGTAAGTCAAACCCAATTAGATGGAACTTAACATTTTTTTTATAAAAGCATTGTATTCCCAAAAAAGATGGTTTCTCAGATGATTTAAATACTAAAAACACATAATTGAATAATCCATACAATCTTATGGAAGTTTTTCATAAGCAAGTAATCACCTTAATCTTCTGAAATCTTACTTCAATTATATAACCTTAGAGTTTTACTAGAAATAGATAAGATAGAGACACACACAAACATATATACATATAAACAAAGAGAGAAGAAAGAGAAGGCTATACCTAGCAATGGAGTTGCAGCTGTTCCATCATTCATAAACAGAAATTGATAAATCTAGTTAGAAATTGGTTGTGGTGCTAACGCTAATACACTGTACCAAAGATGCCTTACTAATAATGGTCAAAACAATAACTGATTTTGCACTTAATCTGAGCAGAAGAGTTCTCCAAATCCCCAAGACAATGTTAGAAAATTCATTTTAAATTTCTGTTTACTGATTTGAAAATATTATCTATTTTCTGTACAATTCAAACTCTTACAGGGCTAAAATTAGGTCTTACCAACAATTCTGTAGTCATCATTATTCCTTATATGGCACATGTTCAACAGATATGATAATTCCCACAAGTATACAGAAGGGTTCGTTCCAAAATAATGACTTATACAGTCTGAATCAAAACACATTTCTCAAGAGTTTACTTTTTCTTAAATCCAATAACTTGCTCTTTGTAATACTTAGATTCTTCCTTCAAAAACCCAAATACCAAATCTATTACCATCATACAAATTCTGACTAGTTGTTGCTAAGTACTGTGGAGTCGGTTCCAACTCATAGTGACCTTGCACAGGGTTTCCAAGGCTGTAAATCTTTACGGGAGCAGAAAGCCTCATCTTTCTCCCACAGAACGGCTGTAGTTTCAAACTGCCAACCTTGAGGTTAGCAGCCCAATTCATAACCACTACATTACCAGAGCTCCTTAAATTCAGACTCATAGCAAGCCCTAAAGGACAGCAGAATTGTCTCACAGGGTTTCCAAGTTTGTAATCTTTATGGAAGCAAACTGCTACATCTTTCTTCCATGGAGCAGCTGGTAAGTTCAAACTACCAATTTTTAATGATAAACAGCCCAACATTTAATCACTGAGTTCCTATTTCTCTTTCAACAAACCTTTTTGAACATTTGTTATTTACTAAACTTTGCAAAGCTCCAGTGAAATAAAGAAAAACTTGCATTCCTCTTAAGAAATTCATAGGAGAAATAGATACATAATTGTTAAATGAAATAAAGTATCCTAAATACAGTAACAAAGGTAAGCGTCACATAGGGACTTTGAGGAATTATTCCAATTCTGAAACAAGAACACAGCTACTCTTATAATTAACCAAAGAGCCATCCTCCCCACTTGTTTAATTGATCATTTAAGAGAGACGGTTAGCTTCATAGTAAAGACACATATGAATCCTTAGTAAATGAGGAAATACTAAAACTCGTTAGATCTCAAATTCAGATATAAGCACAAAAGATATACAAAGAATGGCAAGTTTGGAATGGATCCTGGACACTGTCACAGGGAATAGATACATGAGTTGGATCTTTAAGAATTAGCAGGAATTCAATAGCAGGTAAAACGGCAAATGACTTCCAGAAAGATGCAACTAATCCTGTTAGCCTGACACCGGGCTATTAGAGTACTAAGGAAGCACAAAACAAGAGAAATTTCTATTATTTTCTTAATGTATGCCTAAATTTCTATAGCCACAGAGACATCATGGGGAGCAACGTGGCTCTGTGGGATAATTACTGGACTGCGATTATCTCAGTCTGTCCTGCTTTCTGCTCCCGCAAAGATTTTCGGTCTCAGAAACCGACTCAATGGCACTAACAACAAGAGGCATCATAATACACATAAATGATTTGTCTTTAAAAGCAACAAATTCATAAGATAAAAACTAGTTTCATTTTAATTAATAAAAGAAAGAGTAGTTAATCTTTCATTCCAGGAATAGAAGACCCTAGGACCACCAAGGGAGAAGACCATGAGCAGAATGTGGGATCCTATTCAGAGAAGCAAGGAGCTCTGGTAGCGTAGTGGTTACGAATCGGGCTGCTAATCTCAGGGTAAGCAGTTCGAGACTACCAGCTGTTCCGTGGGAGAAAGATGAGGCTTTCTGCTCCCATAAAGATTTACAGCCTCAGAAACCCTGTGCAGGGTCACTATGAGTCGGA
>NW_006408595.1:6265307-6291436 GCF_000296735.1 Chrysochloris asiatica
TAATGAAACAAGCTATATGAATGGTTGAATGTGAAGCTGATGATGTGCCCTGTAAACTTTCACTCAATCCAAAATAAAAACATTTAATAAAAAGGAAAAAAAAAAACCCTGAGTGAATAGAAGCAAACACTGTAAAATGATGGTGCACTGAGGGGTTTGTAATCATTGCAATGAAATCAAATACGATAGGTTAAGTGTAAAACTGATGTTCGTCAATGTAAACTTTCACTCAATTCACAATAAAACTTAAAAAAAAAACCAACTAGCTCCATTTTAATTATATTAATTCCAATTTAATTTTTAATTTAGTAGAGTTAAAGAAATGTTAAATCTTAATGCTAAATTATTTTTCACAAAACAATCTCAAATACAAGGTCATAGTGTATTATAGTCTTTGACAGACTCTCAATATCAACTAGACTCTTGGTGTGACACTGTAGGATCAGCACTGGACTGTGAACCACAAAGTCAACAGTTCAAACCCACCAGCTGCTCCTCTGAAACCTTATACAGGGTCACTATGAGTCAGAACTGACTTGGTGGCACTTAACGTCAACTATCTTAACTTAATAAATCATTCAGCATTGAATTTAGTTGAGAAATACAATATAGTCATACCATGCTGTATTCTTTCAAGGTTACATTAGCTTATCTTCATCAAAACATACTTTTCATTTTCATCTATACTATATAAGGCAACAGCAATACATACTCTTAGTGAAATAGATACCTCTAAATGAGAAAATAAAAGTAATAAACATGCAACTTTCCAAAGTTGTACCTTAAAATGTTGAGGTATTCATATACAATCATCCTTCAAAATAATGCTAAAGAATTAATATATTCCTATAACTAATAGGATCAGCCTTGGACTGCGAGAACCACTGGTCAACATTTCAAATCTACCAGCTGCTCCTCAGAAACCCTATATAGGGTCACTATGAGTCGGAACTGACTCAATAGCACTTAACAACAACTAATGAATAAAAGTTTGACCACAGCTTTATACATATGGTCTTAAAATGAGTATCTAGACATTTATACTAAATACTGTGCCTCTCTGTTGTTTTTGTATGTTGTTGTCAAGTTGACAACAACTTATAACCATCTTATGCATAATTGCAAAACACTGCCAGATCCTGCATAATCTTATGTTTCTCTAGGATTATATATACCTACTGGTTTGGCACTGTAGGCTCAGCACTGGACTGCGATCCACAAGGTTGGCAGTTCAAATCCACCAGCTGCTTCTCAGAAACCTTATATAGGGTTGCTATGAGTTGGAAATGACTAGGCAGCACTTAGCAACAACAATGCCTCACTTATTTATTATCTTGTTATATGACATTTCTCATTTATGACAATAGTAAAAAATCTACTATCATTAACAACACATTAACAACATACATTTGTTATTACTGTTAAGTGCTGTCGAGTCGGTTCCAAGTCATAGCAAACCTATTTAGGGTTTCCAAGCAGCGAATGGTGACTTTGAACCACTGACCTTGTCGCTCACACCAACCTTGCAGTCCAGTGCTTTATCCTATAGGGCCACACCAGGACTCCAGTTACCAATGCTGAGGTGTGAGACAAGAGTTAACACTGACTGTGATGATTAGGTCATCACAGCTTGGCTGGTACATGATTCTTAGTGGTTTAGCCATTATGCAAAGATGTAATTTGAAAAACTATATAATGATGGAGTCATCCTCCATTTTATGAAGTGATGTGGTCATCCACTATTTTTGAATAATGCCAATTTTCGCACATGACCTAATCTTTGGAACCTAGCCATGTTGATAAGTGAATCAATATGACAATTGTTGTTTAGTGTTGTCAAAGATGTAATGCCAGATTTTATTTTATTTTTTAAGTTGTTGTTATGTGCCGTGAAGTCGGTTCAGATTCATAGCAACCCTGTACAGGGTTTCCGAGGCTGTACATCTTTACAGGAGCAGAAAGCCTCATACTTCGGTATGGATACAGCATAGGACTGGTTGGAATAAGCAGGAGGAAATGAAGCTAGAAGGTAGTCTAAGGCTATATTATTACAGTTCTGAGTACCATGCTCAGAAGCTTTACTCTGTAATCACTGTGAGACTTAAATTTTTCTTTTTTTCAGTGAACAACATAATCAGATACATGGTTCTAAAAAATATTGAAGATATTATTAACATTCTGGAGGAAGAAAATTTGTCCAATAGCCCATCAGGGAAATGATAAGGGCTTCCAAAATATGGCTATGTAACCCAGGAGATTGCATATGAGGGATGACATGAGTTAGTATCAAAGTTGCGATGACAGGTTCCAGCAAGTTTATGCCCCACACAAAGTAAGGAATGTAACACAAAAACCAGGTTTGGGGACACAGCAATTGAGTTAAGAGATATAAAAGGAAAAATTTATATTAGAGAAGTCAAAGGAGAGCTTTACTTTTTAAAATTTGCTAGCGGCATCAAATGCTGCAGAGGTCGCACTGGAAAAAAGACTGAAATTAGGCTGATGAGTTTAGCAGGGTCACTGGTTTTCAGAGACCTCACTCAGTGAAGGATAAACAAAAGAAGAATGCTTGTTGAAGTAAGTATGTGTATAAAATCCAAAGTTAATAAGGCTATATGCCAGCAGTTCACAAACCTTTATGGCCTCAGATCTCTTTATATTCTTAAAAGTTGATGACGACCCCACAAAAGTTTTTATTTATAAGATTTTTATCTATCAACATTTACTATATTCAAAATTAAAATTGAGACAAAAATTTAAATATGAGCGGGCTTCAAAAAATATATTAACTTATTGTTTGTTGTTTCTAAGTGCCACTAAGTCAGTTCCAACCCATAGCAAGCCTTTATAGGGTTTTCTGAGGAGTGGTTGGTGAGCTGGAACCATCGACCTTGCTGACCTTACAGCCTAGCACATTAACCCATGCCGCCACATCAGTCCTCAACTCATTCTTAAACAACAATAATTAATGTATTCCATGTTAATATAAATAGCATTTTAATGGGGGAAACCTGTAATTCCCAAAATAGTTCAAGAGTGGCATTGTTTTATATTTTTGTAGCTCTTTATCATTCAGCTAAATAGAAGACATCTGAATTTTCATATCTGCTTTGGCATTCAATCTGTTGCAATATGTAGTCTAAGTCTAAGAATATGAAAAAGATCTGGATTCCCAGAGATACATGCTTGAAAAGAGAAAGTCTAATTTAATAGCCTTTTTAAATAATTGTGGATATTGTTCTTTGACACTACATAAAACACAGCAAGCAGTCATTTCTCAAACTTTAGCTGAAATATGAAATAATATTGTGTTGTTCTCTTAAAATGCTTTGATCACTGGGAAATGCACATCTTTGACTATTTCATAGTACAGTGTCAGAGATCACATTTATTAATATATTACCACCAATCTCATTAGAAAAGTCTTTTAAAGTATTGGGAAACTTTCAAACTCATTAACTCAGTACAATTTTTTCAAAATTCAACATTTCACTTGAAAGATCAGTTTTTACATTGGGAACAAATACTGTTAATTGTTTTCCTTGAAGTAACAGGCTCACTGTGTTTCTAAGAAAGTGTCAATTAAGTGCCTAAGTCAAAAGTTTTTGCCTGTCATTCCTTCAAGTACAAGTGATGTTCTACGAAAAGGAAGCTAGTTCTGCTCACAACTCAAACTACTACATAGTTTTCTCTGTAGTCTGATATACAGAAATGCTTTATTTGTATTTTTCATTTTGTCAGACAGAATATTACAAATGACGTGAGATTTAATAAAATTTAATAATGCTTAAATCAACAATATTCTTGTATGAAAATGGCATTATTTTTACTGCTAGTTCACAGTAGTGACAAATATAATGAATATAGCAATGCAGTGCCATTGTTGCAATTCATGCCAAGGTGCCAGCAGTTTTATCCACCACTGCTTCGGCACCATGAGTATAAATGTCAACATGGAAAAAGAAATCTTAGTATAATTATGGAAACCATTTGGTCCTCAAGTATTTCCTTAAACAGTATCAGGGACCTTAGGAATTCCTCAGACCACACTTGGAGAATGGAAACCCTGTGCAGGGTCACTATGAGTCGGAACCAACTCCACAGTACTTAACAACAACAACTCTAGATGAGGGAGTTCTGATGTGGTGCTGTGGGTTGATGTGCTGGACTGCAAAGATTGTTTGAATTACAAGGTCAACAGTTCAAGCTTACCAACTGCTCCTTGGAAACCCTATACAGGGGTTGCTATGGGTCAGAACCAACTCGATGGCACTTAACAACAACTATACATTATGCAAACACTAGTAACCTTCCAAATCTCTATAAAGATGAACCCCTGTGAGCACTCTAAACCAAGATTTAAAAAAAAAAAACCTTGTAAGAGCTTTTGATACAAAATTTTTTTAAAAACACTAGTCTAGTATTGATGCTAATCATTTGCCACCACAGCACTATTTTTTTTTTTTTTTAATGTTCTTCCTATTAGTTTATCAGTGTTCTCACAAAAGCACAATGTAGGCATCCTCATGTACTTAACTGTCTTTGTGTTTTTTTAAAAAACATAAAAAAAAGTCAATTCTGATTTACGGCAACTCCATGTGTTGCAGAATACAACTGTGCACCACAGGGTTTTCAAGATTGAACACCAGGTTTTTCTTCCAAGGTTCCTCTTGGTAGATTCGAACCTCTAACCTTTTGGTTGATAGTGAAGCACTTAACCTTTTGTACCGCCCTGGGACTCCAAAAGCAAGATATAAAACCAAACTGAACCCACTGCCACTAAGTTGACTCTAACTCACAGAAACGCTATAGGACAAAGTAGAACTGTTCCATATGGTTTCTGAGGCTGTGAATCTTTATAAGAGCAGTCTTTCCGCCCTGGTGTGGCTGGTGGACTTGAACTGCTGACCTTGCAGTTAGCAGCCCACACTTAACCCACTAAAATACCAGGGGGCTCCTCCTTAAACCAAAAAACCAAACCCACTGCCATTGAGGGAATATGGCCTCTATACAGGGTTTTCAAGACTAAATCTTTATGGGAGAAGACAGCTTCCTCATTCTATTTTGAGATGACTGGTCAGTTTGAACCTCCAACCTGCAGTTAGCAGTCCAATGCTGAGCCACAGCATCACCAGACATATGTAGGGCATAAAGCAAACATACAAATAAGAAGTCTCCTAGAATAAGGAGTCTCTGAACATGAGAGTCCCTGGGTGGTACAACTGGCTAAGAAGCCAACTACTACTAACAAAAAAGTCTGGTGGTTTGAACTCACCCAGAGACATCTCAAAAGAAAGGCCTGGTGATTTGCTTCCAGAAGGTCACAATTTTGAAAATCCTATGGAATGTAATTCTACTCTATTATTTTCATTTCTAAATATTTGCTATTTTAATTAAGCAATAAAGACATTTTTTCCATTTGCATACAAAGAACTGGCAATAAGATACTAGTCTAAAATCGTTGTATATTTACGTTTATTGATTACTATCCTCAGACATTTTCCTAATAATGGTTCTTAAATTTTCTAAAGTTTTTATCTGAACCTTGTAAGAGCTTTTGATACAAAATTTCTTTTAAAAACACTAGTCTGGCACTGATGCTAATCATTTGCCACCACAGCACTATTTTTTTTTTTTTAAGTTCTTCCTATTAGTTTATCAGTGTTCTCACAAAAGCACAATGTATAGGCATCCTCATGTACTTAACTGTCTAGCTAATTACATTTGGAATGCTTTAAAGGAGCTCAGTAGATCAAATTTTAACTCATTAAGACCAACTGGAGAAGGACATCATGTTTGGTAAAATAGAGGGTTAGTGAAAAAGAGGAAAACCCTCAATGAAATGTAATGGCACATTGCACATTGGCTCTAATAACAGGCACAGCTCAAGAAAAGGACGTAGGTCCAGGCAGTGTTTCACTGTTATACCTAGCATCACTGAATCAGAACCAACTCGACAGCACCTAACAGCAACATGATCACCAACTACAAAAACTGAGATTCATTCATAGAAACATCATACATTTTAAAGAATATAATCTATCAGTTGAAGAACTACGTCCAGTCACATTTTATTCTAAAATACATTTTATGAATATAAGTTCATTTCACTGCATATCAAGTTATTCTGCAGAAAATATGACATACCAAGGATCTAGCCAGAGGAAATAGTCTTCTGTTGCAGTATAAAGAATTTGAACTACATAATTGTTTAAAATAAAATTAAAAAGTCAGGAGACTATAAAGGGAGAGAATGGGCTCATCTTCTCTGGAGGCTAACGAAGAAAACATTTTCAAATGTCTAGGAAGTTTAGAATTGGCCGCAAACTTGGATACTGAGACATAAGCAGTTAAAGAAGGGTGATTAACCAAATTAAACCTATTTCTTTTCAATGGATTAAATTCTGGCAGTATTCATCAAGAAAATTCAAGGCTTCTAACTAACAGATCTGATTTTGTAAAATGTGGGAAAACTGAACAATAACTGGAAAAATAATCAAAAGGGAATATTTATAGGTGGACATTTTACTAGAAAACTTATCTTCCTCTTAGAAAATAAGGGCAGTGTACTGCATAGCAACCAAATCTCTTGACTAACAGAGTTGGAAATATCACTGCCCCACTCACTCAAAGATAACTGTGGACCTGCACACAGTCCTGGCAATAATCCAATCTCCCACATCAGGGCACTGTCCTAAAAGAACTCACTACGCCTCTTCAGTCTCCCATTCCAGAGCTCTGACCCATCATATTCCCTGTTCTAGTAGCTATAGAATCCTGGTATGGCACTACGATAAGCACTGGACTACTAACTGCAAGATCAGTGGTTCAAACCCACCAATCTCTTCTTGGAAACCCTATACAGGATTGCTGTGAGTCAGAACCAACTCAAAAGCACTTAGCAGCAACAACAAACATATAGTTTACAAATTCGGGTCTACTCTGATTTCACAGCATCCACCATTACTACATAGGTCTAAACCAGTTTGAAGCCCTGGTTCAAAAGGTCAGTCTGACCCAAGGGATTCAAATTCTGTCAGCTGGTCACACACAGTGATTAGAAAACTGAAGCTGTCTAAGCGACAGCTATCCAATTTCCTGGTATGGTACTCTCCAGCCTTATCCTTGAAATTACCTTTAACTGCTAATTAACAAGTCAGGTTGTAGAGATTTCTTTCAACTACTGCAACTATTGCTTCTCAGTAGTGTTCTACAGTCTTTGAAATCTGTTTTTCCAACATTACCAGTTGTTGTTAAGTGCTATCAAGTAGGTTCCAACTCACAGTGACCCTGTCTGTATAGGGTTTCCGAGAAGTGGCTAGTGAGCTTGAACTGTGGCCTTGCAGTTCAAACTGGCCTTGCAGTCCAGCACATGAACCTGCAGCACACACCAGGACTCCAACATTACCAGAGAGCAAAGCATTTTGCGATTCAATATCTGCCCTATTAACAATGCCCTGTTCCAATGTTCTTTCCAAAAATGAATTTCAGAAACAGTGATAGGAAAGTAACAGATAACAGAAATTACAACTCTAAGGTTTTACTGATGGCCAAAATCAAGAGAGACAATTCAAAGAGAGAGGAAGGAAGCTGAGAAGGTCTTAGTGCAGAACACTTACTTTTAGGAACAGAGTGTCCCTTAGACTTCTGGTGAGTTCCCAGAGCCTCTTCAGTTTCTATCCAAATGACAATGCTTCTCTGAGTCCTCCTCAAGTAATGATTCCACCACTAAAAATTGGATCTACAAGAGCTCAGAAGTACTGGTAAACAATGTCAGGTGCCCCAATGTGGGCCTCAAGCCTCTTTTAAAGCCAGGCCCACTGCTTTGTCCTGGGCCAACTCCCCAGTGCACCAAACTCCTTCTTCTTCCAGGTGCCAGGCATGTGGCCTGTTTCTTCTCTTCTGAGCTGTCACCACCTACTCTATTTCTCAGGGCTCCTCTAACCACAAGACTGTCTGTGGAGTACGACACACGCATCCCCCACATCCTTGCTGTCCCTGCAAATAAACATATAGGCTCTTCCAGTTTCAGTATTTTTCTAATGGATACAAGAGAGAACAAAAAGCAACAACATAGTGCTAGAGATTAAAGTTATAACTGTCTCTACATCAAACTTTGAAGTTTCTGCCTAAAAAAAAAAAAAAAATCCAAAACTTGCTTACTGAGTACTTAAAAATTGTACAAAGTTCTAATACAGATATAGTCTAATACAGTAGCCTAAACCAAATCCAAGCTAATACAGATACAAAGATACCCTACTTTTCAAATTACTACTTAAACCACGGGTCCAAAAAATATTCATCAGCTTTATCTAAGAATAGAGGGTTTTTATTTTCCTTTTTATAATGTCCTGCTGTTTTATTACCTTGAATATAATAGATACTTAAAAATTGCTTTTTAAAGAATATGAAAAACATTAAATATTATTTCATCGCATGTAAATGGGAATTAATGTACAGAAAGCATTACGATTTACAAAAACTGTTAAAAACAGCTACTTTCACTAAAAAAACTTTAAGTTTTAAATTAGCTACCAATTCTGCCTGTAGATTAGTATGTCTTCATAAAACTCTGTTCGTGGGGTTTAAAAATCAAGATTTCTCATTGTTGGAAATCTTACACCTATTGAACATTTAAACCTAACATCAATATTTAAACCATCTTTTTTTTTCTCTTTCATAAAAGCAGACCACATTATAAGGCATTCCTTTATACTTTTATTTTGAACATTGTAATATCAAATTTCATAAATGATCTAAACATTAAGCTATCAATCAGAGGATTATAAGGAATTAATTCAAAGGAAGGCAAAGCAATCTCCTAAGTAGGTGCTGATCAAAAATGTCAGACTTTGAATTTCTTGGATAATTTTCTTTAGCTCTTTAATTGACTCAGATGGTTGTTTAAAAGACAGAACTATTAAACTGCAAGCCTACAATAAATTAAAAGTTGAAACTAAAAATAAGACAGAAATCATTTCACCTTATTTGTAAAGTCTAATAAATTGCCATTTAACAAAACTAAAGCTATGCAGATACTTTGTTTTTTAAAAACATGTGTTCCTACTAAATGGCATGGGCTCCCCTTCCAATGACTTATTTATACATTACTGGGTGATTTAAATAAAAATATTAAACAAAACCTTGAACTGAACCCACTAGATATCTACATTTTTAAAATAAGTTTAACGTGCTGTGTATTCTACAATCAAATACTTTTTTTAGTAATGAATTTAAATTACATCCTTTGCTCCAAACGAGGATTTCATGAGTTTTCCTTGGTCCTCACATACTAACACAAAAAGGCGGCCAACATTATTATATTCAGACGGGGCGGGGGTCCATTACACTCAGCAAAAAGAATTACATCGCAGTAGCTAATGCCTCTCTTAAATAATTTATTCTCTTTTGGCAGCAAAAAACGCTACAGCCTCTTCAATTAGCCCTCACCACAAACCATGGCTTGGATCGCGATCTATCTGACCCAATTGCTATCGCGGCCACAACCTCCGTCTCACCTCTCCTCCCGCCCCAGTCTGCATGTGTCATGGGCGGGGGCGGCCGCCGCAGGGGCGTCCTCGGCGCCGGGACCGGCCAGTCGGCCCGCGGCACGCGGGACAGGCCCCAGACTCACCGTGTGGAGGTGCCCTTCCGCACATCGCACATCATGCACTTGAAGGCCTCAGCGCTGTTCCGGAAGGTGCAGACGCTACAGTCCCAGTAACCCTCATCAGAAGACGGCTTCGGCTGCCGTTTCGGCCTGCAGGGCACAAAACGGACACGACTCGGCGCGGGGTCACCAGCAGGCCGCGCCCGGACACCCGGCCGCCCCCGCCCCCCACCCCAATTCCGCGACCCCTGCCCCGCAGGCCCCCGGCGAGCCGCTCTCTGGCTCGGAGGGGGAAGGGAGTCAGGGAAGAGAAGGGAGAGAGCGCGGCCGTGGACGCAGTCGCCGCCACAGCGGCTCTAACGCTAGGGGCTACCGCTGTGGCCGCCGCCGCCATCGCGGCTCCATTGTGGGGTAGCCGGCGCTGGCCCCTCACGCGCCAGCGCTCGCGAAGCAGCGGCGCCGCCCCCGTTCTTGCCCCGGAGCCCCGGAGGCGAGCAAGGAGGCCACCCGAAACCCGGCGCCAGGGCCCTGCGGCTCTCACAGTCCGGACCCGGGGCCGAGCGCTGTTACCTGGTGGGGCTCTTCTTGTCTCCCATGGCTTGGCTACAAATGCACGCCGAGAGTCGCTGCCGCGGCCGCTCTGTTTGTCAATAAGGCGGATAATAAGCCGGGCGGAAGCGGGCGGGGGAGGGAGGAGTGAGGGGGCGGGGAAGGCCGCACCGCCAAGCTCGGAGCCGCCGCCGGATCCCACGCAGCCTCCAGCTGTCGGGGAAACTCCTGCCTGGGTGCACGTGACCCGCGCCCGCCAACCAGCGGCCGCGCCGGAGACTTCAAACGCGGTCAGCGCGGCCCAGCACCCGCGGCGAGTTCGCGGGCGGCGGCTGCCGCTCTGGGCGCCGCCGCTACCGCGTCTCCGCGCTGTTTCCCGCGCTTCCCTTCTGCATCCCCGGGCGTCGTGCGCTCCCGGAGTTTCTGGCCGGGAAGCGTGTGGCCTGCCGGCGACAAGAAATGCTCCGTCATCCCACAAGAAGCCGGCGTTCCCAGATAGCCGACTCCGAACTGCAGAGCCCAGCCGGGGTCTCCAGGTAGAACCGCTTTTCTAGCCTCATCCGTCAGTGTCGACTAAGCACCCGCTTGAGGGATACCTGGAGGAAGGCGGGAACCAACATTGAGCGCCATTGCTTACTAATGTGTCTTCAAAACACTGCTTTAATCCACTCAAATGCCCTGCTAAATAGAGATTATCACAGTTTAGAAGAGATTGAGTGACTTCCTGTAGGTTGTTGGTAGTGCTTATGTGCCGTCGAGTCGGTTCCGACTCATAGCGACCCTGCATAGGGTTTCCGAAGCGGTAAATCTTTATGGTAGCAGAAAACCTCATCTTTTTCCTGCAGAGCAACTGGTATATTAGTATTGCTAACCTTGTGGTTACCACCTCAGCTAATAATCCATGACATTGCAAGGGAATGATAAACCAGAGCCTATTTCACATCCAAATGTCACCCTTTAGCTTCTCAGGCCTCTACAGTTCAGTGCCATTCAGTCATAGGGATTCAGAGCAGAAAGTCCCATCTTGCTCCCAGGAGCAGCAGGTGGGCTCCAATCGCCAACCTTGGGGTTCACAGTCTAGTGCATATCGTACTGATCGGCTTTTTAAAAGAAAAGAAATACTCCCAAACCCTTTTTCTAAATAATGAGTTTGTAAACACTGTTAACAAAGGAAGAGTTTTCTCCAGGATCTCATTACCTCAACATAATGGAGGCCCCCATTATCTTGTACTGCACTCTCATACAGTCATCTGACTGGTCTCTGAAACTCCAACCTCACTGCACCAAAATATTCAGTAAACCACAGCAAGATTAATAATAAATGCTGTTGACATTATGCCACCACTCTGTTCATGAGCTACTAATGTTGGCCAAACTCAACCTGCCAGTCAAAGGCTTCCACGTGTTTCCCCCAACTTCCCAACAAAAACACTGCCTCCTGCCAATACTAAAACAGCAAACCAAACCCAGTGCATCAAGTAGATTCAGGTTCATGGTGGCCCCAACTGTATATAAAACAGGATAGAACTGCTCATTAGGGTTCCCTAGTGCCAAGCTGCTGGGACCTTGTGGTCGGCAACACAACCCCTAACCCCTAACTCACAGACACCACAAGTGCTCCAAGACAAGACTCCTGGAGCAGCTCAAGGTCAGTAGTTGGCAACTACCAGCTGTTCCGCGAGAGAAAGACGAGGCTTTCTGCTCCTGTAAAGATATGTTGTTGTTGTTAAGTGCCGTCGAGTCCGTTTTCGACCCATAGCAACCCTGTACAGGGTTCCTGAGGGTGTAAATCTTTACGGGAGTAGAAAGCCTGATCTTCTCCCGCGGAGCAGCTGGTAGTTTCGAACCGCTGACCTTAAGGTTCGCAGCCCGATTCGTAACCACTATGCTACCAGAGCTCCTTCCTGTAAAGATATACAGCTATGGGAACCCTACTCAGGGTCACTATGAGTCAGAACAGACTCTATGGCACACTACCACCAAAGAAGAAACTAACTCCAAAACCCTTCTTTCAAGCACTAAAATCCCCACCCCCGCTTCTCTATTTCTATTCATTTTTCTAGGGACACAACAAATCTGATTTCTTCAATAATTTGTTCTGTCTACTAGTTGGAAGCGTTTTAATGTGCAGACAGCATCGGAAACCCTGTACAGGGTTGCTATGAGTCAGAACCGACTCCAGGGCACATAACAACAACAACAACAACAACAAACAATGGAAATAGTACAGTTAGAAATCCCAGTGTTCAGCTTGGTTTCTCTTGGAAACTTTGCTTAATTTCTGTCATTCTCAACTTCTTTGCAAACTATAATCTATATTTATAAAGTTGATATATTACTGATAATAAAATAACGTTTTTAGCACTACATGCCAGGCACTTTGTAAAGGGCTCAAGAACTATGCAAATGTTAGTTCTCCTCATCTAGTCTTAATCTCTTCATTTAAAAGACAAGGAAGTTAGGGCCTAGGTTAAAAAGGTTTCTTTTTAATGGATAGGCAAAGATTAGAGCTCAGATACCCTATTGTTATTGTTAAAAGTGCTGTGAAGTCTGTTCCAACTCTTAAAGACCTTGTATAGGATTTCTGGAGGAGTCCTGGTGTGGCACTGTGGATTAATGAGCCACAATGCAAAGCCATTTGAACTGAAAGGTCAGCAGTTCAAGCTCACCAGCTGCTCCTCAGAAACCCTATATAGGCTCGCTATGGGTTGGAACCGACTCGACAGCACTACCAACAACATAGGATTTCTGAGGCTTTCAACCACTGACCTGTGTTTCAAAACAAACAAACTTGTGGTCCAATATTATTTACCTTACAGTGCCACACTAGGCTCCGAATGTCCTATTGTTGTTGTTGTTAAGTGCCATTGTTAAGTGTTAAGTGGCACATTAACTCACAGCACCAAACCAGGATATTGTTGTTGTTAGGACTTGTTGTTGTTAGGTGCCATCAAGTCGATACCTACTCATAGCGACCTTATGCACAGCAGCACGAAACACGGCCTGATCCGGGGCCAACCTCACTACTGTTGCCACGCTTGAGTCCATCAAGGCTGTCCCTGACCACCTTACCAAACATGATATCCTTCTCCAGAGATTGGTCCCTCCTGACAATATGTCCAAAGTATGAGAGGAGAGACGAAGTTTGGCCATCTTGGCCTCCAAGGAGCACTCTGCACTTCTTCCAAAACAGAAGAAGCTGCACTTCTTCCAAAACAGAGCTATTGGGTCTTTTGGCACCTTCAATATTCTCCTCCAACACCATAACTGAAAAGCATCAATTCTTCTATGATCTTTCTTATTCACTGTCCAGATTTCGCATACATATGAGGTTATTGAAAATACCATGGCTTGAGTCACGCATACCTTAGTCCTCAAGCTGACATCTTTGCTCGTCAACAATTTTAAAAGGTCTTGTGCAGCAGATTTGACTTAAGGCAATACGTCGTTTGATTTCTTGACTGCTGCTTCTGTGAGTGTTGATAGTTGATCCAAGAAGAATGAAGTCCTTGACAACTTCAATCTTTTCTCCACTAGTAAGGTTGTTGTTTATTGGTCCAGTGGTGAGGATTTTTGTTTTCTTGACATTGAGATGTAATCCATACCAAAGACTGTGCTCTTTGATCTTCATCAATAAATATTTTTTAAGTCCTCTTCACTTTCATCAAGCAAGGTAGTATCATCTGCATATCGCAAGTTGTTCATGAGTCTTTCTCCAATCCTGATGCCACATTTTTCTTCATATAACCCAGCTTCTCAGATTATTTGCTCAACATACAGATTGAATAAGTATGATGAAATAATATAATCTTTTCACACACCTTTCTTAATTTTAAACTGTTCAGTGTTCCCATGTTCTGTTCGAACAACTGCCTCTTGGTCCATGTACAGATTCCTCATGAGCAAAATTCAGTGTTCCGGAATACTCATAGTTCGCAATGTTGTCCATACCTTGCCATGATCCACACGATCGAAAGCCTTTGCATAGTCAGTAAAGCACAGGTAAACATCTTTCTGATATTCTCTGCTTTCAGCCAAGATCCATCGGACATCAGCAATGATATCCCTCATTCCACAGCTTCTTCTGAATCCAGCTTGAACCTCTGGAAGTTCTCTGTCAATGTATGCTTGCAGCTGTTTCTGTATTACCTTTAGTAAAACTTTGCTCACATGGGATATCAAAGAGATTGTCCTATGGTTTTTGTACTCCATTGGTTCACTTCTCTTTGGAATGGGCACAAATATGGATCTCTTCCAATCAGTTGGCCAGATAGTTGTCTTCCAAATTTCTTGGCAGAGATGAGTGAGTGCCTCCTGCACCACCTCACTTTCTTGAAAAAATTCTGTTTTTATTCTATTTTGGCGCCTTGTTCTTTGCCGATTCCTTCAATGCACCTTGGACTTCCTCCTTCAGTATCTTTGGCTCTTGATCATATGCTACCTCTTGAAACAGTTGAACATTAACCATTTCCTTTTGGTACAGTGACTCTGTATTCCTACCATCTTCTTTTGATGCTTTCTGCATCATTCAGTAATTTGCCCAGGAGGCTTGAATTTTTTTCCTCAGTTACCCCAGCTTGAGAAATTCTGTGTTCTTCCTTTTCGGTAGTCTATTTCCAGATCTTTGCACATTTTGTTGCACCCTACTAAACTATGTGTTAGAAACCCTGTACAGGGTCACTATGAGTCGGAACTGACTCCACAGCACATAACAACAACAGCAACAAAACCATATGTTCTTATTAACCAAATCACATCAGTTTGCAGCATTCTCTGAACTCGTAACACCATCTGTACTTTTTACAAGTGTAACTTTTCTCACTCAAGTTCTGATTCAGAAACCATGGAAAATTTGACTAAAGAAAAAACATACAACAGAAAGAGATGGAATGTCTAGTCTCAGTATCTAAGTAATGCACTGGTGGTGATGGTTGTGTGCCACAGAGTATATGGTTTCCAAGGCTGTAAATCTTTACAGATGCAGAAAGCCACATCTTTCTTCCTGATAGATTTGAACTGCTGACCTTGTTGTTAGCAGCCCAATTCTTGATCCACTACGCTAGCAGGGCTCTTTAGTAATGCGCTGGCTAAACTTCGTTAAGCCACTTTGTGTTTCTCAACTGTAAAATAAAGGAGTTAAAACTATTATCACAACTAGGGTCCCTTCCAACTCTAAAGTGTTATTATGTTTTCATAGTCCTCAACTTGATGGATCATCAAGGAGACTGACAAGAACTGGTCTGTTTGCAAAAGTGATGGCAATACTTTCTTTTTAAATCAAAAGAAAACCACATCCATCACTCTAAAAATTCCCAGTGGTATAAATCACCATTTCACTAGAATATAAACTCCACTACTAGCAAATAAGCCTTACCTCTATTATAGTTTGAAGTGTCCTTCCAAAATATGATTCAACTTGGCTAGGCCATGTTTCACAGTATGTTGTAATTATATTCCATGTTGTAGTCTGATGTAATCATTCTCAGAGTTTTTATTATCTGATTTAATTATCCATTTTGTGTTCCGATCCTGTGTGTTATAAATCCTAACCTTTATGATACTAATGAGCTTCTTGTGTGGTGCTGTGGATCATTACTGGACTTCAGTTTTATGGTCAGCAGTTAAAACCTTCAAGCAATTCCTCGAAACTCTATGGCACTTAACAACAACAGCATGATATTAATGGAGTCCTGCTATGGCTATGTAGGATAAGCACTGGACTGCTAACCATAAGATTGGTGGTTCAAGCTCAGAAGCCACTCCTTGGATACCCTATACAGGATTGCTTTGAATGGAAGCTGGCTTGGTTGGCACTTAACAACAAATGATACTAACACCATAATTTGTCTGTTAGTTTGCTGTACTGTGGTAACTTGTGTGTTGCTCAGATGCTGGAAGCCATGTCACCATTATTTTAAATACCAGCAGGGTCACCCAAGGTATACAGATTATGTTGTTGTTGTTGTCAGGTGCCATCAAGTTGGAACCGACTCATAGCGACCCCATGCACAGTAGAACGAAACAATGTCCGATCCTGGGCCAACCTCACTACCGCGGCCACACTTGACTCCAATGCTGCCACCTGCCAATCCATCTCATTGGGGGTCTTCCTCTTTTTCTCTGACCCTCCATCTTACCCAGCATGACATCCTTCTTCTCCAGTGACTGTTCCCTCCTGACAATATGTCTGAAGTATGAGAGACAAAGTTTAGCCATCTTGGCCTCCAAGGAGCATTCTGGCTGCACTTTTTCCAAAACAGATCTGTTGGTTCTTTTGGCAGTCCGTGGCACTTTTAGTATTCTCCTCGAACACTACAATTCAAAGGCATCAATTCGTCTACGATCTTCCTTATTCACTGTCCAGCTTTTGCATGCATATGAGGTTATTGAAAATACCATGGCTTGGGTCAGGTGCACCTTAGTCCTCTTCAAGGTGACATCTTTGCTCTTCAACACTTTAAAAAGTTCCTGTGCAGCAGATTTGCTTAATGCAATATGTCATCTGAGCTCTTGTTGTTTATTGGTCCAGTAGTGAGGATTTTTGTTTTCTTGACATTGAGATGTAATCCATACCAAAGACTGTGCTCTTATAATCTGTGGCCTAATACAGATTATAGCAGACTAAAACTAGGAAGAATGAAAAGTGGACCACTTTTTTCAAGGGTTAGCCACTAAAAACCTTACGAATAGCAGTGAAACACAGTCTGATGTGATACTAGAAGATGAACCACTCAGGTTGGAAGGCACTCAAAATATGACTAAGGAAGAGCTACCTCCTCAAAGTAGACTTGGCATAAATGATGTGAATGGAACAAAGTTTCAGAAAAAACACCTGCACCTATCCATTAATAATTGAAAGTTGAAGTGCATGAAATATAAATCTAGGAAAACTGGATATTATAAAAATGGAATGCATAAAGGTTGATATCCTAGGCATTAATAAGCTGAAATAGATAGGCATTGGTCATTTTGAATTGGACAATCATATGATTTCTTATGCTGAGAATGACAAATTAAAGAGGTATGACGTTGCATTTATCATCAAAAAAAAAAACATTTCAGGATCTATTTGGAAATACAATGCTGTCTGTGATAGGCTATATCTATATGCCTACAACAAAAAACAGTTAATACTACTATTACTTAAGGAGGTCTGGTAGCGTAGTGGTTACAAATCGGGCTGTGAACCTTAAGGTCAGCAGTTTGAAACTACCAACTGTTCAGCGAGAAGAAGATGAGGCTTTCTGCTCCCATAAAGATGTATAGCCTCGGAAACCCTGTACAGGGTTGCTAGGAGTTGAAACTGACTCCACGGCACATCACCACCACCACTACTATTACTTAAATGTATGCACCAACAGGTAAAGCCAATGATGAGGAAATCAAAGAATTCTATCAACTTCTTCAGTCTGAAATTGATCAAACGTGGAGTCAAAATGCCTTGATAATTACTGGTAATTAGAATGTGAAACTTGGAAACAAAGAGTAAGGATTTTGGGGAGGGGGGGTTTGAAGAAATTTTTCAAGACCACAGTCTTATTTATTGCAAATACCTTTTTTCAACAATATAAAAGGCAACTGTATACCTGGACCTCACCAGATGGAATTCACAAAAATCAAATTGACTACAACTATGGACTTTGATGGAGTAGCTCAATAGCATCATCCCAAACAAGGTCAATTACTTATATACAAGTTCAGGCTGAAGCTGAAGAAAATTAAAAGAAGTTAACGAAGTCCAAAATATGGCCTTGAGTATATTCCACTGGCTTTAGAAGTCATCTCAAGAACATATTTGATGCATTAGACACTAATGACTGAAGACCAGAGGAGTTGTGGAATGATATCAAGAATACCATATAAGAAGGAAGCAAACGACCATTAAAAAGACAGGAAAGAAAGAAAAGACCAAAATGGTTGTCAGAAGAGATCATGAAACTTGCTGCTGAAAATAGAGAAGCTAAAGCTGTTGAAAGAAATGATGAAATAAAATGCTTGAACAGAAAATTTCGAAGGACAACTTGAAAAGACAGTGTATAATGAAATAATGCAATTACATAGAGTTAAAAAAACAAAAGGGAAGAACATGCTCAACATGTCTCAAGCTGAAAGAACTGAAGAAAAAGCATGAACTTTGAAAACCTGAAGGACTCTGTGGGCAAAATATTGAATAATGATGGAAGCATTAAAACATGTAAGGAATACACACAGTCACTGTACCCAAAAGAATTGGTTGATGTGCAACCATTTCAAAAGGTAGCATATGATCAAGAACCAATGGCACTGAAGGAAGAAGTCCAAGCTACACTGAAGGCATTGGCGAACAACAAGGCCCCAGGAATTGACAGAATACAAATTGAAATGTTTCAACAAACAGATGCTGTTTCAACAAACAGGTGCTCACGCCTCTAAGTCAAGTAATATTTGTGCTCATTCCCAAGAAAAGCAACCCAATGGGATGCAGAAATCATCAAATAATCTTTAATATAACATGCAAGAAAAATTTTGCTGAAGATAGTTAAAAAAAATGGTTGCAGCAATACATCAACTGAAAGCTGCCAGAAATTCAAGACAGATTCAGATTCAGATTCAGAAGGAATCTTGTGGAATAAGGGACATCATTGCTGATATCAGATGAATCTTGGCTGAAAGCAGAGATTAACAGAAAGCTGTTTACCTGTGCTTTATTGACTGTATAAAGGCATTCAACTGTGTGGATCATAACAAACTACAGATACATTTCAAAGAGTGGTAATTCCAGAACACTGAATTGTGCTCATAAGGAACCTGTAAATAGACCAAGAGGCAGTCTCTGGGGAAAAACATATCATGCTTGGTAAAGTGGAGGGTCAAGGAAAAGAGGAAGACCCTGAAGGAGGTGGGCTTACACAGAGGCAACAACGGTGGGCTCAAACAGAATAATTGTGAGGATAGTGTTTTGTTCTGTTGAGATTAGGGTCCCTTTGAGTAAGAACCACCTCTCTGGTACCTAACAACAACAGCATGATGCTAATAAACAGGATTCAAGGCAGTTATGTTAATGAGGTAGGACACAATCTACCACATTAGATTGTATCTTGAGTCCCTTGTTGTTGTTGTTAAGTGCTATTGAGTTGATTCTGATTCATAGTGATCCTGTACAAAAGTCCCTTGTTTAGTATAGATTAAATAAGTGAGCAGAGATGGAGAGACCTACTGCCACCAAGAAAGGAGAGCTCAGAGTAGAGCACATCCTTTGGATCCAAGACAAGATGGATGCCAAGACACATGGAGATCTCCCAGGAATGCTAGGCTCACAGCGATTGAAAAGAGATAAGGACCTTCCTCCAGAGAAGACAGAGATAAGACCTTGCCCTAGAGCTAATGTCCTTAATTCAAACTCCTAGACTCCGATATTTGGAGAGAATAAATTTCTGTTTGTTAAAGCCATCCACTTGTGCTATTTATATTATAGCAGCACTAGATAACTAAGATGGAGTCCTGGTATGGCACTGTAGGATAAGCACTGGAACACTAACTGCAAGGTTGGCAGTTCAAACCCACCAACCATCCTTTGCAAACCCTGTGAGTTGAAACTGACTCCACAGCTCTTAAAAATAACAGCAGCAGCAACAACAAAATAACTAACACAATCTCTAAATCATAAATTCAAGAAAAGCAGGAACTTTTATTTGTGATCTTTATCACTGCACGTCCTGTCTCTTGAAAAGTATGACACATTTGTTGTTGTTGTTCAGTGCTGTTGAGTCAGTTACAACTCATAGCGACCCTGTATAGGGTTCCCAAGGAGCACCTGGTGTGTTTGAACTGTCAACCTTACATTTAGCATTCCAGTGCTTATCCTACAGTGCCACACTATAAGTCCAGTATGACACATAGTAGGCACCTAAATCTTTTGAGAAGAAAATTCACCTATGTCCAATATGGAAATGAGGTGGTTTTCATACTGAGATTTAAAGCTTGTTAAGCATAAATCTCGGCAGTTCAAAACTACCAGCTGTTCTGTGGGAGAAAGATGAGGTTTTCTGCTCCCGTAAAGATTCACAGCCTCGGAAACCCTGTGCAGGGTCGCTATGAGTCGGAGCCAACTCCACGGTACTTAACAAAAGCATAAATCTCAGTATGATCTGTAAGTCTGTCTCCCACTCATCTATAAGTCGCATGTTGCTGTGAAGCTATAAGCTATGCCACTGGTGTTTTAAATGCAGCAGAGTCACACATGGTGGACAGGCTTCAGTTGAGACAGACTAGGAGGAATCAGAAGGGAACTACTTTTTGTGTGTTTAGCCACTGAAAACCTTATAAATCGCAGAGGAGCATTGTCAGATATAGTGCTGGAAAATTGAAAACATAATAATGAATAGCACCAGAATATTGTCAGATATAGTGTCAGAAGATGAGCCCTTAGGTTGGAAGGTGCTCAAAATACAACTGAGGAAAAGCTGCCTCCTCAAAGTACAGTTGACCATGATGACACGAATAGAGTAAAGCTTTCAGAACCTTCATTAGCTAATGGGCACAATTCAAAATGAGGAGAAATAGCTGTAAACATTCATTAATAATCCAAACATGGAATGTACTAAGTATGAATCTAGGAAAATTGGAAGTTGTCAAAAATGAAATGGAATATATAAAGATCAATATTCTAGGCATAAGTAAGCTGAAATGGATCAATATTGGCCATTTTGAATCTGACAGTCATATGATTTACTATGCCAGGAACATCAAATTCAAGAGGAATGACCTAGCATTTATCATCAAAAAGAACATTTCAAGATCTATCTTGAAGTACAACACAGTCTATGATTGGTAATATCCAGTTAATACCACTATTTTCAAATTTTTGCATCAACCATGAAGCCACTGATGATGTCATTTAAGAATTCTGCCTACTTCTTCACTCTGAAATTGATCATACATGCAATCAAAATAATTACTGGTGACTGGAATGCAAAGGTTAGAAACAAAAAGTAAGGGTCAGTAGTTGAAAATTATGGCCTTGGTGATAGAAATGATGCTGGAGTTTGTATTATAGAATTTACAAAACCAATGACTTATTCATTGTAAATATCTTTTTTTCCTTAGAAACTGAAAATTTGCAAACTATTTAAAACCTGGAATCGCTCGCTGACTGTTCAGAAACTACACAGATGGATCATGGGTGGTGGTAAACAGCAGAAAGGGTTTATGGATGAATCTGCATCGTTCTAGCTGATCCCCATGCCACCCGCCTCTGAGGAAAGCGTGACATTGATTAGGCTAATGCTGGCAGTAGAGCCAGTGACGGTAACCTTCCTATCTGTTGATCCTCCCACTGAGTTCGCAACTTTGATCTGCGCCCCCAGACATCTGACAGATCTCATTGATCTGGGCGCCTTGTCACCCAATTATACAGCCAATCAAATCATTTAGAATAGTGAGTTCATGAGAAATAATCTGAGCAGATGTATCCAAACCTGCCCAATAGCCTTTCACATTTGGAGAGCTGGATTCAGTGCCACTGAATCCTGTGTTACCAGGCATCATAGGAAAATCAGACTTGATTTGAGGCACTATATCTGGTGCATCTTGGTCAAATTTAGCTATGGAATGGCATACTGCCCTTGAATTGTATAGGTCTGGCCATGTGCAAAGATGACTGGAGAACTGGACCGCTTGGGTCAGAGCAGGATCATCACGCCCTATAAGAGGGACTGGGAGAGAGTCTCCAGGCATGAGGTTGGAGACTCAGATCTATTTGACACACTCAGTGATGAATTGGAGAATGCCAGCAATCATGATGTTCCATTACATTGGGAAGCATATTCCTTGACACCTGGACCTGAGCCCTGTACTCTCTCGTATTTCCTTGATCTTGCAGCCACCTTTCCCAATGAGAGAGCCACATTGACTAGCAGGGACAACCAGCCTTAAGTTAACTGGAGGACTGGGGCAGCTGTGCTCTTGGTTATAGAGCTGATGATATCCTCTTCGAGTTTGTCAGTAATCATAGCAAAGGCTTTAAAGATGACCGTAGTGGGTCCAGCCAAATGATAATTCTCTCAGGACAATTTCCTTCTGAGATGTTGATATGTGCACCACTCTCTTCACGTGCATCTTCTTAATGGATTCTCCTTTCTTTCTAATAATACTGCCAACTTCCTTTCCATGTGTAAGTAGCCAGATAGTGAGAGTAACATTTAATTCACCTTCAGTCACACTGGTGTCCATGTTGAGCAGTGTTCTAGGGAGTTAGACTTTGAGTGGTCAAGTCTTTGGTCACACTGGTGGAGGTGAAAGCCAAAAACTGCAGGCATTTGGTGACTTGAAAATACCTTTTTTAAACAAAGGTGACTATACACATGAACTTCATCAGATGGAATAAACAGAAGTCACATGACAACATCTGTGGAATGAAGCAAACAAGCAAACAATAGCATCAAGCAAACAAGGCCAGGGACAGACCATGGGACAGACCATCAACTGTTCATGTGCAAGTTCAGGCTGAAGCTGAAAAAAAGAAAAGCAAGTCCACAAGAGCCAAAACAGGACCTTAAACATATCCCATCTGAATTTAGAGACCATCTCAATAACAAATTTGATGCATTAGACACTAATGGCCAAAGGCAGGGAGTCATTCCACATCAAAAACATCATACAGGAAGAATGAAAAGGTCATTAAGAAAACAAGAAAGAATATACCACTAGAATGTTCCTTAGAAGCTAGGGTGACAAAACTTAGTCTCTCATACTTTAAATATATTATCAAGAAGGACCACTCCTTAGAAAAGGATATCGTGTTTGGTAAACTGGAGGGTCAGCAAAAAAGAGTAAGAATGGTACAATGGCAGCAACAGTGGACTGAAATATAACAATTGTGAGGCTGACTTCAAAGTGAAATTGTAGTTTTCTAAAAATTTACCATTAAAAACTAAGGTAACTTCAAAGTCGCCAATATAATTATATTCATTTACATTCAAATATGCATCCTGAAATGGGAGAGACTGGAGATATTACTAAGAAAAAAGAGTCTTACATCAAGAGCCTAACTCTATGACACTAGAGACTTCAACCTGTTCTGATTAGTCCTGAATTTATTCCCATGAGACAGACCCACAAGAATAAAAGCAATGCATTAAAATTATTTATACCTACTGCCATTGGGTCGATTCCAACTAATAGCGACCCAGTGTAGGGTTTCAGAGGCAGTCAATCTTTACAGAAGCAGACAGCCTCATCTTTCTTCCACAAATGTGCCGGTGGGTTTGAACTGCCTTGTCGTTGTGGCTAGCATTCCACTGCTTATCCTACAGAGCCACAAGGACTCCTTAAAATTATATATGTAGTTATTAAAAACAAGGACTGATACTTGAAATGGTGAATACTACCTTGTTTATCAACTGAGATTTGGTGTGACCAAGCAAGAAATGAAGGAGCCCTGGTAGTGTATTGGATTATGAGCTGAGCTGCTAACTGCAAGGTCAGCACTTTAAATCAACCTGCTGCTCTGTGGGAAAAAGATGAAGCTTTCTGCTCCCGTAACGATTTGCAGCCTAGGAAACGCTATACATACAGGGTCACTGTGAGTCTGATCTGACTTGACACGACAGCACACAACCACCATAAAAGCGAGAAATGAGCTAGAAGAATTTCTAGAGAGAAGAACTCGAAATATAATGACAATAAGCTACAATTGTACAACCAATCACATTTTAGAAGGCTGATTTATTTGATTCTTGTTTGTTTGGAATATTGTTTTATTTAGTTTTTGCAAAATGAAAACACCTTTACTGATTTTGTTGGTTATAAAAATTATTTGTTACAAGCATAAACAGTTTAGCAAACATTTTTTAAATTAGTATGTCCAATACATTCTTGTAACACTGCTAGCACAGGTTCACATTTATCTGAAATACTTACAGTAGGTATTTTTCTTAAGTATTTTGTATTTGGAATTTTGAGAGGTAGTACAGATACTACATACTACCCAACACTTCCAGTGGGTTCTGAGGTAGTGCCCCATAATTGAACTCAGTATTTCTGCAACAAAATACATGAATATGCAGACTAAGTAGGAAAATTAAAGTCTATAATTTACCTCACATCACATCCATTCAGGTTTTACCACCAAGTGAGTACAGTTCAAATAAACTATTAATCAGTTTTCAGATTACAGGATTGTAGGCAAAAGAATCCAGATCTCTAGGAATTTGAGAGAGAATTAGATGAAAAAGATTAAGATAGCAAATGTCCACATTCTTTGGCACAGTAGTTCTATTCGGGGGAATACAGCCTAAGGAATCAGCTAGAAGTACATAAAAAAAACTTTGCAGTTATTTTAATAAATATTGGTAATAATGTGAATACTCATCAATCGGGGAATAGATAAATTATTATCTAATCAAAGGGCTGGATATTAAGCAGTCATTAAAAACTATGTTGTTGAAAATAGTTTAGCTTATTTGTAATAAATGTCTGCCTTGGGATTGTGCTCTTTTAGAATGTCTGAGATCAAATTGACAACAGGAACTCAGGTTAGATAAAATACTTAGGGGATAGTTAGTTTAGGCTAATATAAAAGAACTAACTCAGAAAAGAGGTGAGGATGGTTATACAACTAAAAAAAATGTAATCAATGCCTGTTAATTGTAAATATTATTGTTGTTGTGTGCCGTGGAGTCGGTTCCAACTCATAGCGACCCTGTACAGGGTTTCCGAGGCTGTAAATCTTTATGGGAGCAGAAAGCCTCATTTTTCTCCCACGAAACAGCTGGTAGTTTCGAACTGCTGACCATGAGATTAGCAGCCTGATTCATCATCACTACACTACCAGGCATAGAAATGTTGAATTGATATGTATGTCCTGCTGTGTCTGTTCTTAACAACAACAACAACAACAAAAATGAGATTAAATTTTTATCAACTGTGCTGATGAAAAATTTGTAATGAGATAATGCTTATGTTGCAATGGTAATTGACAAATACAGAATGTAAAACTGGTTGTGCAATGTAGACCAAATTATACTGTTTTGTTTTTAAAGCATAGAAAAAGAATCACAAGGAAACACAGCAACATATTTTTTGGAGGATTGGCAGTCTCTCAGTTTCTCTTCAGTACAACATAACCCCTTTTCAACAATTTGCTTCTGCTCCTTTTTTCCCTCTTTACTCTTCAACTGTATCTCTCCTCATATCTATTGCCCCCTTTCTGACAGGGCTTCATGTCATCCCAATCTTCATGTCATCCCAATCTGGGCCTGTTAATGGCACTAACAATTAGAGGACTCTGGTAATTAAGGTGGTTTTTTTTTTCTTTCTTAAAATTTTTTTTGTGTGTGAATTGTGTGTTAGTTTACATGGGTGGGTAATTTACGGTTTTGTGCCAACTTGATTGGGGCAGGATTCTCAGTGGTTTAGCAGTTAAGATATAGTAATTACCTGCATGACGAGCTCTAATATGATGCAATCACTCCCATGATGTGATTTGATGTGATCAGCTCTAATCTGGTGTACTGATCCCAGGTGTTGTAAATCCTCACTTCTATGATGTTAATAAGGCCAGAAGCAATCTACAAGATTAGGCTGTACCTTGAGGCAATGTCTTTTGAGATAAAAGGAGGAAAGAGAAGTGAACAGAGAAGCAGGAGACTACATAAAAAAGCTGGGAGTGGCGTCTAGAAGAAGATTTTTTTAAATTTTTTATAAAGGAAACAAATATAAATTGTTACAATTTGATGAACTTGACCTATACTTATGGATGTTGTTGTTGTTAGGTGCTATCAAGTCAATAACAACCCGTAGTGCCCTTATGAACAGCAGAACGAAACACTGTGCCATCCTGGGCCAACCTCACTATTGTTGCCACACTTAAGTCCATCGATGCTGCTACTTGACCAATCCATCTCGCTGGAGATCTTCCTCTTTTTCTCTGACCCTCCACCTTACCAAACATGATATCCTTCTCCAGCGACTGGTCCCTCCTGACAGTATG
>NW_006408595.1:6293162-6300961 GCF_000296735.1 Chrysochloris asiatica
TTGGAAAAAAAGATAATGGTGGGGATAAAATTCTTATGATTCAATAGTGAGCGATTGTTATCTTGACCAATTGCTCCTGTCACAGCTGTAAAGGTAGAAGTTTTATAACAATAAGGGGAGAGTAGTTAATCTTATAGTCCAGTAAGAGAAGAGGACCATCAAGGGAGAAGAACACGAGCAGAATGTGGGACCCTATCCAAAGAAGCAGCCGATACAAGACATGGAAACAGAGATGAGGACATGGAGAGATAGAGCAGCTGAGGACTCCTAGACTCATGGAAAGAGAAAGACTGTGTGCTTGTGGCCAGGAGGCAGGCTTGCAGAATATTCAATGGTTATCTATTCCTGAATGTTTTTGTGTACATCCAAAAAGAAAACACCAGATAGAATAGAAGCAAATACTGTTAGTGATGATGCACAGAGGAAATTATAATCATTACAATGAAACAATGAGTGTAAAACCAATGTTCTCCATTCCCACCCCCTCCACACACAGAGTAGACAGGGATGGGCAACTTGGACATTGGCTACCCAAAATGGAGTGGGGGGGGGCCTACAAAGGCAAGAAAGGGAGAGGGGCTGTGTGATGAGGACTGGGGTGCAGGCTTGCAGGGTATACCCTTTGGTTGGTTGATGATGCATGGAGTGGTTTGTAACCATGGCAATGAAATGATATACGATAGGATAAATGTAAAACTAATGTTCTCCCATGTAAACTATCATATAATTCACAATAAAACACTTGAAAAAAAACAAACCTATGTTCTCTACAATGAAACGATGAGTGTAAAACTGATGTTCTCCCATGTAAACTATCACTCAAGTTACACAAAAAACCTTTAACAAAAATTATTATATATACCTGAGTGTGTTTGTGTACATCCCCCACCCCCAAAAAATAAAAAAACAGAAGGATTAGAAGCAAATACTGTTGAATGATGATGCATGGAGTAGATTATAATCATTGCAATAAAATGGTGAGTGTAAAACCGATGTTCTACTATGTAAACTATCACTCAATTCACAATAAAAACTTAAAAAACAAAACAAAAAACAAACACACCAATTATGTATACACAGGGGTCCTGGTGTAGCTCTGTAGGATAAGCACTGGACTGCTAAGCACAAGGTAGGTGCTTCAAAATCACCAACCAATCCTTGGAAACTCTATACGGGTTGCCAAGAGTGAGAATCGACTAGACCATACTTAACAACAATTGTTGTTAAGTACCATAGAGTCAAGGTTTCAGAGACTATAAATCTTTACGGGCAGAACGCCTCATCTGTCTCCCGTGGAGCTGCTGGTAGTTTCGAACTGCTGAGCTTGAGGTTGGCAGCCCGACTCGTAACCACTATGCTACCAAAGCTCCGTAACAACAACAATATATATATACAAAATTGAATTACTAGCCTATAACTTACAGAAATGTAATAAATTGACAATGACAACAAAAGGTGGATGACAGCAAAGCTCTATTAAATAAAGAAATGACAGCAGATGTTAATTTGATTCTACAGAAAAAACCGACAATGTTTTTATAAAAACTAATGTAATAAAGTATATAAATACATATTTTTTAAAAAACAACTGGGAGTGGAATGAGTCCTTTGGACTTGAGGGCCCAGCACTGTGAATTTGAACATTTAGCTTCCTAATCTTTGGGAGAATATATTTCTGGTTGTTAAAGCCATTCACTTGTGGTATTTCTGTTATAGCAGTACAAGATAACTAAGGTAGGGTCTCTTCCTGCTGCATTTCCTCTCTCGAAACTAGCCCAGAATTAACATCAGGGTAACCTCACATCTCTACACAGTGCCACTTACCTACCTTTCAAAACTTCAAGAAGTTAGCAGGACCCTACCCAAAGAAGCAGTGATCCCTGAGATGGAGGCAGAGATGATGACGTGGAGAGATGGAGCAGCTGCGGACTTCAGACCCAGAGAGGGAGAGGGGCTGTGTGCTAATGACCAGGGGGCAGGCTTGCAGGGTATACCCTTTGGTTGGTTGATGATGCATGGAGGGGATTGTAACCATGGCAATGAAATGGTATATGACAGGATGAATGTAAAACTAATGTAAACTATCACATAATTCACAATAAAACATTAAAAATTTTTTAAAAAAGGCCTACTAGCTAGAAATGAATTGGGAAATCCCAAGTCTCTTTTTAAATATCATAAGCATATTAGAAGTGACACCCAGAACCTGCCAAGTTCAATTTTTCTGTGATTTTTTTTTTAATGGCCTTTTTGTATTTAATTAGACTTAAGGGGAGATATAGCTGCTTAAGATGGTGATTATTGGAGCACAGGTATCTAATTGGGTATCTAGACCTTGTTGTATAACCTGCAGTTGAGCCCGGTTAGCATTTCTTACCCCTTACAACTTGTTAGCTCCTGAATTTTTTCAGAGTTGACCTGCGTGGATGCTTTGAACTTCAAAGACCAGTGATGAGTTTATGACTGTTCTCAATGAAGGTGACAGCCTAACAGGTATTGTACTGAGCATGACACATGCCGGTCTCAGCCATCGGGTTCTCCTTTAACTTGCCTTCTTGCTTCTTGTACTTTCTGTGTCGGTGCCTTATCGAAAAGAAGGGCATACTTTGAACTCCTGCAACCCAGCTCTATTTGATGAAAATAGTTGACCGTGCTCACAATGATCCTGTACAGGGTTTTCAAAACTGTAAATTTTTTCAAGAGCAGAGATCCTCATCTGTCTACTGCAGAGTGACTGGTGGGCTCGAATCACCAGATTTGTGATTATACAGAACCACTGCTCTCCCCATAGATATCATAAATCCTGTGGCGCTGTGGGGTAAGGCACTGGACTACAAAGTCGGTTTGAACCACAAGGTCAGCGGTTCAAATTCACCAGCCGTTCCTTAGAGACACTGTACAGGGTCGCTATGAGTTGGAATCAACTCGACTGCACTTAACAACAGCAACCACAATAAACAAAGAACAAATATATGCAAAAAAAAAAAAAAAAAAAACTTCAAGAAGTCACGTAATGGGAACACAAGATGTATTAACAAAGAATGACATTGAACAGGGAGCTTGATGACCTTGATAGAAGACTAAGCTCTGAAGATGGGACACTTGCTCAGTTGTAGTTTTTTTTTCCCTCTGATAGGATCATATGAAACTGGTTCTCCAAATGTTAGAAAAAATTGAAAACGACTCAGCTTCTGCTGCTTGGGTGATGCTCACAGGAGCAGAAAGCAAATTGTTGTTGTTGTTAAATGCCATCAAGTCAGTTCTGACCTATAGTAACCCTGTATAGGGTTTCCAAGGAGCAGCTGTTGAATTTGAACTGCCAACCTTGTGGTTCAAATTGACCTTATGATCAAGTGTTTATTCTACAGCTCCATACCAAAAGACAACAAAAAGTCAACAGAACACAGAAAAAAAGAGAGCCCATTCTTCCTCCAGCCTTGCCAATTCCTCCTGGCACCTCCCATTGGCAGAGCCTTCTGGAACCAGAAAACAAAGCAGTTACATGACCCCAAAGGTCAGTGGTTTGAACCTGCCAGGATCTCTATTAGAGAAAGATGTGGCATCTATAAAGACCACAGTCTTTTTCTGGCTGTGGAAACAGCATGACATATGGGTCTCTGATTTAAGCATATACTGCACTTCTTAACATAGCATCTTTTCTTCGGCAAGCCATGCCAGTTTTCTACTAGGTGAGCTGCTTCCAGGTGACAGTGTATGGTTTGACCAGTGAGTCATGGGCTTGAGCCTACATTTCTTTTGCTGTGAAATTAGTTATTTGATTAGAAGCAATGTTTTGCAGAATGCTATGAAAATGAACAAGTCATTTCATGAGTCCACAGATGGTGATGCCAGCAGAAGCATCACAGGCAGCAAAGGCAAATTCATATCCAGAATTATATTTCTGCTACAGTGAAAAAAATCTGTTTCCTCTGAGGAAAGTAATCAATATTATCAACTTTCTGTTGTTGCTGTTAAGTGCCATGGAGACAATTTCAACTCATAGTTAACCTGTATAGGGGTTCTGAGGAGTAGCTGGTGAGTTTGAATCATCTACCCTTTGGTTAACAGTCCAGTGCTTATCCTACAGTGTCATACCTGGTAACCTATGACTCTGGAGAATAGTGCCAAATCAGGGGCTCAGTGTTGGTCTGTGCTGTTGGCAAGTTAGCCACTCAGCAGTAACTGTAGCCAGTCAACCTTAATGAGCATTTCATCTTGTTGAGCCCTTGAAATGCCTGCATTCTGGTCAACACTTTGTACCTGGCTCCCTTGAGAAAGCACAAAGGTGACTGAAGAACCTGACTGACAACCAAAGAATGTGACATTTTTTCCACCTGATTATTGAAAGATTCCTCCTCAGATGATACCCTTTGGTGAGTATTGGCATGGAACATTCTGAGGGCCCAGCCATATATCTCTTCTCCAAACCTTTGTGTATTCAATTTCAATCTTGCTCTCTTTGAGTCCATGCCAAGTAGCCAAAATATTAGCAACTGACAATGAATCAAGGCAGATCTACAAGGATATTTCAATAAGTATTGCTGCTAGGGTTCCAGTTAGTTCATTCCAAATAAAATGTGTTTAAACACATCTCAATGATCAGTGGATGAGTGCAGACAAGTTCTCTCAGTAATACACTTGTCTTAGTTTTGTTACTGTGCCTTCAAAAAACAAAACAAAACAAAAACAATCAAAATAGTAGCTTCCTAGAGGTTTTGTCCAGGCCACTTAAATTCAAGACAAAGAAGTCAACTCATAAGGTTGTGGTGACTGTCCTTTGGCATTCTAGAGGAATAATATTGATAGATTTTCTTGAAGGACCGAGGATGCTCACAGGATCTTATTAGGAAGAACTTTTCAGAAAATGGCAAGCTGTATTGGTAAGAAAAAGGCCAGGAAACTTGTGCTGAGGAATTTTTTTTCCATCATGACAACCCAGCTTCTTATTCTTAGAGGGCTGTTGTTGTTGTTAAGTGCTGTTGAGTCAGTTCCAACTCATAGCAACCCTGTATAGGGTTTCCGAGGAGCAGCTGGTGAGCTTGAACCACCGATCTTGTGGTTCAAACCGACCTTGAAATCCAGCACATTAACCTACAGTGCCACATCAGTTTCTTTTTTGTTGTTGTTGTTTTTTAATGAAAATTTCTTTGGAAACCTTACCCCATCTTCCTATGGTTGATTGGTTATGTGCTATGGAGTCCGTTCCAACTCATAGTGACCCTGTATAGGGTTTGCAAGACTTTAAATCTTTACAGGAGCAGAAAGCCTCATCTTTTCCCCGTGGAATGCCTGGTAGTTTCAAACTGCTGACCATGAGATTAGCAGCCCGGCTCATAATCACTACACTACCAGAGCTCCTTACTTGTAATATAAGAGCTCCTAATCTTTCCTCTTTAGACTTCATTTTTATCTCTGAACTCAAATGGCATTTAAAAGGAACAAAATTTGAGTCCTTTGAGGATGCCAAAACTGCCTTTTTGATGTTGTGTAAATCAAAGAACACAGAATTCTTCAGGGAAGGATTATTAAGTGCTATTGAGTTTGGGTCCAACTCATATCAACCTGTATAGGGTTTCCAGGGAGCAGCTAGTGGGTTTGAACTCCTTACCTTGTGGACAGCAGTTTGATGCTTATCCTACCGTGCCACACCAGGAATCTCAGGGAATGATTGCTGTTAAGTGCCATTGAGTTGGGTCTAACACATAGCAACCCTGTGTAGGGTGTCCAAGGAATAACTGGTGGGTTTGAACTACATACCTTGTGGTTAGAGGTCCAGTGCTTATCCAACAACACCACACCAGGGAAGAATTGTTCTTCTTGTTAAGTGCCGTAGAGTCAATTCAGACCCATAGCAACCCTGTAGAGGGTTTCTGAGGAGCAGCTGGTGAGCTTGAACCACCGACCTTGCAGTTCAAATGGCTTTGCAGTCTGGCACATTAACCCACATCGCCACACCAGGACTCCCTGGGAAAAATTAGAGAGCTGGAAATCAAAGTGCATAGACCTACTTGGAGAATAAATTGAGGAACAATAATTTCAGATTTTCGTTTAATAAAAGTTTCTATGATTTTGTAAATACTTCTTTACTTATGGCTGTTGTTGAGTTAATTATACCATTGAGTCAGTTCCAACTCATAGTGACCCTATGCACAACAAACCAAAACACTGCCCAGTCCTGTACCATCCTTAAAATTGCTATTGTTTAAGCTGATTGTTACTGATACTGTGCCAATTCATCTTGATAGGGGTCTTCCTTTCTCTTTCACTGACCCTCCACTTTACCAAACATGATGTCATTCTCAGTGCCTGGTCCTTCCTGACATGTTCAAAGTATGTGAGATGAAGTCTCGCCATCCTCAATTTTAAGGAACATCTGGCTATACTTCTTCCAACAAAGATTTATTTGTGCTAATTGCATTCATGGTACTTTTAAATATTCTTTTCCAACTCCATAATTCAAATGCATTGATTCTTAAAGGTCTTCATTCATTATCCAATCTTCATATGTATACAAAGCAATTGAAAATACCATGGCTTGGGTCAAGTATACCTTAGTCCTCAAAATTGACATTTTTGTTCTTGAACACTTTAAAGAGGTCTTTTGCAGCAGATTTGCCTAATACACTATGCCACCTGATTTCTTGACTGCTGCTTCCATGAGTATTGATTGTGGATCCAAATAAAATGAAATCTTTGGTAACTTCAACCTTTTGTCCATTTATCATGATGCTAATTATTGGTACAGTTGTGAGGATTTTTGTTTTCTTTATATTGAGGTGCAATTCACACTGAAGGCTGTAGTCTTTGATTTTCATCAGTATTTCGAGTCCTCTTTGCTTCCAGCAAGCAAGGTTATGTCATCTATATATCACAGGTAGTTAATGCATCTTCCTCCAGTTGTGATGCCATGTTTTTCTTCATATAACCCAGCTTCTCTGATTATTTGCTCACAAACAGATTGAATAAATATGGTGAAAGAAGACAATCCTGGTACACACCTTTCCCGATTTTAAACCATTCAGTGTTTCCTTGTTCTGTTAGAATGACTGTCTCTTGGTCTATGTACAGGTTCCTCATGAACACAATTAAGTGTTCCGGAATACTCATTCTCTGCAATGTTGTCCATAGCTTGTCATGATCCACACAGTCTAAAACTTTAGCATAATCAATAAAGCACAGATAAACATTTTCCTGGTATACTCTGCTTTCAGCCTACATCCATCTGACATCAACAATGACATCCCTT
This sequence comes from Chrysochloris asiatica, assembly GCF_000296735.1. NCBI lineage: Eukaryota > Metazoa > Chordata > Mammalia > Afrosoricida > Chrysochloridae > Chrysochloris > Chrysochloris asiatica. The sequence continues at coordinate 6,300,409 of NW_006408595.1, forward strand.
GATCCACATAATCATCTAGCTTGAAGCTATGGTAGCTCCCTGTCAATGTACTGTTGAAGCTGTTTTTGAATTATTTTTAGGAAAAATTAACTCACATGTGATACCAATAATATTTTCTGATGATTGCTGTATTCTGTTGGGTCACGTCTCTGATATGGGCACAAATATGGATGTCTTCCCATCAGTTGGCCAGGTGCTGTCTTCCAAATTTCTTGGCATAGCTGAGTGAGTGCCTCCAGTGCTGCATCAGTTTGTTGAAAGATTTCAATTCGTTTTCCATCAATTTCTGAAGCCTTGTTCTTTGACAACTTCAGTGCACATTTGACTTCTTCAGTATCATTGTTTTTTATTTTATTTTAATGTTTTATTGTGAATTATGTGATAGTTTACATGGGAGAACATTAGCTTTACATTCATCCTATCATATATCATTTCATTGCCATGGTTACAATCCCCATCAACCAACCAAAGGGTATACCCTGTAAGCCTGCCCCTTGGTCGTCAGCACACAGCCCCTCTCCCTCTCTGGGTCTAGAGTATCTAGCCACTCCAT
>NW_006408595.1:6301067-6301859 GCF_000296735.1 Chrysochloris asiatica
CCTCATTCCACGGCCTCTTCTGAATCCGGCTTGAACCTCTGGAAGTTCTCTGTCAATGTATGCTTGCAGCTGTTTCTGTATTACCTTTAGTAAAATTTTACTCGCATGGTATATCAAAGAAGCTGTCTACTTATGGATGTAGTAGCTCAAAATACCAGCTGAGAGGGAAGGAGTCTACACATCAAATATCAATCCTATCCCCTCTGTATACAGGGTAGATAAGGATGGGTAACTTAGACATTAGCTACTTAATATGAGGGGGCAATAAAGGCATGAAGTGACTGGCTTATACGTTTTCAAGAGGGAGTTTAGTTTAAGAGTGTGTGGGGGAAGGTAAATTCCCCACTGAATAGTTTTCATCTTGTCTAGACAAGTCTGGTGAACAGAGATGGATATAAGATTCTTATGATTCCACAGTATAATTGTTATCATGACTAATTGTGACTGTCACGACTGTAAAGGTAAAAGTTTTGTAACAAAAATGAGGGAGTAGTTAATCTTACTGTAGAGTAGTTAATCTTACTCCAGAAACAGAGGATCCTAGGACCATCAAGGGAGAAGAGCACAAGCTGAGTGCAGGATCTTATCCAGAGAAGCAGCAGCAACACCAGAGATGGAGGCAGAGATGAGGACATGGAAGAAGAGAGCAGCTGAGGACTCTGGACTCATTGAAAGAGAGGAACTGGATGCTGGTGGCCAGGAGGCAGGCTTGCAGAATGTGCCCTTTGATTGTTTAAATTATTATATATTCCTGAGTGTTTTTTTGTACAACCTTCCCCCCCCCCAAAAAAA
>NW_006408595.1:6301959-6348119 GCF_000296735.1 Chrysochloris asiatica
CCCGGCTTTTGCTACAAAACATCTACCTTTACATTTCCAACCCTCACAGTCAGTCCTGATAGCAATTATTCGCTATTGTACCACAAGAGTCCTATCCCATCTCCTTTCATCAGCCCCACCCAGACAGATTGGATACTACTCAGTAGAGAGTCTACCTTCTTCCACGCCCTATGGATCTAGGCTCCCTCTTGAAAGCTTGTAAGCCAGTCGCTTCTTGCCTTTGTAGCCCCCACCCCCACCCCATTTTAGGTAGCCAATGTCCAAGTTGCCCATTCCTGTCTACCCTGTGTATCGAGGGGGTGGGAATGATCCTTGCTGTAAAGATTTGTTCCCTCTTTTGAGCTACCACATTCATAGGTGTAGGTCAAGTTCATCAAATTGTATCAGATTACTCTTTTTTTCTTCTTCTTTCTTCTTCTAGTTGAGTTGTGATCAGCCAGCCAGTGAAGCCAGGTCAAGTGGGTAATATCTGTAAGTGTGGGTGTTCTTGTGCATATGCCTTCATTTCTTATCAGCTGGATGCTTCACTCTCCACTCTAGTTCTCTGTGGCTATGTCACTGACTCTGGGCCCAGGAGTCCTGGGTCTTGCCAAACTGCTGGCCAACCAGGTCTCCACCCAGGTTCCCAGGAGTCTATTGAATGTGGTAGGACTTAGCTCGCAGTTTCATTGCTGTTTTTCCCTCATTTCCACTTAATGGTGACCATTGCGGTTACCAGTCAGAGCGCATGTGTCTGCTCGTGTATTCCCCTTGAGTCTTTGTCTTGGAAGAGGGTTTACCCTGAGGGGACCCAACCACTTGTCTTGATGTCTCCTGGGCGAGCAACTTACTTCTTCTTGTAGTAGTTAGTCAGACTGCCATTATTGTTTTGTATTTCTCCTGTTGGTCTTTATTTCAGAAGTATCTTCTGTTCTTCTAGCTGCTCCATGCTGGTTTGCTTGGAAATTTCCCACCTCAGAAGATTCTGAATGCTGTTCAGGATTCCACCTATGGTCTTATGTAATGCAGAGGCTCCGCAGGAAGCGTCCTTCACTGGGCACGCTGTAGCCCCATTTTAGGTATTCCAATCAGCTGTAGGCAGAAGACAGACTACAAGCTTTCTATGGTTATATTTCTGACTATTCCTTTCTCTCCCCCTCAAGTGTCTATTTTATAATGTAATGCAAGGGAAACCAAGATTTAAAAGACAGCCAAGCATCTTAACATTATTTCCCCCCTTTTATCCATTCAAGCCGTGCCTCAATCCCTGTATCCCAGAGCCCTGTTCTTCCAAGGTTGTGCATACATCATTATTTACCTCTGTCCCACTTAGCCAATGCAAACCTGCCTGATTATTTTCCCATCGACCTCCTTCTGAGTACCATTGGTTCTTGATCATATGCTACCACTTGAAATGATTGAACAAGGATCATTTCTTTTTGGTACTGTGACTCTGTGTAGTCCTGCCATCTTTTTTTTTTTTTTTTATCCAAATGATTTTTTTGTGTGTATGTGTGTGTTTTTAAAAGTTTTTATTGTGAATTATGTGTTCGTTTACATGGGTGAACATTATCTTTACATTCATCCTATCATATTTTTTTCATTGCAATGATCACAATCCCCTGCATGCATCTTCAAACAACCAAAGGGTGCACCCCACATACCTGCCCCCCAGCTACCAGCACACAGCCCCTCTCCCTCCCTTAGTCCAGCATCCCCAGCCGCTCCTTCTGTCCACGTCTTTGTCTCTGCCTCCATATATAGTATCACTGCCTCCCTGGACAGGGTCTCACACTTTGCTTTTCTCCCTTGACCTTCCATCTTCTTTTGATACTTTCTGCATCATTCAATATGTTGCCCAAAGACTCCTTCAGTATTGCAAGTTGAGGCTTAAAATTTTTCCTCTCAGCTCTTTTAGCTTGAGGAATGTTGAGCATGTTCATCCCTTTTGGTATTCTAACTCTAGGTCTTTGCACATTTCATTATAATATTTGACTTTATCTTTTCGAGCTGCCCTTTGAAATCATTTGTTCAGATATTTTATCTCAGTCATTTCTTCCATTTGCTTTGACATTTCTAATCTGGATAGCAACTTTCAGAGTCTCTTCTGACATCCATTTTGGTCTTTTCTTTCTTTTTTGTCTTCTTAATGACCTTTTTGCTTTCTTCCTGTGTGATGTTCTTTATGTCATCCCACAACTTTTCTGGTCTTTGATCATTAGTATATAATGCATTATATCTGTTCTTGAGATGCTCTCTAAATTCAGGTGGGATATGTCAAGTTGATTTTTTGGCTCTCATAGACTTTAGTTTTCTTCAGCTTCAGCCTGAACTTGCCAGGAGCAATGATGGTCTGTTCCACAGTATGCCCCGGTCTTATTTTGCAAATGATATGGAGCTTTCCCCCGGTCTCTTTTCACAGATGTAGTCAATTTGATTTCCGTATATTCTATCTGGTGAAGTCCATGTGTATAATCATCTTTTATGTTATTTTAAAAAGGTATTTTCAATGGATAAATTATTGGTCTTGCAGAATTCTATAATGTGATCTCCAGCATCATTTCTCTCTCCAAGGCCCTATTTTCAACCTACTGATATTTCCTCTTTTTTTCCAATCTTTTCATTGTAACCACTAATAATTATCAATACATCTTGATTGCATATTTGATCAGTTTCATAATGAAGAAGTTGGTAGAATTCTTCAATTTAATCATCATTAGTTTTAGTGGTTGTGCATAAATGTGAGCAATAGTGACATTAACAGGTCTTCCTTGCAGGCATGTGGATATTATCCTATCACAGACAGCATTGTACTTCATGATAGATCTTGAAATGTTCTTTTTGATGATGAATCCAACACCATTCATCTTCAATTTGTCATTTCCAGCATAGTAAATCATGTGATCGTCAGATTCAAAATGGCCAATACCAGTTCATTTTAGCTTACTAATACCTAGGATGGAGTTGTGGCATGGCATTGTGGGTTAATGCACTGGACTGTAAGGCCGGTTTGAACCACAAGGTCAGCAGTTAAAGTTCACTAGCCGCTCCTCAGAAACCCTATACAGGGTATCTGGAACTGACTCACTGCACTTAACAGCAAGAACAGTGCCTAGAATATTGAACTTTATGTATTCCATTTCATTTTTGACAACTTCTAATTTTCCTAAATTCATACTTCATACATTCCATGTTCCAATCATTGATGGCTATTTGAAGCTGTCTCATACATAGCATTGTTGTTGTTGTTAAGTGCCGTCGAGTCGGTTCTGACCCATAGCGACCCTGTACAGGGTTTCTGAGGGTGTAAATATTTACAGGAGTAGAATATAGTAGTTACAAATTGGGCTGCTAATCTCATGATCAGCAGTTCAAAGTTTCCAGCTGTTCCTTGGGAGAAAGATGAGGCTTTCTGCTACCATAAAGATTTACAGCCTCGGAGACCCTATGCAGGGTTACTATGAGTCAGAACCGACTTCATGGCACATAGCAACAACTCTTCATTTTGAGTTGTGCTCCATCAGCAAATGAAGGTCCAGAAAGCTTTATTCCATTTGCGTCATCACGGTCAACTCTTCTTTGAGGAGGCAGCTCTTCCCCAGTCGTAGTTTGAGTGCCTTCCAAACTGAGGGGCACATCTCCCGGTACTATATCTGACAATATTCTGATGCTATTCATCATGTTTCAGTATGGTGCTATCTGACAGTGTTCTACTGCTATTCATAACGTTTTCAGTTACTAGACATTCAGAAGTATTCTTCCTCTCCTTCTTCCAAATTTGTCTTAATATGGAAGCTCAGCTGAAATCTGTCCACCATTGGTGACCCTGCCGGCATTCAAAATACTGGTGGAATAGCTTCCAGCATCACAGCAACACACAACAACCACTACAGTGTGACAAACTGAGAGATGAGTGGTGGTTCCAACTAATAGCAACCTTGTATAGGTTGTAAATCTTTGCAGGAATATAAAGCTTCAACTTTCTCTCATGAAGGCTGGTGGGCTTGAACCTCCAACCTTGTGGTTCAAAGGCAGGTGCTTATCTGACAGAGTCACCACACTTCCTTATAATCCCTAGTAAAGTCAAGTACACTTTAAACATTGCTACACTAACATAGTACACTTTAAACATTGTACACTTTAAACAAGTACACTTTAAACATTGCTATGTTAACAACAGTTAAGCGCTCAGTTGCTAACTGAAGGATTGGTTTTTAGAACCACCAGCCATTCCAAGGGAGAAAGATGTGGCGGTCTGCTTCAGTAAAGATTTATAGCTTTAGAAACCCTAAGGGGCAGTTCTATTCTGTTCTATAGCGTTGCTACAAGTTGGAATTGTGATGGCACAGGGTTTTGGGTTTGGGTCACATAAATGAAAGTTTGAGTCAGAAAAATCTACTGCAACATGTCTGAAAATGTAACAAGTACCTAGACTTTCGGTCAATAGTACAACAGCTACATCAAATTTCTTGATAGTGAAAATAATAATTTTCTGAGAGAATCTTGTAGAGAGATGTTTAAGGAGGAGTTTCAATATGTTAGCATGTATGTCTGTGAAGTGGTTACAAATCGGGTTGCTAACCTCAAGGTCGGCAGTTCAAAACTGCCGGCTGTTCCGTAGGAGAAAGATGAGGCTTTCTGCTCCCATAAAGATTTACAGCCTTGGAAACCCTGTACAGGGTCACTATGAGTCTATGAGTCGGAACTGACTCCATGGTACTTAACAACAACAACAATATCTGCATAAGAAAATGGTTGAACTAGTATCAGTTTGCAGTAAAATAAATAAGACACCTGCAAGCATTTCTGACATACATTTATTGTTGTTAGTTGGCACTGAGTTGATTCGAACTCACGGCAACCACAAGTGTTCACAGTAGAACTGTGCTCCACAGGGGTTTCCAGGCCGTGACCTTTTGGGAAGCAGATCATCAGATCCTGAGGCATCTCTAGGTAAGCTAGAACAGCCATCCTTTCAGTTAATAAATAGTTCTGCAAATAACCATTTGTGTCACCCAGGGATTCCTTAAACACACATTACCATTTACATATAAATAATACATCTCATTAGCACATTATATTCTAGAAGTAAACACATCATATAAGTAATATACTTCAGTAACAAATATTATTACTTGACATTTCTCATATTAAATACATTTCAAAATTTAATATAAATAAAATTTTCTAGCAAGAAAAATAAAACTATTTGCTTAACCAGTGGGTAAGTGCATTATTTTGTAGCCAGATTGCCTGGATTCAAATTCCTTCTGTGCCATTTATTACTTGCATAACCTTGGACAAATTGCTTAACCTGTGCCACAGCTTTCACAGCTATAAATTGGACTAATAATAGTGTAAATGCCTTATAAGATTATTGTAAGGGTAAATTAATATAAAGCCTTTAGAAATAAATTAATATTATGCCTTTAGAAATGATGCCTGGAAAATTGTATGTAATACGTAAGTACCAGCTAATTTTCTGAGAGTTCAACAGAACTCTAGAACAGCTCTGACAAATTTTAAATCCTAGCTCTACCTGTGTAACAGTGGACAAGTAAGTAATTTAACCTTTTTGTACCTCAGCTTCTTCATTTATTAAATGGGGAATATAATAATACTTGCCTCTTAGAGTTACTATGAGTGAATATACTTAAAGCACTTAGTACAGTGTATAGTTTACAGTAATTTTATACAAATGTTCACTTTTAGTCTCCAATTATTGAGCTTGTATCTCCATCTCCCCACACTATTATAAATAATACTGTTTGTCAATAGTTTACTCATGAGCAATGAACAAATGAGAAGGTAGCAGGTTAAGTGTATCACCAGCCTTATTAACTCTCAGTACAAGTGGAACTTGAAAAAAGGTGTTGCTTTATTTATTTTTCTCTTCTCTGAGACATTGAAGCTCAAACAACTTAGTGTTATTTAGCCCATCCTCTCGGCACTTGCTGAAAACTTCTGTGGCGTCGTCAAGCCAACCAACCACCAGGATTCCTCCTGCCCAGTGTTCTCTTCCAGAAAAAAAGAACAATTATAAATATTTGTATTTTAAAACAAAACATCAAGGAGAAAGCTATTGACTCAGCTGAAGGTTGTAAAATATTTGAATTGAGTCTGGGCTGTTCTGTTGTGGAATTTTTTATGTAAATATTTACTGCTTACTAATTCTGGTCCTCAATTTTCTCACTTGCAAGTGCAAACTGTAAGGATTGAGTACAAAAAAATCTCTCATTTCTTTTCCAGGAGTAAAATTCTAACATTCTATGCCTATGATGCATGGTATTTGAGTGTGGTCTAGCCTAAAAAGACAGACGAAATTTTAGTTGCTATGTGAATCAAAGACAAAGTTCAAATACCATTGCTAATGGCAGCTGCTTAAACTGTAAGTTTTTACAAATGCTATAATTTTTTGTTATTATGAAAAAGTACTAAAATAAATCACAATGTTTATAATGATATATATTTCTATGTCTAAATTGCTATACAACTCCTGACCTACTTTAAAATACAGAAGCTTAAAGATTTGAACTTTTTAAAAATCCTTACAAATCCAAGCATAAAGTGTAAATAAGGAAATATACACATGCAAAAGTTCTCTGTATAGTTTATTTTACAAATGCAAGTTGTGATCACTTATAAAATAAATCTGTCCTTAACTTATTTTAACAGAAAATATTTTAACAATAATTTGTGAAGGTAGAAGTCTCTGGTTATATAGCAAGCATACAGAAGCCCTTGATTCTGAATTAACATCAAAGCATTTCTAGTTGATAAGATATCCAAGTAAGATTTCACATATGTGAAGTCTTGCCAGTTGCTAGGAGGATAAACCATTTTACTTTGATGGTTTTGAGTTTCCACATTTGCTTTTCTGCTTCTCTGCCAGAGGCACACTCCCCCCAATACCCCCCGGATAAATTTCTCTGATGTTTTTAATAGCAAGGCATTTTTTTCACTGCCTTTTTACTTTTATCAAATAGCAGGATGACTAATGGTTGGAAAGGTGTGTTCATCCATCATTATGGTTCCTATTACATCTTATAGTGACTGATCATATATTCCCAGATCTCATGTATTGACATGGCTAGGTTCCAAAGACCAGGTCACTTTGTGAAAATCAGCATTATAAGAAAATGGAGGATTGCCACAACATTACATAACTACCAAACCACTGTGACACATAACTTTATCAATCCCAGCTAGCATTATTCTCACCTCACACCTTGTCATTCATTAATTTCAGACATATGTTCAGATAGATTTTATTATTATTGGAAATAAGGAGCCCTGGCAGCGTAGTGGTTAGAAATCGGGCTGCTAACCTCAAGATCAGCAGTTCGATACTACCAGCTGCTCCGTGGGAGAAAGATGAGGCTTTCTGCTCCCATAAATATTTACAGCCTCGGAAACCCTATACAGGGTCGCTATGAGTTGGAACCAACTCCACGACATACTACCAGCACCACCACCATTATTGGAAATATGTGATGTTGAATAGCAAGAAAGTTGGCATGTCTTAGGTTTATCTTTGTAATAATATAGTATCTGTTTACCAGTCCACATTTGAAAGGTAACTTTTGGTGCAGAATCATGCAAAACCACATGATCAGACCTGGCATAATGTTTATAACATTATATCTCTTCACATATTCTGCAATGTCTGTCTTAATCTGTTTCTTGATCATATGTATGTTCAATGTTTCACTAGTCACCACAGGAGGTCTCCAGGTCTATTGTTAACCTAGGCTTTTCATTAGCATATACTTGTGGGTGGTTATTTTTAAATTTCACTTTTCAATTTACATACATCAAAATTCAGCCTACTATGGAAGTCCCTGGAGTTCTGGTGTCGTGCTGTAGGATAAGCATGGACCACAAGGCTGGTTTGAACTACATGGTCAGCACTTCAAACTCACCAGCCACTCCTCAGAAACCCTACATAGGGATCCTCTGAGTTGGAACTGACTCCACGGCACTTCACAATAACAATAATGGAAGTCCCTGGGTTATACAAATAGTTTGGACTTGAAAAGGAGTCCTGGTGTGATACTGTAAGATAAGCACTGGACCGCAAGTTCTGTTTGAACCACAGAGTTGGCGATTCAAACTCACCAGCTGCTCCTTGGAAACCCAGGGTTACTATGAGTTGGAACTGACCTCATACCACTTAACAATAACAACAACTAACTTAATGTTTGGTGGTTTGAACCCACCCAACAGCGCCATGAAAGACAAGGCTGGCACTCTGCTTGCTTCCGTAAAGATTGTTGTTCTTATTGCCAAGAAAATCATAAGGAGCAGCTCTGCTGTGGAATGCCTGGCATTCTTCATAAGTCAAAATCAGCTCCACAGGAACAAGATATTAAGGGTATTAATTGCCAGTAGTTGTACATAGGGAAAGGGTTTACTGTAAAGTAACAGCATGAAGGATTTTTTGTGATGAAACTGTCCTATAGCTTGACTCTGGTGACAGTTCTACAACTCTATGCATTAGTCAAAACTCCTGGTAGATTGTTGAGGCTGCTCATATACAACAAAATACCTCACTGGATTTGGTTCATTGGTTGGAGGTTTAGGGGCGTGGTTTCGTGGGAATCCCAGTTAATTGGGCTAACAGTGTGTTCAGTGCTTCTGTTCTACATCTTGGTGCATTGTGTAGTGCTTTGAGTCTTAAAAAGATGCAAACAAACATCCAAGTCAGAGCAATTGGTATCTATTCAACTGGAGCAACAGAGGAAGAAGAGTCAGGAGTATGAGGAAGATATGGAACATGTGAATACACTGCCTCTTTTGCCACGAGGCCAGAAGAATTGGATGGTGCATGGCTAACATTAGTGAATATTTTTATCAATGATTCTACAGAATCTTTTAATCTTTTAATCCTGATTAAAAGAGAGGGAAACGCAGAACAGAATTTCAAATTCTCATGGACTCCAGACTCTCTGGAACCAGGAGGATGATAAACTAATCCTTGAAACTATTGCCCTGAGATAATTTTTCAATCTTAAACCAAAAATATCCCTGAAGTCATCTTAAAACCTAACACTAGTTTAGCTTAATTAGCAAAAATGGTCGGTCTTGATCATTATGTCTTTTAAGAACTACCTATATTGGGTCAAATTGACAGTAACAATTCCAAGAGTCTATGGAACCTTAAGAGGCAATAACTTTATGTTAATGAGGGAAGAACAATTTAGAAAAGGAGTGAGAATGATTCCACAGCCCAAAGAATCAATGTCCCTAAATTACACATCTAGAAACTGTTGAATTGGTGTACACTTTGCTATGTTGTGTGTATTCTCAACAATGATAAATAAAATTTAGAGGGAAAAAAAAGTCAGAAAAAAAAAATCTCCTAGTAGAGTGAAATTTACTGTGTGTAAATTGAGAAAGAAAAGAAAAAATAAATCATTCTACCCCTATAGTTGCCTTTACTACAATGCTTTATAAATAAGATTCAGACAGTTGGTTCACTTTGCATAATTCATTGAGATTCATCTATGCTGTTGCTTTTGTTATAATATGTTCTTTTTGATTGCTGCATAGTATTCCATTATATGTCTATACCAGTTTATTGATCAACTCCTCAGTTGAAGGACATCTAGGTTGTTTCCAGTTCTCAGTGATTATAGATAGGTCACCATGCCTCATCTGTCCGTTTGCAGTACTGTGGTGGCTGGCATGTTGCTGTGATTCTGGAAGCTATGCCACATGTATTTTTAAAACCAGCAGGGTCACCTACGGTGGACATGTTTCAGATGAGCTTCCAGACAAAGACAGACTAGGAAGAAGAGACTACGTCCTAATATGTAGTCACTGAAAACCTTATGAATAGCAGTGGAACACTGTCAGCACCAGAATATTGAGTGTTGGAACATGATGAAGAGCATCAGAATACTGTCAGATGTAGCGCCGGAAGATGAGGCTTTCAGATTGGAAGGCACTCAAAATGAGACTGGGGAAGAGTTAAGTTGACCATGATGATGTGAATGGAGAAAAGCCTTTAAGACCTTCAAATAGAAGAGAAACAGTTGTAAACATCCATGAATAATCAGAACATGGAATGAACGAAGTATGAATCTAGGAAAATTGGAAATTGTCAAAAATGAAATGAAACATATAGACATCGATATTCTAGGCATTAGTGAGCTGACATGAACTGTTAATGGTCATTCTGAATCTTACAATCATATGGTTTACTATGCTGGAAATGACAAATTGAAGATGAATTATATTGGAGATCATCTAAAAGAGCATTTCAAGATCAGTTATGAAGTACAACTTTGTCTATGATGGATAATATCCATATGCCTACAAGGAAGAACAGTTAATTCCACTATTTTTCAAATTTATGAACAACCACTTAAAGCCAGTGATGATGAAATTTAAGAATTCTACCAATTTCTTCAGTCTGAAATTGATTAAACATGCAATCAAGATGTAATGATAATTACTGGCAATTGTAATGCAAAGGTTAGAAACAAAGAGGAAGGACAAGTAGTTGGAAAATATGGCATTGGTGATAGAAATGACGCTGGAGATCACACGATAGAATTTTGTAAGATCAATGAATTCTTCATTGCAAATACCTTTTTAAAACAACATAAAAGACTATACACATGGATCTCACCAGATGGAATACACAGAAATCAAATTGACAACATCTGTTGAAAGAGACAGTGGAAAAGCTTCATACCAAGGCCAGGGGCAGACTGTGGAAAAGACCACCAATTGTTCATATACAAGTTCAGGCTGAAGCTGAAGAATATTAAAAACAAGATCAAAATATGATCTTGGATATATTCCATCTGAATTTAAAGATCATCTGAAGGACAGATTTGATGCATTAGACACTAATGACAGAAAACCAGAAGAGTTGTGGGATGACATCAAAAGGAAAGGACATTTAGACAAGAGGGAAGGCAAAGAGCAAAATGGATGTCAGAAGAGACCCTGAAACTTGCTTTCCAGCGTAGAGATGCTAAAGCGAATGGAAGAAGTGAGGAGGCACAAGAACTGAATAGAAAATGTCAAAAGGCAGCTCAAGAAGACAAAGTCAAATATAATGAAATGTACAAAGACCTGGAGTTAGAAAACCAAAAGGGAAGAACACACTCAGCATTTCTCAAGTTGGGGAAACCGAAGAAAAAATTCAAACCTCGACTTGTAGTACTGAAGGCAATAACTTGTGGGCAAATTATTGAATATTGCAGAAAGCATCAAAAAAAGATGGAAGGAATACACTGAGTCACTGTGCCAAAAAGAAATGGTTGATGTTCAATCATTTCAAGAGGTATCATATGATCAAGACCCAATGATTCTGAAGGAATAAGTCCAATGTGGATTGAAGGCATTGGCAAAGAACAAGGCTCCAGGAATTGATGGAATACAAATAGAAATCTTTCAATAAATTGATGCAGCATTGGAGGCACTCACTCATCTATGCTAAGAAATGTAGATAACAACTACCTAGCCAACCGACCGAAAGATACCCGTATTTGTGCTTGTTACAAAGGCAGGTGACCCAGTGAAATACAGAAATCATCAGACAATATCATTGATATCCCAAAAAAGTAAAGTTTTACTAAAGGTAATACAAACAACTGAGGACTCATGGAAAGAGCAAGGCTGTGTGCTCTTGGCCAGGAGGCAGGCTTGCAGAATGTGCTCTTGGATTGCTTAAATGATTATATATTCCTGAGTGGTTTTTCACAAAAATCCCAGAGGGAATAAAAGCAAATATTATTGGATAATGATGCATGGAGGGGACTGTAATTGCAATAACATAAAATGAGATAGGATAAGTGCAAACCAATGTTCTCCCATGTAAATTATACCTCAATGCACAATAAAAGCTTTTTGTTGTTGTTGTTGTTAAAAAAAAAAAAGGTAATACAGAAACAGCTGCAAGCATACATTGGCAGAGAATTTCCAGAGGTTCAAGCCAGTTTCAGAAGAAGACGTGGAATGAGGGATATCATTGCTGAGGTCAGATGGATCTTGGCTGAAAGCAGAGAATACCAGAAAGAGGATTACCTGCATTTTATTGACAACTCAAAGGCTTTGGATTGTGTGGATCATGACAAGCTATATACAACATTGTGAAAAATGAGTATTTCCGAACACTTAATTGTGCTCATGAGGAGCCTGTACATAGACCAAGAGGCAGTTGTTCAAACAGGACAGGGGAGCATCAAACGGTTTAAAGTTAGGTAAGGTGTGCGCCAGTGTTGTATTCTTTCACCATACTTATTCAGTAATCTGAGAAGCTGGATTATATGAAGAAAAACTTGGCACTAGGATTGAAGGAAGACTCATGAATAACCTACAATATGCAGATGACACAATCTTGCTTGCTGATAGCAAAGCAGACTTAAAATAATTACTGATGAAGATCAAGGACCACAGCCTTTGGTATGGGTTGCATCTCAACGTAAAGAAAGAAAACAAAACAAAAAACACTCGCTACTCGACAAATAAACAGCATCAAGATAAATGTAGAAAAGACTGAAGTTGTCAAAGACTTCATTTTACTCAAATCAACCATCAACACTCATGGAAGCAGCAGTCAAGAAATCAAACGACGTATCGCACTGGGCAAATCTGTTGCACAGGACCTCTTTAAAAGTGTCAAAGAGCAAAGATGTCAGTTTGAAGACTAAGGTGCCCCTGACCCAAGCCATGTTATTTTCAATAACCTCATAAGGGAGACCATAGAAGAATTGATGCATTTGAGTTATGGTGTTGGAGGAGAATATTGAAAGTACCTTGGACTGCCGAAAGAACAAATCACTCTGTGTTGGAAGAAGTGCAGCCACATTGCTCCTTGGAAGCCAGGATGGCCAGACTTCGTCTCTCCTACTTTGGATATATTGTCAGGCGGGATCAGTTCCTGGAGAAGGATAACAGGTTTGGTAAAGTGTTTGGTAGCGTAGTGGTTACGAATCGGGCTGCGAACCTTAAGGTCAGCAGTTCGAAACTACCAGCCGCTCCTCGGGAGAAAGATGAGGCTTTCTACTCCCGTAAAGATTTACACCCTTGGAAACCCTGTACAGGGTCGCTATGGGTCGGAACCGACTCGACGGCACTTAACAACAACAACAACAGGGTCAGAGAAAAAGAGGAAGACTCCCAGTGAGATGGATTGGCAAAGTAGCAGCAGCAGTGTGCTCAGGTGTATCAATGATTCGTGATGTTGGCCCAGGACCTGGAAGTATATTCATCTATTGTGCATAGAGTCACTATGAGTCGGTGTCAGCTTGATGGCACCTAAAAACAACAACAATGAATAATGCTTCTATAAACATTTATATACAGATATTTGTATAATAAGTTTTCATTTCTCTTTGGTAAATAGCTAGGAATAGGATTTCTAGACCATATGGTAATTTATGTTTAAACAGATAAGAAACTGACAAAAAAATTTTCCCAAAGTGATTGTACCATTTTATATACCCATCAACACTTGGTAGAGGATTTTTTAAATTTTAATTAAACCATTCTTATGGGTATGAAATAGTATGTAATAGCATCTCATTGTGGTTTCAATTTTTATTTCCTTTGTGACTAACAATGTTAACCATTTCTTCATGGGCTTATTAGTCACTCATATATACTCTTTGATATAGTACCTGTTCAGATTTTCAGCTCATTGTGTTAGTTAAGGTTTGTGTCAACTTGACTGGGCTAGGTTTCTCAATGGTTTGGCAGTTGAGATGTAGCTATACCCCGTGATGTGATTTTATGTAATCAACCAATAAAAGGATTATGGGTGGTATGTTGTTGTAGTTGTTAAGTGCTGTTAAGTCTGTTGTTGTTGTTGTCAGGTGCCATCGAGTCAGAACCAACTCATAACGACCCCATGCATAGCAGAATGAAACAATGTCCGATCCTGAACCAACCTCACTACCGCTGCCACACTTGAGTCCATCAATGCTGCCACCTGGCCGATCCATCTCGTTAGGGGTCTTCCTTTTTTTCTCTGACCCTCCATCTTACCACCATTAAGTCTACACCATATTTAATCCCACCACCACCCTGATCCAATTTACAGGAGATTTCCAAGGGTGTGACACACAATACCTTTTACCTTACCGATATAAAAAGGAGAGAGACTTGAGCAAAGAAAAAGGAACCTACTATCACCAAGACAAAAAGCTGGAAGTGGAGTGTGTTCTTTGGACCTAGGGTCTGTGTAATATGAAGCTCTTAGATTCAGGAGAAGATTGATGCCAAGATGCATGGAGATCTCCAAGGAATAAGGGGGCTACAGATGCTAAAAGGGGACAAGGACCTATCCCAGTGCTGACCAAGAGAAAACCTTCCCCAAGAACCAGCACTCTGAATTTGGACTTTTAGCCTTATAAACAGTGAGAGAGAAAAAAAATGTTTTCTTGTTAAAGCCATCTACTTGTGTTATTTCTGTTCTAGCAGCATTAGAAAACTAAGACACTCATTAAAAAGAAAATATTTTCTTTAAAACTTTTATCCTTAAAAATGCCTTCTTTTATTACTACATTTTAAGAAATCTTTTTATATTCTACTTACTTTTTATATCCATCAGGTTGTTGTTGTTGCTAAGTGCTGTTGAGTTGATTCCAATCCATAGCGACCCTGTATAGGGTTTCCAAGGAGCAGCTGATGAGCTTGAATCACCGACCTTGCAATTCAAATGAATTTTCAGTCTGATGCATAAGCCCACACCACCATACCAGGGCTCCATTCATCAAGTTGTTGTTGTTAGGTGCCATCGAGTTGGTACTGACTCATATGCACCCTATGCATAACAGAACGAAAACACTGCCCAGTCCTGGGCCAACCTCAAAATTGTTGCCATTCATGAGCCCATTGATGCTTCCCTTTTGCCAATCCATCTCTTTGGGGGTCTTCCTCTTTTTCTCTGACCCACCACCTTACCAAACATGGTATCCTTCTCCAGCAACTGGTCCCTCCTGACAATATGTTCGAAGTATGAGAGACTAAGTTTGGCCACCCTGGCCTCCAAGGAGCACTCTGTCTGTACTTTTTCCAACACAGATCTGTTGGTTCTTTTGGCAGCCCATGGCATGTTCAATATCATGCAAATAATTTTTTGTCTCAATCTGTCTTTTCATTTTCTTAATGAGAATTTTTAAAAGGGAAACATTTTTAATATTTGAAAAGTTCAACATATCAATTTTTCCTTTTAAGAATTGCACATTTTGTGTCACATCTGAAACATAGGAACTTGTTAACCCAATGTCACAAAGACTCATATGCATTCTAAAAAAATTTAAGTTTTACATTTAAATCAATGACCCATTTTGAGTTAATTTTTATCAAAGATGTCAGGTGTGGATTAGGTTCATTTTTTCTCATGTGGATCCAGTTGTTCAAGCACAATTTGTTGACAGGACTAACTTTTCTCTGTTGGATTTCCTTTGCACTGTTGTAAAAAAATCAAGGGTCATATTTATGAGGGTTTATTTATGAACTTGCTTTTACGTTCCATTCATCTATATGTCTGTTCTTTCATGAAAACCATACCTTTGACTGCTGTAGTTTAAAAAAAGATAGTGTGAGTTCTTCAATTCTCTTTTTTTTCAAAATTGTTTTGACTATCCTAGTTCCTATGCTTTTCCATAAAAATTTTAGAAGCCACATGTTAATATCTTCAAGAAATCCTGCTGGAATTTAGACTGGAATTGGGTTGAATTTATAGGTTAATTTGACATTTTAATATTTTGATTATTTTTGGAGACAGCTCTCTGACCCTGCAACAAATCCTTCACTAAAACATGATATTGTCTTATCTTGGCTAAGCTAATACAGATTTAAAATGAAATTATTTCTGAATAAGTTGGGTTGTTGCCGGTTATTGTTTGTTGTAGTGAATTACTTTCTACTATTGAGTTTTAGTGGTCTAAAGCGATGATCATTATTTTGTTTATTGTTTAGCTGTTATTAAAAAACAAGGGCAAATTTCCATTTAACTTTGAAACTAGCTAGATTTTCACATTGCTTAAGTATTAAAAGAATAATTTACTTATTTAACATTAACATTCCTTTTTATACATCATTTCTGGTTTTTATGAGTATACAGGGGAAAAAACCCTGATTTTAGAAATTAACAATAGTGGGTAAGAGACATATTTCAATGAAGAAACAAAACATCCTCTTGTACTTACCATACGCCTGGAGTAGGTTCACAATACCACTACTTGGTTTTGAAAATTCTAATATCAGAGGCATATTCAGAATATCTATTTTAAAAAATTGTACTTCATTATTATACAAAAAGATTATTTGACATTGCAGATGTCTTAGCTCTGAAAACAATATTTGTACCAGGTTTTTTAAAAAAATACTTTTTTTATGTTAACAGTTTCTTTAATAAACCATTTTATGGTTTTATTCAGAATACACTATAATATTTTTTAAATCTACGACAAGCAAATAAAGCAATAAAAAATTAGAAAGAGCGAAGTATTGTTTTTTCATTAAGCAACTAATGTTTGTCAGGCATTGTGCTAGATCCTGGAAACTTTTTTTTAAACTTGTGCACTCCTCAGTGTATCTTTCACCACCTTCGTGTTTTCCTTTGCTGATCTCTATGGTGGGAATTTAAAATACAAGAGCTTTATCCATTTAGAATCTACTGTGGAAATTAAACAAACACACACCTTGGGTAAATAAATTAAAAGGAAATCATGTCTTAAATACTATAGATAGGTAGTTAGCTGTCTTTGAGTCAACTCTGACTCACGGTGGTCTTATTATGTAACAGAATGAACTGCCTGGTCCTCCCTTATCCTCACAATCATTGGTGTTAGACTTGATCATTCTGGTCACTGTGCCAGCCCATCTCACTGAAGGTCTCTTATGCTCTCATTGACCCTTTACTTCACCCAACATGATGTCTTTTTCTAGCTATTGATCCCTCCTGATGGCATATCCAAAGCAAATGTGTCAGACAAAGTCCTGTTGGAATTTATAAGGTTTCCATTGGCTAATTTTGGAAGTAGGTAGCCAAGCCTTTCTTCCTATTCTCTTTTAGCCTGGAAGTTCTTCTGAAACCTATCCACCCTTGATGAAATATTTGAAATAACGGTGGCATTGCTTTCAGCATCACAGCAACACATAAGCCAGCACAACATTATTGTTGTTGTTAAGTGCCATCAAATCAGTTCTGATTCACAGTGTCCCTATATAAGATTTCTGTAGAGTGGCTAGTGGATTTGAACTGCCAACCTTGTGGTTCAAATTGACCTTGTAATCTAGTGCTTATCCTACTGACCTGCAGTGCACTCACTGTAGGATAAGCATTGGACCCCAAGGTTGGTTTGAACCACAAGGTCAGCAGTTCAAACTCACCAACCGTTCCCTGAAATCTCTATACAGGGTCATTAAAGAGTTGGAACCGATTTGACAGCACTTAACAACAACAACAACAACAATCACATGTGAAAGTGATGCAAGTGCCAATAAACTTCTGTTTGTAAAGACACTATTTTAGTCATGTTTTTGCTACATATACACTGAAGAGAGTCTCAATTTCATTCAATGGAAAACTTTAGCCTTTAAATCACATTGGATTCCAAACTACAGTGAGAATTAAGATGGCATCTTTCCTTCCCTCTCAGTTCCACAGTGAGAGAATGCTTTTGGAACCAAGGCATTCTCATCTGGTCAGATATTGCTTCAGGAGCTCAAGGAAATACCATCCAATGTTCTGTTTAGAATCTGAGCAAAAGCTAGACTTGACAGCAACTTAGACTTTAGCCTCATCAAGTGTGACTCCATCTGAGGGCTTAGCCTGGGGCAGTTTGTTGTTGTTGTTGTTAAGTACCGTGGAGTCGGTTCCGACTCATAGCGACCCTGTACAGGGTTTCTGAGGCTGTAAATCTTTACAGGAGCAGAAAGCCTCATCTTTCTCCTGTGGAGCAGCTGGTAGTTTCGAACTGCTGGCCTTAAGGTTCGCAGGCCGATTCGTAACCACTACGCTACCAGAGTTTACAACCTCAAAATCAATTAATCCTAAGATGTCTAATATCTGTCTTTCTCATTCTCTTAATCACAAAAATGAGTTGCACGCCCCCCTCAACATGTATATACTGTTTTTAAAGTATTGTGGTCATTTACTGCTCGGTTGTTGTTGTTAAGTACCATTGAGTGGGTTCTGACCCACAGTGACCCTGTATAGGATTTCCAAGGAGAGGCTGGTGAGTTTGAACTGCTAACCTTGTGATTCAAACTAACCTTGTGGTCCAGTGCTTATCCAACAGTGCCACTCCATCTAAGTCTATACAGTTCTGAAGGCAGTGTTTCCACTTCTCCAAGGATCTCCAGTGGCACTGTAGATAAGCACTGGACTGCTAACTGCAAGGTAAGCAGCTTAAATTCACCAATAGCTAAAAGAAAAATGGGGCTGTTTTCTCTTGTAAAGAGTTAAAATCTTGGAAGCCCTGATGTTGTTAAGTGCAGTCGAGACAGTTTGGGCTCATAGTGACCCTGTATAAGGTTTCCGAGGAGTGGTGGTTAGCAGTCTAGTGCTTATAGCGTCACACCAGGACTCCAATTCAGAGCAATTCTATTCTTTCCTATAGAGTCACAATGAGTGGGGCAAGATCTACAGAACTACGGGTCTGGGGTCACCACTAGGAAAAATGGGTCTGTCCAAAGACAGGGGGACAGAGTTGTCTTTCCAGTGGGCCTGAAGGGCAGAGCTGAAGCCCAGGGTTGAGGAGTCTTTACCCAGCATCCAGAGTGCATGGCCAACACCCAGGGTCTGGAGGGCAAGGTCATTTGCCTAGGTGGTCTCAGAGAAAGAAGATTATTTTCAAGCCTTGAGAGCTAACATAAATTATTCTGCTGGGTGTTTAACTTGCTTGCTGTTATTGTTGTTATGTGCCGTGGAGTCGGTTCCGACTCATAGCGACCCTGTACCTGGTTTTTGAGGCTGTAAATCTTTATGGGAGCAGAAAGATTCATCTTTCTTCCACGGAACAGCTGGTAGTTTCGAACTGCTGATCCTGAGGTTAGCAGTGCAATTCGTAACCCCTATGCTACCAGAGCTCTTTTTTAAACTTGCTTAGTACCTGTGATTTCTACTTTCCCTCCAACTGCTACAGTTTTTAATGGAAATGTCTACTATTGTACGTTGAAAGCAGATAACTTGTATTCTAGATTCACAGATGAAGAGAAAAACTTCCCTAGGTTGGAATTTGGACTTGGAAGACTGTAGGAATGATATGATGGGGTCAAGGTGTTTTGCATGTGGCAAGGACTTGAGTTTTGGGGGGTCAAAAGGTAGAACATCATATATTTTTAAATTGTGTTGCCCAAAATATGTGACACTTTAGCTGGGTTATAATTCTCAGTGGCTTGGCAGTTATGTAATGATGTAACATGGCAGTTATGTGATGTGATCTGATGTGATAAACCAATAAGAAATATAAGGGTGGACCACAACAATAACAACAACAAAGCAATACCCTGGTGTGGCACTGTGGATCAGCACTAAACTATGAACCACAAGGTCAGCAGTTCAAACCCACCAGCTGTTCCTTGGAAACCCTACACGGGTTAGAACTGAATCAATTGCACTTAATAACAACAACAGCAACATCCTTAATACCATCACAGTCCTGATCTGATGTAAGGTAGTTTTCCAGGGGTGTGACCTGCAACACCTTTTATCTTACAAGAGATAAAAGGAAAAAGAAGTGAGTTGAGCTTAGTGGTTACGAATTAGGCTGCTAACTTAAAGTTCAGCAGTTCGAAACTACCAGCTATTCTGTGGGAGAAAGATGGGGCTTTTGCTCCTGTAAAGATTTACAGCCTCAGAAACCCTGTGTATGGTTATGAGTTGGAACTGACTTCATAGTACTTAACAACAACAACATTAGTGTCAAGAAAGAGAAACAGAAGTAGCGGGCATTCTTTGGACCTGAGGTCTCTGCACTATGAAACTGCTAGATCCAGAGGAAGACTGATACCAACATGTGTAGGACCAAGAAAAAGACTCCATTCTGTTCATTAGCCTGAACACGTCCTCCTGTTCCAGGAACATGCTAAATCAGCTCATGCTGCCTTAGAATATCCTTTCACCCCTAGCAACAGCAAGAACTAGATAAGCAGTAGACAGGACAACCCAAGGCCAGATGCCAGATGTTTTCCTTATCCTAGCCTAAGAACAAAAGACCACCAGTACTGCCCAATTAAACTGTAACATCTCATGCTTTGCCAAATGTCAACCAATCCAAATATTGTAAATCTGAGAAACCCAAGCTTGTTTGAAAACTCTATAAAAACCCCGCAGACTGAGGGTTCGAGGCTCCATCCCTCATCTGCTGCCTCGGATGCAGGTGGAGTCCAAGCTTGGGCTTGAGTAACTGAGAGTTTGAGGCTCCATCCCTCATCCGCTGCGTCGGATGCAGGTGGGGTCCGAGCTGGAGCATGAATAAACAACACATTGTCAAATTAGTGTCGGCTCCTTGGTGGTCTTTGGGGACCCCGAATTCTGGGCATAACAGATGAAGGGAGATCTCCAAGGAATGCTGGACCGACACATGCTTAAAGGAAACAAGGACTTTTCTCCAGAGTCAACAAAGGAGAGAAAGAAAGCCTTTTTCTACAGAGAGCATTCTGAATTGGGACTTTCAGCCCCCTGAACTGAAAACCACCACTCCTATGTCAATTTGTCATACTGTGGTGGCTTGTGTGTTATTGTAATGCTGAAAGCTTTATTACTGGAATTAAAAAATCCAATAGGGTCACCCATGGTGGACAGGTGTCAGCAGAGCTTCTGGACTAAGACAAACTAGGAAGAAAGAGAGGCAGACCACTTCTGAATGCTTGGTGGTGGTGGTGGTGGTTATGTACCATGGAGTCTGTTCTGACTCAAGG
Source organism: Chrysochloris asiatica (assembly GCF_000296735.1). Classification (NCBI taxonomy): domain Eukaryota; kingdom Metazoa; phylum Chordata; class Mammalia; order Afrosoricida; family Chrysochloridae; genus Chrysochloris; species Chrysochloris asiatica. Next base: position 6,322,831 of record NW_006408595.1, read on the forward strand.
CGACCCTGTACAAGGTTTCTGGGGCTGTAAATCTTTACGGGAGCAGAAAGCCTCATCTTTCACTGAAAATCTTATAAAAACACATTGTCAAATATAGTGCCAGAAGATGAACTTCTTAGGTCAAAAGGTAACTCAAAATGCGACTAGGGAAGGTGTTCTATGTTTTCAGGCAAAGACAGGGGAAGCTTGAGTGTGAAGGAGGAGCAGTAATTTAGATGACTTACAAATTCTGGTTATGGATTACTTGGCTCATCCTAGCACACTCGATTGTTGGAGTTGCTTGTGGTATGTGCCCAGGCTGGGGCCTCAGTGTACACTTTGGAATGATCTCCAAAAGATCAGTGAGAGAGACAGACAAAGATACCAGGACTGAAGCCAGCACCTTAGGAGAGAGTGGGGAATACAAAATGATTCTTGTGGTTCTAAATGACTTAAAGATGGGAAAAGGAAAAGTGGCTGCCCAGTGCTCTCATGCTGCTGTTTCTGCCTACAAGCAAATTAAAAGAAGAAACCCTGAATTGCTTAAAGAATGGGAATACTGTGTCCAGCCCAAAGTGGTGGTCAAAACCCCTGGTAAAGAAGCACTGATTGAATTGTTGACCCATGTCAAGATGCTGGGTCTGAATGTAAGTTTAATTCAAGATGCTGAACATACTCAGATTGAACCAGGCTCTCAGACTGTCATAGGAACTGGGCAGGACCAGCAGATCTAATTGACAAAGTCATTGGTCGCTGAAAACTTTACTATGGAATTTTGCATAATGATGATGACCCCCCTCTACCATTGAGTCATGGTCTAACTCTGCTTTCTTCTCTCAAGTTCAACATTCTTAAATGAAAATAAAATCCATTCCCATGTGAAAAAAAATGTGACTAAGGAAGACTGCTTCCTCAAATTAGAGTTGACCTTAGTGATGTTGGTAGAGCTAAGTATTCAGGATCTTCATTTGCTGATGTGGAACAACTCAAAATGAGTAGAAACAGCTGCAAACATCCTTTAATAATTGGAACGTGGAATGCTGGAAGTATGAATCTAGGGAAATTGAAGGTTGTCAAAAATTAAATGGAGCACATAAAAATCAATATCCTAGACATTAGTGAGCTGAAATGGACTGGCATTGGCCATTTTGAATCAGACAATCATATAGTTTGCTATGCCAAGAATGAGAAATTTAAGAGGAATGGCATCACAATCATCACCTAAAAGAACATTTCAAGATCTAAAAGTACAATGCTGTCTGTGATAGGATAATATCCTACAAGGAAGATGGAGTCCTAGTGTGTCACTGTGGGTTAATGCACTAGACTGCAAGGCCGCTTTGAACCTCAAGGGTGGAAGTTCAAGCTCAACAGCTACTCCTTGGAAACCCTATACAGGGTCACTATGAGTCAGTACTGACTCGATGGCACTTAACAACAACAAGGAGACTCATTAGTATGACTTTTATACAAATTTATGGACCAACCACTAAAACCAGTGAAGATGAAATTGAAGAATTCTGCCAATTTCTTCAGTCTGAAATTGGTCAAACATGCAACCAAGATGCATTGATAATTATTGGTGATTGGAATGGGAAAGTTGTAAACGAAGAGGTAGGATAGATAGCTAAAAATATGGTCATGATATAAACAATGCTGGAGATCACATAAGCAAGGTTGGCAGTTCAAACTTACCAGTTGCTCCTTGGATACTCCATACAGGGTCGTTAAGAGTAGGAACTGACTCTATAGCACCTAACAACAATGACTTATTCATTACAATTACCTTTTTTTCAACAACATAGGAAGTGACTATGATACACATCACCAGAAGGAATACACAGGAATCTCTGGTAGTATAATAGTTACGAATCTGGCTGCTAATCTGACGGTCAGCAGTTTGAAACTACCAGCTGTTCCACAGGAGAAAGATGAGGCTTTCTGCTCTTGTAAAGATTTGTAGCCTCGGAAACCCTATGCAGGGTTGCTATGAGTCAGAACCAACTTTATGGCACCTAACAACAACAACATGAGAAGAGACAATGGAGAAGCTCAGTATCACCAACTAAAACAAGCCAGGGGCTGACTGTGAAACTGACCATCAATTGCTCATATGCAAGCTCAGACTGAAGCTGAAGAAAATAATATCAAGTCCATGGGATCCAAAATATAACCTTAAGTATTTCTCACCTGAATTTAGAGACTATCGTAAGAACAGATTTAATGCATTAGGCACTAATGACCAAAGACCAGATTTGTGAGATGACATTAAGAACATCATAGATGAAAAAAGCAAACAGTCAATAAATAGGCAGGAAAAAAAGAAAATACCAAAGTGTTTGTCAGAAGAGACTCTTAATCTTGCTCCAGAGTGTAAAAAAGCTAAAGCTAATGGAAGAAATGAAGAAGTAAAAGAGCTGAATAGAAAATCTCAAAAGGCAGTTTGAGAAAACAAAGTCAAATATTATAATGAAATGTGCAAAGACCTGAAGTTAACGAACCAAAGGAAGAGCATGCTCAGCATATCTCAAGTTGAAAGAACTGAAGAAAAAATTCGAGCCCTGGGTTGCAGTATTGAATGACCCTGGAAATGTCAAAAGAAGATGGAAGGAGTACACAGAATCACTGTACCAAAAAGAATTGGTTGGTGTTCAGCCATTTCAAGAGATACTGTATGATCAAGAACTGATGGTACTAAAGGAAGATGTCCAAGCAGCACTGAAGACATTGGTGAAAAACAAGACTTGAGGGATTGATGGAATACAAATTGAAATCTGTCGACCAACTGATCACTAGAGGTTATCACTCATCTATGTCCAGAAATTTGCGACAGTTACCTGGCCAACCAACTGGAAGAGGTTCATATTTGTGCCTATTCCAAAGAAAGGTGACCCAATAGAATGCAGAATTGATTGAATAATATCATTAATATCACATGCAAACAAAATTCTGCTGAAGATAATTTTTAAATGATGGCAATGGTACATCTACAGGGAACGTCAGAGAGTCAACCCAGATTCAGAAGAGGATATGGAACAAGGTATATCATTGCTAATGTCAAATGGATCTTGACTGAAAGTAGAGAATACCAGAATGTTGTTAACTTGTGCTTTATTGACTATGCAAAGACATTCAACTGTGTGGATCATAACAAACTATGGGTGACAGTGTGAAGAATGGGTAATCCAGAACACTTAATTCTGGAAACTGTGCTCATAAGGAACCTGTACAGAGAAAACAAGATAGTCATTAGAACATAACAAGGAGATACAGAATTGTTTGAAATCCAGAAAAGTGTGCATCAGCGTTGTATTATTTTACCATACTCATTTAATCTGTATGCTGAATAGATAATCTTAGAAGCTAGACTACATGAAAAAGAGCATGGCATCAGGATTGGAGGGAGACTCATTAACAACTGTGATATGCAGATGATACAACCTTGCTTTCCAAAAGTGAAGAGAACTTGAAATATTGGCTGATGAGGATCAAAGACTACATCCTTCAGAATATAAAAAATATAAAGAAAATGAAAATTAGTGGTATCCTGATAAATGGAGAAAAGATTAAAGTTGTCAAAGACTTCAATTTTCTTGGACCCACAATCAATGCTCATGGAAGCAGCAGTCGAGAAATCAAATGACATACTGCGTTAGGCAAATCTGATGCAAAAACACTCTTTAAAGTGTTCAAGAACAAAAATGTCAGTTTGAAGACTAAGGTGTACCTGACCCAAGCCATTGTCTTTTCAGTATATACCTTACATGCATGGGTAAGTTGGACAACGAATAAGGAAGATTGTATTTGAATCAATGCATTTGAATTATAGTACTGAAGAAGAATATTGAAAGTACCATGGACTAAGAACAAACAAAGCTGTTTTAGAAGAAGTACAATGAGAATGCTCCTTGGAAGTGTCTCTTGTACTCTGGACATGTTATCTGGAGGAACTAGTCCCTGGAGAAGGACATTGTGCTTGGAAAAATGGAGGGTCAGAGAAAAAAGATGGATTGAAACAGTGTCAGCAGCAATGTGCTCAAACATAATAATTGTAGAATGATGCAGGACTGGGCAATGTTTTCTTCTGTTGTTCATAAGTTGCTTTGAGTCAGATCATGGCACCTAACAGCAACAACAAAGCCATGAGAGAATAAATTTCTCTGGAAGCCATCCACTGGTGGCATTCTGTTATAGCAGCACTAGATAACTAAGACTACTAACTCAAAAGTGTGTTCTTTTGAGTCTACCTAGAGGCACCTTAGAAGAAAGGCCTAGCAATTTACTTCTGAAATATCAGTCATTGAAAATCCTTTGAAGTACAATTCTCCTCTGATACATACAGGGTCGGCATGGATGAGAATTGACTTGACTGCAGTTGGTTTTTAGTGGTGATTATACATTTACTTTTAGTGTAACTGGTTGTTAGATAGAAAGTTTTGAACAAGACCATTTGTTGTTGTTGTCAGGTGCCATCGAGTCGGAACCGACTCATAGCGACTCCATGCACAGCAGAACGAAACAATGTTCGATCCTGGGCCAACCTCACCACCGCTGCCACCCCCGAGTCCATCAATGATGCCACCTGGCCGATCCATCTCGTTGGAGGTCTTCCTCTTTTTCTCTGACCCTCCACCCTACCCAGCATGACATCCTTCTCCAACGATTGTTTCCTCCGGACTACATGTCCAAAGTAGGAGAGACGAAGCTTAGCCATCCTGGCCTCCAAGGAGCACTCTGGCTGCACTTCTTCCAAAACAGATCTATTGGTTCTTTTGGCAGTCCATGGCACCCTCAGTATTCTCCTCCAACACCACAACTCAAAGGCATCAATTCTTCTACGATCCTCTTTATTCACTGTCCAGCTTTCGCATCCATATGAGGCTATTGAAAACACAATGGCCTGGGTCAGGCGCACCCTAGTCCTCAAGCTGAACAAGACCATAAGAATGTAGAAATCAAATACCAAAGTAAAGAAACAGACCAATATATAGTTTTCAAAGCAGGAAGTTGAGAATCTGTTAAAAAAAAAAAAAAATGAAACAAAAAACATACCTACAATAAAGATACAAATGGGTTAAGAACATTGAGGAGGAAGAAAATTTCTGGAGGAGTTTCTTTGGACCAAGCTACTATTCTAATATTAATTCCATTCCTCTCTGAAACTCTTCTCTACCTCATTCACCTCAAGCCTAGACAGACTCCAAAGACCCCTGGCAGGGTTTGATATATGTTCCCTGGAGTTAGGAAAGAACATTGGACTAGTGTTGGACATGGGCCTGAGGAATCAAAAGATGTAAAGCTATGAGCCATTAACCTGAGGAATCATGGTGGAGCTAAAGAGAGTTGTTTCTACATTGAGAAGAAGGCCAAAGATGAATGGCTATCAGGGATGATATGTAGAGCCCTTGGAAGAATGAATACCAGTCAGTGGTATTCATTCTTTTTAATGTGAATTGGGTGAAGGTTTATAGAACATATCAGATTTCCATTCTATAGTTCATATTCATTTTGTTTCATGCCATTGATTGTAACCCCCACAATGTAGCATGATTTATTCCACTTCTCTGCATTTTCTGCTTCCATTTCTCCTTCTTTCCTAACTCTTCTGAACTTTGTTCTTGGGCAAATCCTGCCCTTTTGATCTCAAATGGTCGATGATTCTAAGGAGTGGGTACCTCCTTAGTTTTATTGTTTCCCTTATAGTTCATTGTTTACCTGAAAATTGAGCCATGGGAGTGAGTTGAGTTCCAGACCTGAAGAGTAGTTAAGGGTCATAGCCTTGGGAATTCCTTCAGTCTTTATCTAACCAGCAAGCCTGTTCTTTATGATTTTTGAGTTTTGTTCCACATTTTTCTCCCACTCTATCCAGAACCTTCTAATGTCATCTCTTTCAGAATAGGTAGTGATAGCTGGGCACCATCTAGTTCTTTTGGTCTCAAGGTCATGGAGGCTGATGTTTGTGTGGTCCATTAGCCCATTGGACTAATTGTTACCATATGTCTTTGATTTTCTTTCCTTTTCTTTTTTCCTCTGGTTAGGGAGAAACCAATAGTTGCACCGTGTATAGCCACTCATGTCATAAGATTTTAAGACCCCAGTCACTACTCATTAAAGTAGGATGTAGAGCACTGTCTTTGTGGATTATATTATGCTAATTGACCTTAGTATCCCCTAAGACCATGAGCTCAATAAGGGGATAATTTTTAACTGTTACTGTGGATAGGACTTCTGTCTAAGCACAAGAGGGCATCACACCCTCTCTCCTAAAGCAAGGTTTTAGTGAGCAATTATCAGAAAGAAAGAATCTAAAATGAAGCAGTAGTGGTCACTGAGGAATATGTATTTGTCACAGTACAGGTAATTGGAGAAATGTAACCATAGGCTCTACAAACACCTGTGTGAGAGACTCATCTAATAACAGCACTACTCAAGAGAGCATTTTCTGTGTTCACCTTTTCTTCCTTCTCTCTTTGTGACTCCACTATCAAAGGACCAGAAGCTACAATGGTCAAGTTGGGGAAAGAGAAAGAATGAGAGAATAGAAACTTTCCTCTTCCAGGTGTCAGGAGGCCTCCAGAAGCTGGCCCTAACTGTAGCAGAGGATTTAATTCTAAATCATTTTAGAGTTATGATTCTGATCAATTATTTTGTGACTTAAGGTGAACATACTAAAATCTCTACCACCAGTTGCTATTGAGTCCATTTTGATTCATGCATTACAGAGTAGAACATCCCTAAGACGTTCTTGGCTGTAGTGTTTACAGAAGCAAACTGTCAGGTTGTTCTTCCTCTGTGTCATTGGGTAGGTTCAAATTAACAACCTTAATGTTTGTAGATGAGCACAAACTATTTGCACCACCTAGGGACCTTAAGAGAGACCAAAAGAGTCATGGAAGCCTGATCTCAAGGCAGCAGAACAAATTCCTTTATTTTAACAAGTTTTTGAAGAAATTAACATGTGAAAATATCTCATCCAAAACCTGCAATTAGAACTGCAGAAGATTAATACTACATACATTGAAAGGGCAAAGGAGTAGACTCAAAGCAATGGAAGGCTGAATTAGTGAGCTTCAAGATAAATCTATCAATACTAGTATACTAGAAGAATAATCATAAAAAATAATGTAAAAATCCAAAAACAGCTTAAAATTTTATATGGGACACCATAAAGAAGAATAAATTACAGGTGCTTGGAATTCCAGAACAGGAAGAGACAACAAAAAGCACATAGAAAATTGTTGAAGAGTTACTGGAAAAAACTTCCCTCACATCATGAAAGATGAGAAGATAAGCAGAAAAGAAGCTGAACAAACCCCACACAAAATAAATCCCAAAAGAATATTGCCAAGTCATATTGTAATAAAACTTCCCAAAACCAAAGACAGGGAAAGAATCCTGAGAGCAGTTTGGGAAAAGCAAAAACTTACCTATGAAAGAGAACCAACAAAAATAAGCTCTGAATTCTCAGTAGAAGCCATGCAGGCAGGAAGGCAATGAGATGACATATATAAAATCTGAAAGAAAAAAATTGCCAGTCAAAAATCATATACCCAGCATATAATTTGACAGCAAAATTAGGACATTAATTAAAGGAATTTGTAATGACCAGACCAACTTCACAAAAAACACTAAAGGGTTTTCTTTGGACTGAGAACAAGTAAGAGCAGACAGTAACCTGCGATTAACATAAATGACAGAATCACCCAGAACTCACTCCAGATATAGAAGTATTTAAAGTAAAACAAACCTATAAGACAGAAAATAGGGAATCAAAGATATCAATTTATAATGAAGTCAGCTACAAAGCAAAAAGAGAGAATAGTGTAGATACAGAACTTTCAAATGTCAAGGAAGTCAAGTAGACTTTAAGATAAAACAGACTGTTTTAAATGGGGGAAAATTTTAAAAATTGCAGAGTAACCTCAAAGCAAATTATTGCGCCTTCACATCAAGATTTAAAATAGAGGAAACATCAGAAAGATTTAGCAAACATTAGCACAAAATACATAAAAATGAAAAGAAACCCCTCATAAAAAAATGAACTTAATGTGGACAGTTATATGGAACAAAGAAACCAACAGCACCACAAAGAAACACACAGCAAAATGACAGCAAGCAATTCAGACCTATTGATTATTACACTGAATGTGAATAGATTAAATGCACCAGACAAAAGACAGAGAATAGCAGAATGGATAAGAAAATAGGATTCTTCAATATGTTATCTACAAGAGACACATGTTACACATTAAAGACAAAAATAGACTGGAAATCAAAGCATGGAAAAAATATATCAAGCTAATGGCAATCAAAAATGAGCAGGGGTGACTATTTTAATCTCTGATAAAATAGTCTTAAAACAAAAACCAGGGCAAGAGACAAAGAAAGACATTATATAATGATTAAAAGGTCACTAGAACAAGAGGACATAACCATAATAAATATCCATGCCCCCAGTGAAAAAGCCTCAAAATACATAATCAAACTCTAATAGAACTGAAGAAAGAAATAGACAACTCTACAGTAACAGTAGTAGATTTTTAATACACTACTTTTGATGAAGGACAGAATACTAGAAAGAAAACAAGACATGGAAGAACAAAACCACACAGTTAACCAACTTGACCTTATAGAGCTATACAAAGCACTCAACCCAACAAAAGCACCATATACATTATTTTCCAGTGCTCCAGAATAGGTCAAATGTTAGATCACAAAGCAAATTTTACTAAATTTAAAAACATCAAAATACTACAAAGCACCTTCTAAAACAACAACACTATAAAATTAGAAATCCTATCAAGGGAGAAAAAAACAAATACATGGAAATTGAGCAACACCCTACTTAAAAGCTACTGGGTAATAGAGCAAGTAAAAAATGAAATAACGAAATTCCTTGAATCAAATGAGAGGAAAACTACACATACCAAAACCTTTGAGAGCAATTTATAGCAATAAATGCACACATCCAAAAAGAAGAAAGAACCAAAATCAACACCTTAACCCAACATTTCCAACAATTAGAAAAAGAACAGCAAATTAAGTCTAATGCCACCAGAAGAAAAGGAATAATAAAGGTTACAGCAGAAATAAATTCAATAGAAAACAGAGAAACAACAAAGAATCAACAAGAGAAGAAGCTGATTATTTGAAAGGGTTAATAGAATTGACAAACTATTTGCAAATCTAGCAAAACAGAAGGAGAAGATACAAATTGCCTGAGTAAGAATTCATATGGGTGACATCACAACAGCAATAAGAGAAATAAAGAGGATAATAACAGAATGCTATGAAGAATTGTACTCCAACAAATTTGAAATTCTATAAAAAATGGACAAATTTCTAGAAACACATGACCTACCTTAATTAACATAGACAGAAGTAGAAAACTTGAACAGGCCTATAACAAGAGAAGAAATTGATCAAGTCATTAAGGAATTCCAAACTAAAAAAAAGTCCAGGCCCAGATGGTTTTACTGGTGAATTCTATCAAACATTCAGAGAAGAGCTGACACCAATCTTACAAAGTATTCCATAATATAGAAAAACATGAGAAACTCCTGAATTCATTTTATGAAGCATGCATAACTCTGATACCAAAATGAGACAAATATATCACTAAAATAAGAAAATTATAGACCAATATCCCTCATGAGCAGAGATGCAAAAATCCTGAGCAAACTTCTAGCCAATAGAATCAAACAATGTATCAAAAGAACAATATACATCATTACAAAGTGGGATTCATACCAAATATGCAGGTATGCAGGAATGGATCAATATTAGAAAAACAATCAACAAAATCCACTACATAAATAAAACAAAGGGGAAAAAAATCACATGACAGTACCAATTAATGCAGAAATGGCATTTCTCAAAATCCAACACTCATTCCTGATAAAAACACTCAGCAAAATAGGAATACAAGTGAAATTCTTCAGCATAATTAAGGTCATATGTAGAAAACCAACAGCTAACATCACTCTTAAAGGTGAGAAACTGGGTGAAAAAACTGAAAGTGTTCCTCTTAAAAACAGAAACTAGACAAGGAAGCCCTTTGTGGGCTGCAGGTTAATGCGCTAAGATTGCAAGTTTGTTTTAAGCCACAAGCTTGGTTCCTTGGAAGCCGTATACAACATGGTCGCTATTAGTCGGAACCAACTGTACAGCAAACAACAACAAATTCAGCATTGTTCTGTAAATCTTAGCCAGAGCTATAACACAAGAAAGAGAAATTAAAGGCATCAAAATTGGCAAAGAAAATAAAACTCTATTTACAAATGATATGATCCTGTACTTAGAAAATCTTGAAGGCCCAGCAAGAAAATTATTGGTACTCATTAATAGATTTGGCAAAGTAACAAGGTACAAGATCAACATACAAAACTCAGTTGGATTCCTTTACACTAATAAAGAGAGCTCTGAAAACCAAATCAGGAAAGCAATATCACTTACAATAACACCCAAAAGATGAAATATTTGGAATAAATTTAACCAGAAAAACTAAAGACCTACACAAAGAAAACTACAAAGCACCACTACAAGCAACCAAAAGAGACTGCAGAAATGGAGAAAGGATTCCTGTTCATGGACAGGAAGATTTGCATTGTGAAAATGTCAACATTACTCAAAGCAATTTATAGATACAATGCAATCCCAATTCAGATTCCAACATCATTCTTTAAAGAGATGGAAAAACTGACCACTAAATTTATATGGAAATGAAAGAGACCCTGGATAAGCAAAACAGTATTAAAACAGAAGGCCACTCACTTCCTGATCTGAAAAACCTACTACGTAGTCACAGTAGTCAAAACAGCCTGGTACTGCTACAAGCAAAGATACATAGATCAATGGAACAGAACTGACAACTCAGAAGTAAATCCATCCACCAACGGTCAGTTCATCTTTGACAAAGGGCAAAAATGCAACAAATGGTATTGGCAAAACTGGAAATCCATTTGCACAAAAAAGAAACAAGAATCGTATTTTATACCATATACAAACATGAATTCAATGTGGATTAAAGGCATAAGTGTAAAACCTAGAAATATAAAGATCATCAATGAAAAATCAGGGCAAACACAGGGGCACAAATGTTACACATAGCATAAACACACTATCAAACAGAACTGAACACATGCAAACAGAAGATGAAATAGATGACAGGGACCTCCTAAAAATTAGATACTGATATGCATCAAAGGGTTTCACCAAAAGAGTAAATAGAGAACCCACAAACTTTGAAAAAATGTTCTACAATGACATATCAGACAAGGGACTACTCTCTAAAATTTATAGAACACTTCAACAAGAACACAAATAATCCAATTTTTAAATGGGCAGAAGACATGAACAGATACTTCACCAAAGAAACATTCGGGTGGCCAACATACATATAAAGAAATGCTCATTATCATTAGCCATTGTTGTTGCTGTTGTTAAGTGCTGTCGAGTTGGTTCAAACTCATAGAGAACTGGTATATGGTTTCCTAGGAGGAACTGATAGGTTTGAATTGCCACTAGAGAGAAGCAAATCAAAATAACAGTAAGTTATCTTCTCACCCCAGCAGCAATGTTGTTGTTAGGTGCCATTGAGTCGGTACCAACTCATAACGACCTTATGCACAGCAGAATGAAACACTGTCCAATCCTGGGCTAACCTCACTACTGTTGCCACGCTTGAGTCCATCGAGGCTGATGTCACTTGGCCAATCCATCTCATTGGGGGTCTTCCTCTTTTTCTCTGACCCTCTATCTTACCAAACATGATATCCTTCTCTAGGACTGGTCCCTCCTAACACTATGTCTGAAGTATGAGAGACGAAGTTTGGCCATCTTGGCCTCCAAGTAGCACTGTTTCTAATAAAAATCTATTGGTTCTTTTGGCAGCCCATGGTACTTGCAGTATTCTCCTCCAACACCATAACTCAAAAGCATCAATTCTTCTACAGTCTTCTTTATTCACTGTCCAGCTTTCGCATGCACATGAGGTTATTGAAAATACCATGGCTTGGGTCAGGCTCACCTTAGTCCTCAAGCTGACATCTTTGCTCTTCAACACTTCAAAAAGGTCTTATGCAGCAGAGTTTCCTAATGCATTATGTCATTTGATTTCCTGACTGCTGTTTCCGTGAGTGTTGATTGTTGATTCAAGAAGAATAGAGTCCTTGACAACTTCAGTCTTTTCTCCATTGATAAGAATGTTATTTATTGGTCCAGTGGTGAGGATTTTTGTTTTCTTGACATTGAGATGCAATCCATACTGAAGGCTGTGGTCCTTGATCTTCATCAGTAAATGTGTTAAGTCCTTTCTTCACTTTCAGCAAGCAAGGTTGTGTCATCTGCATATCACAAGTTGTTAATGAGTCTTCCTCCAATCCTGACGCCACGTTTTTCTTCATATAATCCAGATTCTCAGATTATTTGCTCAGCATACAGGTTGAATAAGTATGGTGAAAGAATACAATCTTGTCACACACCTTTTTCAATTTTAAACCATTCAGTGTTCCCATGTTCTATTAGAACAACTGCTTCTTGGTCCAGGTCCAGGTTCCTCATGAGCACAATTAAGAGTTCCGGAATACTCATACTTTGCAATGTTGTCCATAGCTTGTCATGATCCACACAATCGAAAGCCTTTGTGTAGTCAATAAAGCACAGGTAAACATCTTTCTGATATTCTCTGCTTTCAGCCAAGATCCATCGAAGATCCATTAATAGCAAAGTTCAAAACAACAGAAGACAAACGCTGCCAAGGGTGTGGAGAGACTGGAGCCTTCCTACATTGCTGCTGGGACTGTAAAATGGTGCAAGCAGTGTGGAAAACGTTATGGTGCTTTCTCAAAAAGTTGGAAATAGATATACCGTTTGACGCATGAATCCCTCTCTTTAGTATATATCTTCAAGAAATCAGAGCTGTGACACAACTAGACATATGCACACCCATGTTCACTGCAGCACTATTCACAATAGCAAAAAGCTGGAGACAGCCTAAATGCCCACCAACAGAAGAATGGTTAAACAAACTTTGGAACATACACACAATGGGATACTATGCAACCCTGAAGAATAACGATGAATCTGCAAAACATGGATGAACCTGGAGGACATTATGCTGAGTGAAACTAGTCAGTCACAAAAGAACAAATATTGTACGAGACCACTTCTGCAAAAGTTAAGAAAAAGTTTTCTTGATTAAAAAAACAATTCTATGATGGTTACAGGGGGGAGGATGGAAGGGAAAATTATTCACAGGCTAGAAGGAAGATAGATGTTAACCTGGGTGATGGGCAAGCCATATGTAAGAGTGATGTTGGCAGAGGAAAGATAAAGGTAGTGAGAGACTGAGAGACACAGGGAGGGATGCAAGAGTTAATGCGAATAGTATGATGATCTGTTCTGTAAACCTTCACTCAATTCACAATAAAAAGTTTTAAAAAACAGGCAAAACCAGCAAACACACTGTGATTGAGCTGATTTCTAGTGACCCTGTAGGATGGAGCAGAACTTCTCCATAAGGTTTCTAAGGCTGTGGATCTTTACAGAAGCAAACTGCTTCTTCTTTCTTCTGCAGACCTTTTGGTTTGCAGGTAAGTGCTTAACTACTGCACTACTAAGGCTCACCTTGTTATTGTTATTAAGTGCCATCGAGACAGTTCTGACTCTTAGCGACCCTATAGAGGGTTTCCAAGAAGTGCTTGGTGAGTGTGGTTCAAAACAACTTTTAAATCCAGTGCTTTATCCTACAGCACCACACCAGGACTCCATAGGCTGATTTCTCCCAACTCAGGAGGACTGGGTATGATCACCTTGTATCAGAGCTGGAATCATTGCGCAAAGGAAGGAATGATGGGAGAAAAGGTGTTTATCTACATCAGGCCCGAAGAGACCCCGCCTTTTGCTTTTCTAGATACAGTTGAATTTATTCTCCTGTGAGACAGCTGTGGACCCTGGAGGCTCAGTTTTATGGATACAGTGGTGGCTTGCATATTGTTGTGAGGCTGGAAGCTATGCCAGCCATATTTCAAATACCAGTCAGGTCACCCATGGTGGATAGATTTCAGCCATACCTTCAGACTGCGAAGAAAGGCCTGACAATATACTTCTGAAAATTAGCCAATGAAAACTGTATGGCTCACAACAGAACATTGCTTGATAGTGCTGGAAAATGAGCCCCCTAGGCTGCAAATAGACTTGAGCATGCCAGTGATCATGAAACAGCTCCAGACCAGACAACAGTTTGTTTAGTGGGAGAAGGATGAGGCTTTTTGCTCCATGAAGAGTTATAGTCTTGGAAACCCTAAATATGGTCGCTATGAGTTGGAATTAACTTGATGGTGGTAGGTTGGGTGGGCACACGGGGTCACCAACAAATGTCTGCAGAGCAATACAGCAGCATCCCCACATCTCTATGACGTGGACAGGCATCTTCACATCTACATGGTTGGCCCAATAGAGCATCTGACAACTTACTTCCAGCTGCCACACTTACCCAGGGATTTGCCCAGGATTACTTTCCCTCACAAACAGCGCTTCATATTTTTCTCTCTCAGAACTTTTTATTGTGAATTGAGTGAAGGTTTACAGAACAGATCATTAGTCCCACATTCAACAAATTATGCACTTCGTTTCATTACAATGATTGTAATTTACTCTATGTACTATCAGTTAAACGTATTTACCTCTAGTCTCTATGTTTTTCCCCTCAACGCTCCCTCCTGCCTGCTGCCCTGTAACCATCACAGAATATTTCATTTAGCAAGAAAATCTTCTTTATCTTTTTACAACAGTGGTCTCGTGAAATACTTGCCCTTTTGTTCACACTTTTCTTTGGCCTCTAGTTCCTGGACCCATAGATCTGGTTTTCATGTCTGGCCCCAGCCTTGCTGAAATTCAGTCTCTTCTAGAAGATTGGCCTAGCTCAATTTTCAGCCTCATTTAGTATCACCCACAGTTTCTGAATTGGTTGATCTATCTGTAGTCCTAGTAGGTCAAGAGCAAAGTGGCCAGGTTGGAACCTGATGCTGCCAATTGAATTATGTCCTTCAAAAATATATGTTAGTATAAGACGGCTGAAATAAAATGGTTTGGGTCACAGGCTCCTTGGTCCGCACACTGACACCTTTGCTACTGAACACCTTGAAGAGGTCTTGTACAGATTTGTCTATCACAGTATGTTGTTTGATTTCTTGACTGCTGCTTCCATGAGTGTTAACTGTACATTCAAACAAAATTAAGTCTTTGACAACTTCCATCTTTTCTCCATTTATCATTATGTTATTTAGTGGTTCAGTAGTGATGATTTTTATTTTCTTTACATTGAGGTGCAATCCATATCAGGGGCTGTGGTCTTTAACCATCAGTAAGTATTTTAAATCCTCTTCCCTTCCAGCAAGCAAGGTTGTATCTATCACCTGTACATCTCAAACTGTTAATAAGTTTCTATTTTCAGCCAAGATCCACCTGACATCAGCAATGTACCTACTCTCATATCCTCTTCTGAATCTGGCTTGAATATCTGGCAGTTTCCTATTAATGTACTGTTGCAAACATTTTAAAATTATCTTCAGCAAAATTTTACTCATATGCGACATTAAAAAAAAAAAATATATATATATATGTTAGAAGCCTAACCCCTATATATGTGGAATGGGACTTGAGTGGCTCAATGGTTAAGCACTCAACTGCTAACCAAAAGGTTGGTGGTTTGAACCTACCAAGTAGCTCTGAGGGAGAAAGAGCTTGTTATCAGTTTCTGTAAAGATTATAGCCAAGAAACCCCTGTGGAGCAGTTCTACTCTGTTATCTGGGGTTGCTATGAGTCAGAATTGACTTACTGGCACCCAATAACAACATACATGTAGATGCACTCCCTATAGGAATAGGGTTTTCTTTACTATGCTAATGAGTTCATATCAGTGGACAGTACGTCCTAACCAATCTCTTCTGAGATCCAAATGGAATAGATTAGGTACAGAAACAAGCAAGCAGAAACAGGGGAAGATATCTGTTACATGTTGTTGTTGTCAGGTGCCATCGAGTCGGAACCGACTCATAGCGACCCCATGCACAGCAGAACGAAACAATGTCCGATCCTGGGCCAACCTCACTACCGCTGCCACACTTGAGTGCATCAATGATGCCACCTGGCTGATCCATCTCGTTGGAGGTCTTCCTCTTTTTCTCTGACCCTCCATCCTACCCAGCATAACATCCTTCTCCAGCGATTGTTTCCTCCGGACAACATGTCCAAAGTAGGAGAGACGAAGTTTAGCCATCCTGGCCTCCAAGGAGCACTCTGGCTGCACTTCCTCCAAAACAGATTTATTGGTTCTTTTGGCAGTCCATGGCACTTTCAGTACTCTCCTCCAACACCACAACTCAAAGGCATCAATTCTTCTACGATCCTCCTTATTCACTGTCCAGCTTTCGCATCCATATGAGGCTATTGAAAACACAATGGCCTGGGTCAGGCGCACCCTAGTCCTCAAGCTGACATCTCTGCTCTTCAACACTTTAAAAAGTTCCTGTGCAGCAGATTTGCCCAGTGCAATACGTCGTCTGATCTCTTGACTGCTACTTCCGCGAGTGTTGATAGTTGATCCAAGAAGAATGAAGTCCTTGACAACTTCAATCTTTTCTCCATTGATAAGAATGTTGTTTATTGGTCCAGTGGTGAGAATTTTTGTTTTCTTGACATTTAGATGCAATCCATATCGAAGGCTGTGCTCTTATATGTTACATGGAGATCACCAAACAATCAAGGAGTGTCAGGTCTAGAGAAACTGAAAGCGATCTTGTTCCAGAGTCACTAGAGAGCCTTCTCCTAGAGCTGGCCCCTGGAATTTGGACTTCTAGCTTCCTGAACTGTTAGAAAATACATTTCTGTTCTTTAAAGCCCCTACTTGAGATCTTCCTGGTACAGCAACACCAGGAAACACCTGAGAGGGAAAGGGGCTCCTCTTTGCTTCTCCTAAATTCAGACCTCGCTTAGGACAGAGGACCAGCTGGTTTCTAGCATACCTGGGTAATGGCGACTGCTCTTTGCAAACTCAGAGACGACTCACCACTCCAGTCTTCCTTTTGATATTACCACCATCATGTGCATATCATCACTTCTCAACTGTTTTGGCTATAGAATCTTTTCTTTAAAAAATGAAATCCTACTTGAAACCTTGGTATATGAAGCAGACAAAGTCCAAGTGAATATGGGTTGGGTTGGAATACAGCCTCCTTACTGCCCCCTCTTCCCACTTCAGCAGCCCTGAAGGGGTGCAGTGATGTACCCAGGACCATTTGAAACCCAGTTTGAGAACCTCTGGGCAATTGGGTCCATCCATCCCTCATAACAGCCTCTGCTTTTGTTACCCTGAATTGGATATGGTATCTTTCTTACTACCAAAATGGTGTTTTCTGACACTAGCTTGTTTGCACAACGAAATGGTCAATAAGAAGGGAAACAAAACCCTGGAATAGGAGTCTCAGAAGTGTAGCGAGCCCTTTCAGGAGCTTGATGTATGAGATTGGATTACTGGCAGAATTGAAGAGAGCAACACCTTTAATCTTATGAAGTTGGTCTCCACCTTTGAGTGGGGCATCTCGGTTTCTGAATCCTCAAAATCCAACTGGAACGAGCATGAGATTTGGTTGCTATGCAATTCATACATCACCCTTGTTTCCTAAGATGGAGATTAAGTTTCTAGCAGAGCACTGATTTAGAAATTTTCCGGTTCCAATTAGCACTCTGGTTCAACCAAATTTTTAAAATTCTGTTCTGTTTTGATTTTGCTTTCTCAGTCTTGACTGAGCTGGGAAGAACTGGTATGAAGAACTGTTTTAAATATAGATGTCTCTAAAGGAGGGGAGTGTTTGATCTTGCAGTCCAGGAGCGGAGGACCCTGGAACCATCAAGGGAGAAGAGTGGAGCGTGGGACCCTATCCAGAGAAGCAGTGACACCAGAAATGGAGACAGGGTCAATGATGTGGAGAGACGGAGAGGCTAGGGACTCTAGAGTTGAGGAGAGAGAGGAGCTATGTGCTGGCGGCGGAGGGGGGTGGGAGGGGGCAGGCTTGCAGGATATGCCGTTTGGTTGTTTGAATGGGTATATATTCCTGAGTGCTTCGGTGTAGATAAAAAAACAAACCCAGAGGGAATGGAAGCAAATGTCATTGAATGATTATGTATGGAGGGGATTATAATCATTGTGATGAAACAAAATATGATAGGATGAGTGAAAACCTGATGTTCTCCCCTGTAAACTATCACTCAATTCACAATAAAAACTTTAAAAATGTATATAGATAGATGTTTTTTTAAATTTCTGTACTTCATCTTCACATTTTAATTCAGGATGAATATGCCATTATTCATGCACACCTTCTATGTTGTGCATGAATAATGAACTTCCCTTGGAACTCTGTACTATATTCCCACAGGCATCTCCAAAGTAAACTAATCTTTCCCTCAAATATATTTCTCCTATTGTTCTTCATAATAGCATGACCGTTTACCCAACTGTCCACATGGAAAATCCAGGATTCCTCTTAGACTCTTACCTCGCTGTTCCTTCCACATCCAATGAGATCCTACATCTCATCATGCTCAGATTTTTAACATATTTTGTATTCTAGCCATTCCTCTAATCTAGCACCTTTGACTCTATAATTTTACCTCTACATGATAAACTCCAGAAGGGCAGGGAGTATATCTCATTGCCCTCTGTAATTTTATCACTAGTAAGGAGCTCTGGTAGTATAGTGGTTACAAGTCGGGCTGCTAATCTCATGGTCAGCAGTTTGAAACTACCAGCGGTTCCGTAGGAGAAAGATGAGGCTTTCTGCTCCTGTGAAGATTTATAGCTTCGGAAACCCTATACAGGATTGCTATGAGTCAGAACCGATTCCATGACACATCACCACCACCACCACAGGTAGTAGAGTACTTGCTAATATGACTGATAGTAAAATTCTAATAGAATTATGTCATTCTTACACTTCAGTAAGTTTCAGTTACGTGTCTAAACTCCTCAGTATCATGTAAAAGCCCATTATTCAAATATGTAGACTTGTTTGTCTACATCTCAGATGCTTGTACATTCATTCTGCTTTTACAGATTTTCTGTTTCTTCCCTATTTTCCAGCGAATCATAAGAAGCTACTGTTTCTTATACTATCATCCTGTTTGCCAGCATTAGTGTCCCCTTTCTAATCCTTACAGTTGTTTCTATGCCTGAAGAGGCAGGGAAAACAGAAATTGACAATCATCTGGGTAAAGTTTATGAGCATTAATATATAAATATTATAACTTCCCCTTTGATTTTTTGCGGCTTTCCCCCTTTCTTTCCTATTTCTTAATTATGTGAAGGAATTCAAAAGGTATTATTCCTAAGGTTCCTGTTCATACATGCATGGGTTTGTTCCAAACAAAATGCTTAAAAACCTATCTCTGTAATCAGTGGATGTTTGCAGACAAGTTCTCTCTGTAATACACTTGTTGTTAAATGCCGTCCAGTTGGCTCAACTCATAGCGACCCTGTATAGGGTTTCTTAGGAGTAGCTAGTGAATTTGAACTGCTGACCTTGCAGTTCAAACTTACCTTGCAGTCCAGCTAATTAACCCATGGCGCCACACCAAAACTCTTTAGTCTCATTGTTGTTGTTGTTGTTGTTGTTATTAAGTGCCATGGAGTCTTTATTTGGCTGATAGCGACACCGTATTGTTTCTGAGGAGCTGCTGATGAGCTTGAACTGCCTACCTTGCAGTTCAAACTGACCTTGCAGTCCAGCACATTAACCTACAGCGCCACACCAGGATTCCCCTAGTCTCATTGTTGTTGTTTTGACGTGCCATCGAGTCGGTTCCAACCCATAGCGACCCTGTATAGGGTTTCCAAGGAGCAGCTGGTGAGCTTGAACTGCCGACCGTGTAGTTCAAATGCCTTTGCAATCTGGTGCATTAACCCACAGCACCCCACACCAGAACTCCTAGTCTCTTTAGGGCATCTTTAAAAAAAAAAAAAAAAGAGTACAATCTAAACAGTAGATTCCCGGGCGAATCTACTGGGCCAGTTAAATTCAAGGCAGAGAAGTCTGTTCATAGGTTATGCTGATCATTTTATAGGATTCTCAATGGATAATCTAGATAGATTTTCTCAAAGGACACAGGATGATCCTTGAGACATATTATGAGAAAGTTTTAAGAAAATTGAAAAATGCATTGTTGGGAGAAAGGTGGAGAAAGTTGTGCAGAGGAAATTTCTACCATTTCAATATACCTGCTCATCCTTCAAGAGCAACAATGGTTGTCCTGTGAAAATTTCATTGAGAAACCTGACCTCATGCCTTCCAGCCCTGACCTTGAGCCTTCAGACATCTTTTTGTTACTAAACTCAAAGAACATTGAAAAGGAAAACGATTTGAGTCCCTTGAGGATGACCAAACTACCATCTTTGTGTGGTGTAAATCAAAGAGCTCAGAATACTTTGAGGAAAGGTAGTTATTGTTGTGTGTTGTCAGTTGGTTCAAACTCATATTAGACCCTGTATAGTGTTTCCATATAGTGTTTCCAAGGAGCTTTGGTAGCGTAGTGGTTACAAATCGGGCTGTGCACCTTAAGGTCAGCAATTCGAAACTACCAGCTGATCCACGGGAGAAAGATGAGGATTTCTGCTCCCGTAAAGATTTATAGCCTCAGAAACCCTGTACAGGGTCACTATGAGTCAGAACCGACTCCACGGCACATACCAACAATAGTGTTTCCAAGAGTGGCTAGTGGGTTTGCATTGTCGACCTTGCAGTTACGAGTCCAGTGCTTATCCTACAGTGGGGAAAGGTTGTTGCTGTTGTCAGGTGCCATCGATTCAGAATCGACTCATAGCGACTCCATGCACAGCAGAACGAAACAATGTCCGATCCTGGGCCAACCTCACTACCGCTGCCACACTTGACACCATCAATGATGCCACCTGGCTGATCCATCTTGTTGGGGTTCTTCCTCTTTTTCTCTGACCCTCCACCTTACCCAGCATGACATCCTTCCCCAGCAACTGTTCTCTCCGGACAATATGTCCAAAGTATGAGAGACGAAGCTTAGCCATCCTGGCCTCCAAAGAGCACTCTGGCTTCACCTCTTCCAAAACAGATCTATTGGTTCTTTTGGCAGCCCATGGCACTTTCTAGGGGAAAGGTTAAAGAGATGGAAATACCACCTTTAGAAGTGTACAGAAATGATAGGTTCACATTTTGATATTTTTGTTTAATAAGGGTGTCTATGTTTATTAAAGGTGTCTATGATGTTGTATGGAGCTCTGGTAGCGTAGTGGTTATGAATCGGGCTGCGAACCTTAAGGTCAGTGGTTCGAAACTACCAGCCGCTCCGCAGGAGAAAGATGAGGCTTTCTACTCCTGTAAGGATTTACACCCTCGGAAACCCTGTACAGGGTCGCTATGGGTCGGAACCGACTCGACGGCACTTAACAACAACAACAATGATGTTGTAAGCAATACTTTTTAACTTACCCTGTTAATACAAAGAGCTGAGATTGCCAGAGAATATCCTTTAGACACTGATATATAATGACAAATTGTTGTTAAGTGGTTGTTCTTAAGTGCCATTGCGTCTGTTCCAACTCATAGTGCCCCTGTATAGGGTTTCCAAGGCTGCACATCTTTACCAGAACAGAAAGC
This sequence comes from Chrysochloris asiatica, assembly GCF_000296735.1. Lineage (NCBI taxonomy): Eukaryota > Metazoa > Chordata > Mammalia > Afrosoricida > Chrysochloridae > Chrysochloris > Chrysochloris asiatica. The sequence continues at coordinate 6,344,497 of NW_006408595.1, forward strand.
CTCATCTTTCTCCAGTAGAGCGGTTGGCAGATTCAAACTGCTGACCTGCTATTAGCAGCCCAATTTATAATCCACTTCGCTACCAGAGCTTCATAAACCAATACTTCTGGTTATTGTTAAATGCTGTCGAGTTGGTTCCTATTCAACCCTGTATAGGGTTTCCAAGAAGCAGCTGGTGGGTTTGAACAGCCAACCTTGTGGTTCCCAGTCTAGTGCTAAAATTAGAAAATGCTGCTCTCATTCACTCCATTTTCTGGCAGTTTCTCCAGCTCCTTTGTATCCTACCTTTTTATTATTACAGTCTCAAGCACAGAATGATAGGTGCAGAGCAGTGGATATAATCATACAAAAGATGTCCAGAAAAATCGTAATGCTTTTCCTTTCCTAGGTCACAGATTTTAGTGGGTAAATAAAGTGAAATCTGCTGATTCATTCTCACATGGGTGAGTTGTTCCTCCTACTCCCACATAGGTTGACTGAGATGGAAATATTATTTAAGTAATCATGCCAATGATGCTTTTAAAAACAGGCCAGTCCCAAGCTATTTGACATTTTACCCAAAGTAAAAAACAAAACAAAACCCAAAAAACTGCATTCATTGGAAACCCTCTTAGCAATTGAGCTGATTAGTCATCTGGAAACACCCTAAATGACTATACTTATAAGCTATACATTAACCTAGGTATGTATGAAGGTACCCACACAAGAGAAAAGCAAATAAGTCAATATGAGTAATCCATTAGAAGTTCCCAATTAGATTTAACTTTAAAATTTTAGGATTGAGATGAGTTAAAGGAAGAGAAATACAACAGAAGTAGCTTCCATTTGAACTGAGGTTTGTTTATCCTACTTATCTGAAGGAGAGCTAATTATCCCAGTGATCCCAAGAATGGCGATAAATGCTTTTCCCCATTTAGAAATAGACAAATGGCAGAACTCTTGCAAATGAGCTAATCCCTCAGTTAGTAAGTAACATGATACAAATAGGGCTGTGCTGTTTTAATGCTGATAGGTCATGTGACTTGAGTTGTTTCTTATTAGTAGGGATAGATTTACATCTATTCTCATGATTTCTGCCTCAGTGCCTGTTGCAACGACCTGAATGCATTTAAGAGGCAGAAGGATGAGGTTTGTATTTAGGGAACAAAACTCATATACCTCATTCGTAGGAGTTTGATCTTACGATCTGTCAGATGCCAGGTTCAGGGAATTGTGCCTTCAAAGCTGAAGAAGGAACATCTATATAAGCCTGTATATTCAAAAATAGAGGTTGCTACAGCATATTTTTGCTGGATTCCATAGAAACCCTTTTTGTGTGTGTGTGCTTTTTCTTAAGTTGGTTCTTGTAACCTGTTGTTGAGTCAGTTCCAACGCATAGTGACTTTGTATAGAGTTTCCAAGGATTGGCTGATGGGTTTGAGCCACCAACCTTGTGGTTTTAACAATTCATTGCTTATCCCACAGTGCCACACTAGGACTCCTCTTTTAACCTAAGCTAGCCTAAATCATCACCACCACCACTAGCCTAAATCATAACTCTTTTTGCTACTGTTGTTTAGTGCCTTCGAGTTGGTTCTGACTCATAGCAACCCTATTTTGTGGAGCAGAAAGCCTCATCGTTCTCTCATGGAGAGGCTGGTAGGCTCGAACCACTGACCTTGTAGTTCATAGTCTAGTGCTTATCCTATAGAGCCACTGTGTTCCCCAACTCTCTATTATGACTGCTTTTTCTATTTATTTTTACTAGTTTTTATTGTGGAGTTCCGTGATTTGTGCAAACGATTAAGCACTTCACTATTAGCTAAAAGGTTGGTGGTTCAAACCTACTCAGGTAACTCAGAAGACAGGGGTCCTGTAGAACAGTGATACCCGGCACAAGCGGGGTCGCCATGTGTCAAAATCAACTTGTTAGCAATTAATACGTTTTTTATTATATATATCTCCTTTGGGTGACTTGATTTCTGATCTTGGCCAATCTCTGCTTCTGTTTTTGTGTTCTTTTTCTAAATCCAGTTGACCTGCCTGTGCTCTCCTTTGTATCTGGTTTCAACTTTTGCCCTGCTTTTGTGTTAGCTCTTCCTTAACATTCTGTAGAAACTTTGATCCATCATACAATACAAGATTGGGAGAGCTTCCTTAGAGCAGTAGAAGTTGCTTTATCATAGGGTTGCTATGAGTCTGTATCGATTTAATAGCAATGGGTTTTGGTTTTTAGAACCTCCCATTTTCTAAAATGATTGTATTTGTAGGACATTTACTTGAAGATGTCTGAAAGTCTTGATTTATGACTCACAAGTAAGACATCTGTGATTGGGATAGAGAGAAAGTCACATTTCTTCCCTCAGGTTTGTAAAATAAAGCTAAGTGTCTATCAGAGAAAGTACTTGATTTGCTCAACTAATGTAAGATACAACATTCTTTAAAAAATAATTCAGAGTTATTATTCCACAAAATGAACACAAATTGATAGCTCTATTCATTAAAAGACAGAAACATAGGGAAGAAATTTCTGAAATTTTTCCCCTCAAGTAATGACCTATCTATGAATTTAAGTGATTTCTATAGTTTTCAGATTAAGTTTCAGGTAAGAACTCTAACTATTCAGATCAGCACTAAGGAGGACTACACTTCCCAAAGGTTACCTTGTCTTATAGGTTGTTATTGTTGTTAAGTTCCTCCAGTAGGTTCTGACTCATAGTGACCTTATATAGGGTTTCTGAGGCTATGAATCATTGTGGGAATAGAAAGCCTCATCTTTTATCCAAAGAGCAGCTGGTGGGTTTAAACCACCAGTCTTGTGGTTCGCAGTCCAGTGCTTACACCATAGAACCACTATGCTTCCATTTCTTTCTTTCTTTTTTTTTTTAAATTCCATTCCTTATTTTTTTAGGGGTTGTACACAAAAACACTCAGGATTATATAATAATTTAAACAACCTAAGGGCACATTCTGCAAACCTGCCTCTCAGCCACCAGCACAGAGCCTTTCTCTTTCCATGAGTCTAGAATCCTCAGGTGCTCTCTCTCTCATGTCCTCATGTTGCAAAACTTCTACCTTTACAGTCACAATTAATCATGATAACAATTATTCACTATTGAATCATGAGAATCTTATCCCCATCTCCTTTCATCAGACCCATCTAGACAAGATGAAAACTATTCAATGGGAATTCTACTTTCCCCCACACACTCTGAAGCTAAACTCCCTCTTGAAAACGTATAAGCCAGCCACTTCATCCCTTTATAGCTCCCCCCCCCCCCTTTTAGGTAGCTAATGTCTATGTTGCCCATCCCTGTCAACCTTGTGTACCAAGGGGGTGGGAGTGATCCTTGCTGTAAAGATTTGTTCCCTTTTTTGAGCGACTACATCCATAAGTATAGGTAAAGTTCATCAAATTGTAGTGGGTTATACTTCCCCCCCAGACTCTTCTTTCTTCTTCTAATCGAATTCTGATCAGCCAGCCATCGAAGCCAGGTCAAGTGGGTACTATCTGCAAGTATGAGTTTGCTTATGCATATCCCCTCACTTCATATCAGCTGGACGCTTCACTCTCCACTCTAGTCCTCTGTGGCCATGTCACTGCCTCAGGGCCCTGGAGTCCCCCGGTCTTGCCGTACTACTGG
>NW_006408595.1:6348219-6357033 GCF_000296735.1 Chrysochloris asiatica
TTTTAGGTAGCTAATGTCCTAGTTCTGGTAGTGTAGTGGTTATGAATAGGGCTGTAAACCTTAAGGTCAGCAGTTCGAAACTACCAGCTATTCCATGGGAGAAAGATGAGGCTTTCTGCTCGCGTAAAGATTTACAGCCTTGGAAACCCTGTAGAGGGTCGCTATGAGTCAGAACCAACTCCACGGTACATAACCAACCAATCAATGTCTTAGTTACCTGTCCCTATCAACCCCTGTGTACAGAAGGGCTATGTTTGATCCTTGATGTGAAGACCCCTTCTCTGTTGGCTGGTATTTTGAGCTACTACATCCGTAAGTATAGGTCAAGTTCATCAAATTGTAGCAATTTACAATTGTTTCCTTTATCAAATTTCTTTATCTTCCTCTATTCCAGTTCTGATCATCAATCCAAGGGGCTCTTGTGTGCCACTGAGTTGCTTCTGAGTCATAGCTCAGTTACCACTCAAAGCAACCCTGTATAGGATTTCCAAAGCTGTAAATTCTTCTGAAAGCAGAAAGTCTCATCTGTCTCCCACAGAGGGCCTGGTGCCATCAAATTGCTGACCTTATGGTTAGCAACCAACCTTTAACCCATGATGCTACCAGAGTTCCACTGACATACAGTAGGACATGAAGTTGTAGCTATTGTTGTTTTTAAACAAAATCCCCTATGTTAGTAGTCTCTGGAGACACCATGCCCAGTTGTCATAACAGTCCACACAGACAATGCTTTACATTCTACTTTGGTGAGTAGCATGTGGGATCTTGAAAACTCATGAGCAGTCATCTAAGATGCAACTATTGGTCTTTCCATGTGCAGAATAAAGAAGAGTGATAAGAATAGAAGAGGCTTGGAATCAATTAGTCTGAAGGACTACTGAAACCTGTGAACATCAATCTTAATGACTCTGAGACCTGAAGAACTACCACTACCATCTGCTCTGAAAGGGATCACATTAGAGGATCCCAGATAGAGTGAGGGGGAGTGGCGGACGCCATCCTGCCAAGGAATGGAATAGCGAGAAGCCTTATGCATGAAAAGTTCATTGTTTAGCACAGCGACAATGAAAGTCCCCTTGGTTGGCAAAGCCACAAGGGGTATTTTATGCAGGGGCCCCGTGGTTTCTAGCTTTTCCTTGGAAAAATTGTTTATTTCTGATTTCCTTATAAGAAGTTTTAGAAAAGTTTGCATAATCATTAGATACTTTTTAGTAGTAACAAAATATAAAATATATTTTAAACAAACTTCACATTATAATAGTTGCCTTTCACATTAACATTAACTTTCACACCATATTTAATCTTATGTAGTTATACAAATTGTTTTTTACCTTAGCAATAAGTTTTAACATTAGAGATAACCACGCTAGCTAAAGTTTTAACAATTCAAGCTTAAGATTGTAAGCAACATTCCATGTAGTTTTAGTCAAGGACATTAAGGCCTTTAGAAAGCAGCTTAAAAACAGTCAAGGGCAGTGGGACCTTAAGAACAGAAGTGAAAATTTGATTAGAGGTTTTGAGAAATTGTTAGTATAAGAGAATTACTGCTTTGTTCTTAACTATGAAACTTTAAGGTACGTTTATGTTCTTGTTTTTATTGTTAAATCCAATTATATGTATGACCAGTTATAGTAAAAATTATGTTTTTGATTGTAAGTTGTAATTAATGAATCTATAGAAAGTAATAGATGTTGGTAAAGTTAGAAGTTAAGATGTAGAACTTTGTTTAAAATTAACCTGACATTTTAAAGAGGATTAAAGAAAACAAATCAAGGCCAAACTAGACATTTTAGGGAGGATTAGAGAAAAACAAAATCACTTACAGAAGACAGACGTTATCAAGGTAGCTAAGGAGTATAGAGACGCAGGAATGTTTGATGATCTTGTGTTCCTCTTGTACCTTTGATGTAAGAATATAATACTTGATTGATTTGTAACTGCTTGTACGTGACTATTGTGAGATCATAGTATATTCTAAATGGTATATAAGAAGCAAAAATTTTAAGTAAAGAGAGAGTCATCATCACCATCATCTGCCTGAGACTCAAAACAACCCATTGACTACGTGTAATTGATTTCGCGGACTCCACGTCCCCCTTCGAGAGCCTCCTAATAATTTGTCAAGGCTGGTCCCCGGCAGTGGAGATGTGGAACAAAACTCAAAATTAGTAAAAAAAAAAAAAATCAGTGTTTACTGGTCAGAAAGAAACTGGAGGAACCTGAGACTATGACCCTTGACCACCCTTCAGGTCTGGAAAGGAACTCACCCTTTTGGCCCAATTTTCAGCCAAGCAGCAACACTAGTGAGGTGTGCTTACCATGGAATGCTCAATCCTTCAATATCAAAAGGGCAACATTTTCCAAGGGATAAAGTTGAGAAGGGATGGGAAGAAAGGTGGAATGCAAATAGGAACCACAGAGAAGAAGCTGGATAACTGTTGTTGCATGGAGGGGATTATAATCATTGAAATGAAACAAGGTGTATGATTTATTGAATGCAAAACTGATGAGCTTGTCTATAAGCCTTCACTCAAGTCACAATAAAAAGTTTTTTGTTTTATTGTTCTTAAATCCCTATGTTAGGTACAGAAATATAAAACTGAATTAAAATGCAAAAATTATATAGTGGCTGATATGATGATAATTGCATCTTACAGAACTGTTGGAAAAAGTGAGTGACCAAAAAAAGAAAAAAGAAATGTGGTATGCATCTTTAACTTTGCATTAATTAGAGTTTTAGGAAACTTTGATACAACCAAGGGGGGTGACTCAGAAGGAAAATAATGAAAATGAGGTGCTTCTAGCCTAAGAACTTGAACTTGAGTAAAACGGATGTTGTTTGGCTACTTCGGATTCTATTGTCTGGATTCTTGTCCTTGAAAGGTGGGATGTAGTTAATGCACATCTTGAGAGATAATCCATGAAAAAATAAATGTGCCTTTGTAATGTATAACATTTTTGCTTTGTGCTAGTGGAATTCTGTTTCCATATGGAAAGTTTGTTTTATGTAAATGAGATAACGCTTATAATTTATTTTAAAAGATGCTGTCAAAGAGAGTAAGCCTTTGCACAGAGTTTCTTTTGATAATTTCAACACAAAAAATACATGTATCTTTCATATTGAAATAAATTTTTCCTTGATATATGTGCTATTTGCATGCTAAATGTAATACATGATATACATTTATAATAGTTTCTAACACTAGAAAAAGATTCATCTTGTCATTTCACATCCCACTTGGATATTTTTATTTCTCTTCCTGATAATATATTAATCTACTTTGCAAGAGCTCATTTTTGGAATGTTTTTGATTAACTTGTTAACTGATAAAAATAATTGCCAATATAAGCTTTGCTTGTTGTAGTATTAGATAATCACATTTGGTTTCTAGTCACCCCTACCCCACATCAGAGCCCTCTCCTGTGTAATATATTTGTTGCATCTCACTCATATTCCAGATTCATAGTACACTTACTCAGTAAGCTCAGGCTTTTTGTTTGTGTTTTTTTTTTGCTTAGTTTATTTTAGCATAGTGGTTATGAATCAGGCTGCTAGCCTCAAGATTAGCAGTTTGAAACTATCAATTGTTCCATGGGAGAAAGATGAGGCTTTCTGCTCCTGTAAAGATTTACAGCCTCGGAAACCCCATACAGGGTCACTATGAGTCAGAATCACTCCACAGCACACCACCACCACCACCATTTAAAAAGCTAGCATATTGATTTATATTTTATAGGGGAATATTTTAGGGCCTAGGGGAGTGCATTGGTTACATATGATAAACACTGGACTGCAGATCACAAGGTTGGTGGTTCAAGCCAAGCTGTGGGAGAGAGATGAGGCTTTCTGCCCTTGCGAAGATTTAAAGCCGCAGAAACCCTATACCGGGTTGCTATGAGTCTGAACTGCACTACACAACTTAAGCCAAAACCCAAACCCACTGCCATCAAGTGAATTCCAGCTCACAGCCTTAAAGGACAACCCATTAGGTTTCTAGAAGTCTGAAAATCTTTAAGGACTCAAACTGCCACATCTTTCACCAAGGAGGTGCTGGTAGGTTCCAACTGCCAACCTTTTGGTTTGCTGCAGAGCACTTTAATTACTAAACTACCAGAATATCCTATTGAGCACTTGTTGTTGTTGTTGTTAAGTGCTGTCAAGTTGGTTCTGACTCATAACAACCCTGTATAGGGTTTCTGAAGCTTTAAATCTTTGTGGGAGCAGAAAGCCTCCATCTTTTCTCCTGTGGAGCGGCTGGTGGGCTTAACCCACCAACCTTGTGGCTTGCAGTCCAGTGCTCTGATTCATAGTGACCTTGTATATGGTTTCCAAAGAGCAGCAGGTGGGTTTGATCCGCCAACATTTCGGTTAGCAGTCCAGTCCTTTTATCCTTAGTCTTTTTGCTGTAATTAGTGCTTACAGGTGGCCAAATACAATACGTTGGTACAGATTTAAGAAACTTAAAATGAGTACAGACTTTGACAACTATGTTATATCTAGATTTAAATCAGTCACATTGAGAATTTGTCTGGGAATTTAGCCAAAAGAGGTTTTGCTGGAGTTTCATAAGATGAAATTATGGAATGAATCATCATCTCTCTGTCCTAATATTCAAGTGGAAAATTTTCAAAGGATATTTTAAAGGCAGAGATGGTTTGTAATTTGATTTATATGTGTCTATGGAATTTAACAATTCTTTATTCTCAAGTGGGATTGTGGAGCAGGAATACATTATTTGAAGGTACATGTTTGAGTTTATCAAACAAGAAGTGAGTGAAACAATGCAAGAACATAATGGTGCTTTCTGTTTAAAAGTAGGCTTTATAGGGGAATATTTTAGGGCTTAGGGTAGTGGATTCCCATTTTCTAGGCTAAACTATCATTTAGAGAATATAAAAACAAAAATACAGGTATCTTGGTGAGTAAACATTTTAAGCATCAGTTATCATGTTTTTTTTTGTTTGTTTTTAATTTTTGTTAATTGTGAATTGAGTCAAGATTTCTAGATGATCAGTTTCCCATTCAACAAAGCAGACAGTTCCTTTCATCTTAGTGATTGCAGTCCTCTCAAAGTAACGTCACTTATCCCACTTCCTCCCGGTGCTTCTTATTTCCATTCTTCCTTCTTTCACAACCCCTGTGAATTTTGCCCTTGGGTAAATGGTGCCCTTTTGATCTTGGATGGTTGACCATTCCTTGGTGAGTATATCTCATGAGTGTCTATCTATTGGCTGAAAATTGAGCTATGCAGAGGTGAGTTCAGTTCTAGACCTGAAGGGTGACCAAGGGCTCCACCAGTCATAAGCTGACTAGTAAACTTGGTCTTTTTTATGTAATGTTTTTGTTTTGACATTATAAGACAAATGCAAAATTTGTAAGAGCTTGTACAGCATCTACTACTACACCTAGAAAATATTTAAATCCAACTTTAGGACTCCTGACTTTTGCTATCAAGATAAAAATGAGTAGTATAAAAGACTAGTCCAGTAATAATTGCATCAGAGTTACTAGTTATTTTTCATGTATACTAGGATTTTTGGTTGACTAACCTTTTATACTAAGTTGATTTAATTTTTTCATTGTTAAAGTTTACCATAACCTCTGAGTATTAGTATCTGCATTTAACTGAAGTTGATTGTATTGTCCTTGTCTTCGTTTCTGGTGCTGCTATAATACTAATACCACAAGTAAATGTTTTTAAAGAACAGAAATTTATTTTCTCACAGTTTCAAAGGCTATGAATATAAACCTACTCAGTTATACTCAATTAACATAACAAAGAAAGCCTTATTTGCTAACATAATTATATCTACAGGTATATGGGTTAGAATTACAACACTAATTTTAGGAGGATACAATTTAATACAAATAGCCCTTAATAGTTATTTTTTAAAAAATACTTTTTACTGTGCTTTAGATAAAAGTTTACATAGCTTTTTTTTTTTTTTTAAAAGGCATTTAAAGAATTAGTAGTAAGGGAAAGCCCAAACGAACTCATGTACTTTTAATAAGATGTACTATTTAGACTGACTTGGCATAAACGTAAGCACTATCTAATATTACAGGTATAAAATGCTGTAATATAATAGCTTGTAAATGCATTAACTTCTCTGTGACTCTGTTTCTTCATCTGTAAAATGGAATAAAATAACACCCCTTTTGGTTCTTGTGAGGATAAAATTAGAAAATATGTTTATAGTGCCTAGAATGGTACCTGAGCCCTGGTACCATAGTGGGTTAAGAGTTGGGTTGTTATCTTTAAGGTCAGCAGTTCAAAACTACCACATTCTGTGGGAGAAAGATGAAGCTTTCTGGTCCCATAAAGATTTGTAGCCTTGGAAACCCTATATAGGGACACTATGAGTCAGAACCAACTCCACAGCACACAATCACCAACCACCATCAGAATGGTACTTGGCATATTGTTAAATGCCATCAAGTCGATTCCGCTATACCCGTAGCTACCCTGTATAGGTTTCCAAGGAGCAGCTGGTGAGCTTGAACCACCGACCTTGCAGTTCAAATGACTTTGCAGTCTGACGCATTAACCCACAGCACCACACCAGGATTCCTATATGTTGTTGTTAAGTGCCGTCGAGTCGATTCCGACCCATAGCAACCCTGCGTAGGGTTTCCGAGGAGCGACTGGTGAGCTTGAATCGCCGACCTTGCAGTTCAAACGGCTTTGCAGTCTGGCGTATTAACCCAAAGCGCCTCACCAGGACTCTGGATTCCCATATAGTAAGCATTAAGTGTAAGATGTATGTTACCAGTAGCAATAGTAGCATATGGGAAAATAATGAGTTAGTGCATAGGTGGTGGTGATTGCCACCAAGTCGGTTCTGAGTCATAGTAACCCTGTATAGGGTTTCTGAGGCTGTAAATATTTTGAGAGTAGAAGGCCTCATCTTTCTCCTGCAAGAATGAATGGTAGATTCTAACTATTAACCTTGTGGTTAGCAACCCAGCTCGTGATCCACTACGCTACCAGGGTTACTTAATATATAGGTTGTTGTTGTTAAGTACCGTGGAGTCGGTTCCGACTCATAATAACTCAGCACAGGGTTTCCGAGGCTGTAAATCTTTATGGGAGCAGAAAACCTTCATCTTTCTCCCACGGAAAAGCTGGTAGTTTCGAACTGCGGACCTTGAGGTTAGCAGCCCAATTCGTAACCACTATGCTTCCAGATCTCCTTAGTATATGTTGTTGTTAAGTGCCGTCGAGTCGATTCTAACCCATAGCGACCCTGTATAGCGTTTCCGAGGAGTAGCTGGTGAGCTTGAACTGCCAACCTTGCAGTCCAAATTGCTTTTTAGTCAGGCGCATTAACCCACAGCGCCACACCAGGACTCGCTTTAGTATATGTTGTTGTTAAGTGCCGTCGAGTTGATTCCGACCCATAGCGACCCTGTACAGGGTTTCCGAGGCTGTACATCTTTACGGGAGCAGAAAGCCCCATCTTTCTTCCCGCGGAGCAGCTGGTAGTTTCGCACTGCTGAGCTTAAGGTTCGCAGACCGATTCGTAACCACTACACTACCAGAGCGCCTTAGTATATAGGTATATGAAAATAAATAAAGAACATATTGTGTTAGATGTACTAGAGTAGAATTTGAAGGAATTTTTTACATTTCCTAATCCTAATCCCCAAAAGGAGTCCTGATGTGGCGCTGTGGGTTAATGTGCTGGACTGCAAAATTGTTTGAACCTCAAGGTGGGCGGTTCAATCTCACCAGCCACTCCTCGGAAACACTATACAGGGTCGCTATAGGTTGGAATCTACTCGACAGCACTTAAGAACAACAACAATAACCCACAAACATTTTTTCTAAAGATAATTAGAAAACAGCTGCAACAGTACACTGATAGGGAACTGCCAGAGGTTCAAGCTGGATTCATACGAGGACTTGGAATGAAGGATATCATTGCTGACATCAGATGGATCTTGGCTGAAAGCAGAGAATACCAGAAAGATGTTTACTGATTATGCAAAGGCTTTTGACTGTGTGGATCATGACAAGCAATGGATAACATTGCAAAGAATGAGTATTGCAGAATACTTAATTGTGGTTGTGAGGATCCTGTGGTGGTGGTGGTTATGTGCTGTGGAGTCGGTTCCGACTCATAGCGACCCTGTACAGGGTTTCAGAAGATGTAAATCTTTACGGGAGCAGAAAGCCTCATCTTTGGAACAGCTGGTAGTTTCGAACTGCTGACCTTGAAGTTTGCAGCCCGATTCATAACCACGATGCTACCAGAGGATCCTATACAAAGACCAAAAGGCAGTTGTTGGAATAAAACAAGTAGACACTGAATGGTTTAAAATCAGAAAAGGTGTGTGCCAGGGCTGATTCAATACTTATTCAATCTGTATGCTGAACAAATAATCTAAGAAAATGGAATATATGAAGAAGAATGTGGTGTCAAGATTGTAGGAAGATTCATTAACAACCTACCATATATGCAGGTGATACAACCTTGCTTGATGAAAGTGAAGAGGACTTAAGATACTTAATGATGAAGATCAAAGACCACAACCTTCAGTGTGGGTTGCACCTCAATGTAAAGAAAGAAAACAACTATCTTCACCACTGGACCAATAAATAGCATCATGATAAATGCAGAAATGAGTCCTGGTGTGGCGCTGCAGGATAAGCACTGGACAGATTGGGAAAAGATTATATATATATATATATATATGTGTGTGTGTGTGTGTGTGTATATATATATATATGTTGTTGTTGTTAAGTGCCATCGAGTCGGTTCCGACCCATAGCGACCCTGTACAGGGTTTCCGAGGGTGTAAATCTTTAC
>NW_006408595.1:6357313-6377257 GCF_000296735.1 Chrysochloris asiatica
TGGACAGTGAATAAGGAAGACCGTAGAAGAATTGATGCCTTTGAGTTGTGGTGTTGGAGGAGAATACTAAAAGTGCCATGGACTGCCAAAAGAGCCAATAGATCTATTTTGGAAGAAGTGCAGCCGAAGTGCTCCTTGGAGGCCAGGATGGCTAAGCTTCGTCTCTCATAGTTTAGACATATTGTCAGGAAAGAACAGTTGCTGGAGAAGGATGTCATGCTGGGTAAGATGGAGCGTCAGAGAAAAAGAGGAAGACCCCCAACGAGATGGATTGGCCAGGTGGCAGCATTGATGGCGTCAAGTGTGGCGGCGATAGTGAGGCTGGCCCAGGATCGGACATTGTTTTGTTCTGCTGTGCAGGGGGTCGCTATGAGTCGGTTCCGATTTGATGGCACCTGACAACACAACAACATACATGAAAATGTCATCAGTATCATTGTTGTTAAGTTCCATCAAGTCAGTTCTGACTCATAGTGATTCTGTATAGGGTTTCTGAGAAGAAGCTGGTGAGCTTGACCCACTAACCTTGCAGTTCAAACCAATCTTGCAGTGCAGCACATTGACGCACAGCACCACACCAGGACTCCTTAGCATTAATTAGGAAGACACTAAACTTAAAACCATGAGATATCTGTGTACCCACAAGAATGAACGAAAAACACGGACTAAATAGCAAGTGTTAGGGAGAATGTGAAGAAGCTGGAACTCACGCATTTCTGGTGAGAATGCCAAATGGTGGAACCACTCTAGAAATAACTTTGGCAGTTTCTTAAAGTGTAAAAAGATAGATTTACCAAATTGTTGCTGCTAGATGGCATTGATTTGGTTTAGACTCATGGCAACCTTCTGTACAACAGAACAAAACACTGCCTAGTCCTGTGCTGTCCTTACTACAATTGTTATGTTCTAGCCCATTGTTGCAACCACTGTGTCAATCCATCTGTTGAGGATGTTCCTCTTTTGTGCTGACCCCCTACTTTACCAAGCATAATTTTTTTCTCCATGGACTGGTCCCTCCTGATGACACGTCTCAAGTACTTGAGACAAAACTGTGCTAACCTTGCTGCTAAGGAATAGTCTGACTGTATTTCTACCAAGACAGATTTGTTAGTTCTGTCATTGTATGGTACTTTCAATATTCTTTGCCAGCATTGTGCTTCCAATGCATCGATTCTTCTCTGGCCTTCCTTATTCATTGTCCAGCTTCCACATGCATATGAGGCCATTGAAAAGACAGACCATGGCTTTGGGCAATCACACTTTAGTCCTTAAACTGACGTCTTTGCTCTTGAATACATTAAGAGATGTTTTGTAGCAGATTAGCCTAATTCTACTTCCATGAGCATTGATTGTGGATCCAAACAAAATGAAGTCTGACAATTTCAGTCTTTTCTTTGTTTATCATGATGTTGTTTACTGGTGCAGTGATGAAAATTTTTGTTTTTTACGCTGAGGTTCAATTCATATTGAAAACTGCATTGTTTGATCTTCAAATCCTCTTCATTTTCAGCAAGCAAGTCTCTATCATCGGCACCTCACAGGTTACTAACGATCTTTCCTCCAATCCTGATGTTACATTTCTTCATGCAGCCCAGTTTCTCAGATTATTTGCTAGGCATACAGATTGAATAAGTATGTTGAAAAGATACGACCCTGACACACATCTTCCCTGATGTTAAACCATGCAGTACCCCCTTGTTCTGATTGAACAACTGCGTCATGGTCTATGTACAGGTTCTGCATGAGCACAATTAAGTATTCTGGAATTCCCAGTCTTCGAAATGTTATCCATAGTTTATTTTGAACCACATAGTTGAATGCCTTTGTATAGTCAGTAAAACATAAGTAAACATCTTTGTGGCATTGTCTGCTTTCAGCCAAGAACCACCTGATATCAATAATATCTCTCATTCCACATCCTCTTCTGAATATAGCTTGAATTTCAGTTATCAACAGGCAGCTCCCTGTTGCAGATCTACGGATATAACCATTCTTGCATTATTTCTAGCAAAATTTCACTTGTATCTGATTCTCATGGATTGAATTGTGTCCTCTCCAAAATATGTGCCAGCTTGGCTGGACCATGATTCTCAGTGATCTGGCAGTTAACATAATGATGTAATGATCTCCCGTGATGTGATCTGATGTGATAAATCAGTGAGAGGATTAGGGTGGAATGCAACACCTATAATCCCATCACTGCCTTGATCTGATGCAACATCTTTTATGTATAGGAGATAAAGGGAGAGAGAAGTGAGCAGAGATCAGAGAGATCAACAACCACCAAGAAAGAAGAGCCAGGAATGGAGTGTGTCCTTTGGACCTGGGGTCTGTGCACTGTGGAGTTTCTAGATCCACAGGAAGACTGATGCCAAGACAAATGGAGATCTCTACGGAAAGCTAGGTGTACAAAAATTGAAAAGAGACAAGAAGCTTTCACCAGGGCTGACAGAGAGGAAGAGAGCCAGCACTCTGAACTTCAAACAGTCTCCTCAACTGTGAAAGAACAAATTTTTGTTTGTTAAAATAATCCACTTGTGTTGTTGTTAGGTGCTCTCCAGTTGTCACTGACTCATAGCGACCTTATGCACAGCAGAACGAAACAATATCTGATCCTGGGCCAACCTCACTACTGCTGCCACAGTTGAGTCCATCAATGATGCCACCTGGCTGATCCATCTCATTGGGGGTCTTCCTCTTTTTCTCTGACCCTCCATCTTACCAAACATGATTTCCTTCTCCAGTGACTGTTCCCTCCTGACAATATGTCCAAAGTATAAGAGACGAAGTTAGGCCATCTTGGCCTCCAAGGAGCACTCTGGCTGCACTTCTTCCAAAACAGATCTATTGGGTTTTTTTTGGCAGCCCATGGCACTTTTAGTATTCTCCTTCAACACTATAATTCAAAGGCATCAATTCTTCTATGGTCTTCCTTATTCACTGTCCAGCTTTCGCATCCATATGAGGTTATTGAAAATACCATGGTGCACCTTAGTCCTCAAGCTGACATCTTTGCTCTTCAACAATTTTAAAAGGTCTTGTGCAGCAGATTTGACTAATGCAATATATCATCTGATCTCTTGACTGCTGCTTCCGTGATTGTTGATAGTTCATCCAAGAAGAATGAAGTCCTTGACAACTTCAATCTTTTCTCCATTGATAAGAATGTTATTTATTGGTCCAGTGGTGAGGATTTTTGTTTTCTTTACATTGAAATGTAATCCATACCGAAGGCTGTGCTCTTTGATCTTCATCAGTAAATGTTTTAAATCCTCTTCACTTTCAGCAAGCAAGGTTGTATCATCTGTATATTCCAGTTTGTTAATAAGTCTTCCTCCAATCCTGATGCCACGTTATTCTTCATAGAACCCAGCTTCTCAGATTATTTGCTCAGCATACAGGTTGAATAAGTATGGTAAAAGAATACAACCTTGTTGCACACCTTTTTAAATTTTAAAACATTCAGTGTTCCCATGTTCTGTTTGAACAACTGCTTCTTGGTCCAGGTATAGATTCATCATTGATGATATTGTTTGATAATTTTCATATTCTGTTGGGTCACCTTTCTTTGGAATGGGTACTAATATGTATCTCTTCCAGTTGGTTGGTCAGATAGTTGTCTTCCAAATGTCTTGGCATAGTCAAGTAAATGCTTCTTCCAGAGCTGCATCAGTTTGTTGAAATATTTCAATAGATTTTCTGTAAATTCCTGCAATTCTACTCCTAAATATTTGCTCAATAGAAATTAATATTATCCATACAAAGATTTGTTCACAAATGTCCATAGCAACATTATTCATATTAATCAAAATGTAGAAATAACCCAAATATGCATCAGCTAGTAAATGAAATAAACTAAATGTGGTATAGACATAGCAGGAGGCTTCAAAACGTTTATAGAAAAATGGAATTAAAAGATAATGGAATTTTCCCACAAAGTTTTTAAAACCTCCTTACACAATGGAATAATGTTTGACAATGAAAGTACTAATAAATGATACAATATGGATGAACTTTGAAAATGAGAGAAGGCAGAGACGAAGATCACATACTATATTATTACATCTATGTGACATTTCTGGAGTTCTGTTGTGGCCCTAGAGGATGAGCATTGAACTGCTAAGCACAAGGAAGTTGGTTCAAACCAACCAGACACTCCTCAGAAACCCTATTCAGAGTTGCTATGAGTCAGAACCAAAGGTCCAACAACACAACATGTAAAATTTCTAGAAATGGAAAAGCTGTAGAGGTGAAAAACAGGTCATTGATTGCTAGGGAATGTGTATTGAAAATGAGCAAAGGATTCCTTTTTGGAGAAATGTTCTCAAATTAGACAGTCTCACAAGTGTGTAAAAATTACTAAACATTTCACTGAATTGTACTTGTGAAATGAGTGAACTTTAAGGTATGTAAATTATATCTACTTCAACAAATTAGTTTAAAATTTTAAAGTAAAATAATGTATTTTAAAATCTAGCCAAAGTATTTTGTAATCTTGAAAGTTTACTTTGCAATTGAAGGCAGTAGTAAATGAATTCTCCAAACTAAGAAAGGAGGACAAATAGAACAAAAATAATTTTTTAAAAAGGCAAGAAACAGAACAAAGGAGACCATAAAACAGGGTGTAAGTAGGAAGCACATAGTATGATAGCAAAAGTACGTAACAATGAATCCCAGTGTGGTGCTGTAGGATAAGCACTGGATTGGTAACCAGAAGGTTGGCAGAGCAAACTCACCAGTGACTCTCATAAACACTATATAGGGTCTCTTTGAGTCGGAACCTACTCGATGGTAACATTCAAATATAAATAAGCTGTGTGCTTCTCCGTTCTAAATTCACCCTTTTTCCTGCTCTGTGAAAATGGATCTGGGCCTTTAAATATTTGTTCCTTTTCAATTGTTCCTTGGCTCTGGAAACTTCGTAAGTAGAGGGCGCTAGAGAGACATTGCAGGAAGACAGGAAGACGGGGGATTATACCTCAGGGTTCCACGGTGTTCGCTCTTTTGCATCATGTACAGTTTAGTTGAACCCAGATTCTGCAGTTTCCATGGCTGCCCCAGATTTGGATTACTACCACTCATGAATCTTCCACAGCACCAGGTTCCTGGCCAGCAGCACCCAGTAGTCAGCAACTTTCCACGAACCTCCCTTCTTGGGTGTTTTTCTAGACCTCCTCCATTGATGAACCTCCCTGTAAACAACTTTCCTGAGCAAACTAGAGAGAGGATTTCTGGTGAGTTTGAGGGAAGGGATTTCCAGCAAGTTTGATTTTTTTGCAGCATCTCAGAGACTTTTCCATCATCCTGTGAGTCATAACTGTAATCTCTCCAACAAGGTTTAATTTCAGCACTGGGGTGGGCATTGAGGGTGGGGGAAGGGAAGCAAGAAGGGCAGATACACTTTCATCCTTACATATTCCCTATCAATCGTAGAGGTAGGGGCTTCTCTTTATATACATCTTCTATATTTTTTAGAATTTTCCTTGTTTCATTCTGGCCGACCCTTTGCTATCCCAACCCTTATTACAGTTAATGATTGTTTCTACTATGTTTTAATTTAAACTGTCCAAATTATTGCGTGGTGTTTACCCTCTCCTGATTGTACCTAGTTGAATATATGGACTAAATACTGCAATTGGAAGACTGAAATATTCTGACTGAATTAAAAAAATTTTTTTCTTTTGTATGTAGCAGGCATATCCAAAACCTAAGGAGATAGAAAAATTGAAAGTAAAAAAATACAAACGTATGTACCACAGAATGACCAAAAGAAAGCTGATAAAGCTATTAAGGCAAAAATAATTATAGCTATTAAGACAGAGCTAGAGAGGACTTATGGTGTGGCGTTGCCGGTTAATATGGTAAACTGCAACGTCAGTGTGGGCCGTGAAGGCCAGCAGTTCTAACTCACAGTTGCTCCTTGGAAACCCTGTACAGGGTCGCTATGAGTCGGATCCCAACTCGATGGCACTTAACAACAACAACAACAAAGAAGAGTACTTTGTAATGATAAAATACTCAATCCACCAGGAAGACATGAAAAACTATAAATTTCTATGGTGACATTGCCTCAAGGACAAAAGTACAAAAACCAAATAGATTCATATTTAAAGTGGAAATTTTAACTCTTCTCTCTTCTTAATTGATAGAATAAAATCAATACTAAACACATTGCCTTTGCGTTGATTTTTACTCATAGCGACCCTGGGGGACAATGTAGAACAGACCCACAAGGTTTCCTGGTCTGTAATTTTCTTGGAAACAGAGCAGCTGGTGGATTTAAACCCCTAACTTTTTTTTTTTTTTAATGTTTTATTGTGAATTATGTGATAGTTTACATAGGAGAACATTAGTTTTACATTTATTCTATCGTATATGGTCTCATTGCCATGGTTACAAGCCCCTCCATGCAATCCTTCCCCCGTACCCCCCAGGTGTTCAGCACACAGTTGCTCTCCCTCTCTGGATTTAAAGTCTCCAGCTGCTCCATCGCTCCACGTCATCATCTCTGGCTCCATTTCAGGCATCACTGCTTGTCTGAGTAGGGTCCCGCTCTCTGCTCTTCTGCCTTGATGGTCCTAGGGACCTCCGCTCCTAGACTGAAAAGTTAATCACTCCCCTCCTTGCTATAAAACATCTACCTTTACATTTCCAACCCTCACAAACAGTCCTGATAACAATAATTCACTATTGTATCACAAGAGACCCGTCTGCATTTCATTGCATCAGCCCCCCCTAGTCAGATTGAATACTACTCACTGGAGATTCTACCTTCCTCCAGGCCCTCTGGCTCTAGGTTCCCTCTTGAAAGCTTGTAAGCCAGTCACTTCTTGTCTTTGTAGCACCCCGACCCCCATTTTGGGTAGCCAAAGTCCAAGTTGCCCATCCCTGTCTACTCTGTGTGTGGAGGGGGTGGGAATGATTCTTGCTATAAGGACTTGTTCCCTCTTTTGAGCTACTGCTTCCATAGGTGTAGGTCAAGTTCATCAAATTGTATGAGAATACTTTTTTTTTTTTTTCCTTCTTCTTTTTACTTCTGGTTGAGCTCTGATCATCCAGTCACTGAAGCCAGGATAAGTGGGTATTATCTGCAAGTGTGGGTGTTCTTATGCATATGCCCTCTCTTCTTATCAGCTGGATGCTTCACTCTCCACTCTAGTCCTCTGTGGCTATGTCACTGACTCTGGGCCCAAGAGTTCCCAGGTCTTGCCACACTGCTGGCTAACCAGGTCTTCACCCGAAAACTCCTAACTTTTTGATTAGCAGTTGTGTGCTTAACCATTGTGTCATCAGGGCTCCTAATTGATATGCTAAGCAAGAAAAAAAAATCAGCTCAATTTGAACAACATAGAATAAACTTGATTTATAGCATATAGAAAGTGCAGAATCCATAGTTTTTGAAAGATTACAAAGACCACTTATTAAAATTTACCATATGTTGTGCAATAGAGTCTAAATAAATTTCAAAAAGATTGAAATCATATATAAATTGTTTTTTTTTTGTCAAAATAAAATTAAGCTAGACATTGATCACAAAAGCAGAAAATATTCATACATTTGGAAATTTAGAAATACCCTACCAAAAATCCATGGATCAAAGAAGATATCTCAGTAACAATTAGATATCTTTTGAACAGAATGATAATAAACGTAGCTTATTAAAACTTGTGGAACGCTGCTAAAGTAGTGTTTAGAGATTATTTACAGGACATATAGTGTCATGGAGTTGGTTCCGACTCAGAGCGACCCTGTTTAAGGTTTCTGAGGCTATAAATCTTTACAGGAGCAGAAAACTTCATGTTTCTCCCATGGAACAGCTGGTAGTTTCTAACTGCTGACTACACACACATATATATTATCAGGAGGATCCAGTCTCTGGAGAAGGACATCATGCTTGGTAAAGTGGAGGTAAAAGAGAAAAAGAGGTAAACCCCTAAGGAGATGAATTGACACGGGGCCAGCAACAATGGGCTCATTTCCCCAATCCCTGGCAATTTGGAGTCCATTGTTGCTGCCACTGAGTACTTGTCTTATTGAGGGTCTTCTTCTTTCTTGCTGATCCTACACTTTATGAAGCATGATGTTCTTCTCCTGATAACATGTCTGAAGGATGCTAAATAGACTTTATTCAAAGAATATTATACAATTCACATATTTTCAGAATAAAAAAAGAGAAAATTATAAAATCCTCTCAATAGATGCAAAAATAGCATTTGATAAAATTCAATATCCAGTAACTGATAAAATTTTAACATTGCTTAGGAAACTAGGAAGAGTCTTTTTCCAGCACTAAGATTGTATAGTTTTCTTTGTGTTACGGAGTATTTAAGGGTGTGTGTGTGTGGATTTGAGTCATCAAATATAGATTCTGTAGTTTTCACATATAGAAGTCCCTACTTTAGAAGAAGGCTTTGGATTCTGATTTTGGGTATTATTAGAGATAAATACCAAACCTCTTTGTAGGTAATTTTTTAAAAAACAATTCTCCTCACTTCTTTTAAAAATGCACAAACGCACATTGGCTGCAACCTGCTGAAACATGTTTTGCTCTAAGGAGCAATTCACACTTGTTGGGACGAATCTGTTCAGTCCATTAAATCGCTGAGAGCTAGAACAGTGGGCATATGTGTTAGTCCAGGCGTATGTTACTACATGACATCATGTGCCTGCTTTGGATTCAGAGAAGATTCTGGTCAGCTGCTTTGCACTTGGCTTGAGTTCCAAACCCCAAGTTCTGCCTGTAGAGTTAATACTTATCTTCTGGTTGTATCTTCTTTCCATGTGGGGACTTTATGCAGACTTTCTCCTTTGACTCCAACCTCAATCCAGAACTGTGATCATGCTAACCATATATATACCCTAACCATACTTCTGTTTATGTAGCTTGAGTCATCTGGGCCTATGAACAACATTTAGCACAATACTTTTCATTTTCTTTCTTGAGGATTGGAAGGAATAAAGGAGAGATTTAGTGTTCAAACAAAGCTAATGTGACCACTTTAGTTCATTCAACTACTTGATCTCATTTGAGGAGATAATCATATCGTGTCGAACGTGAATAAAGTAACAGAAGAGATGATGAGCAGGGTAGTAATGGGAGGTTATTTAGTTCCTGGGAAAGTACACTGATCATGTGGAATAATGGTAGCTTTGTTCACATTATGTCAATATAATAAAAACTCAAATGAAACCAATTTTCTGGGTTAGATACAGCTCCACTGATACAACAGTAGTTTCCCGACCTCCACCCTGAAATTAGGCATGATCTAACAATGGAGAGATTATATAAATTTTATTATTAGAACATTCTATTGTCTTTCCTAATAGTCTTATGTTAATTTAGAGCCTTTCCAAGTTTTAAGATATTAAGGCAGTTTTAATATGCAGTGCGACCTCATCTGTCTGCTTTGAATTCAGAGAAAATTCTACCTGTTACTCTGACTGCTTCTTGAAAATACTACCATTATTTCATAATGACTTTACACAAGGCTCTTAATTATGAACTCACTGCCTATAGTAGATTATGACTCATAGCGACCCTAGGTAGGGTTTCTGGGGCCTCATCTTTCTCCCGAGGATTGGCTGGTAGATTTGAACTGCTGTCCTTTTGGTTATCTGCTCAACATGTAATCTAATATGTCACCAGGGCTCCTAATAATTAGAGGTTTCCTGTTTTTTTTGTTTGATTGAAAAAAAAAAAAGGTAGAAATTCACTCAGAGTTCATTTGGGTAGCTCAAGATATTCCTTAAGTCACCATAACTTGTATGGGTGTGGTAAGAGGCTTAATTAATCTTTTTGTATAAGGATATCCAATTGTCCCGGCACCATTTTGGAAAAGCCAATTATTTTCCATTATACGTATGACCTTTGTAGAAAATCCATTGACCACAAGTGGAAGGGTTTACTTCAGCACTCAAAATTTTGTTCCAGCTTTTTCTACAGTATAGATCCATTTTGGAAGAATTGCCAGGATTAATAATGTATTGTATCTTCCAAGTTGTGAACTTGTAATGTCTCTCTATTTATTTAAATCTTCTTTAATATCTCTCTGCACTGTTTTTTGGTGTGTTATTTTTCAGTGTATAAAGTCTTAACACTTATTTTATAAAGTTTATTCCTGAGTATTTTAAAAATACTATTATGAATTAAATCATTTCTTAATTTGATTTTCATATTGTTCCTTACTAGAGGAAATCAGTTTTTTTTTTTTATATGTTGCTCTTGGGTTCTATGACTTTGCTAAACTTGTTTATTCTATTGTTGTTTTGTGTGTGGATTTCTTAACATTTTGAACATATAGAATAATGTTATCAAACAATAAAGATAATTTTATTTCTTCCTTCCCAAGCTGAAAGTATTGCTTTTTTCTTGCCAGATTGTACTGGCTAGAATTTCTGCCATATGTTGAAGAGGTAACAGTAGAGTTATCTGCGTTTTCCCAAGTTAAGTTTTAACTTAACAAGTCCTAAGGAGCTCTGGTAGCGTAGTGGTTACGAATCGGGCTGCGAACCTTAAGGTCAGCGGTTCGAAACTACCAGCCGCTCCGCGGGAGAAAGATGAGGCTTTCTACTCCCGTAAAGATTTATACCCTCGGAAACCCTATACAGGGTCGCTATGGGTCGGAACCGACTCGATGGCACATAACAACAACAACAACAATGTTTTCCCAGCAAGTCAACTGAGACTTATGGTGACCTCTTGTGTTTCTGAATAGAACTGCATTCCTTAGGGTTTCCAGCAACTGGACACTTACGGAAGTAGAGCACCAGATCTTCTTCCACAGCACATCTAGGTAGATTTGAACTACCAACGTCTCAGTTTATAGCTGAGAGCAAACTGTGCCACCAAAACAAAGCAAGAAAAACCAACAAGCAACCCACAGGCACTTAGTTGATTCCAACTCATAGCATTCCTATGTAGAGTTTCCAAGACGGTAAATGTTTACAGGAGCAGAAAGCAGCATCTGTCTCCTGTGTAGCTGCTGGTTGGTTTGAACTGCTGTACTTGATGTAAGCAGCCTATTGCTTAACCCACAGCGGCAAAGGCAAGGAAATGTATTTTCCATAGAGCCTCCAGAACAAAATACAGTGCTGCAGACACTTTGATTTTAGACCAGTGAGACTTAAAACCTTTTATCCATGTTCAACTTCTGTCCCATACAGCTGTGAGATGACAGAAGTGTAGTGTTGCCAGGGACTGGGAGAGGGGAAAGGCAAGAGTTTAAAGAAGTTTTTAAAAATCTGAATGTTATTTGAGCTAGCACACTGGTCCGCAAGGTCGATTTCAACCATGTGGTTGGTGGGTTCAAACCCACCAGCTGCTCCTCGGGATCCCTATACCGGGTTGCTGTGTGTGGGAACTGACTCAACAGCACTTAGCAACACAACAACAATAAATCTATATTATATGCATACGTGTTTGTGTAGTGTCTCTGATGAGTGGCTGGTGGGTTTGAACTGCCGTCCTTGTGGTTCAACCTGCCCTTGCGGTCTAGCACCACACCAGGGCTCCCATATATGTGTATAAAATTAACATATTAGCATTTGATAGCAGAAATGCCATTCTTCATATCTTTGGATGGTTTTGATTTTATAAACAACCAGCAATGCTCTATCAGTCACAAAAATATGTTATTAACATAATCTTATTCTTTTGAAAAAACACAATAATTTCCAAGTATTGCATGCAGTTGACACACACTAAAATGAAATATATTGAAGTGAAAAACAGACTTTAGGTCTTATGGTTGTTGTTGTTAGTGCTGTCAAGACAGTTCCAACTCATAGCCACCCTGTATAGAGTTTCCAAGGAGTGGTTGGTGTGTTCGAAACACTGCCCTTATGGTTAGTAGTTCAGTGCTTATCCTATAGCACCTTTCC
This sequence comes from Chrysochloris asiatica, assembly GCF_000296735.1. NCBI lineage: Eukaryota > Metazoa > Chordata > Mammalia > Afrosoricida > Chrysochloridae > Chrysochloris > Chrysochloris asiatica. The sequence goes on from NW_006408595.1 coordinate 6,369,194, forward strand.
AGAACTCCTTGATAGTTGTTGTTGTGTGCCATGGAGTCGGTTCCGATTCATAGCGACCCTGTACAGGGTTTTCGAGGCTGTAAATCTTTACGGGAGCAGAAAGCCTCATCTTTCTCCTGAGGAACAGCTGGTAGTTTCGAACTGCTGACCTTGCGGTTCATAGCCCGATTCGTAACCACTACGCTACCAGAGCTCCTTATTGATAGTTGTAGTGGCTGCTATTAACATTTAACAAATCTGTTGACATGAAAAATGGATTACCTGTCCTTTATGCTGCTTCAAGCAGAATACCTGAAAAATAACTTCAATATTTTTACCGGGATGCTGATTATTACAGATGAAGTTAACTTATATTTGAAGTACATTATCTTCTATGTTAATTCGTAGTTACAAACGTAAAACCTTCACTTCTTCAAATATAAATCTCTTACTCTTTAAATGGAAAAACAAAACTGTTGTTGTTGTGAAGCGCCATTGAGTAGGTTTCTACCCTTAGCGACCCTGTTTAGAGTTTCGGAAGAACGACTGGTGAGTTTAAACTCCAACCTTGAGGTTCAAACCGACTCTGCAGGCTAGCGCATTAACCACAGTGCCTCACCAGGACTCTTAAACTAAAAAAAAAAAGAGTTGCTTTGAACCACTAAATTTGAGATCATTTGTAATAGCAGCAATACAAAATGAATACATAGACTATTCATATTTTTTGTTTTATAGTGGAGTCCTGGTGTGGCACTATAGGATACACACTGGTCTGCTAGCCACAAGGTCGGCGATTCAAATTCACCAGCTGCTCCTCGGAAACCCTACACAGGTCGCTATGAGTGTGAATCAGCTAGACAGAACTTGTAACAGCAACAATCCTTTTATTTCCTAAAAGGTCAGCAATAATGTCCACTCTTGATTGTGCTAATTACTGTTCTTTCTTTTCAATTTCCCTGTTCTTTGCCTTAGTCTATCTAAAGATTCCTAAATTTTGCTGATATTTTCAAAGAAACAACTTTTTATTTTTTTAATGTAATTTTTTGTTTTCTTTCTGTTTTTATGGTCTGCTTTTTCTATTTTATTGAATTCCCCTCTGATCTTTATTATTTCTTCCCTTCTGCTTGCCTTGGGTTTGACCGCTCTTACTATTCACTCTAATTTTTCTGGTTTCTTCAGGTAGGAGCATAGGTTATTGATATGCTAACCTTTCCTTCTTTTCTAATGTCATTATTTTAGTTTGCCCTTCAGTACTACTTTAGCTGTATTCATAAATTTTGGTATGTTGAGACTTTATTTTAATTGAAATTATAATATTTTCTAATACCTTGTTGATTCTTTCATTGCCTCATAGGAAATTGATTCAAGGACTCCCTTTAGAAACCCAAATCTGAAGATGTTCAAGTCTCTTATATAAGCTAGCATTGTTTGTTGTTGTTTAGTGCCTTCGAGTCGGTTCCGACCCATAGCGACCCTGTACAGGGTTTCCGAGGGTGTAAATCCTTACGGGAGCAGAACGCCTCATCTTTCTCCCGCGGAGCGGCTGGTAGTTTCGAACTGCTGGCCTTAAGGTTCGCAGCCCGATTCGTAACCACTACGCTACCAGAGCTCCTTGCATAGTATTTGTATATTACCTGTGCACATCCTCCGGTATACTTTAAATCATCTGTACATTATTTATAATACAAAATACAAAGGAAGCAGTCCTGGTGTGATGCTGTGGGTTAATGCGCTGGACTTCAGGGTTGGTTTGAACCACAAGGCTGGCGGTTCAAGCTCACCACCTGCTCCTCAGAAACCCTATACGGGTCTCTGTGGTTCAGAACTGACTTGATGGCACTTAACAACAGCAGTACAAAGTAAATGCTATGTAAATAGCATTGTAGACCCCTTCGCCTTTGACCACTTCATTGCTTTTTATGAGTCGGTTTTTTTTCCCACCCACAGAAACAAAGCATACACACATCACAAGTAGTAAACAAATGAGATGTGAAGTAAACAGTACTCAAGGAGTGCTGGAGAGAGATTGAGGGTTCATGAAATGGCAGGAGGTTACAGCAGGATATACCTGCACAGCACTTCATTCCCTTGCATTCAGCGTAGTGCTCGGTGCACGACAAATTCAACGTTTTGCTTTTTGGAGCTTTCTGGGACTCCCCCCTTCCTCCTCCCTCCCCCCCCCAAAAAAAAAAAAAATTTTTTTTTTTTTCGATCCATGGATATAGAACCTGGACTATGGAAGGCTTAAAATATGTCTATATTTGTGTTCGTGGATTTCCCAAATTTCCTTCTTTGATTATTTCTAACTTAATACCATTGTGGTCAGCAAATGTACTTTGTATGATTTCTATTTTAAATTTATTGAGACTTGTTTTATAGCCTGTATTTTGTTTATCCCAGAGAAGGATACTTATGTCTTGAAAAGAATGTATATTCTGCTATTTTTATGCAGAGTTTTCTATTAATGTCAGTTAGGTCAAGCTAGATAATGGTATTGTTTGTCTTCTACAGTCTTGCTGACTTTATCTAGTTGTTCTAAAATGTTACCGATGCCGCCAACCACTTTTGTTGAATTAATCATTTCCTCCTTCGATTCTGTCAATTTTTCCTTTCTGTTTTGAGCTCTATTTTCAGGTATGTGTAATTATCTTCCTGAATAATTTGTCCTTTTGTTGTTAGGAAATGTTCCTCTTGTCTCTAGTAATATTTTTTTGTCCTAAAGTTTAGTTTGTTTAATATTAGCATAGTCATTCTGACTGCTTTGATTACTCTTTGCATGGTATATATTTTCTCTCCTTTTATTTGTGTCTAGATTTAAGCTTTCTCTCTTATAGATAGCATGGAGTTGGATCTTGGTTTGTGTGTATGTTGTTGTTGTTGTTAAGTGCCGTCAAGTCGTTTCCGACTCATAGCGACCCAGAACAGGGTTTCCGAGGCTGTAAATCTTTACAGGAGCAGATCACCTCATCTTTCTCCCGCGGAGCAGCTGGTAGTTTCAAACTGCTGATCTTGTGGTTCGCAGCCCGATTCGTAACCACTACGCTATGTGTATGGTAAATATATATGTAATGAAACATTTGCCATATCAACATTTGTCATATATATAATTAAGCGACATTGTGTTCCTTATGTTGTTCAATCATCATCATTATCCATTTCCAAAAATTTCCATCAGCCTTAACAGAAGCTCAGTGTTGTCTAAACAATGAGTCTTGTTTCCTTTCCTGCCTGCCCTGATAACCACTCATAATTTGGTATATTTATGCTTGCCTACTTTAGATATTTCATATAAGTAGGATCATAAAACATTTGTCTTTTTGTGACTTATTCCATTCAGCATAATGTCTTCAAGGTTCATCCATGCTGGAACATGTTTCAGACTTCACATCTCTTTACGGCTGAGTGATATTCTGTTGAATATATGTACCACATTATGTTTACTTATTCATCTGTTGATGACACTTGTGTTATTTCCACCTTTTGGCTTATGATTAGTGCTGAAACTAACACTGGCGTGCATATATATTTGTGTTCCTGCTTTCCCTTTTGGATATATACCTAGGAGTGAAATCACTGTGTCATGGTATCTTCAGTAGCCTCATATTTAAGTAAGGTAGAAACCTGGTGGCACAATGGCTGAGCACTTGTCTGCTAATGTAAAGGCTGTCGTTTGAACCCACCAGTGACTGCCACAGAAAAGACCTGGCGATCTGATCCCATGAAGATGATTGCCTTAGACACCCTATGGGGCAAGTCTGTTCTGTCCTATGTTGTTATTGTTAGGTGCCCTTGAGTTGGTTTGGACTCTTGGCGACCCTGTGTACAACAGAACAAAACACTACCCTGTCCTGTGCCAGCCTCACAATTGTTCTGTTTGAGTCCATTGTTGCTGTCACTGTGTCAATTCTTCTTGTTGGGGGTCTTTCTATAGAATCACCACAAGTTGTAGTTGATTTAACAGTAGCAACATGGTAGTACAGTTCTGTTGAACTTTTTGAGAAATTACCAGACTGTTTTCCAGTGTCGGTACCATTCTAGGATCCCAACAACAATGGATGAGGTTTTTAATTTCTAGATTTCATTACCAGCACCTGTTGTTGTCTTTTATTTTTATTAGAACCATTCCTGGATGAGAGATTTTTAAAATCAGAAATTTTCAGATTTTAGAACGGTACTATGATATGAATGTCTTAAACAAATTGCTGTTGACTGGACTCCAACTTAGGAAGACCCTGTGTGTTAGGGTAGAACTGTGTGCTCCATAGTATTTTCAAAGGCTGACTTTGTAGAAGCAGATCACTAGGCATTTCTGCAAAAGTTGCTGTGGGTGGACTTGAACTTCCAACCTTTTGATAGCAGCCAAGTGTGTTAATACTACCCAAGGGCTCCTAAACATATTCATCATCATAACCATTAATTTTTTAGCAAAATACATAATCACACTAAGTGTTATTTGAGGACTATGAATCAGTTTGGGTCAGTTTTCCACCAAATCAGTTTTTGTTGTTTTAAAATCAACTTTTGGTTTGGGAAGTTTTTTAGAGTTTGAAATTATGGACACAGAATTGTGAATCTGATATTATTTTCAGGAGTCCCTGAGTGGATCAAAAGAGACCTGGTGTCATAGTGGTTAAGTGCTTAGCTGCTCCGTGGGAGAAAATGTGCTGCTTCTGAAAAATTGACAGTTTGGAAACCCTATGGGGCAGTTCTACCTCCTACTAGATGGATTGGCACAGTGGCAGCAGCAATGGGCTGAAGTGTAGCAATGATTGTGAGGTTGGCACAGGAAAAGGCAGTGTTTTGTTCTGTTGAGCATAATGTCAGTATAAATTGGTGCTGATTTGAGGGCCCTTAACCACCACCACCAAAACAGTGGCTTTTGTGTTACTGTGATGCTGGAAGATATGCCATTGGTATTTTAAATACCAGTAGGATCACCCATGGTGAATAGGTTTCAGTGGAAGTTTCAGACTAAGACAGACTATGACGAAAAGAAGCAGACACTTCGGAATGGTTAGCGACTGAAAGCCTTATGAATAGCAGCAAAATAGTGTTTGATATAGTGCTGGAAAATGAGTCCATTAGGTCGAAAGGCACTCAAAATATGATAGGGGAAAAAGTGCCTCCTCATAGTAGAGTTACTTGTAATGATATGGGTGGAGCAAAGTTTTTTGGGATCTTCAGTTGTTGATGGATCCAAACTTAAAATGAGAAGAAACAGCTGTAAACATCCAACAATAATGGAACATGTAATATTAAAATATGAATCTAGGAAAATATGAACAATAAAAATTAAATCCAATGCATAAATATAAATATCCTAGGCATTAGTTAGCTGAAATAGACTGATATTGGCCATTTTGAATCCAATAATAATATGGTTTACTATGCCAGGAACAACAAATTGAAGAGACCATTGATTGTTCATATACAAGTTCAGGCTGAAGCTGAAGAAATTTAAAACAAGTTCACAGGAGCCAAAACATGACCTTGAATATATCTCATCTGAATTTAGAGACCATCTCAAGAACAAATTTGGTGCATCAAACACTAATGGCCATAGATCAGAAGAGTTGATGATGGCATCAAGAAAATCATTCATGAAGAAAGCAAAATGTCATTAAAAACAGTACAGAAAAAAATGAACAAAATGGGTATCTGAAGAGATTTTGAAACTTGCTCTAGAGCATAGTGAAACTAAAGCGAATGGTAGAAATAAGGAAGTAAAAGCTGAACAGAAACTGTCAAAGGGCAATTTGAGAAGACAAACTGAAGTATTACAATTATGAAGCATTTTAGGAGCTAGCATCTGATCAAGAACCAATGGTGTTCACAGTTCATTTGCTCAGCTGCTAATCAAAAGGTTAGAGGCTCGAGTCTATTCAGAGGCACTTTGGAAAAAAAGGACCCGTCTACTTCTGAAAAATATTGAAAACCTTGTGGAAGACATTACAGTTCTATTCTGACACATACGGGGTTGCTGTGAGTTGGAATTGATTTAATACAACTGTGTTTTGTTTTTGTTTGTGTTTTTCTGGTTAAAAATGAACTAGAAGGGATAAAGACTAGTACATTCGCTGTCTCCCAAAAGAAAATTTTAGGTTCAGTATACGACATTATAAACCATACTAGAAGGCAAAGGACATGACTAGGATGAGATATGTTCAGCGTTTATAATACCCAGTGGATTTATATCCAGAATATATCAAAAGAATAAGACAAAGGATATATATTGAGCAATGGCTATAGGCAGCTGACAGCAGAGGAAACTGGAAATTTGAATGACCAGTGAACTAAAAGGATGTTTACTTTTTCTAGGGAGATGCATTTTTGTTTTTTTAAAGCTTTTATTGTGAGTTGAGTGATAGTTTACATGGGAGAGCATGGGTTTTGTACTTATCCTATTGTATTTTGCTTCACTGTAATGATTACAATCCCCTCCATGTATAATCATTTAACAGTATATGCTTATATTCCTCTGTGTTTTTTGTTTTTGATGTACAGAAAAACACTCAGAAATATATAATCATTTAAACAACCAAAGGGCACATCCTGCAAGCCGCCAGTACACAGCCTTTCTCTTTCCATGAGTCTAGAGTCGTTACGAATCGGGCTGTGAACCTTAAAGTCAGCGGTTCGAAACTACCAGCCGCTCCACGGGAGAAAGATGAGGCTATCTACTCCCGTAAAGATTTACAGCCTCGGAAACCCTGTATAGGGTCGTTATGGGTCGGAACCGACTCAACGGCACTTAACAACAACAACAACAGAGTCCTCAGCAGCTCTATCTCTCCATGCCATCACCTCTGCCTCCATCTCTGTTGTTTTTGCTTCTCTGGTTAGGTCAATGTTCCACTCATGCTCTTTTTTCTTAATGGTTATAGGATCCCCTGTTTCTGAAATGTGAGATTAACTACCTCTTTATATTATAAAACTTCTACCTTTACAGTTGTGACAATAGCAATTAGTCATGATAACAATTACTATTGAATCAAGAGTCTTATCCTCATCTCCTTTCACCACACACATTTAAACAAGATGAAATCTATTCTGTGGGGAGTCTTACCTTCCCCCAAACACTCTGAAACTAAACTGCCTCTTGAAAATTTATAAGCCAGCAACTTAGTGCCTTTATAGCTTCCCCACCCCACCATTTTAAGTAGCCAATGTCTAATTTGTCCATCCCTATCTACCCTGTATACCGGAGGGGACAGGCTTGATCCTGATGTGAAGACTTCTTCCCCGTAGGTTGATATTTTGAGTTAGTACATTCATACGTATAGGTCAAATTCATCAAATTGTAATAAGTTACATTTGCTTCCTTTATCAGATTTCTTTATTTTCCTCTAGTCTAGCTTTGGTCATCAGCCATAGAAGTTAGGTCAAATTGGTACTATCTGCAAGTTTGGGCATTCTTCTGCATCTTCCCCCACTTATATCAACTGGATGCTTCACTCTCAGCTCTAGTCCTTCATGGCTAGGTCAGTGTCCATGGGCTCAGAAGTTCCCAGTCACCCCAAACTTTGTACCAACCAGCCCTTCCTCTTCTCTTTTTCATGTCAGTGTAGACAGAAGTCTATGGAATGTGGTCGAACTCAGCCCATATTTTCATTACTGCCTTTCCCCCATTTCCACTCACATGTAGATCAACACTGTCACCAGCGAGCTTACATGCCTGCTTACGTGTTCCCTTTGAGTTTCAGGCTTGGAGGGGGTTTGTTCTGAAGGGACGGGAGATGTATTTTTTAACTAAGAGCATGGGAACACTGAATGTTTTAAAATTGGTAAAGGTGTGCGACAAGGCTGTGTTCTTTCACCATACTTATTCAACCTGTATGCTGAGCAAATAATACGAGATACTGGGTTCTATGAAGAAAAACGTGGCATCAGGATTGGAGGAAGACTCATTAACAACGTGATATGCAGATGATACAACCTTGCTTACTGAAAGTAAAGAGGACTTGAAACATTTACTGATGAAGATCAAAGAACACAGCCTTCGGTATGGATTGCATCTCAATGTCAAGAAAACAAAAATCCTCACCACTGGACCAATAAATAACATTCTTAACAACAGAGAAAAGA
>NW_006408595.1:6377727-6379970 GCF_000296735.1 Chrysochloris asiatica
AGATGGATCAGCCAGGTGGCATCATTGATGGACTCAAATGTGGCAGCAGTAGTGAGGTTGGCCCAGGATCGGACATTGTTTCGTTCTGCTGTGCATGAGGTCGCTATGAGTCGGTTCTGACTCGATGATACCTGACAACAACAACATTAAAGGTGATGGAAAAATTTGGAAATAGATACTGGTGATAGTGGAACAAATGTAACCATAATTAATGTCACTAAATTGTACATGTGAAGAATGTTGAAATGGCAAGTGTTTTATTATATACATATTGATCACAATAAAACAAAACAAACACTACAGGCCATCAGTTTTCATCCATCAGATGATAAAAGCTCAGGGTGGAGAAATTGTTACTTAAATAGATGAAAATGTTCATACTCTAGAACCAGTTATGACTATTCAAGTTATTGATCTAAAGAAACTGCACATTTGGTCATAGAGATTTGTACAGGAATGTTCATTTGGAAAAAAAATAAAACTACTGAATGTGTATCAGTGGGGCATGTGTAAATAAAATAAAATTCTAGAGAATTACCAGCTGCTCCTCGGAAACCCTATACAAGGTTGCTATGAGTCGGAACCAACTTGACAGCACTTAACAACAACAACAACAACAAGGTACTAGCTCTGTAGTATAGAAATAGTAAAGCAAATGGAAGAAATGAGGAGGTAAAAGAGCTGAGTAGAACATTTCAAAGGTCAGCTTGAGAAGACAAAGTCAAATATTAAAAAAAAAAAAAAAAAAAAAAGTGCAAAGACCTGGAGTTAGAAAACAAAAAAGAAATGGTTGATGTTCATCCATTTCAAGAGGTAGAATATGATCAAGAGCCAGTGATACTTTAGGAAGAAGTCCAATTGCATTCAAGGCATTGGCAAAGATAAGGTACCAGGAACTGATGGAATACAAATGGAAATCTTGAAATAAACTGATGCAGCAATGGAGGCACTCATGTATGCCAAGAAATTTAGAAGACAACTACCTGGCCAACTGATTGGAAGAGATCCATATTTGTGCCCATTCCAAAGACTGGTGACCCAACGGAATGTGGAAATCATTAGACAATATCATTAATATCGCATGGAAGTAAAATTTTCTTAATGAGAATACAAAAACAGCTGAAACCTAACATTGACAGAGAACTTCTAGAGGTTCAAGCTGGATTCAGAAGAGGACATGGAATGAGGATATCATCGCTGATGTCAGATGGATCATGCCAAGCTATGGGCAACATTGCAAAGTATGAGTATTCCGGAGCACTAAATTGTGCTCATGAGAAATCTGTACATAGACCAAGAGGCAGTTGTTCAAACAGAACAAGGGTACACTGAATGGTTTAAAATTAGGAAGGGTGTGAATCAAGGTTATATTCTTTCACCATAATTATTCAGTCTGTATCCTGAGCAGATAATTCGAGAACATGGGTTTTATGGATAAAAATGTGGCATCAGGATTGGAAGAAGTCTCATTATCAACCTGTGATATATAGATGATACAACCTTGCTTGCTGAAAGTGAAGTGAAGAGGACTTAAAATACTTACTGATGAACATCAAGACCATAGTCTTTGGTATGGGTTGCATGTCAATGTAAAGAAAACAAAAATCCTCACTACTGGACCCATAAATAACACCTACATAAATGGAGAGAAGATTGATGTGTCGAAGACTTCATTTTGCTCGAATCAACCATCAACACTAATGGAAGCAGCAGTCAAGAAATCAACATATTACATTAGGCAAATCTGCTGCACAAGTGTTTAAAGTGTTCAAGAGCAAAGATGTCAGTTTGAGGACTAAGGTGTGCCTGACCCAAGCCATGGTATTTTTAATAACCTCATATGTATCTGAAAGTTGGATGGTGGATACAAAATACCATAGAAGAATTGATGCATTTGATTTATGGTGTTGGAACCAAATATTAAAAGTACCATGGACTGCCAAAAGAACAAACCAATCTGAGTTGGAAGAAATACAGCCGGAGTACTCCTTGGAAGCCAGGATGGCCAGCCTTTGTCTCTCATGCTTCAGACATGTTATCAGGAGGGGCCAGTTCCTGGAGAAGGATATATATTTGGTAAAGTGGAGGGTCAGAGAAAAAGAGAAAGACTCCCAACGAAATGGATTAGCACAGTGGCAGTAGCAGTGGACTTAAAGATAGTAACTATCTTAAGGTCAGCGGTTCGAAACTACCAGCCGCTCCGCGTGAGAAAGATGAGGCTTTCTACTCCCGTAAAGATTTAC
>NW_006408595.1:6380070-6411677 GCF_000296735.1 Chrysochloris asiatica
AAGATTTACACCCTCGGAAACCCTGTACAGGGTCGCTATGGGTTGGAACCGACTCGACGGCACTTAACAACAACAACATTGTGAGGCTGGGGCAGGACCAGCCAATGTTTTGTTCTGTTGTGCATAGGGTCACTATGAGTGGGTATGAACTTGATAGCACTAACAACACAAGTCAGAATTGACTCAAAAGGACTTAACAAAAAATTATGTAAACTGTAGAGTAGGTTCCGACTCCTATCAACTCTGTACCCAGTTTCTGAGGCTTTAAATATTCGTGGGCACAAAAAGCCTCTTTTTTTTTTTTTTTTTTTTTGAGTGGTGCTGGTTTCTTGGTACCACATAATTTTCGCTAGAGAGTTTTTTTTAAGGAGTTTTCTTTTCATTTTTATTTCTATTGTGTTGTTTTGTTAAGCGCCGTCAAGTTGGTTCCAACTTATAGTGACCCTGTATATGATTTCTGAGGAGTGGGTGGTGAGTTTGAACTGCCAACCTTGCAGTTCAAACCTTATGTTCCAGTGTCTTTATGATTTTCTTCTTTATTATTTTCATATGCAGGTGTATTAATTTTGAGGATACCCTGTACTTTATTAAAAATTTCCATGCTTAAAACAATCTGTTTTATCTTGAAATCTACTTGACTTCCTCACCATTTGAAAGTTCTGTATTTACACTATTCTCTCTTTTTGCTTTGTAGTTGACTTCATTATAAATTGGTATCTCTGGTGTCCTATTTTTAGTCTTGGTGGTTTGTTTTACTTTAAATACTTCTATATCTAGATTGAATTCTGGATGTTGTCAATGTATTGTCATTTCAGGTTGTTGTCTGCTGTTGTTGGTCTCAGTACAAATAATACCCGTGAGCATTTTTTGTAACTTTAGTCTGGACATTACAAATTTCTTAATATTTGCTTACCAGGAAATGTCCTCATTTTGTTGTCATATTTGAGGGACAGCTTTGTTGGGTATATGATTCTTGGTTGGCAATTTTTTCTTTCTGACTTTTGTATATGTCATACTATCACCTTCTATCCTGTATGGTTTCAGCTAAGAAATCAGAACTTAGTTATATTGATTCTCCTTTGTAGGCAATTTTTCATTTCTCCTGAGCTGCTCTCAGGATTCTTTCCTTGTCTTTGGTTTTAGAAAGTTTGATTACGATATGCCTGGATGATCTTTCGAAATCTATCTTCTTTGGGGTTTGTTCATTTTCTTTTTTCTTAAGGTTTTTATTGTGGATTGAGTGCAAGTTTTCAGGGCACATCATCGGTTTCACATTCAAAATTCATTCATATACCTTGTTTCATTACATTGATTATAATCCCCTCCACATACCATCAGTTAACAGAGTTTTTCTCTATCCTCTTTAGCTTTTTTTGGGGGGGAAAACTTTGCCTTTTTGGAATTTACAGTCTCGGCTTTTAGGGAAGGTTTTTACATTTATCTGTGGGTATCCAAGGCTCATGTATGGAATTACTAACCAGCATAACTGAATAATCAGATAAGGGACATTTTGCTATGTCTGCTAGGTGGCTAAATGTTCATCTTCTTGTATGCATATCTTCTCATCTTCCATGATGTTAGGGAAGTTTACTTCTAACAACTCTTTGACAATTTTCTCTGTGTTTTTTATTGTCTCTTCCTGTTCTGGAATTCTGATTACCTATAAGTTGCGCTTCTTCATGGTGTCCCACATAACTCTTAGACTTCCTTTGGAATTTTTCATTCTTTTTTCTGATTTTTCTTCTAGCATGCTAGTATTGAGAGATTTATCTTCAAGTTCACTAATTCAGGTTTCCATTGCTTCAAATCTACTCCTTTGCTCTTCCATTGTCCTTTCCACTTCTGAAATTTTAGTATTAAGCGTCTGTATTTCTAATTGTAGGTTTTGTTTTTGTTTCAAAATATGCATTTATTTTATTTATTCTTGCAGTGTTTTCCTGAGTTCTTCTGAAGTTTTTTCTGCGTTGTCCTTGCTTTTCTTTGTCTTTCCGTCAGTCCTTTGAAGGTATCTATCATTCTTTTGAATCGTTTTTCAGTGAGTTCCATCACCTTTTCTGGCTCTGAATCTTGGTCATTTGTTTGAGCCATTCTCTCATTTCTTCATGTGAGCTAAAAGCGTTGTTTCTGGGAGACTGAAATTGCTGTATTTGTATCTAATTGCTGATTGTATGTTGATGCATTCTTAGGCTCTCACCATTTGTCTTTGTGGGTGTAGTCAGAAAATGGAAGCGTGTACTCTGATCTTATTTGCTGTGAATTTACCTCAGCTTAGGGTGGGTTTGGCTGGTGTTGGTTGCCGTGTATCATTGATCAGTTGGTATGGAAGCTGGTATTGGCTATTGCCCAGTGGGTGGAGCTGTACAGGGTATGATTATGGATGAGCTGTATGAGCACAGTTGCTGTCTCCTGTCGGGTGGGAAAGAGAAAACCCCTCTGGTACACACACACACACACACACACACACAGACACACACACATACTAAAACTAAAGAGAGTAAACCAACAATGAAAAGGGAAATAAATAAATAAAATCAGGCAGCAACCAGAAAAAGAGAATGTAATAACTACATAGAAATAAAAGAGGAACAGGGAAATGGAGCTATAGAAGAGAAAGATAAGAAGAAATAAAAGGAAGAAATAAAAAGGAAACACTTAGAAGAACCAGTGAGAGGGAATATGAAAAGAAAGAATAGAGTGTAGTAAAGAAAGATCAAAAGGAAGAAAATGGGAAATGAGAACCAGAAAAAAAAAGGAAAAACAAGAGCAGAGATAGAAAACTTAAAATTCAAGGGAATGGAAAGATAAAGAGAAAAAATAACCCCCAAAACCCCCAATTTAACAAGGAAAAAACCAAATCGGAAATGAAAACAACAGCGTACCTGTTGGATTCTAGAGGAGAAAACCTGAAGTGGATGTGGGAAGGATGTGGCATTGGAGTTCCAGGCAGGCCCTGTGTGGAGTTCCTATTGGCCTCAATGTGATCTTTGTTCAAGGTACTCAATCTGGAAGTAGTCCTCGGAGGCCCTGCATGGAGCTGGTTTCAGTATCTGTTTGGACCACAGGGCAGCTGGAGGCAGGGGGACTGCTTAAATATTGGTCTGGTGGCTCTGAGGATCTGTAGGTCTGAAACCCAGCCCACTTATATCCATGCATCAGAACAGCACAGGCATTGCCTAAATCACACTGGCATAGCTCCCAACCAGGTGGCTTAGAACTCCCAGAAATCGGAGTCTGCCCTGAGGGTGGATGAGGATGGGAGCTGGCTACACCTCTGGTGACCAGGAGAGCATGGGGAAAAAGAAGGAACCGTACCCCTTCGGTCTGCTGTGTGAATCTGCTCTGCCAGGCCACTTTCTGCTGCCAAAGCTGTTCACAAAGATTCCTGGTAGTTGCACTGCATCTGTCCAGCCGTTCACCAGTCAGTCTCCCCTTTTCACTGTCCTTGCTCAGCTTCTGCTCCCAACAAGCACTCAATCCACTCCTATAACCTTTCCTCTGAAGTTCAGGGTTCCAGAATTTTCATCTGTGTTTGTTTTATTGGGTCTCTTGTATCTTCGTTGCTTATTGCTTTCTTTTCTTTTTTTATTTTACATTTTATTGAGACTTGAATAGTTTACAGAGATTATCAGTTTTACATTCAACACACCATGCACTTTTTCATCTCAATGAATACAATCCCTTTCATGCAAAAACAATTAGCCTGCTTCCACCCACTTTCCCATCTCTTCTCAACTTTGGCCTTAGGTAAATGTTGCCCTTTTGATCTTGAATGATTGACAGTTCCATGATGAGCATACCTTACTGTTCCCTCTATATTTCTATCTACTAGGTGTCTGAAAATTGGGTCCTGAAGGTGAGTTCCATTCTAGACCCAAAGGATGGTTGAGGGCCATAGTCTTGGGTTCTTCTAGTCTATTTCTGACCAGTAAGCCCATTTAAAAAAAAAAAAAAATTTTGAGTTTTGTTCCATGTTTTCTGCCACTCTCTCCCGGGCCTTTCAGAGCAGTTACTAGTGGTAGCCAGGCACCATAGCACCATATAGTTGTTCTTGTCTCAGAGTCACGGTAACTGATCTGATGTTCGCTTGCTTCACTGGTCCACTGGACTAGTTGATTCCAGGTATCTTCAATTTTCATCACTCTTCTTTCAATAGTTGCATCTTAGTTGACCACTTACGAGTTTTTAAGATCTCAGATGCTACTCACCCAAGTAGGATAGAAAACATTGTCTTTGTGGACTGTTATGCCAGTTGACCATGGTGTCTCCTAAGATTATGGTCCTGAGTCCCCAGATCCAGGAACTCATTGCCTTAAGATGTTTTATAGTATTTAAGAGGTTTTCATCATTTTGCCTCGTGTGCTCCACCACATTCATAGAGATGTGTTTGCAGCAATGATAGATACTCATGTACATGTATAGTCTTTCAAACCCTTATATATTTCTGGATATACTCTTACTCTCCTTCCCATGCCTGTTCAACCTGTGCCTGTCCACATATCTACTCATAGAACACTGATGTTATGTATATAACCCTATTTACCTCTATCCATTTTAACCCTTGCATACCTCCCTGTGTCTTCACTGTCTTCGTCATTCCATCTTGTTCGCCCTTTCAACTGAACTAACTTGTCTATTCTATAGTCAGTGAATTACTCTTTCTTCCCTTTTATGCCTAGCAATAGCAAAGAATATTTGAGCATGACAACCCTTTCTTGAGATGGTCTCATACAATATTTGTCCTTTTGTGATTGACTAATTTCACTCAGCAGAATGTTCTCCAGGAGTCCTAGTGTGGTCTGTAGGATAAGCACTAGACTGCTGACCACAAGGTCAGCTGTTCAAACCTACCAACCGGTCCTCGGAAACCCGATACAGGGTCACTGAGTTGAAACTGACTTGATAGCACTTAACAACGTTCTCTAGGTTTATCCATGTTAAGAGGTAGATCACAGATTCATTTTTATTCTCCAATGTTGTATAGTATTTTATTCTGTGTATGTACCAAAGTTTATCTATTTTTCCACTGATGGGCATTTAGCCTGGCTCCATCTTTTTGCTATTGTGAACAGTGTTGTGATGAACACTGGTGTGCATATATCTACTTGTGTCCTGGCTCTTACTTCCTATGGATATATACCAAGTGGTGGTGGTGGTTATGTGCTGTGGAAACGGTTCCGAGTCATAGCGACCCTGGTTTCTGAGGCTGTAAATCTTTATGGGAGCAGAAAGCCTCATGTTTCTCCTGTGGAATCTCTGGTAGTTTTGAACTGCTGACCTTGAGATTAGAAGCCCGACTTGTAACCACTATGCTCCCAGAGCTCCTTATGTTACCAAGTAGAAGGATTTTTCATTTTTTCTTGATATTGGCAGTAGTCTAGTTTAGAGCAGGGTTGAACTGGTTTTTCTCAGTTCATTCATGGTCAACAAAGTGAAACTGGAATGAACCTCAGTTTGTAAAATGTGGATGAACTGGAACAGGAAAAATTATGGGTTGGTGTCCTGCTAGAAACTTAATCTATTAGAAAAGAAGGAGAATATGTGTGTTGCATAGCAACCAAATCTCTTGACTAGAGTCAAAAACAGTGATGATTGGCTCAAAAATGGCAGCCCAGTCCATTACCTCTGTCTTGGCAATAATCCAGTTCCCTACAACAGACTTCTGAAAGGGCTCACTAAATTCCTTTCAAGTCTCTGATTCCAGGGCTTCAACTCCTTAGTTTTCCAGTATACCCCAAATTAAAAAATTCCTGTCCTGATTTTACTACATCAGTCATCACTGAATCAGTTCAAACTCTGAACTGGGTCAAAGCCCTGGTTTAGAGATAGAAGCAGCAGATATGCACCAGGCAAGAGAACTGGTGCTGAGGATAGAGAGATTAGTATGTTTCAGCTTCTCTTTTTAAGGAGTTTGGAGTTTTTACAGGGAAACAGATCTACAAAATAATTTTAATTTAGTAATTGTTTTAAGTTATCTAATGCTTCTGTGACAGAACCACAAGTTGACGGCTTTAACAACCAGAATTTTATTGTCTCACAGTTTAGAAGGCTAGAAGTCTGAATTCAGAGCACTAGCTCTGGAAAAAAAGGTCCTTGTCTCATTTCCACACTGCTAGGTCCTGTGTTCCTTGGGGTTTTGTGTGTCTTTGCCTCAATCTTCCTCTAGATAGAGAAACTTCATGGTGCAGGGACCCTAGGTTCAATGGACACACTCCCCTCCTGGATCAACTAACCCTGTTTCTCTACTCAGGTTTCTCTCCTTATACATCTCAAGTGTCTCAAGATACAGCCTAATCCTGTAGAGTGCATATGACCTCATTAACATCATAGAAGTGAGGATTTACAACACATGGGCTAATTACATCGGCTCAGGGCTGATCACATCCCATCGTATCATGGTATTATTGGTTTTATCTTATATCTTATCATGGAGATGATAACTGCATCTTAACTACTAAACCACTGAGAATCCTGGCCCAGCCAAGATGACACAAAATCGGAACTATCAGTTATAAAAAGAATATAAGATTTAACTAAAAATCTTAACACAACCATATTTGTAAGATGGAAGAGAGTACAAGGAGTGTAAGAGTTGGAGGAAGAGAATAAAAGAGTGACAGAATCATCTATGGCCTCCAAGTCAATAAAGCAAAGGCTAATGAATTAATAGAAAAAAATATATTATTTAGCAATGGATATGCATCATGATTGGAGGAAGACTCATTAACAACCTGTGGTATATAGATGGCACACTTTGTTTTCTGAAAGTGAAGAGGACTTGAAGTCTTACTGAGAAGATCCAAGAATAAAATCTTCAGTATGGGTTTCACCTCAATGTAAAGAAAACAAAAATTTTCACAAGACCAAAGCCCATCAGGACAAAGGGAGAAAAGATTTAAGTTGTGAAAAGATTTCATTTTTCTTTATTTTCATGGAAGGTTATTCTTAATTGCTGTCAAGTTGGTTTTGACTCATAGCTACCCTGTGTAGGATTTCCAAGGAGTAGCTGGTGGATTTGAACCACTGAACCACTGGCCTTGTGGCTTTCAGTCTAGAGTTTATCCTACAGCTCCACACCAGGAGGAGTACTCATGGAAGGTTATTGTTAAGTGCTGTCGAGTGGGTTCCAACTCATAGTAACCCTGTATAGGGGTTTTCAAGGAGTGACTGGTGAACTTGAACTGCCTACCTTGCAGTTCAAACTGACCTCTCTGTCCAGCGCATTAACCCACAGCAGAAGGTTGTTGTTGTCGTTAAGTGCCGTCGAGTCAATTCTGACCCATAGTGACCCTGTGTAGGGTTTCCAAGGAGCAGCTGGTGAGCTTGAACCACCGACCCTGAAGTTCAAATGACTTTGCAGTTTGACGCATTAGCCCACAGTGCCACAACAGGACTCCAGCAGCAGCAGCACAGCAGAAGGTAGCAGTCAAGAAATCAAATGATGTTGTCCACTGGGCAAATCTACTGCAAAAAGATATCTTTCAAGTGTTAAAGAGCAAAGATGTTTCTTAGAGAACTAAGATGCACCTGATCCAAGCCATGGTCATTTTCAGTTACCAGATATTGTTGTTAAGTGCTGTTGAATTGGTTCTGACACATAGCAACCCTTGTATAAAGTTTCTGAGGAGCTGCCGGTGAGTTTGAACCACTGACTGTGTGGTTCAAACTGACCTTTCGGTCCAGTGCTTATCCTATAGAGCCACACCAGGACTCATGTATGTAAATTTTTGGACAATGAATAAGGAAGATTGGAGGATGGTGAACAAGATCGAAAGCACTATTGATAGAGGAACAAACAAATCTGTCTTGGAAGAAGTACAGCCAAAATGGTCCTTAGGCGTGAGGATGGGGAAACTTCATTTACATGTTTTCACATGTCACGAGGTACCTGGTCTCTGGAAAAGGATACCATGCTTGGTAAGTAGAGGGTCAGAGAAAAAAAGAAAGACCCTTGATGAAATGGATTGACACAATGGCTACAAAAATGGGCTCAAACGTAACAATCGTGAGGATGGCACAGGACCTGGCAAGACTGTGTTTTGTTGTGTTTGGTTGCTATGAGTTATAGCTGACTCAACAACAACATGCAAATATGAAAAGAAACAGTTGCTCCTGGGGAACTATAGGGCAGGCCAGACAAGCCTTTCAGAATTACTTTACTTTATATGCAAGAGCTTCAAAGAGTTCATGGAATTTTTCTAAGAACTTTTTGAAATCCCCTTGTATTTTATGGGTATTTAGAACTTATCAAGATTGGGATAAAGTTAACACTTAATAACAATAAATCATTCCGTTTTTTCCCAATTTTAGGAAGTTTTTGTTTTAAAGATTAAGCTTATCATAAGAGTACTCATGTAAACCAGTGCAGTATGAATATAGCTTTTATAATGAACCTTCCAAATAAATCTTTATAGTATGCACTTTTTTCTTGAGATGACAGAAACATTACTAAAATAGTATTTTCAGAATTAATAGTTATTAACAAATCTTGATCTTTATTACTGTGCAAAGGTAAGCTAAAACATGATACTTGAAAATGTTTTTCAATTTCCTATGGACTATTTTAAAGTAGAAAACTATTTGGTAACAAGTGTTCTTATACTCAAAGTTCTAGAAGTAATGTTTATTCCCCACTGAACTTTGTACTCTAAGATTTTTAAAAAATTTAATGGTATTTACATAATAAATATTCATTTTAATCACTAAATTCCTCCTCATCACTGAAATATGTGCTTTTTTTAATCCGTGGGCGTCTTGAATCATCTGATGTTGAGGGATTCCCTGAGCTGGGCTTCCATTTTTTTTCTTCTTCTTCAATTTTGGCTTGCTGTAATGTGATGCAGAAAACAAAAAACAAAAAGACCAGGAATCTGTTTAATATTGTGCATTAATTCAAAGCATGGCAAAAACACACAACTGCCATAATTTTGTCAAACTTCTATGGCCCATGGCAGGCAACTCTACTCCATCAGGCTGTTGATTTTGATTTTTCTTTGCCACGTTCTGTCTCAGTCTCACTGTTACTCAAAATGATTTTTGTCAACTTCGACCTGGTGGGGCATTGTAGGATAAGCACTGGACCACAAGGTTGGTTTGAACTGCAAAACTGGGAGCTCAAACTCAACAACTGCTCTTTAGAAACCCTATAGAGCAAGAGTTGCTGTGAGTCGAAAATGACTTGACAGCACTTAGCAACAACTAATTAATTAACAGGCACCTGAAATGAAATCTACTTGTCATCCTTTCTGGAGGTAGAAATGTATGTGAGAAGACATTAGTTAACTAAAAGGCAAAATAAACCAACATATGTTTTTATAATTTATCAATTATATTAACAAAAACAACAAAAACCCTGACTATATAAAATTAGAAGATCATACACCCTTTTCAAAAAGAATGTTTCATACACTTGTATTAGGGTCTTTAATGCTCATCAAAAATCTGTTTTTGGTTTTGTTTTGAAATGGCATTTCTTCTTAAAACAATGTTTGATTTAACAGAATATTTTCTGTTGGGCTACCCTGCTTTCATCCAATAATTTGCTTGATTTTCTAAAGAAAACATTTTAAGACATTGAAGGTATTTTGGGGCCTTTTAAATCTAGAAAGAACGATGGTAACTCTTCTATCATACTGGTCTAATGATCTTGGCTAACTAATGTCTCATTTCCTAAAGTTAAAGAGGTAATGACAAGACAAGGATTGCCATAAGGCGATGATCAAAAATGAAGTACGATAGGAACATGAAACTAATCCACTCAGAAGATGCAGTTAGTACCTGGAAAGCTATGGCTTGACTGAGACTGTCAAGAGCAGGATCTTCCCCTTCATCATCACTTTCTTCTGCTTCCTCACTAAATTATTTAAAAAAAAAAAAAAAAGAGAATGCGCTCAACCTCAGGAAACAGATAAAACATAATAAAGTATTTTGTCAAAGTAGATATACATACATTTGTTCTTCTGGTTCAGGAATTTTCTTTTTTTTCTTTTTTTCCTTCTTCTTTGGAGGCTCACGTTCTCCAAGCATATTTTTAGGACAGGCATAACTTAAGTGACCATTTTCCTTTTGTTCCCCATTAAAAAAGGAGAAGACAAACGATTAAGAGGTCTTAGAATTTAAAAAAGAGTAGTCACACTTGAACCCAACAGAAAGAAATTAATAATAAAACACATTACTTTTAATATTTAGAAGGACAAGTTTATGATAACTCCCAACAAACTATCTTAACAACTAGGAAGAATTTCAGAAGTTTCACTAAAAAAAGTAAATAGAAACATTTTTCCCTCAAACATTTAAAATATATCTTTACTGGACCAGAAAGCCTCATCTTTAGTTTGCAGAGCAGCTGGTAGATTCAAACTGCTGACTTTATGATAAGAAGCCCGGTGTGTAATCCAGCATGCCACCAGGGCTCCTTAATTAGCTTACTAAAATACATTTAAGAAGTGATATGTGAAAGTGGCCGTGTGGGAAGAGATCAGGCCATGATTAGAACAATAAAGAGAAAAACAATTACGCTTTTGCAGCATATTTGACAAGGTACCAAATAAACTATACAATATATGGATGAACCTAAGAAGTTTTACTATTGATGAGCTGTTCCACTCAGTGGCCTAGTGGAGAGAATATGCTTAAAGAAGCATTTTCAAACTTGTTTTTTAAAATAAAGGTATACTAAAAAATGTAAACATATCCTATTAAAAAAGGGTTTTAATGGTAAAATAACTTTTGAAAAAATAAATATAATTTATTTTTGGCGGGAGAAAAAATTTAAAAAACAGACATATATTTAGTATGATATAATGAAGACCAGTTAAGACCACTATTATTCAAATTTGCGAACCAACCACTAAAGCCAATGATGATGAAATAGAAGAATTCTACCAACATCTTCAGTATGAAAGTGATCAAACATGCAATCAAGCTGCATTGATAATTACTTAGAATTTAAAAAAGAGTAGCCACACATTTATTGGAATGCAACGGTTGGAAACAAAGAGGAAGGATAGGTATTTGGTAAACATGGTGTTGGTAATGTAAATAATGCTGGAGACTGCATGATGGAATTGTATAAGTGCCATGTCTTACTCATTGCAAGTACCTTTTTTTCGACAACCTAAATAGCAACTATACACCTGGAGCTCACCAGATGGAACACAGAGGATTCAAATTGACTAGATCTGAAGGAATAGATAATGGAGAACCTCAACATCATCAGCCAAACAAGGCCAGGGGCAGACTATTGCAGACAGATCAACATCTGTCTCATACACAAGTTCAGGCTGAAGCTGAAGAAAATTAAAACCAAAAAGAAATGGTCGCCATTCAACCATTTCAAAATATAGCATATGGTTAAGAACCGATGGTATTGAAGGAAGAAGCCCAACCTGCATTGAAGGCATTGGTAAAAAAACAAGTCTCTAGGAATTAAAGGAATACAAATTCAAGTCTTTCAACAAACTGATGAAATACTGGAGCTACTCACTCATCTATTCCTAGAAATTTGGAAGACAGCTACCTAGTCAATCAATTGGAAGGACCCATATTTGTGCCCGCTTCAAAGAGAGGTAGGAATGCAGAAATTATCGAACAATATCATTAACATCACATGCAAGTAAAATTCTGCTAAGATACATAAATAATGGCTACAATAATTAATCGACAGGGAATTGTCAAAACTCAAGCCAGATTCAAAAGAGGATGTTGAACTAGGGATGTCATTATTGATGTCAGATGGATCTTGGCTGAGAGCAAAGAATGCCAGGAAGATGCTTACTTGTGCTTCATTAATTATACAAAGACTTCTGAGTGTGTGGATCATGATACGCTGTGGATAACATTGGGATGAATGGGTATTCCAAAAAACCTGATTGTGCTCATGAGGAACTTGTACGTTGACCAACAGGCAGTCATTTAAACAGAACAAGGGGATACTGAATGGTTTGAAATCAAGAAAAGTGTGCATTAGAGTTGCGTTCTTTAACCATACTCATTAATCTATATGCTGAACAAATAATCTAAGAAGTTAAAATATATGAAGAATGTGGCATCAAGATTGGAGGAAGACTCATTAACAACCTGTGAAATGTAGATGGTACAACCTTGAAGAGGACTTAATATACTTAATGTTAAAGGTCAAAGACCATAGTCTTCAGGATGGATTGCACCTCAATGTAAAGATAACAAAAATCCTCACAACTGGACCAGTAAATAACATCATGATAAATGGAGAAAAGATCGAAGTTGGCAAAGACTTAATTTTGCTTGGATCCACTGCAATCCACTGTTGATTTGCATAGCCTAATAAACACTGGTGGAAACAGCACTCAAGAAAACAAGAGATGTATTGTATTTGGCAAATCTGCTGCATAAGACCTCTTTAAAATGTTCCAAGAACAAGGATGTCAGTTTGAGAACTAAAGTGTGCATGACTCAAGCCATGTCTCAAATGCATGTGAAAGGTGTATTGCATTTGGCAGATCTGCTGCACAAGACCTCTTTAAATGTTCAAGAACAAGGATGGCAGTTTGAGAACTAAGGTGCACATGACTCAAGTCATGGTACTTTCAGAAGCCTCATATGCATGTGAAAGTTGGACAATGAATAAGAAAGACTGTAGAAGAATTGATGCATTTGAGTTATGGTGTTGGGAGGAGAATATTGAAAGCAACATGGATTTCCAGAAGAACAAACAGGTCTGTGTTAGAAGAGATACAGCCAGCCAGAAAGATCCATAGAAGCAAGAATGGTGAGACTGTCTTTCCTACTTCAGATATATTATTAGGAGGGACTAGTCCCTGGAAGCATAGTGGTTATGAGTCGAGCTGCCAACCTCAAGGTCAGCAGTTCGAAATTACCAGCGGTTCGCAGGAGAAAGATGAGGCATTCTGCTCCCATAAAGATTTACAGCCTTGGAAACCCTGTGCAGGGTCACTCTGAGTCGGAACCAACTCCACGGTACTTAACAACAACAACAAGTCCCTGGAAAAGGACATCATGTTTGGTAAAGTGGAGGAAGACCCCCGATGAGATGGACTGACAGTGGCAGCAGCATTTTGTTCTTACTGTGCATAGGGTTGCTGTGAGTCACAGCCAACATGATGGCACCTAACAACATCACAAAAGGAAGGAAGATAATATCAGATCATAATGGTTTGAAATCAGGAAAAATGGAGGAAAACCACACAATTACTGGGAACCATGGCCTAGTCAAGCTGACACATATTTTTTAGGAACACAGTTCAGTCCGTGATAGCAATTAAGTAAATGAATTTCATAACCCAGTTTGAGCCAGTCAGAAATTTTGATGATGATAAGTAAAGTAAAAATATCTTAAATGAAAATATTGTAAATATCAAAACTGTAAAGTCCTGAGTTTTGTTTAAAATATGGAGAATTTCATTAAGTTAGGTTTACTCACCCCACATTCATAACACTTAGATTTATCAAAGTAGTGTCGCCTTCGGATGAACTCAGCTGCTCTTCCATTGTCAATAGCAATGCTTGCTTTTATCACTCTACCAAATAACTAAACCAGAGAACAATGTAAACGTATTTCATAGAATCATCAGTTACTTGGTCTCATTTCTTTATATATTTAATTCCATTTTATATCAGTTGGCTACTTGGATGTGGCATATTCTTTTTTGTGTTCTGATTCCTTGGATTCTATCAATGTTTGGGGATTCCCATAAAGTTTTATTTTCACTAAGATAGATATCCACAGAATCTACTGCTTTTTATCTGAATCCCCACATTTTTTTCCAGGATGAGAATAAAGGCTTTTGGGTTAAAAGCCTTGGGAACAAATGACTTACCTGTTTGTTGTTTATTGCTCTCGTACAGTTTTGTGCAGATTCTTTATCCAAAAATAAAATAAATGCAACCCCTTTACTCTTCCTGGTGTCTTTATCTTTCATTATAGTAACCCTTAAAGCATAAAGAAATAGTTTAAAAAAACAAAAGGCAACAATAAACAGATACTAATAAATACTAAGAAAACTTGTTTTGTTTTTTAAAGTTAATAAAAAAAAGTTACAAAGAGAAATAAATATATTTGACAAATCAGCTACCTCTTCAGAGTCTAGGGAATCAAGAGCGAAAACGAGCAACTCTTACAACAATTCAATACAAGTGAGCACAGCTACAAGGAGTGTATGTATGATACATCAAATATTAATGGGAGGAGTAATCAGAAAGCTGAAGATTGACATAAAGAGATTACAGAGACAGTGTAATCTTAAAGAATGAGCATGATTCTTTTCCTATACGAAGGTCTTCATCTTTTAAAAACAAAACACAAAACAACAAACTGAGGTATTCCTTTCTAGACAAAAAGAAAAAGGAACTACTTAAATTGTTCTATTTTGCTAGGTTTCAGATCCAGTTGTATTTTAAATTGTCTTTTTCAAGACTCTAATGAGTTGGAACCAACTTGACGGCACTTAACAGCAACAACAACCAGTTT
Source organism: Chrysochloris asiatica (assembly GCF_000296735.1). Lineage (NCBI taxonomy): Eukaryota > Metazoa > Chordata > Mammalia > Afrosoricida > Chrysochloridae > Chrysochloris > Chrysochloris asiatica. The sequence continues at coordinate 6,394,535 of NW_006408595.1, forward strand.
ACTGGTCCTTAGCCATACCACCCAACATACCTGAGTGAGAGGGCTGGGAAGAAGAGCACAGAGCATGCTCTTTCTCCTGACCCCTTAAACAAGTCTAGTCTTGAGGCTCTTGCTCTATATGCATTAAACTTATCAATGTTCAGCAGGGCTCCTTGGAGAACTAGCTGGTGTGGTGCTGTAGGATAAGAACTACAAGGTCGGTTTGAACTGCAAGGTTGGCGATTCAAATCTACCAGCAGTTTTTCTGAAACCTTGTATAGGGTTGCAACGAGTCATAACCGACTCAAGAGCAATTAACAACAACAATGACAGGGCTAGGGCATATAGAATCTTGTTATTCATCTTGTTATTCTATTTTCTAGAATAACAAGATGAGCTCAGAACATCCTTTACTTTAGAAAATAAAGAGGAGCTTAAACCAAAAAAACCCCAAAGATGGGGCATTTCTTTTACAAGAATAAACATACAAACTAGCTTAAAGTAGTCCCCACTGGCCATATCTAGGAAAATTTAAGTACTACAGTAATTAAGCATAATGAATTATAAACCACAGAAAAAATAAGATTTTTTAGACTATAATCTTCATGGGTACTGGTTTGGTGCAGTAGGATAAACAGTGGACTGCTACCTTGCAAGGTCTGCAGTTCAGACCCATCAGCCATTCCCTGGAAACCCTATACAATGTTGCTATGAATCATCACTATTATTCCTACAGCCTATTTTTAATGCTTTCCTTGATACTATTTATTGCTTATATACCAACAGAAAAGTCTTCTAAATAGCAAATAAAATCACATCATTTATTTGTTCAAAAATATTTGGAGCTTCCAAATTCCAATTTGGACCAGGAATCAAAATCCTGTATGATATGGTTCCCACCTTCCTTATCTTTCACTACTACTCTCCACTCATAACCTCTGAGCTCTAGTTAAAATAAGCTTCTCAGTCAGTGTTCATGTAGCATGGACTATTATCCCCAAGTTGGTACCTCTTTTCATTGTTTCTATCTTCTTTCACCTTTCAATCTTAGCTTATTAAAACTGACTCATTTTTCAAAGTGCACATCAATTATTAGTTTCCTAATCTCTTTGGTGCTGTAGGTTAATGCTCTGGACTGCAAAGTCATTTGAACCACAAGGTTGGCAGTTCAAGCTCACCAGTCGCTCCTCGGAAACACTATACAGGAGCGGTATGGGTTGGCACTAACTAGATGGCACTTAACAACAAAAAATCTCTTTATGTGGAAATAACTTCTATTTGTTAGATTCTCCTGAGATCATTTGTTTATATATACACAATGCTGCTTTTCAATTATTTTAATATAAACTTTTCTAAGGTTGGCTTTGTGATTTCTACATGCCTAGCTTAATATGTTTACAACAAAAGGTAGGCACACATGAGAAAAGTAGTTTTTAATAACAGACAAAAGTACAACACCAAACCCACTGTTATGGAGCTGGTTCTGACACATGGTCACTTGTGTGTTATAGAGTAGAACTGCTTCAACAGGGTGTTCTTGGCTATAATTCATTACAGAAGCAGGCACCTAGCACCTCATTAAGTGTTACATATCATCCATTATTGGTGTTCTGATTGAGATTCTTAGAAAATTCTAATGATCCAAACATTAACCCAGAAGCACTTTTGATAATGATCTTAAGTAGAGAAGTAAGTTTAAAAGATGTTAAAAATATCAAGAAACAAATGAACTTCAACTGTTTAAAATGAATTTATGGAAAGCTATAAGAAAAATAAGTAGCCAAAATAAGTATGCACGAAATTCTCAGGAATTTAAATAGGATTTCAAATACATACCAGATTGAGTCTTAAAGTACTGGTTATAACATAAAGTGACAGAATTTTACTTATTTTCCCCATAGTATACTTTTGATTATTAAAACACAGTGAATTAAAGAGAACTTTAAGTTCCTTTTGTATTAAATAATGGATATTATCATTCATTAACCATTTTTTAATTTCCATTCTTTCTAACTCCTAAGTTTTCTATGAAGGCAGAGAATATGTTATTTATCAGTCTCATAAGCATTTTAAGCATCATATACATTGAAATATTTGGTTTTATACATTTGTTTGGTAAATAATGACTCATTCATAATATATGTCATAACTTCTAGTAATCAAAATACTTGTTTAATCAGCTATAAATTACCTTTAATTTATATCTTATAATTGATAACAGAATTATGCATAGTCCTTAGTAATATGGTAAGAAATGATACAGTTTGTTTAAATAAATTATGATATATAGTAAAATACCATTAAATCATTAAATATGAGGCTATTTCTTTAAAGTACATGGAAAAATATTCATGATATGACAAGTCAAATAAGACAAAAAAAATGCATGTACAAAATTAAGTCTTTCTGGAAAGAACTGTCTAGATGTGTTTATGTATGTAGAAAAGTATCTGAAATATACATAAAAACATTAATAGTACTGTTTTTATTTTCTTTGTTATATCTAATATATGTTTTATAAAAACAGCAAACAACAACAGAAAAAAATAAATCTATTCCCATTAAAAAAAAAAAAAATCAGAAACAAATTCAGATGAACTTTTAAATGAAGCTCCAAAATTTAATGTGAATACTTACTTTACAACTTTGCCATACTTGGAAAATATCTGAAACAAAAGACCACATAATAATTTCTACTTTAATTTAAAATCATAAAAATTTTACATTTTCAGGTTGTACTAATGACCCAATTCTTTGTTGTACTTTATGAGACATTTTAGCCTCTAGTATATAAGGCAGCTCTCAAGAAATAGATATTTTTGGAGGTTCTACTCATATTCTCATTGTTACAGTCACATGTATCTGGCTCAGTTCTTAACAGTTTGTTAGTGGAGTGGATACAAGAGAAACCAACACTCCTTGTATGGTAGTGCTAAGGCACACACACTGGACTTCCTTTAGCATAGCCAGGGCAACTATCAATCCCACCACAACTCCTAGAGAAACCATGTACTTTGAATATGAATGTTGTACTCAATGTTTCAGAACACAGATCCTTAGACTGCTAATTAAAACATAAAATAACAACAAAAAGGTTCTGTAATGAAAAATCTATTTCCTTCACAGGCCTATTGAAATCTCCTACACTCTCACTCTCCCAATTACTCAGTTCACTGCAGTTTGACTTTTATACCTCCCACTCCAAGAAATATGCTTTCAGTGAAGTCATCAAATGATTGCCAAATCTAATGAGTGTCTATTTTGCTTCATATATATTACCTGATCTTTCTACATATACACTGTTGATACTTCCTTTCTCTTTTGAAACCCTCTTGCCTGTTACACTGATAGTAATTTCTGGCCTGTTTCTATTTCTCTGGTTGTGCCTTCAAGTCTTCCACATAGGTTCTTCTTCCTTTAATAGTCTGGTCAATGTTGGCAGTCCTCAAAATTTCTCAGTGGCTTTAATAACACCTATGGTGTGGCGTTGTGGAGTAATGTACTGGACTGCAAGGTTGGTTTGAACCTTAAGGTCAGCAGTTCAAATTCACCAGCTACTCCTCTGAAACCCTATATGGGGTCTTTATGAGTTAGCACAGACTGGACAGCACATAACAATAAAATAACACTACATTCCTTGGGTGATCATCCATATTAAAAATTGTTGTGTGTTTAGTTGATTCCCACTCAGTGACCCTATATGACAGAGTAGAACTGCCCCATAGGATTTACTAGGTTGTTTCTGCAGGATAAACACTGGATTGGGAACCACAAGGTTGATTTGAGCCCACCAGGCACTTCTCAGGAAGATTGTCGTTGTTGTTATATGCTGTGGAGTTGATTCCGACTCATAGTAAGGGTTTCCAAAGCTGTAAATCTTTACGGGAGCAGAATGCCTCATCTTTTCTCTGGCGGAACGGCTGGTAGTTTCGAACTGCTGACCCTGAGGTTAGCAGCCCGATTCATAACCATACGATGGTCAGGTCTTGTTTCTCAAGGTGAATAGATGGGTTGAATCACTGGCCTTTTGTTGAGCAGCTGAGTGCTGACCGTTATGTCAACAGAGCTCCTTCACAAAAGAATTATCATCTTCCTCTCCATATTTAATTAGTTACCAAATCCTATCAATTTTATCTTTCCAAAAAAAAAAAAAAATTCTATCAATTTTCTACCCTTGTTACTATCAATTCCAGTTCACCGAGGCCAGGGACCATACTCCAGTACTTACAAGGCTATCTAGTCATAGTGCATATTCATTAAGTAGTTAAAATACTACATGCTACTTGGTCCAGATCATTACTTCAATAAACCTCTCAACTGGTCTTTCTGCAATTTCTATGTAGAAAATATTTGCTCTCTGAATATATCAAGTTTTCTTGTCTTGGAATTTTATATATGTTTTTGTTATCTTAGCATTTCAGCTCTCTAGGAGAACTAAGCCTTGTTACCTATTGTCTTTCAAACTTTAGCTCAAGGGTCAACATCTTCAGGAAGTGATCTAAGACCTAAATAAGCAAAGTGCCTACTACTTATCTAGAATATGAAAGCTGCTCAATGAAAGCTTGCTAAATAAAGTATGAATGGCATTATCTCATTAGACTGTAATCTCCTACTAGGGGGAAGTTTCAATATCCTTTATATCTCTAGCGTCTAGTACAATACTTAGAAACAGAAATGTCTCCGTATCTCTTGCTTTAATTACTGCCAAGAGCTTCCTAAGTGATCTCCCTGTTTTGTCTGCCCTTGCTTTTCTGTGCCCATTGCCCTCTACTGAGTTTTAGTTTCAAACAGCAGCCAGAATGAGCTTATTAAAATGTAAATATGATATGGTCATTTCTGTGTTCAGTACATTCTAATGGTTTCTCATTTCACTTGTGAGTGAAATCCAGTTATTACTATGATTTATGTATGTCTGACAAGACCTTCTTCCCTGCTGTGGGTTTGCCTCTCTGACTACCCGTCTTTTTCTCTCCACTTGATTTATTTTATGGCTGATATGCTTGTCACCTGGATGGTCTGCACAGTTGGCTCTTAATTCCTTCAGATCTTGATTTAAAAAAAAAAAAAAAAAAAAAAATCACCCCAATGAGGGCTTTTCTGACTTAAAATTTCACCTCCTTCTCAACTTAACATTTAATAGCTGTCCTTTCCTAATTTATTTTTTTGTCCTTAGCAGCTATTACTAAGGTACAATATCATTTTACTTATAGTTTATTTTTCCCACTATACTGCGAGCTCTATGAGATATTTTTATCTGTGTGTTCATTTATATGAGGGGGCTCATAGAAAAAGTTTGTGGAAAATTCTATTATCTTTTAATTCCATTTTCCCACAAACTTTTTGATCCCCCCTGTATATCTCTAATATTTGGAATAATGCTCAGTATATAGCAAGCGTTCACTAAATATAGAAATGTCCCTATGTTGATATTTTGTTGTTGTTGTTATGTGCCATCGAGTCGGTTCTGACCCATAGCGACCCTGTATAGGGTTTCCGAGGGTGTAAATCTTTACAGGAGTAGAAAGCCTCATCTTTCTCCCGCGGAGCGGCTGGTAGTTTCAAACCGCTGACCTTAAGGTTTGCAGCCCGATTCGTAACCACTACGCTACCAGAGCTCCTTATTATGTTGATATAAGGAAGCTAAAATTCACTTTCTCGTGTTCTTTCAGACTCAAGAACTCTTAGTTAATCAACCAAATACCGTAGTTCACCTATGCAATATGCAACAGCCCTTTTATAACATTTTCTGAAAGTAGCATTGAGAACAAGACACACTTAAAAGGGTTCATGAAAAAAAAAAGAATTCATATCCTCCCTTTTCATTCTTCTCAACTACCCATCTGCTGTATCTGACTCAAGCCATGGTTATTTTCATTCGTCTATGGGCATACAAAAAGCTGGACAGTGAATAAAGGCTGAAGAAGAATCTATGCCTTTGAATTATGATGTTGGTTGTTAAGTGCTGTTGAGTCAGTTCTGCCTCACAGCAACCCTGTATAGAGTTTCTGAGAAGCAGCTGGTGAATTTGAACCTCTGACCTTGTGGTTCAAACCGATTTTGTGGTCTAGTGCATATCCTGCAGTGCCATACCAGGACTCTATGATGTTGGTAAAGAATTTCAAACATACCATGGACTGCCAGAAGAACGAACATGTCTGTATTGTAAGAAATACAGCCAGAATACTTCTTAAAAACAAGGATGGTGAGACTTTGCCTCACATACTTTGGAGAGGTCAGGAGGGACCAGTCCTTGAACAACATGATGTTTGGTAAAGTAGCAAAAAAAGCGACAGACTCTCAGCAAGATGGAGTGACACAGTGGCTTCAACAATGGGCTCAAATACAGCAATGCATGTGAGGATGCCGCAGGACCAGGCAGTATTTCATTCTGTTGTATATGGGTTTGCTGAGTTGGAACCGACGCCCCAGCACCTAACAACATTACCACCCATCTGCAGGAAAGACACAGCAGGAAATTTGGTCTCTGTAAGATAAAGAGGTGAAAAAAGATTTCTGAAGAAATTTTTTTCTCTCTTAGTTATTCCTATCCGGAACCAAAACAAAATTTACTAAACTATTAAGTTTCTGGAGTCCTGGTATGGCGTGGTGAGCTAATGCGCTGGACTGCAAAGTCAGTTTGAACCACAAGGTCTGTGGCTCAAGCTCACCAGCCACTCCTCGGAAACCTTATACAGGATTGCTGAATTGGAACTGACTCAACAGCACTTAATGACTTTAAACTTCTGCCAAGTATGTACATTAAGGTTTATTTTTAGAATTTTATGATTAAAGAAAGGATCACTGCTCGCATCAGCCTTTTCCTCCACGTATCTCCACCCTGTTACCAATTTCAAAAGCCAAGTAAGAATAATCAGTCTCACAATTTGCTCCCACTTTATGATGGTGCTATGTCTTCTGTGTTTAAACTAATGTTTTCTCTTTAGAAATTACAAGTTTCTATTTTTTTCCTCTATTCACATTTGCAATTGTTGTTAAGTGCTGTCAAGTCGGTTCCAACCCATAGTGACCCTGTAGAGGGTTTCCTATAAGCAACTGGTGAGCTTCAACTGCCAACCTTGCAGTTCAAACCGACTTTGCAATCCAGTGCATTAACCCACAGCGCCACACCAGGACTCTCACATTTGCAATACAGTTCATTAAATTGATGATTTCAGTGAATCATAATGTACTTAACAAAGGAGCCCTGGTGGTACCTAGGATAAGCACTGGACTACTGCCATGGTATTTTCAATAACCTCATATACATGTGAAAGTTGGACAGTGAATAAGGAAGACCATAGAAGAATTGATGCTTTTGAGTTATGGTGTTGGAGGAGAACATTGAAAGTGTCATGGGCTGCCAAAAGAACCAATAGATCCATTTTGGAAGAAGTGCAGCCAGAGTGCTCCTTGGAGGCCAAGATGGCCAAACTTCGTCTCTCATACTTCAGATCTATTGTCAGGAAGGACCAGTCGCTGGAGAAGGATATCATGTTTGGTAAGGTGGACGGTCAGAGAAAAAGAGGAAGACCCCGAACCAGATGGATTGGCCAAGTGGCAGCATCGATGGACTCAAGCGTGGCAACAGTAGTGAGGTTGGCCTGGGATCAGTTTCGTTCTGCTGTGCATAAGGTCGCTATGGGTCAGTACTGACTCGATGGCACTTAACAACAACAACTAACAGCAAGGCCAGTAGTTCAAACGCAGGAGCAACACTGCAGGAGAAATAAAAGGCTTTCTGCTCCTGTAAAGATTTACAGCCTCGGAAACCCTATATAGGGTCGCCATTTGTCAGAATTGATTTAATGGTAGTGTGTTTGGTTTGGTTTGGTTCGGTACGTAACAAGAACTTTGTCAGAGAGAGTTCTGATTGCTTAGGGTATGTAAATAGATTATCTATGTCTTAAATAGATAAATTATTTATCCATAGTTAAATTGGATTTATCTCATTTACATCTCATCTACAGCTCCTGGTGTATAGGATCAGCACTGGACTGTGAACCACAAGGTCAGCAGTTCAAACCCACCAGCTACTCTTTGGAAACCCTATACAGGGTTGCTGAGTTGGAACCGACTTGGTGTTACTTAACAATAGCAACAACACTACAACTTACCCGGTATAAGTCATTGTTTGTCAGGGAAAAGGGCAGGTTGGATACATATACTGTACTTTTACTTGGAGCCAATCCACCACTCATTTCTAAAAAGAAAAAAACAAAACAACCATAAACAGTCTAAACCTGGTATTCTTCACTCCACGTAAAACCAATATGGCCAGTTACTTATTTAAGTAACTGGCCATATTTAAGTTACTTATTTAAGTTACATTTTGGGAATAGTTAGGAACAATGATGGCTAAATCCAGGCATTCCTATTCCCCTAGCTGGAGTCCTAGTACTGTGCTAGACTGCAAAGTTGGTTTTAACCACAAGGTTGGTGGTTCAAGCTCACTGGTTTAAGCTCACCAGCTGCTCGTTGGAAATCCTATACAAGGTCACTATGGGTTGGAACCGATACGATAACATTTAACAATTCCCCTAGCTGTCAGGTCTTAGTTATCTAGTGCTACTGTAACAGATATACCAGAAGTGGATGGTTTTCACAAGTATTTATTTTCTCAGTTTAGGAGGCTAGCAGTTCGAATTCAGGGTGTTCGTTCTAGGGGAAGGCTCTCTCTGTGGGCCTGGGAGAATATTCTTGGCTCCTTGGTGATCTTCATATGTATTGGCATATTTTTCCCCATCTGTGCTTCTTTCGGTTCGCTTGTTTGATCTTTGTATCTCAAAATAGAGTCACTTAAAATACACCCTATGCCAATCCTGGCTGAATAGCATATAGCAAAGGCAACCCAATTCCCAAATGCTATTAACAGCCACGGGCATGTTGTTAAATGCTGCCAAGTCTTTTCTGACTCTGTATAGTGCTAAGGTGCCAGACTGCAAAGCCTTTTGTGGTTCAAGCTCACCAGCTGCTCCTCGGAAACCCTATATAGGGTTGCTATGGGTTGGAACCGACTCTACGTCACTTAACAACAGGGTTTGTGGGTCTGTACCTCTGCCTTTCCGGTTGGCAGTCCTGTGCTTATGTGATAGCGACTCATGAGGCGACCAACGCTGTGGCATAAAGGTCAAGATATACAACACTTTAGAAGGATATTTTGTTAAGCCATCCAGTTAGTTCCAACCTATAGCAGCACTGTATGGGGTTTCTGAGGAGCAGCTGGTGAGCTTGAAGCCCTCACCTTGATGTTCAAACCGACTCTGCAGTCCATTGCATTAAGCCACAGCACCACACCAGGACTCCTGCTGTTTGTATAGGGATTGCCTCACACACCATTTACAAAGTCTTCTGGTCTTTGTTTCAGGTAATTTTTATTAGTTCCTGTATGTAGATTACCAACAGAAGCAGTAAAAACACTTAAGCCACTCTTAATTTCCCCCCAAGGCTAAATAAGAGTAAGACAATTGAGACAAGAGTCTTTTGAATTTGTACTATACCTTGCTCATCCACTTCAAAAAGAATCCAGGAGCTCAAAAAGAAACTTTAGCAGCTGTTCACTAAACAAAAAAATGGCTAGGTACCTTTTTGGCTTTCTTAATATTCTTCTCTGATGTAAAGAGAATTTATAGCCTCTCAATTTGACATATGTAAAAGTTCTTTAAAATCATGTCATTGCCAATTTTGTTAAATGACTAGGTTCAATGCCCTGAGGGATGTTTTACAAGTATTGTTGTTAAAGCTCCTTAAGTCTGTTGTTACTCTGGGAGACCCTGTACAGGGTTTCTGAGGCTTTAAATCTTTGCAGGAGCAGAAAGCTTCACCTTTTTCCCTCTTTACAGTATAACTTGTATTTAATTTTCACATCTTAATTTACAAAGAAAATTATTTTTGAAAATTACAGCGAATATAACCAAGCTCAAATTTTTATTTAAAAAGGTATCCTGGTGTGGCGCTGTGGGTTAATGCACTGCACTGCAAAATTGGTTTGAACCTCACTGTTGGCTGTTCAAGCGCACCAGCCGCCGTAGGCACATAACAATAAGATCTGGACTGCAAACCACAGGGTCCGAGGTTGAACCTGCCAGCCTTTCCGTGGAAGAAAGGTGAGGTTTTCTACTCCCGCGAAGTTTTAAAGCCTCGGAAACCCTATACTGGGTCGATATGTGTCGGAACCGCCTCGACTTAACAAGCATGTGTTTGAGATGAGGATAACGGATTGTCACAAACAGCGAAAACACTGCTAATAAGGCACGCAACTCACGAAATAATGGGAAAACTGCTAGATGCTTGGGGTTTTAAAAACTTATTTAGGAAAGTTCAAGAACTCAATATGGGTAAGTCGCTTTTTGAAAGTTACCCATTTGGAGTTATACGTAAATTACACGTTTCAGTGAGAACTGTGAAGGTTGTTGTTGTTGTTAAGTGCCATCGAGTCGGTTCCGACCCATAGCGACCCTGTATAGGGTTTCCGAGAAGCTGGTGAGCTTGAACCGCCGACCTTGTGGTTCAAACGGCTTTGCAGTCTGGCGCATTAACCCACAGCGCCCCACCAGGACTCCAGGTACAGATATAAATGGAATGATATGGATGGGGGTGAGTGGTAAACGAGGTGGCCGGCCGGGTGTGGGAGGACACCCACAGGGAAAGAGAAGCAGCTGGGCAGGCGATTACCTTCAGCTAAGACGGGCCCGGAGTCCTCGTGTGGCACTGTAAGATCAGCACTGGACTGCTAACCCAAAAGTCGGTGGTTCAAACCCCCCAGCTGCTCCTTGGATACCCTATACAGGGTAGCTATGAGTCAGAACCGACACAACGGAACTTAACGACTACTAGAAGTCTGACCGAAGAGTCTAGGAGCGCGCGAGCCTTAGGCTCAGCTGAGGCTCAACCCAGACAACCTTCGCCTCACTCCGCGTCCGCAGTATCACGGGTCCTGGTAGGGGTCAGGCACCTAAGCAAAAAGGGAACGGCCATTCTGCTTCTACCTGGCTCTTGTTAGACGCGCCTCCGACGCAGTAAAGACCCAGACCCGGGAGGCGGGCACAAAGGCGGGCGCTTCTGGTGACGCAATGTGCGCGCCGGAAGTGCCTTCTGAGAGAACTGTAGGGAACGGACGACTACGTTACGGGATCTCCTGGCGGCCCAGAGTCGTTGAGCGCATTTTACCTGTCTGAGAGGTGGGTAGGTAGTGGCGCGCTGCCTGTTACATTTGGGGGGCGCGGGGATGAAAGAAGGATGGTCAGGCTGGCAGGTATTTTCTTTGGCGGTACCTAGAGTCTTCTGCTGCACTTGAACAGTGCAACAGTTCTGCCGATGCGGATTGGGTTGGAGAGACGCAGTGGAGTTTGGAATAATGTAAAGTGTTAGATCTAAGATAGTGGTTTTTTGTTTTCGTAACGTCTTAATATGCAAAAAGAGCACTGAGCTAGGTAACGCCAATGATCCGAGATCAATCAGGTAATCAGTAATTTTTGTGAATGTAGTCGACCCTACCCAGCTCGGTATTAGGCATTTCGGGAGCTACAGAAAAGTGTAAAATAGGCCTCCCCCACCCCCTCCTTGGCCAAATTTAGGCGAAGAGTTTAACACACAGTAACCTACCTTGAGTCTTGGTAGGAACTAATTTTGCACTTCTGGCACTTTTTACTTCCTGTAAATCTATAATGGGCACACACTATTTTTTTTTCTAAGAGACCATAAACAGATCCATCATTACTGCAGAAAAATAATGCAAGGTTTATACTTAACTTCTACTCACCAGCACACACAGACCAGGCCTCTAACCATATCCTAGAAGCCTGCCTGTCAGCAGCCTGGTCAGAGACTCTCCTGGAGCTTGCACAATCAATCCAGACTGAAGCCGATGCTTTCTAGAGAGACGGAAGTACAATCCATCCAGGGCGCAGCTGAATTTTGAGAGGTCTAAATGCTACCCCATCCAGCGGATCTTTGGGACTAACTTTCTTGGGAAATTTGTGGCCAGCCAAACCTACCATGCTCCACATGTTGTCCTTGGTTACCACCCAAGATGTAAGCCCCTTTGGTCTCATATACTGTACCCTCATTCCTATGCTGCTTTGTGTTTTATCGCTTTTGATTTAGGCGATTACTGTTTCTCCCTCCTTTTCTTACTTATTTCTCCTCTCAGCAACACAGCTGTGCTCTCTGAATTTTTTTTTTTTCCAAAACAAACTCAACATATTCAGCCTTTTTACTGAAACTCTTTTATCTCCTGAACTTAACTGAAACGTGGCTTTCCCTTCCAATCCTTTCAATTGAGCATTTTCTCTGACACCTGGATGTAAAGGCTAGGCAATGACTCTAGCCATAGTGAACTGATTTCACATTTTCAAAATACTTTTCCTGTCTGTGGGCTGGGGAAGTCTTTGCAAAGGCCCTTTTGCCTCTCTCTGGGATTTGTGGTCTCTTTACTTCTATACCTGTTACTGGATAACTCCTCCTAATAAAGATCAGAGTTTAGCTGTCTAAACAGCTGAGGGGCATTCTCCAACTTCTCATAGATAAGAGTTAAGATACTTTGCTGTGTGCTATAAGTACCTTTTATTTCCCTCATCACAGCACTGATCACATGTATAGTAATTGCTTGTCTCTTAGATTTCCCTAGTAAACTAGACTAGAGGTAGGGCAGGGGTGGGGAGGAACTCATCTTCGTAAATCTAGTGACAGTACACTTTGTGGCACATGATACACATTTAGGCATTTTCTACAGCTATAATCTCAGAAATTAGGTGGTTGACATAGAGCCTAAGAGCCTGTTGAAAGGGCGGGGTGGGCTGCTATTTAGCTTTAGTTGATTGTGGCCATGTAACAGTATGGTCCCAGTGTTGCCAGAGCATCCAGTTTTTTCAAGAAACATTTAAAAATGTACTTCCAAATAGTGATAACTTCCAGTTGAAAAATGTTGTTAATGAAATGTTTTCTTTTAAAAAGTCTGAGCCAGACAAAAGATACCTGTACATCACATGTGGCATTTCATCCATCATTTTGGAATCTGTTTTAAGTGTTACACGGTTCAGATAATAAGGCTTTGTGGAGAGTGGTAGATTTTGAGCCAGGCCTTGATGGTTAGAAGCTGAAAGAGGTTTTCCAGTTTGGGAAACAACTTAACTCTAGGATAGTGTGTGTTGCTCTGTGCACAGTGAAGAGGCTAACATGACTAGTCCTTTTGGAGAGACTGTTGTTGTTGTTAAGTGCAGTCAAGTTGATTCCGACCCATAGAGACCCTGTATAGGGTTTCCGAGGAGCAGCTAGGATTTATTAATTGATTTATTGTGGCTAATAAGACCATGTAGATTCTTGATCAGGAAAGTTTCATGTTATGAATGATGACTTATTAAAATTATTCTTTGACGCACAATTTGGAAGGTGAAAGTCTGAAGAAGGCTGGCCAGTTTTAAACTTAGGTTTATAAATATTATACATAGATAACTGGTCATTTTTTTTACTTGTATAAATAGTATTTCACTTAATGGAGCACTAAAGATGGACAGTCAAGAAGCCCCTACTAAATACTTAGCACAGTATAGTAGGAAATAGCCTTAAAACATTGCTGAGTAACTTGTGAAACTAAATAATGTCATACTTTACATGGTTCATCAATTAAGCAGTCTGGTTTTCTAGCCTCTCCGCTTATCTATTTTATATATGTTGTTGTTAAAGGGCTGTCAAGTTGGTTCCGAGTCATAGTGACCCTGCATAGGGTTTTCGAGGAGCAGCTGGTGAGTTTGAATTGCTGATCCTGCAGTTCAAACCTGCCAGCGCCACCATGAAGGGGTCTAAAAAAATCTGTGTGGAAAGTGGAATAAAAACAGAAAAGAATTCTCATGAACTTTTTGAAGTCCCCTCATACTGTCAGGTTGATTTTCAGGGATGATCACTTTCCTCTCTCCTCATTTCTGTGCCTAAAAGCCTTCAGTAAGTTTCTTCTCTAGCTTTTTGCCATGTGGTGCCATTTAATGCCATTGAATCTGCTCTGTGCTTCTTGGCTATCTCCTTTCTGAGGAAGTGTGATACAGTGACAAGAGTTTGGGCTGTAAAAGCATGCAGGCCTGACTCCAGGGTACAGCTGGCTATGATTGAGCATTTCAGTGTCCATGTTTTTTATCTAGACTGTTAGGGATAATATCTACTTCATTAATATTGTATAGATTAAGGATTAAGGAGCTCTGGTAGCATAGTGGTTATGATTTGGGCTGCTAATCTTGTGGTCAGCAGTTCGAAACTACCAGCTGTTCTGCAGGAGAAAGATGAGGCTTTCTGCTCCCGTAAAGATTTACAGCCTTGGAAACCCTGTACAGGGTCGCTATGAGTTGGAACCAACTCCCAGGCATATAACCACCACCAAATTAAGGATTTACATGTTTTTAATGTCTATTGCACATTTCCCTCCACATAGTAGAGGAAACAAAAGCTTTTGAGTAACTATCAAGGCTCATTTCCTATGTCTTTCTTTTTCAGATACATTGTTTCCACTAATGCTTTCTCCCTTTTTTCTCTTCTTCACTATTGTATATTGATATTTAAGCGATCTCAAGAGTCAGTTTAAATTTCCTTTTTCTTAACTTCTTATCATCTCTTCCTGAGCACCAAAACACTTATTTCTTGTAGGTATTTTGCTCTATTTTGAACATTTACTGTTGGCATCAATTTTTTTCCCCCCAGACTTCTACTAATTATGTTCTAAATTCATTTTTAATTTAGTTTCTGGAATTTGAAATTGTTTTCATTAAAAAACATTAAGGTATATGTATTCTATAGGTTTAACATAACTCTTAAAAAGCTTTATGTTTCATTTTAGGATGTCTGAAGTACTTGCTTTAGGTCAATTGGATTTCAATACTGTCTTCATATTAGAAGCTTAAGATTTAAAAGAAATTTTTTTAAGAGCCAGTTACATCCCAGTCTTATTAAATAGGAATTTCATAGGGTTGGGCGTAGGCATTGATATTTTTTAAAGCTGTTTAAATGATTCTGATGTGCAACCAGACTTGAGACTCACTGCTTTAAAAGCTAGAGCAAAAGGAATCTCATTACTCTCTTTTGCTCAAAAGTGAAGTGGCATCAGTGTCCTGGGAAGTGGGAAAGGAGCTAATAGAATGTCCAAGCTCAGCTAACACTTAGGTTCCCTGGAACAGCTCATGTAGTGGTCACATGAATAGTCTGTTTGACTAATACTGAGTAAGTATACCTTTATTCTGTTAAGCAAAAGGAGTTAAGAAGTATTCAGTTTTTGTCATAACAGTAGTGTTTAGTTAGTTAAGTGCTGTCAAGTTGGTTCTGACTCATACAACCCTGTGAAGGGTTTCCAAGGAGCAGCTGGTGGGTTTGGACCTACAACCCTGAGGTTACTTAAGTGCTTATCATCCTACATTGCCACACCGTGTTTAGTTTTGGAGGGAAGAAATAGCAGGGTGTTTGGGGAACTCAAAGAAGGGACAAGTTTCTGGAGAAAAGAAAAGCTGACATTTGATCTGAATCCTGAAGGAATGAGTAGATGCTTCAAGGCAAATACAAGAAAAATGTTATAGTCAGTGGGAAAAGCACGTGCCAAGATGTGGTGCGGAGAAATATGGTGCACTTGCAGAACAGAGTAGGTTAGCATGTTGGGAGGACCTGGTGATTGTTCAGGAAATGGTAGGAGTTGAAGCAGAACGGAACAAGGCAATAAAGAACCCATTTTCACATTTAGGATTAAGACTTTATTCTGTAGGATGCGGGAAGCACTGAGAGATTTTTAATGAGGTATTTTAGAATGAAAATTGTCTACAGGTTGCAGAGTGGATGGGGTGGTGCAAAAAACGTATTGAGAGGTATCATCATCTGACTTCTTTACCAGTGGGAAGGAGAATCAGCCCAAGACCAATTCATATGATGCATGGGTCAGACATACCTCCCGCCTCCAATCCTCTTAGCAATTTTGATACCAGCCTTCCCTCCCAGGGCACTCTATACTTCTCGGCTGGGCTTGATAATTCATTGCACTGACTACACAGAATTTACAGGCTATGCTCAGGGTTATGGGGGTTATTAGGGAAGTTAAGTGCTGTTGAATCAGTTCCACTCAGTGACCCTGTATAGGGTTTCTGAGGAGCAGCTGGTGGATTTGAACCACTAACATTGCAGTTAGCAGCCCAGCGCTTCTCCTAGAGTGTTGACTTGGACTCCATTAAGGAAGTTAATTAGGTTACAATTTAGGATCAGAGATGTTCAGGATACAGTTCTTAGGTCAGAGTCAGAATAGCCTCTTTCCAGCCATGCCTGCTGGTATACCTCTCTCCCTTGATCCCTTGGCCTGGCCTCTGCTCTGCTCAGGCATTGTTACAAAGCTCCTTCACATTGCTGATAAATGCCCAGAGGGCATGCCTTTGTGGACATAAGCCTCAGTCCACAGGCACTAGACTCTAGTTCCATGGATCAGCAAACCTAGTCCCCCCCCCCCACCACCACCACCACCAGGTAAGTGCCTGGCGGTGCCCCACTCTGCAGCCAAGCCTAGTTCCAAAGGCCCTCAGCTTTCCTTGCTCCATGGACTGGGGAGCCATCGCTTTGTTGTGTGCACTGTCTCTTGGTTCTGCTGAGGGTCCTCTGTCATTCCTACGGTGTCACCGCTTTCTGTTCTTGGGGCGAGGAGTTTGGATGTATAGGGACCTCTGGACCCAAAGGACACGCTCTACTCTTGGCTTTGGGATGGTAGTGAGAGTCCCCACCCCAACCCTCTGCTTCTGAGATGGTTCATTTTATGCCCATGTTAGAGTTTTAAATGTTTACAATTTCAATGAACTCTGTGAACACTCACAGCTGAATCATGCCATCCTATAACTTCTCCTGCCTTCTCTTACCCAGACCCATCACGAAAAGAGTTGTTCAGTGGGCATTACAAACAGTAAGGCGTATTCAATAGCCCACTATGCCACAGCCTGGTCCCCAGTATGTTACATGGACTCGGTTCCATTTTCTTCGACTTGGGAGGCAGTACAACTTGGTCTAACTAAGAAGCCTGGTGTGGCCAGTTCCCATGGCCATTCTGCATGTGCACACTGAAGTAAAAGCATACCCCACAGGGGACTAGGGTAGAGAACTGAATGGTGACCCCCCTCAAAACATATGTCCACATCCTAAACCCCAGAATCTGTGAATGTGACCT
>NW_006408595.1:6411777-6427725 GCF_000296735.1 Chrysochloris asiatica
CCCCCCCCCCAGTTAATTGGTTGGAGGCAACAGGCTCCACAAATGAGCTTCCTGTTTGAGGTACTCAGGTTTACTGGCTCTATGGGCTGGGAAGGGCACCGCTCTGCCTCCTTCACTGTTTGATTCTGCTGTTGCCACTCATTTACCACTTCTTTGGGTCACAGCTTTCTGTCCCTGGATTGAGGAGTTCAGTTTGTGGATTTTAGGGGTCAGAGAATGCGCTCCACTCCTGGCTCTCATTCCGTGATGGTAGTGAGATAGACTCACCTCTCCTGCTTCTGAGATGGCTCTTTTTAAACCTAGCAAGATGACAAATTGACTAATTTCAGGGTTAGCATTCCAAGTTTTTTACAATCGCAATTGACTCTGCTAATTTATCTCACAGTCAGCAGTTCGAAACTACCAGCTGGTCTGTGGGAGAAACAGGAGGCTTTTTGGCTGTAAAGATTTATAGTCTCTAAAACCCTATGCAGGGTCGCTATAAGTCGGAACCGACTCCACGGCACATAACAACACCAGCTATCACTAGCAACTGAGTCATATCCTATCATCATCTCCCCCTTCTTTCTCAGGCCCATCAGGAAAAGAGGAAATAGACCTAATCTGCATGGCCCCAGCCAGTCATTTTTTGAGAGTTACAAAGACTATGGCTGAAGGGCCATATTAAGTAATTGCATTGCAAGTGGGAAAGGTAAGACTGGAAGCTGAGTGACCAGTTACATTGGGGAGTTGAATAGTTTGAATAGTAGGTTATGAAGGCCTGGACAAAGACACTGGTAGCAGAAATAAGGGTGTGTAGATTTGCTTTAGTAAGATAATACAGGTTTAGTAACTAATTAGATGTGAAAAGTTTGAATGACTCAAGTTTCTGATCTGGTCATTTGGGTACTGTTAAAAATGAGCATCAAACCATTCCTCCGAAATCATTTCTCTATTCCTGCTGGGTTCAGTAATCTATTACAGTGGCCACACACAACTCATACAATACTCTTGTTTATGGGGTTTATTAGGGAAGTTAACGGGTTCCAATGTAGATTCAGAAAATGCACAGAGTTCAGTTCTTTGGTAAGGACAGTTTCTATGTCATGCTCATAAGCAAACCTTTCTCTGACCTTCAGCCCCTTGGCCTGACCTCTGCCTTCTCCAACAAAGTTCTGCTAATGCTGCTGAATACCACTCCATCATAAGCCTTAGCCCAAAGCCACCGGGCTTTAGCTGTGTGTGTGTGTGTCAGCAAACCCAATTAAATGCCTTGAGGCACCTCACTTCACAAAGGAGCCTTCTTCCTGAAGATGCTCAGTTTTACTTAAGTTGGCCAGGTAGTCCACTGCTCTGTGGTACTTGGTTCTGCTGCTCCTTTACCACTCTTCCAATGTCATTAGCTGCTGCTGAATTGAAGTTGGGTTAATGCGCTGGACCACAAGGTCGCTCTGAACCTCACGGTTGGTGGCTCAAGGTCCCTAGCCCCTCCTTGGAAACCCTATATAGGATCTCTATGAGACAGAATTGAATCTATGGCACCTAACAACAACACAGTGCTCAAGGATCTTAGGGTCCAAAGGATGTACTCTGTCCGTGACCCTTTTTCTTTGGTAGTAGTGAAATGGCTCATTTTATACTCATGTTAGAGTTCCAAGTTTTTACAATTAACTGTTAACAGTCATTCACAGCTGATTCATATAATCCTATCAGTATCTTCTCCCACCTTCTCTTACTCCAACCTATCAGGAAAAAAGGCATTTGGTGGAAGTTAGAAAGATATAGGCTAGAAGACAGTACATCAGAGGTGTACAGAGTAGTCATTGGCCAAAATGGGGAAGACAGATGCTAGAGCTGTTATTAGGTTCCACCAAGTTGGTACCAATTCCACAGTGACCTGATGCACAACAGAACGAAACACTGCTAGGTCCTGTGCCAACCTTACAATTGTTGCTGTGCTTGAGCCCGTTACTACTGCGCTTGAGCCCATTGCTACTGTCACTGTGCCAATTGATCTCATTGGGGGGGGGCTTCCTCTTTTTCGTTGACCCTTCACTGTACCAAGTATGGTGTCCTTCAGAGACTGTTCCCTGCTGATAGTATGTCATGAGAGTTGAAATCTGCCCATCTTGGCTTCCAAGGAGCATTCTGGCTGTACTTCTTCCAACACAGATTTGTTTTTTGGCTGTCCGTGGTACTTTTAGTATTCTCCTCTAACATCTTGACTCAAATGCATAATTTTTTCTATGGTCTTCTTTATTCATTGCCTGCTTTCACATGCATGTAAGGTTACTGAAAATACTGTGGCATGGGCACTTTAGTCCTCAAACTGGTATCTTTGCTCATGAACACTTTCAAGACGTCTTGTGCAGCACATTTGACTAATGCAGTACATTATTTAATTTCTTGACTGCTGCTTTCATGAATGTTGATACAAGCAAAATGAAGTCTTAGACAACTTCAATGTTTTCTCTATTTACCTTGATATTATTTAGTGATCCAGTGGAGAGAATTTTTGTTTTCTTTACATTGACGTGCAATCCATACTAAAGACTGTGATCTTTGCTCTTCATCAATATTTTAAGTGCTGTTAGCTTTCAGCAAGTGAGACTGTGTCATCTGCATTATCTTAGGTTGTAATGAGTCTTCCTTGAATCCTGATGCCATGTTCTTCTTTATATAGTCCAGCTTCTTGAATTATTTGCTCAGCATACACATTGATTAAGCATGGTGAAAGAATACAGCCCTGGTTCACACCTTTCCTAATTTAAAACCATTCGGTGTTCTCTTGTTCTGTGTGAACAACTGCCTTTTTGTCTATGTTCAGACTCCCCATGAGCACAATTAAATGTTCCGGAATACTCATTCCCTATCACATTGTCCATAGATTGTCATGATCCACACAATCAAAACCTTTGCATAGTCAATAAAGCACAGATAAACATCTTTCTAGTATTGTTCCACTTTCAGTCACGATCCAGCTGATGTCAGCAATGATATCCTTGTTCCATGTCCTCATTTTAATCTGGTTTGAACCTCCGGCAATTTTTTGTCAATGTTCTCTTGCAGCCATTTTTGAACTATCTTTAGCAAAATTTAACTTGCATGTGATATTAATGATACTGTTCAATGATTTCTGCATTCCATTTGATTATCTCTCTGTGGAATGGGCACAAATCTCTTCCCGTCAGTTGGCCAGGTCGCTGTCTTCCAAATTTTGCTGCATCAGTGTGTTGAAAGATTTCAATTTGTATTCCATAAATTTCCAGAGCCTTGTTCTTTACCAAATCCTTCAGTGTACCTTGTACTTCTTTATTCAGTGTCATTGGCATTCGATCACATGCTACCTTGCAAATGCTTATAACTCATTTAAAGTATGAGAACAAATATACATTCGAGTGACCTTTCTATTTATTTACAGTGGTTTGCTACCACAATATACTCACTCCTCACTCATTGTCATTGTTTGGTTAATAGGTCCCAAAGACTAGGTTGGTATCTGAAAATCTGTGTAGTGCAAAAATGGAGAATTAGTACACCATTACGTAACTGCCAAACCATTAAGCATCATGGTCCAGCCAAGTTGACATGTAACCTTGACCATCACAGCCTACTTTACTCTTGCTTCAGTATTTGTTACTGCCACACATGTTACTAATGTGCACAATAGTTGGATAAATTATTTAGTGTTGTTGTAAATAAAAAATGTCAGATTACGAGATAGTAAGTGAGGAGTGGGTGTACTTACTGAGTGAATTATAAAGAATGAGAGGAATGGTTCTAGGGATGAGGGAGAGCTATTTAACTTGAATTGTTTTATAGTACAAACTGACGAGAGCAATGTGCAATTACTTTATACTTAAGCTGCTACTAGAGCAGATGATACAACCTTGTATGCTGTAAGTGAAGAGGGCTTAAAATATTTACTGATGAAGATCAAAGAGCACCGCCTTTGGTATGGATTGCATCTCAATGTGAAGAAAACAAAAGTCCTTACCACCGGACCAATAAACAACATTCTTATCATCAGAGAAAAGATTGAAGTTGTCAAGGACTTCATTCTTCTTGGATTTTTAAAGTGTTGAAGAGCAAAGATGTCAGCTTGAGGACTAAGGTGTGCCTGACAAAATCCATGGTATTTTCAATAAGCTCATATGCATGTAAAAGCTGGACAGTAAATAAGGAAGACTGTAGAAGAATTGATGCTTTTGAATTATGGTGTTGGAGGAGTATATTGAAAGTGCCATGGGCTGCCAAAAGAACCAACAGATCTGTGTTGGAAGAAGCACAGCCAGAATGCTCCTTGGAGGCCAGGATGGTCAAACTTCATCTCTCATACTTTGGGACATATTGTTAGGAGGAACCAGTTACTGGAGAATTGATATCAAGTTGGTAAAGTGGAGGGTCAGAGAAAAAGAGGAAGACCCCCCAATGAGATGGATTGGCAAAGTGGCAGCATCAGTGGGTTCAAGCGTGGCAACAATTATGAGGTTGGCCCAGGACCGGGCATTGTTTCTATCTGTTGTGCATAGGGTCACTATGAGTCGGTACCGACTCAATGGCAACAATTACAGCATAGCTCTGGTAGTGTAGTAGTTACAAATTGGACTGCTAACCTCAAGGTCAGCAGTTTGAAACTACCAGCTGTTCTGTGGAAGAAGGAGAGGAGGTTTTCTGCTCCCGTAAAGATTTACAGCCTTGGAAACCCTATACAGGGTTGCTATGAGTCCGAATCGACTCCATGCCATACCACCACCATAGTGATTTTGGTTAAACTGAAAAACAAGCTCTGCTCTGTTACCTTGTCTTTGGATTCAAGATGTGATTGGTTTGATAAAGGATATTGCTTGTGATTTTTGTTTTCAGACCACTCAGAGCTGAAGTCTTCCTTATTCTTCCAGCTGAAAGTGCTAATAGGTAGCTGAGAACAGAGACATTCACTGTAGTGCTCCTAAGAAAGATGAAGGGGCGGGGAGGAGACTTCAAAGAGTTTGTGGAGCAATTGCATTTAAAAAATAATGGCATTTTCCCAGACTTTTTGGAGCACTCTTGTATTTTCTTTCTGGAATTATATATAGCATAATGATGTAGAAAGAATACCTTCTTTACTGATTATGGCATAAGATGGTGAGATTTTTATAATATAGCTATTAGCAAACTTGTAAATTAAGCTTACATTCTCCACACTGAATTCTAATTTTGTTCTTTCCTTAATTGTGATGTAGAGGGTCCTTCCATTTTCCCGTTGTTTTCTTTAGTTTTCATATCCTGTTGGGTCAGAGAATCTACTGGAGTATCTCTGAGACTCCACTCAGTGAGGAGACTTAGTAGTGTCAGTAATGTAATCGTTTCACTGAGTGTCAGAAAACCTTTGTTTAAATTTAGCTTATTGGTTTCTTTTGTGTTATTGTGTGCCATGGAGTAGATTTCAACTCACAGTGACCCTATTGGACAAAAGTAGAACTGTCCTATTGGGTTTCCTATGCTGTAATTTTCAAGAAAAGAAAGAAAAGACTGAACTGGATACCAGACTCTGAAATTTGCTGTTGTACATGAGTAGCTAAAGCAAATGGAAGAAATGATGAAGTGAAAGAACTGAATAGATTTCAAAGGTGGCCTGAGAAGACTAAGTATTTATAAAGAAATTTCCAAAGACTTGGAGTTAGAAAGCTAAAAGGGAAGAACATGTTTGGCACCTCTCAAGCTGAAAGAACTGAACGAAAAAAATTTCAAGCCGTGGGTTGCAGTATTGAAGGATCCTTTGGACAAAATATTCAATAATGAAGGAAGCATCAAAATAAAGATGGAAAGAATACTCAGAGTCACTGTACCAAAATTAAGTGACCAACGTTCAACCATTTCAGGAGATAGCCTATAACTAAGTACCAAAAGAATTGAAGGAAGATGTACAAACTGCACTAAAGGCATTGATAAAAAACAAGGCTCCAGGAATTGATGGAATACTAATTGAGATCTTTCAACAAACAAATGCAATGATGGAAGTGCTCACCCATCAGTACCAAGAGATTTGAAAGCACTGGTCAGCTGACAGGGAGAGACCCCATATTGTGACCCAACAGAACGTGGAAGTTACTGAGCAATATCATTAATATCACATGCAGCTAAAATTATACTGAAGAGAATCCCAAAACAGTTGCATCAGCCCATCAACAGGGACTATCAGAAATTCAAGCCAGATTCAGAAGAGGCCCTGGAATGAGGAACTTTACTGCTAATGTTACATGGATCATAATTGAAAGCTGAGAATACCAGAAGGATGTTTACCTCTGCTTTATTGATTATAGACTTTTTATAGTCAATAAGACATGGATCGTAACAAATTATGGGTATCATTGTCAAGTATGGGTGTATAAGAACAGTTCATTGATCTTTATGTAGAACCTGTACATAGACCAAGAGGCAGCCATTCAAACAGAACAAGGAGATGCTTTCTGGTTTAAAGTCAGGAAAAGTGTGTGTATTCTTCCATCGTATTTATTCAGTCTGTATGCTGAGCAAATAATCTGAGAAACTGTACTGTGTCAGGATTGGAGGAATATTAATCTGTAATTTTCAGATGACACAACCTTGCAAATACTTGAAGCATTTACTGATGAAGATACAAACTACAGCCTTCAGTATAAATTGGACCTTAACATAATGAAAACAAACATCCACACAGCTGGACCAATAAACAACATTATGATAAATGAAGAAAAGATTGAAGTTGTCATGGATTTCATTTTACTTGCTTCCATGATCAATGCCCATGGAAGCAGCAGTCAAGAAATGAAACAACATATTGCATTGCACAAATCTCTGAAAGAACTCTTTAACAATCAAAGATGTCACTTTGAGGACTAACATGCGCTCAACCTAAGCAATCCTAATTTTAGTACCTTCGTATGCTACAAAACCTGGACAATGAATAAGGAAAACTGAAGGATTGATATCTTTAAATTATGGTGTTGGCAAAGAAAATTGAATATACTATACCATGGACTGCCAGAAGAAAGAGCATATTTTGTGCAGCAAATTTGCCTAATGCAATCCGTAGTCTGATTACTTGACTGTTGCTTCCATTAGAGTTGATGGTGGATTACGTATAGGAATTAAGTATAGGAATTGAAATTGTTGAAGAGGCAATCTTGGCTTTTTAACAAAGATTGCAGTTGAGTCTAATGTCTAGTTTCATGGATACTGCTTTTTTCTAGTAGAAATTAAGTACAGTATGCAAATTGATGCCCTGCAGAAGTCATTGTTGGATTCAGCAAATTCAGTAAACTGTTATACAGTTGCAAATTTCATACTAGAAAGATTTACTTTTTGAGGTGTTTGTGGATTTTAGCTCTTTGACTTATTTGTTCATGTCATTCCCCACAAAGGAGTTCAATGGTTTCTTGTCTCATAATGTATAAGGAGCCCTGGTGGCATAGTGGGTTAAGTATTGGGCCAGTAACTGAAAGGTCACTTCAGCTGCTCCATAGGAGAAAGATGAGGCTGTGTGCTTCTGTAAAGATTTACAGTCTTCAACACCCTAAGGAGAAGTTCTGCTATGCCCTACAGGTTGCTATGAGAGTGGCAGTGGGTTTGATTTTCCATTTGTTTCTTGGTGTATATTCTAGACACCAAATTTTAAACTCCTATGAGATACTGTTTTTATGTTTTGCCTTTTTCTAGCTGTTTAATTTCTAATTCTGTTTGTTAATGTGCTGGACTGCAAAGTCGGTTTGAATCACAAGGTTGGTGGTTCAAGCTCACCAGCTACACCTTGGAAAATCTTTACAGCGTCGCTGTGGGTAGGAACTGACTTGTTGACACTTCACAACAACAGCAATTTCCCATTGCTAGGTTTTCATCAGTTATGTACTTGTACTTTTTTGTGACTGTCTTTTCAGTCTATATGCAAATAGTTTAAAATTTAGGAAGGTGTGTGACAGGCATGTATTCTTTCACCACACTTATTCAGCCTTTCACTGTACTTATTCAAATGGTATGCTGAGCATATAATCCAAAAAGCTGTGTTATATGAAGAAAAACATGGCAATCAGGATTGGAGGAAGACTCATTAACAACCTGTGAGATGCAGATGATACAACCTTGCTTGCTGAATGTGAAGAAGACTTAAAATATTTACTGATGAAGATCAAAGAGCACAACCTTCGGTATGGATTGCATCTCAATGTAAAGGAAACAAAAATCCTCACCACTAGATCAATAAACAACATTCTTATCAACGGAGAAAAGATGGAAGTCAAGGACTTCATTCTTCTTGGATCAACTATCAACAGTGATGGAAAGCTGCAGTCAGGAAATCAAATGACGTATTGCATTAGGCAAATCTGCTGCACAAGACCTTTTTAAAGTGTTGAAGAGCAAAGATGTCATCTTGAAGACTAAGGTGGGCCTGACCCAAGCCATGGCATTTTCAGTTACCTCATATGCATGTGAAAGCTGGACAGTGAATAAGGAAGACCGTAGAAGAATTGAAGCTTTTGAGTTATGGTGTTGGAGGAGAATATGAAAGTGCCCTGGGCTGCCAAAAGAACCAACAGATCTGTGTTGGAAGAAGTGCAGCCAACAGTGCTCCTTGGAGGCCAGGATGACCAAACTTCGTCTCTCATACTTCGGACATATTGTCAGGAGGAGGACTAGTCGGATATTAAATTTGGTAAGGTGGAGGGTCAGAGAAAAAGAGGAAGGCCTCCAGTGAGGTGGATTGGCCAAATGGCGGCATCAGTGGATTCAAGTGTGGCAACGATAGTGAGGTTATTAGTCCAGGATTGGGCAGTGTTTCATTCTGCTGTGCTATGAGTTGATGTGAGTCAGTACCAACTTGATGGCACCTAACAACAACAACATATGCTAATGGAGTTCTGGTGTGGCGCTGTAGGATAAGCAAGGTTGGTGGTTCAAACTCACAAGTCACTCCCTGAAAACACTATACATGATCCCGATGATTTGAAACCAACTCAAATGGAGTGATTAATTAAAGTATAAATGTATTGAGATAGTTGCAATAAAATGTTTATTTTCTAAACTGCTGGGCAGAAAATGGCAACTAGAACAGAATGATTTATAAATAGTCTGTCTTCTTCTAATGCTGGTGAGGCACTTCACAAAATTTCTCTGCAGCAGTTGTTGTTGAGTGCCATTGAGTTAGTTCCGACTCATAGAAATTCTGTATAGGGTTTCTGAGGTGTGGCTGGAGAGCTTGAATCACAGACCTTATGGTTCAGTCCGGCCTTGCAGTCCAGCGTATTAACCCAAAACGCCACACCAGCCTATTAGCTATTAGGTGAGCCTAACTTTTCTAATACAGTCACTCTTCTATCCCCTGAATTTCATGAAGTGGCAGTTCAAGCTAGATATTTGGTTAGATTTAGTTTTAATTTATTTTAAGATAGTATGTATTTCATACATTTGGAATTTTCATCATGAGACTTATATGTACATTTTCTGTTTTATTGTTCTGTTGTGTTATTTATATTTTGCTTATTGCTTGCTCAGTACTCTTTATGTTCTTGGAGTGAAGCTCATTAAAAAGTTCTATATCAAACTTTTACCTAATAGGTTAGCATCTTTTGATGCATATTTTCTTGATTGCTTGGACATGGGACCATTTCTTGCCAAGTGTAAAACTGTAGGGATTTCCAGACTGAGGATGCTCAATTTAAATATAACAAAACACTATGGAAAATACTTTTAAAGCTAGCATTCTTAATGTTGTTGTTAAGTGCTGTCGAGTCGGTTCCGACCCATAGCGACCATTCTTAATATCACAGCTAAAAGTGACTTAAAAGTCTAGTGCCGGGGTGGGGAACGCCATTTAGTCTATTCCTGCCAAGGCAACTGCAGTTCATGCCATCACATTAGGGGTGAGTTAATTAAATTTTGTTTTGTTTTGTTTTAAAGCTTTCATTGTTAACTGTTGTTAGGTGCCATCTACTTGGTACCAACTCATAGCGACCCTATGCCCTGTCATGGGCTAACCTCACAATTGTTACCAAGGTAGAGCCCACTGATGCTGCTACTTTGCCAATCCATCTAGCTGGGGGTCTTCATCTTCTTCTCTGAGACCTTACCAACCATGAAATCCCTTCTCCAGTAACTGGTTACTCCTGATGGTATGTCTGAAATATGAGAGATGAACTCTGGCCATCCTGGCCTCCAAGAAGCATTCTGGCTGTACTTCTTCCACCATAGATCTGTTTGTCCTTTTGGCAGCCCATGGTACTTTCAATATTGTCCTCCAACACCATAACTCAAAAGCATTAATTCTTCTACGGTCTTCCTTGTTCACTGTCCAGCTTTTGCATGCATATGAGTTTATTGAAAATACCATGGATTTTGTCAGGTGTACCTTAGTCTTCAAGCTGACATCTTTGCTCTTTATAAAGGTCTTGTGCAGCAGATTTGCCTAATGCTGCAATATGTCATATGATTTCTTGAGTGTTACTTCAATGGGTGTTGATGGTTGATCCAAGAAAAATGAAGTCTTTGATGACTTCAGTCTTCACCATTGATAAGAATGCTGTTTATTGGTCTGGTGGTGAGGATATTTGTATGACCTGTAAATGATGTTATAAATGTTGGCAGAAAAGAGGTTCCCCACCCCTGATCTAGTGTAAGGATATGAGAGATTCCCTGCCAGCTCTCAACTAGCAAAATTAGGACTACAGTTATTACTATATTTTTAAACATAGATTTGTTGTTATGAAACTTGGGGTGTCTCTGATGATCAAAATAATGTCTTCTATTTTCAAAGGTGTTTTTGTAGAAAGTGGCTTATAATACCTATAACTTTTTGAGCATTTTCCATGATGAAAATACTTTTTTATCCTCATTTTAGAAATAATCCATGTGATAGCTTATTTCCTTTTTATTAGTTGATTTATACAGACACAAGTTCTTATGTCTCTATTCCCATCTGCCACCACCTTTTCTTCCTACCACAGCATATTGAAAACTTTTAAATTTCATCCTTGAAAAGATTCAAGTAAATAGTATAGTAGTTTATATTTTTTTGGAGTAGGAAGCCAGTGAATTTTAATTTATTACTATTATATCTAGATAAGAAACTATAGTACTTCTGTAGAATTCTTATAGTTGATTCTTTTTCTTTCTCATTATAATTGCAGCAATTTAACCAGTATAAAATGGACATTTTAGGTTGGTGTCAGTCATTCCTAAGCACATGAGCAAACAATTAGAAGTAGATTTGCCAGACCAAAGTGTAGGTGCATTTAAAGTTTAATGTTGTTAAGTGCTGTCGAGTCGGTTCCGACCCATAGCGACCCTGTATAGTGTTTCTGAGGAGCAGCTGGTGAGCTTGAACCACCGACCTTACAGTTCAAATGGCTTTGCAGTCTGGCACATTAACCCACGTTCTATGAAATTGTTTCTAGATAGTTTGTACCAATTTATACTCCAAACTCACCATCCCCTGCTTGGAAATCCCATACAGCGTCATTGAATTGGAATTGACTCGAAGGCTCTTAACAACTCTTAATATGGGCTTACTTGTGAAGTGGAGGGTCAGCAAAAAAGAGGAAGACCCCAATGAGATGAATCGACACAGTGGCAGCAACAGTGGGCTAAAGTGTAACAATGAGTGTGAGGATGCTGCAGGACCACGCAACGTTATGTTCTGTTGTGCATAGGGTCACTATGAATTGGAACTGACTTGGCAGCACCTAACAACCACAATATATGGAGTAGTGATGTGGCACTATAGGATAAGTGCTGGACTGCTAGCCGCTTGATTGGCTATTCAGACCCACCAGCTACTCCTCAGAAACCCTATATAGGGTCACAGTGAGTCCAAACTGACTCCACGGTACACCACTACCACCACCACTATGGCATCTGTGGGTAGAGCAAATGGTGTGCTTGGCTGCTAACTGAAAGGTTAGCACTTTGAGTCACTCAGTGGTTCCTCAGAAAAGAGGCATGGCGATCTGCTTTTGAAAGGCTACAGCCTTGAAAAGCCTATGGAGGATAGTTTTACTCTGACACACGTGGGGTCACCATGAATTGGGATCCGCTCAACAACAACTGGTATGAAAGATTGGTAGTTTCAGTTCACTCAGAAGAAAGACCTGGTGATCTAGTTTCAAAAGGTCACAACATTGAAAACTGAGGATTTTTTAAATAAAGGAAATTTGGGCTCAGAGAATATAAAAAAGCAAAAAAAAAACCCCCCAAAATACATTGTATAAACCATCCACTAGGAAATAGTGGTTTTGCTGACCAACCTTTTAAACTACTCATTCAAATACTCTCATATAGTATATAAAAGTAAATGGAATCCTGATGTGAACTGCAAGGTTGATGGTTCACGCTTACCAACTGCTCCTAGGAAACCCTATACAGGGTCGCTATGTGTCAGAACCGATTCGACGGCACTTAACAACAACAGTATGAGATAAAGAAATGTTTGTGGTCTTATAGCTCTTCCTCCCATTATTGGTGGTAACATGCTCCTTGAACCTTTAAATATCCTTGAAAATTAAAGTGGCACTTTACATTTTTTAAAGAAGAAAATATCAAAATTATTTAGAGTTGCCTACATTTTTCCCTTAGTTTTTCTGAAAATCAGTTTATAGTTGGAAAGTAATTAGTTACTTTTCTCTTTTGCTTTCTACTAACATGAAAACTAATTATTTTCTTTCTTTTTTATTCTTTAGTGGCTTACAGAAGAAATGAAATGTGGCCCGAGGGACGATATGACTATGAAAGACTTCCAAGAGACCGTGTACCTCCTCGAAGTCATCCCAGTGTAAGTTCTTCCTACATATAAAATGATTCAAAAATCTGGTGTCTCAGTTAATTTGGCACGTGAATCTGTGCTGAAAAATAAAGTTAATCTATGTAAAATTCTGAAAATAGAAGGCAATATTTTAGAAAAACTAATGTTTTCATATTTTTTCTTTACAATTTTAAAACAAAGGAACTATCCCACTAAACCCACTGTTAAGTTGATTGCAAGTCACAACACCCTTACATAGGGTTTCTGAGGCTGTAATCTTTATGGGAGCAGAAAGCCTCATCTTTTGCCCACAGAGCCAGCCCCTAGTGGGTTTGAACTGTTGGCCTGTGGTTAGCAGTCCAATGTTTATTTTACAGTGTCAGTAGGCCTATTTAACTTAATTTGTGGAGGAAAGTTAAGATTTGATAACTTAACAAAGAAGGTGTTGAAACACCTGTTCCTAAAAGAACCTGTCCCCTATTTTTGTATATTCCTAAGTGTTTGGTGTGGTGCTGTAGGATAAGTACTGGACTGTAAGGTAGGTTTGAGGTACAAGGTTGGTGGTTCAAACTCACCAGCTGCTCCTTGGAAACCCTATACAGGGTTGTTGTGAGTTGAACTGACTCTATGGCACTTAACAACAAAAGTGTTTGTACATTGGATACATGAAAAGTTTCATAATTGACTTTCCTTTTTTTGTGTGTATGAACTGAGTGAAGGTTTACAGCCAAGATTATCAGTTTTACATTCAACAAATGCCGAAGCTTTGTTTCATCTCAATGATTACAATCCCTTCCAGGCAACAACAGTTGTCCCGCTTCCTCCTGATGTTTACCCATGTACAAATATCGTCTTTCAAACTCATAAATATTTGTGAGATATGTGAATATATATGTATGTGTATGTATGTATGTATATATATATATATATGTATGTATGTGTATATATATATATATATATATATATATATATATACACTACTCTTCCTCCCATACCCTTTCAGCCTGTGTCTCTCACTGTATCTGTACACAGTACACTGTTATGCCCGGGTTGTGTGTATATCACTCTTTACTTGTATACCCTTTAGTCCTTGCACACCTCCCAAAGTCTTCACCCATCTTCATCATTCTTTTGTCATCCTCTCTTTTCTTGTATATTGCCCTCCCTGTCACCTGAGTTAACATGTCTACCTTCTAGTCTATGAATTGCTCTCCTTTCCCTCTCACCCCTGGTAACCTTTGAAGGCTGTTTCTTTTAGTATGAAAACCTTTTCTTGAGTTTTTACAATAGTGGTCTCGTACAATATCTGCCCTTCTGTGATTGATGAATTTCACTCAGCATCATGTCCTCCAGGTTTGTTAATGTTATGAGGTGTTCGCAGACTCATCGTTATTCAACATTGAATAGTATTCCATTTTGTGGATGTACCAAATTTTGTTTATCTACTCTTCCATTTGATGGACATTTTGGTTGTAGCCATCTTTTTGCTGTTATAGATAGTACTGCGAAGAACATCGGTGAGTCTACTCGAGTCCTACCTCTCATTTCTTGTGACTTTATACCAAGTAGAGGGATTGCTGGGTCATAAGGTGTTTCTATTTCCAAATCTGAGGAAGTGCCACACCGTTTTCATAGTCGTTGAACCATTTTATAATCCCTGTGAGTAGGAATCAACTCAGTGGCACTTAACAACATGTACCAGGTACTAGTGCTAAGAAAATAACAGTAAACAAAAGAGCAAACTCCTTGGGAAAATAAAAGGAGTGGTTCAAAATCCTCAATTCTAAGAACAACAAATTGACAATACACCAGAAACTGTCTCCCTGTCCCTGTGTCCCCAGGCATTCATTGCCTTGCTCTTCTGTGAGAACCAAAACCTGTTAGAATATCTCTAACACAGGGACAGGGAGACAGTCCAGTGTTTATCCTACAGTGCCACACCAGGTGTATAAGAGGTTAGAAATTGAATTTTGGAGTGTGGGATGAAGAAAGTTCAGTGTGTGGTAGTGGGAATTTAGGATAGGTAAAAGTATTGGAGTTGAGACCAAGAACATTTTGAAGCTAGATTTTAGAATTTATTTTTTTAAATTTTTAATGGGGAACTGAGTGAAGGTTTATAGACAAGATTATCAGTTTTACAGTTAACAAATGTTGAAGCTTTGTTTCATCTTTGAAATCGTTCATTCTTTGTTGTTGTTACGTGCCGTGGAGTCGGTTCCAACTCATAGCGACCCTGTACAGGGTTTCCGAGGCTGTAAATCTTTGCGGGAGCAGAAAGCCTCATCTTTCTCCCGCAGAACAGCTGGTTGTTTTGAACTGCTGACCTTGTGGTTCACAGCCTGATTCGTAACTACTATGCTACAAGATCTCCTTATTGGAAAATACAGGGTCATCAAAAAAGGAGAAGACCACCAACAAGACGGATTGATGCAGTGGCAGCAACAATACATAATATTGAGTATGGTACAGCATCAAGCGATGTTTCATTCTGTTGTACATAGGGTTGCTATGAGTCAGAACTGACACAACCTCACCTAACAACAAGTGGCACAATGATTAAGTGATTGTTGCTAATTGAAAGGTCAGCGGGAGAAAAATATACAGCAGTCTGTTTCCATAAGAATTTATGGTACTGGAAACTCAATGGGTGGGGCAGTTAGTTCTGTTTTGTTCTATAAGGTCACTATAAATAGGAATTGACTCAATGGCAGTGGCTTTGTTATGGGTGTAGTCACTGCCATGGAACTGATTCCGATCCATGTTGTTGTTGTTGTTAAGTGCCGTTGAGTCGAGTCCGACCCATAGCGACCCTGTACAGGGTTTCCGAGGGTGTAAATCTTTATAGTGACCCTAAATAGGGTTTCTGAGACTTTAAATCTTCACAGTAATAGACAGCCTCATTCTTCTCCTGTGGAAATGACTTATGTTTAAATGCTGACTTTGAGGTTAGCAGCCCAATGCCTAACCCACAGTGCCATCACTGTATTTATTTCCTTGGATTGGTTAAATGTTTCTACACGTCTTGTCATGATTACTTCTCTTTTCTTCAGCCAACCGAAAGATAAATTACTTAGTCAATCAGAGCATAGTTTCAAGGTCTTGTAGAGAATGTGTGGTGGGATTGTATCTATTCTGCCTATTACCAAATGTAAATATACCCAAAATATAATACAGAAATCTTTCTTCTATACCCAAAATATAATACAGAAATCTTTCTT
>NW_006408595.1:6427855-6436800 GCF_000296735.1 Chrysochloris asiatica
TATACCCAAAATATAATACAGAAATCTTTCTTCTATACCCAAAATATAATACAGAAATCTTTCTTCTGTCCAACTTGACTAGTCTACGTAATTTGGTAACTCAATTACATACACAAACGCATGTTTAAAATGTATTAAGGATAATGTTCTTTTTCTTCTCCAAATTTTATGAGATAGTTTTATTCAAAATCTTCAGATGCATATTTTAAGTATCTACTTCTTTTTATGTTTTACATTTGTTATTATTTTATACAGGCAGTGTTCATTTAAATTTGCCCATGTAAATTAAATTTTCCTCAATATTTTATTATGAAAAATTTTAAGTATGCAGCAAGTTGAAAGTATTTTACAATGAACATCCGTATACTCATCACTTAGATTCAACTATTAGCTGTTAATTAAATTTGCTCTATCATGTATCTCTCCAACTATCCATCTTATATCCATCCATCTAAATGTTTTGATGCATTTCAGAGTACATTATGGACAGCCATATAATAACCAAAAAAACGAAACCCACTACCATCAAGTTTTTTCAGTTTGTAGCCTGTCTGATCCCATGTGCAATTGCCACCCTTGTAGGTAGCTCTTTAGTGCTTATCCTACAATGCCATCAGGGCTGTTGAGTTGGTTCCAATTCATAGCAACCCTGATGAGGGTTTCTGAGAGCAGCTGGTAGTTTTGTTACCATTCTACTGCTCATCCTACAGTGTCACGCAGTAGTTTGCTGCCTACTAAATACTTAAACAGTGGGCTTTTTACTTACTGAAATGAAAACATTTCTCATAAAAGGTATTTTTATTAATTTGAAATTTATGGTAAATTAAGTTGCACTTTCAGATCTCAAAATTGCAAAATCAATTTGATGCAAACTGTTACTGTAAGCAGGCTACAAAAGACTAGAAAGCCATGAAGTGAAATGTCAGGGGTTTGTTTAAGAATGTCAACCTGCAGGGGAGACATGCAACAGATATCTCTCTGAGCTCAAAGCCTTTGGGGGTTTTATCATGCTAAAGACAAGGGAACATGTAGGGGTATTGTCAGCAGGTTCCTGGAATTGTTGGCAACATCTTGTGGTTTCAGATGGTTTTTCTTGGCTCCTGATTTCTCTGGTTGCATGCACATTTAATAGGTATAACATGGACTCTGCAACGAAGGTGTCTGGAGTACGAATTGCTCATGCAAGCGCATCACATCCAAGGCCCTGGTTCAAGAGCCAGGTCTGGCTCTGAGATGCCGTTTGGCTCTGAGCTTGCCAAATCAATTGTTACTCAGTTGGCCAAATCAATTGTTATTCAACTACTCTGTGTGCTAGGTATTTTCCATTCTGCTAGGAGTAGGCTTGTGGTCTGTGGGCTTCTGTATCGTTATGTGAGCTCAAGGGGGAATAGGGAGTTATTCAGTAAAAAGTAGTAAGTGTTTTGGTAAGTTTCATTTCCTGCTTGACCCATGCTTTTACAAGAGAATTGTTTGTCCTATCTTTATGCATCTCCTTGTCTTTTTTATTCCTCCTCCTGGTTGCACTTTTCTCTACCATGCCTCTCCCTGCCAAGAGAGACTTGTACCAAAAATGTTTTTTGGTAAGAGATGGGGATCTCATTTTGTTTTGGAGCTACTTCCAGCTGGCCATAGGTGATTGGCCTGCCTAACATGGTAGAAGTCTCTCTCTGCTTGATCTAAGGGACCGGAGGGAGGTATGATGTGTGGATAGACTGAAAACCCTGGAGGTCTATCATTTTAAGTTGGAACTGCTGTAATCTGCAGGAGGTAAACTTGATTATAAACTTGCCAGAACAGGAGAAGATAAAGTAGGGCGGTGACTAGTCCTTATAGGGACAGAAACCATGAGGACAAGCTTAGCCACCAACAGGCAGATCCAGGATCTTTGATTTTCATGGCATGGCTAACAAGATCTTTAATGTTGTTCTAGACTACCTTTGAGCAACATAGTAACAGCATTTTTCTCTGAGGAAGAGACAAGTGGCCCCTTGGCTAGCAGTGAGCAGGTCTAGAACCTAGTGGTTCTGTAGAACAGCTACAGCTAGCTAAGGAGTCTACTTAAGATTGGATAATAGAAAGAATAGAGGCTATTACTTCAAGACTTTTGGTTGTCTCAGGGCCAGAGCCTGTAGTCTAACAGTTGCTGTGCTTCCTGTGGCTTCACCAAAGGTTAGGGTTACTGCAAGGGGAAGAAGAGTGCACACGTATGCCCGCCCGGGGTGAATGATAGAAACGGTATATGAAGGTAAAGATTCAGTATGCCAAGCTATTTGAATCAGCTGTGCTTCTTTGCAAAGTTTAGCAACAGCTTTCTTTAAGGACTGGGGGTGATAGGCAGAATATAGGCCTCTGCAGCCCCTTGGATGACTTACGATATGAAAGCTGTTTCATTATCAGTTTGAATGGAGTGTGGTAAGCCAAATCTAGGAATGATCTCCTTTAAAAGGAATTTGCAAATTTCTGTAGCACGTTCGGACGTGAGAAGGTCTCTACCATAACTAACAAATATTTAAAACTTTGCTTATAGGGCATGACAGTGAAATCAATTTGCCAATCTTTTCCCGGTAATAAATCCTATGTTGGGTAGGTTTCATCAGAGGTGATAGATTGTGGGGGTGAGAATTGTTTCTTTGACATAAGTCACGTGCCTGAATCTCAGAAACCTGGGACAGTGTACGGCCCCCAACTAAATTTTTTAAGATGTCTAGGGAAGCATACCTGTGAGTGCTTTGATGGACAGTTTTGATAGTACCCCACAGTATTGAGAGACGGAGTCAAAGGACCTTGAGACTGTTTCTTAGCCAGTCCTGAATGACTATCTGGAAGGAAACTCTCCTTTTGTACCTCTTCCATATTTGAGCTGGAGTAGTTAGAAGGGTTAGGGAGCTCTTCAACTTCAGAAAAGTTGTTGTGCTGGGTTGGAGGGCTACTTATGTAACAACTCTGTCAGCTAAGTTATTTCTATGGGCAACATAGGAACTCTCTGTCTCTCTTTTTAAGGAATATAACCTCTTGATTTCTGTTTGAGAAACAAATGTTTGGTTTGGGTGATGAGAATGAGTTAAATACTGGACGATGGCAAGCTTCTTTTTCTGTCCCAATGAGCTCCAATGGAGGATAGATGGGATCTGAACTGCTTCTGTCCATTGATGTCCAGTTTATTAAATTTACAGCTTGGTAATTCTTGAACAGTTTCCCAGCAAAGAAGAATGTGAAGACAGTCTAAGATGGAGGTGGCAAATGTGGAGCGCTCCACATGGATATACAGTTTAATCTGATGTTCCTGTATGGACTTTAAAATTCCATATTTAGTCAGAGCTGGGAGTGATATCAGGGTGCTGGCCTCTATTTGCAGAACACTGTGATCTTGAAGGTATTTGGCCGCCTTGGAGGGAGGGTAGTTGTCAAGTGCCATCGAGTCGCTTCCAACCCATAGCGACCCTGTATAGGGTTTCCAAGGAGCAGCTGGTGAGCTTGAACCACTGACCTTGCAGTTCAAACGACTTTGCAATCTGACGCATTAACTCACAGCACCACACCAGGACTTCTGGAGGGAGGGTTGTTGTTGTTGTTAGGTGCCATCAAGTCGGTACCAACTCATAGCGACCTTATGCAAAGCAGAATGAAACACTGCCTGATCCTGGGCCAACCTCACTACTCTTGCCACACTTTTGAGTCCACCGATGCTGCCATTTAACCAATCCATCTTGTTGGGGGTCTTCCTCTTTTTCTCTGACCCTCCACCTTACCAAACATAATATCCTTCTCCAGTGACTGCTCCTTCCTGACAATATGTCCAAAGTATGAGAGACGAAGTTTGGCCATCTTGGCCTCCAAGGAGCACTCTGGCTGCATGCGGTTCTTCCGAAACGGATCTATTAATTCTTTTTGACAGGCCATAACACTTTAAATTTTCTCCTCCAACACCAAAACTCACAAGCATTAATTCTTCTGTGGTCTTCCTTATTCACTGTCCAGCTTGCACATGCATATGAGGTTATTGAAAATACCATGGCTTGGGTCAGGCACACCTTAGTCCTCAAGCTGACATCTCTTCTCTTCAGCATGGTCAGAGTATATGTGAGCTTTTGGAGGCCATTTCCTTGGCAGCCTGCTGGGCTAACCAGTATGTATATCTTTTGGTCTTATGCCTCTCAAAGTTCATACAGACATCGGCAACCTCACAGTGTCAAGTGCATTTACTGTCACCTCACACCAGTACTCACCCCACTGTTGGTGGGTTCTTCTGGTAACTTCACTGCATCAGGGGCTACCACAAACTAAGGTTCTTATTTCAGGAAATAGCTGCCATCTGACATTGTTCTTTATATCTACTTCATGTGAAATCTCAGAAATTTCACTGTCACCTCCCCTTCCTGGGTCTGGATCTGCTTTTGTTTTCCTTCCTGTCTCAGCAATTTCTCAGCTTCAAAGAGCTTCCTGTTTTCAGGGGGTATATATACAACCAGTTCTTGAGGAAGGAGTTGATTCCAGCCCATAGAATTCTTCACTGAGAACAGGTCACCTTGGGCTCCCAGTTCCTCCATAGATTGAGTGAGGATGAGTTCAGGTTGTCTTTGGACTGGTGTTTCATGCCTCCCACTAGCTTGTAGATGCAGTGTTGCTAGTGTAGACACGACTTCTTGCCCTCCCTGGCCAGTGGCACCTTCCAGCAGTGCTCCACGATGACTGTGCCCTGACTGTGACAGAGGCTGAACTTGAGCTCCATGCCAGGGCTGTTGGCTCCAAGTCTAAGCTGGAATAGCTCCTGGACTCTTCCTCGCAGTAGATGCTCAGTGCCTGTCCAGGGCTGTGATTGAGGTAGCTGCCATGTTCCCAGGCTAGGAACTCTTTTTTAGGTGACCTTTCCAATGCCACTTTCTGGGGGAATTAAACTGCCCTTGTTGTTGTGCCATCGACTTGGTTCCTATCCATAGCGACCTTGTACAGGGTTTTGGAGGAGCAGCTGGTGAGCTTGAACTGTCTACCTTGGGATTCAAACTAATTTTGTAATCCAGCACATTAACCCACAGTGCTACATACACCAGGACTCCTTAAATACATATGTTGTTGTTGTTAAGTGCCGTCAAGTTGGTTCTGA
This sequence comes from Chrysochloris asiatica, assembly GCF_000296735.1. Classification (NCBI taxonomy): domain Eukaryota; kingdom Metazoa; phylum Chordata; class Mammalia; order Afrosoricida; family Chrysochloridae; genus Chrysochloris; species Chrysochloris asiatica. The sequence continues at coordinate 6,432,957 of NW_006408595.1, forward strand.
CTCATCGCGACCTTGTATGGAGTTTCCAAGGAGTGGGTGGTGGGTTTGAACCACTGATCTTTTGTTTAGAAGTACAGTGCTCATCCTATAGCACCACACTAGGACTCTATAGCAAACCTATCGATATAAAGTTTCCAAGGAGTGTTGGTGGGTTTGAACTGCCGACCTTGTAGTTGACATTTCAGTGCTTATCCTACATTGCCACACCAGGACTGGAGTTTAAGCACACCTGCGTATTTGATGGGGGAAAGAATATTCTATAAGACAAAGCAAGCGACTTTTGTCTGATTCTAGACTGGGAGCCATATTATAGGGCCCTTTGTTTAAAAAGATTTGAGCCCCCAGCTGAAAAAGGAAATCCTGGCCCATCAGTGGGATTGGACAGTCAGGCATGTACACAAAGGCATGTAGGAAACATTTGTTTTGGAGTAAACATAACAGTGACTTTGTTAAAGGCTTAGACTTGGGGTTATCCTTCTACCCCCAAGATCCTGCATTCATTAGAGCAGTTGTGGAGAACCACTTTTCTGTCAAAATTTATAACATCGTTCGTAGCCCATACAAAACTATCAACTTAAAAATTATCTTGCTGTATTTGGTCAAACATTTAATTAATTCACCCCTAATAGTGGTTACGAATCGGGCTGCGAACTCTAAGGTTAGCAGTTCAAAACTACCAGCAGCTCCGTGGGAGAAAGATGAGGGTTTCTGCTCCTGTAACGATTTACAGCCTCGGAAACCCTGTACAGGGTTGCTATGAGTTGGAACCAACTCCATGGCACATAATCACCACCACCAATGGGATGGCTGGAGTCCTGCTGTGTTGTTGTGAGTTAATGCGCTGGACTTCAAAGTTGGTTTGAACCACTAAGTTGGTGGTTAAAGCTCACCAGCTGTTCCTTGGAAACCATATACAGGGGTTCTTATGAGTCGGAAATGACTCAACAGCACGTAACAATACCACCAATGTGTTGGTTATAACTACAGTTGCCATGTCAGGGCTAGACCAAATGATTTTGCAGACCTTATATGTCCCATGGACTGGACGTTTTCCACTCCTACAGTAGACTATAATAGTAAGGTTAGCAGGACTGAGAAGGTGGGTCTCCTATCTAACATGAACAAAGTAGTCTTATCTTCCACCTCAACAGACACCCTTGCTCAACAGTGGTGATGGTGATGGTCTTATAGTTGGGGGTACAGCTGGCCTGGGCGCACCGTCAATGCAGTACTCCCTCAGGCCAAGGGAGGTGGACTTGCATCATGAGAGAATTTGGCCAAGGGGGGTGAACGTTGCATCCTGTTTTACAGTGGTCTACACACTGCTGCCTCCAGTATCTCATTAATCCAAAATTATAACATGGATTAGGATCATTACTGTAAGCATTGGGTCCTGGCCATTCCTTTCTCATCCTCTTCCTTTGTTGCCTGATCCAAAGGGACTTCACTGAAGTGCATTGTTGTTAGGTGACATTGATTCGGTACCTACTCGTTTTGATCCCATGCACAACAGAACGAAACGCTGCCCAGTCCTGTGACAACCACACAGTTGTTGCTCCATTTGAGCCCATTGCTGCTATCGCTGTGCCAATACTTCTCGTTGGGGATCTTCCTCTTTTTCTCCTACCTTCCACTTTATCAAACGTGATATCCTTTTCCAGGGACCGGTCCATGCTGATAACATGTCTGAAGTATGAGAGACAAAGTCTGGCTATTACAGCTTCCAAGGAACACTCTGGCTGTACTTCTTCCAACAGAGTGCTTTGTTATTTTGGCAGTCCCTGGTTTTAATATTCTTCTCCAACACCGTAACTCAATTGTATCAATTCTTGTACGTCTTTCTTATTCACCGTCCAACTTTTGCATGCCTGTGAGGTTATTGAAAATACCATGGCTTGGGTCAGGCGCACCTTAGTTCTCATACTTTGTACATTCCATGTTCTGGTTATTACTGGATGTTTTCATCTGTTTCTTTTCATATTGAGTTGTACCCCATCAGAAAATGAAGGTCCTGAAGGCTTTACTCCATTCGCATCATCAACATTATTTGAGGATGCAGCTCTTCTGACGCTCATCTGTTAATATTCTGGTGTTCTTTAACCTGTTTCAATATTGAGACTTCTGGTGCTGACATTGTTCCACTGCTATTCATAAGGTTTTCAGTGACTAAATATTTGGAATTAGTCTGTTTCTGCTTCTTCTTAGTCTGTCTTTGTCTGGAAGCTTAGCTGATACCTGCCCCCTGTGGGTGACCCTCTTGGTATTTAAAATACTCATGGTGTATCTTCAGAATCACAGCAACACATAAGCCACACAGTACAACAAACTGACAGATTAGTGATAGAGGGAAGTAAAATTAGCTGGGCATCCAGAAACTTGACAGCCAACACTTGAGCCTGCTTTTCAATTTTTCTGTCGTCTTGGTTTTCCTCAGCCCTATTTCAGTATTTAGCAGCTTGTTTTACCTCCTCCACTAGTCTGGATAAGGGGGTCTCGAGCCCCAGTTCTGCCTTTCTCAATTTTCTTCTAATATTGGGGTAAGCCTGAGTCAAAAAATACATACTCAAGACCACCTTCCCTGTATCTGAATCTGGGTCCACATTTGTTTATTTTCTGAATGCCTCTGCTAGCCTGCTCAAAAGGTTGGGAAATTTTCCTCCTTGCCTTGAGTTATTTCCTTTACCTTCTTATAATTAACTGCCTTGAACATGAACCTTATCATGCCCTTTAAGATACAACTCACCTAATGTCTGTGTCTCTCTAAGCCTTCATCATTATTATAATCCCACCTGGGGTCCTGATCAGGAATTGACACTGCACTGGGGTACAAGACTTCCAATGTCGAATTAGTACAGTATGTCTTAGCATAGGCTCTAATTTTAGCTTTGGTTCTATTTTTCTCATCTGTTGTGCAGCAAAAAGTTAAATGTCTTGACATTGCTCCAGGCCAAAGTTAAGAGACAATTTATGGAACTCATCTATGAATTTTTCAGGATGTGTGTGGAGCTGTGGGTTCATGCACTGAACTGCAAGGTTGGTTTGAACTGCAAGGTCAGTAGTTCAAGCTCACCAACTGCTCCTCGGAAACCCAATACAGGGTTGCTTCATGAGTCTTAATTGGCTCGACTGCACTAAAAAACAACGACAATGGTATGCTTCCTAATTTCTCTTTATACACATGGAAAAGTGACGTGCATAGCTCATCTGTTACCTTCTGGCCCTGGAACCTCCCTCAAAAGCTACAACCCAGTCCTTGGGCATTACAGAAGTTTATGGCTCTTTTGGTCCCATATTATAGCCCAATTGTAGACCCACTGGGCAAGGGTCAGAATTAGAGGTGGCCTATGAGGGAAGTGGTAGGTAGAGACAGGCCAGTTGGGAAAGAGAGGGTTATGAGTTGGCTCCCACGTGGAAGGGGAGCTGTAGGGCTAGTGGCTGAATCTGGTTCCCGTGCATAGGAGGGTTGAGGGGTCTTGACAGAAGGTGAGGGTCAAAGGATGAGTACCCACCTTTGCTTCCACCATAGGCTGAGTCATCTAGGATGCCCTCAGGGTCCTGAAAAGTTTCAGGTTTAACAAAAACTTGAACCTTTTCATTCAGGATTTTGGTATAGAGCCATAAAGCATTACACGTAAGGATTTCTCCCCATTTCCTCTCTCTTTTGCACATACCTTCTTCTGACTATTTTTTTTTTAATGTTTTATTGTGAATTATATGGTAGTTTACATGAGAGAACTTTAGTTTTACATTCATTCCGTCGTATATCATCTCATTGCCATGGTTCCAATCCCCTCCATGCATCATCAACCTGCCAAAGGGTATATCCTAGAAACCCACCCCCTAT
>NW_006408595.1:6440167-6440655 GCF_000296735.1 Chrysochloris asiatica
ATTATATTTGTTTTTTTTGTGTGTGTGTGTGGTGGTGCTGCTTCTTTGTTCTGTTTGTCTTTCTCTGTTGAATTCATGATTTTTGTTTTCTTTCTTGTGCATTTCCTCATAGTTTTAATGCTTTCATATTCTTCTTGGATTCTCATTCTCTTGGCATGCTGTGAAGTGTTAATTTTCTTTGAGGTTGCCTTATGATCCATTGACTCCTCTGTCCATTTAGTGTAGTCTATTTTATCCTGTAGTCTACCTGATCTTCTCGTTGTCTGGATCTCTGTTCCATTGTGTTCACCTTCTTTTGTATTGTACTTGTTTTGGTCATAGACTGCCCTCCGAGAGTCTCTCAGTTTGTTCTTATAGTTTTGTTTTGTTAATATTTCTTCTTTCTGTTGACTTAATTCAGGGAGGTGCTGCTACGTACGTCAGTCTCTGGTTATTGTCTGTTCTTGTTGGTTCTCGGTCCACAGAACTCCCTTTAGGATGTTTTGTAG
>NW_006408595.1:6442165-6518011 GCF_000296735.1 Chrysochloris asiatica
AAATAATGCAGCACCAGCGAAAACAAGACTAAATACAGCAGTCTTTAATCACAAAAAAGGGAGAGTGGGGTGGAGAAGAAAAAGAGGAAGAAGAAAGAAAAAAGAAAAAGAAAAAAAAAATCTGTAGCTTAATGTAAGTATTTTTTTAATGTCCTAACTCTCTTTCAGTCACCTCTGCCCTCCTCTCCCTACTGTTAGGTGCTTTCGAGTCAATTCCGACCCGTAGCGACCCTGCATAGGGTCTCCGAGGAGCGGCTGGTGAGCCCAAACCACCGACCCTGCAGTTCAAAAGGCTCTGCAGTGTGGCACCTCAACCCACAGTGCTATGCAGGGACTCCTCTCAAACCAGCGAAAAAACAAAAAAAAACAGAGAAAATAGGATACACATCCGCGTCTCCCGTGTAGGGTTTCTGAGGAGTGGCCAGTGAGCTTGAGCCACTGACCTTGCAGTTCAAAAGGCTTTTTACAGTGGCACCTTAACCCCCTGCGCTACGCCGGGACGCCTGTCAAACCAGTGAGAAAAAGCCGACCAAACAGTAAGCACATACGCGTCGCCTGTATAGGGTTTCTAAGGAGCGGCTGGTTAGCTTGAACCACCGACCTTGCAGTTCAAAAGAATTTGCGGTGCGGCAACTTAATCCACAGCCCTACGCCAGGACCCCTCTCAACCCAGTGCAAAAAGGCCTACCAAATCCGCGTCTCAGCTGGGGCTGAGCGTGAGTTCCTGGCAGAGTAATCCACCTGCGGTGAGGGTGGGTCGTGGCCACTCGGCTAAGTCCCTACCTCTATTCACTTGAATGTAGGTGGGCAAACCGTGAGCGCACTTATTACCCGACACCAAAGAAAAAAAAAATAAAATCGGAACCACGCAAAATCGGCAGAGTATTCTATGCACCTTTTTTTCCCCCAAGGTTCCCGCTGCGTGTTTCTGTTGTGACTCTGCGGCTCCTATTTCGTCCTGCCGCTTGGACTTGCCCAGGATGTGGGCTCAGGCCTCCATGCCTGGCCGGGCAGATTCAAAAGTACACGATTTCCTGCCTCAGCTCCAAATTCCACAGGCTATATAAGCCTTCAAACCTTTAAACTATTCCTATCTCTGTGGGTCCGAGTTTTGGAGCTCTGTCTTGCCTCTTTTTTGCCTGCAATTCTGAGTTATTGCTGACGGAGACCTTCACTACATCTTCACCTTAGCCGCCATCAAGCCCCGCCCTCCATATTGTTTTGATTTTACTTCTTTTCTAGGTTTCGATTTGTTTTCAATGCTGAATATAATCTTAAGAGGTAGTGTTTGATCTTGTGAATGGAACATTTTGAAGATAGAAAAATGATAACTTCACAGCCACCATTTTGTTAATAGAATTGTGGCCTTCAGGTGACTGATAACTATTAACAGAGGACTAGTAGCCAAAACCACTAGGCAAGCATCCATTAACATTTAGAACTGAAAAAAACAAACGCATCTTCCAGCTTTGCTCTCTCTTTTTTGATAAACCAGTGTGATGTCAGGCTTTGACTTCCAGTTGCATGTCTCCACAGTCAAAATTAATCTAGAACATATCCACTTTAGCTTATGTATGACAAAGTAATTTTTTATAAAAATCCAGAGGCTTCTCGCACACAATGTAATTTTAAACACACATGCACTGCTAATATGGTTAAAGAGAAATAATCAAATGAAGGACTTTAGAAAAATACAAAACAGTAAGATGTGCAACATCTGTCTGTTCAGTAATACTGCTGGCTACACAGACAGTGTCCTTCTGTATACCCAACATGGGTTAAACTTGGAAGTTACGTTTAATTGGAATATTGTTCAACACGGGTAATTTTGCTCTCTTCCACACCACGTCCCCTCTTTCACATTCCACCGAACCAGAAATAATAACATTTGTAATATATTTGAACTCTTACATCTTTCCCATACAGAAAACTAAATTTAAAAACTTAACACCCACAGAAAACGTCTTCTACTTTTCCTTGGAATTGATGGAATAAAAATTGAAATCTTTCAAGAAAGTCAGGCGGCACAGGAGGCACTCACTCATCTCTGCCAAGAAATTTGGAAGACAACTATCTGGCCGACTGATTGGAAGAGATCCATATTTGTGCCCATTCCAAAGAGGTGACCCAACAGAAATCATCGGAAATCGTCATCGGACTATCTCTTTGATATTTCATGGGAGTAAAGTTTTGCTAAAGGTAATACAAAAATGGCTATAATCATACATTGACAGAGAACTTCCAGAGGTTCAAGTAGGATTCAGAAGAGGCCATGGAATGAGGGATATCATTGCTGATGTCCGCTGGATCTTGGCTGAAAGCACAGAGTATCAGAAAGATGTTTACCTGTGCTTTATTGACTATGCAAAAACTTTCAATTGTGTGGATCATGACAAGCTATGGACAACATTGGGAAGTATGAGTATTCCAGAACACTTTATTGTGCTCATGAGGAATCTGTACCTGGACCAAGAGACAGTTGTTTGAACAGAACATGGGAACACTGAGTGGTTTAAAATTAAGAAAGGTGTGCGACAAGGTTGTATTCTTTCACCATACTTATTCAACCTGTATGCCGAGCAAATAATCCGAGAAGCTGGGTTCTATGAAGAAAAACGTGGCATCAGGATTGGAGGAAGACTCATTAACAACCTGCGATATGCAGATGATGACTTAAAACATTTACTGATAAAGATCAAAGACCACAGCCTTCAGTATGGATTATATCTCAATGTCAAGAAAACAAAAATCCTTACCACTGGACCAATAAACAGCATTATTATCAACGGAGAAAAGATTGAAGTTGTCAAGGACTTCATTCTTGGATCAACTATCAACACTCAAGGAAGTAGCAGTTAAGAGATCAAACAAAGTATTGCATTAAGCAAATCTGCTGCATAAGACCTTTTTTAAATGTTGAAGAGCAAAGATGTCAGCTTGAGGACTAAGGTATGCCTGACCCAAGCCCTGGTATTTTCAGTAACCTCATAGCATGTGAAAGCTGGACAGTGAAGACCGTAGAAGAATTGATGCCTTTGAGTTGTGGTGTTGGAGGAGAATATTGATAGTGCCATGGGCTGCCAGAAGAACCAATAGATCCGTTTTGGAAGAAGTGAAGCCAAAGTGCTCCTTGGAGGCCATGATGGCCAAACTTCGTCTCTCATACTTTGGACATATTGCCAGGAGGGAGCAGTCGCTGGAGAAGGGTATCATGTTTGGTAAGGTGGAGGGAGGGTCAGAGAAAAAGAGGAAGACCCCCAACGAGATGGATTGGCCAAGTGGCAGCATAATGGACTCAAGCATGGCAACAGTAGTGAGGTTGGCCCAGGATCAGGCAGTGTTTAGTTCTGCTGTGCATAGGGTCACTATGGGTCGGGACCGACTTGATGGCACCTAACAACAACAACTTTTCCTTGAATGGATTTTTAGGTCAGTATTGTGTAGTTAGTATACTATGATAAAAAAAAGTATAAGATTTTCTAAGAATACAAGTATGAGAAACTTGTTATGATGCCCAGAATATATAGATCTATTAGAAGATATCAGTCAAAAGCATTTCTTACTCTGGGCTCAAATTTATGATGCCTGTGAGGTTATAACATCCAATACATAGCTGTTGTTCAAGTGCCATTTTTTTTTTTCAAATTCGACGGCATCTCACCTTTGTGTGTAGCCAGCAGTATTACTGAATAGAAATTGCACATCTTACTGTTTTGTATTTTTAAAAAATTCCTTCATTTGTTTATTTCTCTTTAACCATATTAACAGTGTATGTGCTGTTAAAAATACACCTTTGTGTTTTGGGGTAATTACTGTTTGTTTTGGAAATTAAATACACGATTGCATAGAGGAGCTCTCACTAACCTGATTACTCAGCTGCTGACTAGAGATACTGCGTCATGGCAGGGACCTGTAGTAAATGTTCAGAAAAATGTTTTGTTTTAAAGGGTAAGTTATATATAAGTGAGAAATTTTTGATACTTAAAATTCCCAGAATCTCAAACTTTAGTGTTTTTCGTTTTTACAACTTATCCTATATGTCTTATAACAAAATATATACATACATAATATACATATACATAAATGTTTTTGTTGTTTTGTGCAGTTGAGTCAATTCCGACCCAGTATAGGGTTTCCAAGGAACAGCTATTGAGCTTGAACCACTGACCTTGCAGTTCAAACAACATTTGCAGTCTGACACATTAGCCCATGGCGCTCACACCAGGACTCCATATACATATGTACATGTATGTATATATACGTATTAAATCTCTTTCAAACAAATGAAAATCACCTTATTCTTGTGGGAGAAAAATAGGTCTTGTCATACCTCTCTAATAGATGTTATTGTTAAGTGCAGTCAAGCTGATTTCAACTTACAGCAATCCTGCATAGGGTTTCCAAGGAGTGACTGGTGGGTTTGAACAACTAACCTTAAAGTTAAATACGCCAGCCAGTGTTGATCATGAACTATTAATTTTAGTTTTTCCTTGCACATTGTCAGATATTCTCCCATAGGGAAATTTAATGGTACATAGTAATTGAATAGTTATATTTATTAATGCTAATACATAATTTAAGGAAATCGACACTCCCGGGAATTTAGTCTTTTGTAGATTTGCAAAGGTAGTAATCAAAATAGGGAACTTATTTTTTTGGGAGCACTTGTGTTCTAGACTCTGTACTACCTGCTTTACATTCCATTTCTTATTTAGTTCTGCAAACCCATTTCTGTGAGTTGATTCCAACTCACAGCAACCCTATAGGACAGAGTAGAGTTGCTCCATAGGATTTCCAAGGCTGTCTGGTATGGCGCTGTAGGATAAGTACTAGACTGCTAACCACAAAGTCAGCAGTTCAAACCTACCTGCCACTCTTCAGCGGATATCCTATACAGGATCACTTTGAGTCAAAACTGACTGGATAGCATTTAACAACAATAATCTTTATAGCAGCAGCAGACTGGCACTTCTTTCTCTTGTGGAGCAGCTGGTGGGTTTAAGCCACTGACCTTTCTGTTAGCAGTCATATGTTTAACCACTATGCCACCCCATGAAGTTGGTATTAATATAGTTCCATTCTACAAATAAGGTAACTAAAGCTTAGGATGGTAAAGTACTCATCCGTGAATGCTGGGTGTATGTTTTTTTCTGGTGAGAGTGGGGGGATTGTTCCAAATATGTTAACTCTTATTGATCATGTCTTTTTCATCTTGATAACTTTGTTCTTCAGCGCTCTTTCACATATATGTCATTTGGTATTAATAGAGTGATTTGTCATGAAAGCCCAGGGCCAGATTATTTATGAATACACATTCCTTTACTTAGAGGCCTGGCGTGGTGCTGTAAGATGAGCACTGACCTGCTAATCGCCAAGTGGTGGTTCAAATCCACCAGTTGCTTATTGGAAACATACACGGTTGCTGTGAGTTGGAACCGACTCAACAGCACTTAACAACAACATTCATCTGCTTCAGTTTTAAAAAAATTTTGTTTCTGAATTTTTTAAATTGTGAATTGTGTGAAGGTTTACAGAGTAGAATATCAATTTAAAATCAACAGTTCATACACATTTTGTTTTGTCTCATTGACTCTCATCCCCACAGTGAAACATCTCTTGTCCTACTTCTTCCCTTTGTTTCCTGTTTTCATTCTTCTTTCTTTCCTAACCCTTCTGCACTTTGTCCTTGAGTAAATGCTGCCCTTTTGGTATTCTAAGAGGTCTAGTGTTATTGTTTTCCTTATAGTCTATTGTTTCAGCTAAAGGGGTGAGTTCATTTCCAGACCTGAAGATTGACTAAGGCTCACCCGTCATCTCTGTGTTCCACCATTCTCTACCCTACCAGTAAGCCTGGTCTTTTTTCTGATTTTGAGTTTTCCATGTTTTTCTGCCACTCTATCCAGGACATTATAATGTGATCTCTTTCAGAACAGGTGGTAGCTAGCTGGGCACCATCTAGTTCTTATCTCAGAATTGTGGTAACTGATGTTAACCTGCTCCATTGGTCCATTGGAATGATTGATTAGAAGCATCTTCAGTTTTCATAATGCTTCTTTTTTCTCCACATGGAGAGAGTAATAGTTGCACCAATAGATGGCTGCTTACAAGCATTTAAGATTCTAGTCACTATTCGCCAAAGTAGGATGTAGAACACTGTCATTGTGGACTGTGTTATGCCAGTTGACCTCGGTGTCTCCTGAGACTGTGGTCCTGAGCCCCTAGGCCCAGCAACTTATACCCTCAAGGTGTTAAGTTATGTCTAAGAAGATGTCATAACTTTGCCCCTTGTATGTTTCATATTCGTAGGTATATTTGCAGCAAAGGTAAATAACAATGTAGAAATACCCTCTTGTCAAGCCTATATATAATCTCCTTCCCATTTCTGTTCAGCCTGTATGTCTATCCATGCACTTACTTATGTTGCTTGTTGTTAATGGCTACCAAGTCGGTTCTGACTCACAGAGAACCTGTATAGAATTTCTGAGGAATGGCTTGTGGGTTTGAACTGACAACCTTGTGGTTACCAGTCCAGTGCTTAACCTACAGTGCTATACTAGGACTCTGCATTTACTTAATAGATATTCACTATTGCAGGGTTGTGTGTATAACTGTTTTCCTCTTTTCATGAACTCTTGCATCTGAGTTTTGCTACTGTTGTTAGTAGTTTCTGTTCATTTGTTTTAGAACAACTTCTAACCTAAGACAAGTATTCTCTATTTTATCTTCCAACCCTACAAGAAACCCACCCAGTTTCTATAACTTTAGAACATTAGCAACATGTTACCTTAAAAATTAGTTTGGATTTTATATTAAATTCTATTTTGTTTCCAAATTTAAAGTAATGTTGTGTGTTGTTTTTTTAAAGTAAAATAATGTTTCCTTATAATGTTACCTTTTAATCCTCACAGCTCAGTATCATCTCCCTGTTTGCTGTTGCGTATGTGTAAAACTCTTGATATCTTAGGAACATATAGTTCAAACATAGTAGACCAAGATGAATTTTATTTTTAAATCTTAGTTTAATTCCTAAAATCTATAGGCAACTAAAGATTAAAGCTAATGTAACGTTTTTATTGTCTGTAGCTTTTGTTGTGTTATAATGATAAAAATATATTTTTAAAATTCGAATTGATTTTTAGCATTGCTACATGTTATTTTGAATACCTTGCTTGCTTCATTGAACTTTTTGTACCTTTAATCTATTTGAAGATCTTGTTATTAGCTATAGTCACATTATTTCATTAATGCATCTTTGTTTATACATTTATGCTTTTTGATTTAAGGACACGACCTCCTGTGCGTTTTGAAAACCTATCCAACACAAAATAGAGAAATTAGTGATTTTTATATTTTTCTTTTTGTCTGTTTTAGGATGGCTACCATAGAGTAGTTAATATTGTGCCAAAGAAACCACCACTACTAGACAGACCTGGTGAAGGAAGCAACAATAGATATTACAGTCATGTTGATTACCAAGAATATGACGAGGGCCGCAGTTTTTCTCATGATCGAAGAAGTGGTCCACCTCACAGAGGAGTATGTAAATTTCCCCATGTATTAATTGTTATTTCTTATAAGTTAAAATTCATGTAATGGAAAAAAATTATGTGACTGGACTTAGAGACAGTTGAATAAACACTTCCTGCTTGATGCTCTTAAATTGTTTGTTGGAGCTCTCAATTGGAAATTGGTAGTCAAGAATCTTGGGGTGCTGAACAAAGTGGGTAAGCACTCTGGATCACTCTACTTTTATCTGTATGACATTAATTCCAACTAGCCTGCTTTTTTTTTTACCCCTTAAATTGGTAAGGATTTGCAGAACCAGATAAAAGTGATGTATTGTCTTGGTGAAAACTCATCAATAAATGATGAGCAAGTAATTGCCATCTTTGCTGGATGTGCCCACTTAATACTTTTTGCATTTTAATGAAACACTTAAGATTGTTGCGATTCAGACTCATTTTTGAGTCTGCAATTCAGACTCAACATTGTCATATGGTAAGCAATTTAAAAATGTTAGCTGCTATCTTTACTATTTCTATAATTAGTTTCTTTTATCATCATTACTAATCTAATAGAATATATTTAATATTTCAGTGGTAGTCTGTCACTGATCATGATTAAAACTATTTCTTGATGCAATTTCTGTCAAGTTGGGTTGTTAAAAGCTCTACTGGACCTTTTCCCATTTCCCCCTTCTGTATATAATATTGTAATTAACAGTAACGTTTTAAAATATTGTATATATAATTAAATTTGACCGTACACTCACCCTTGGAATTAATTTTCCTATTTTACATTTGAAGAAATGGAGGTAGGATGATTTATTAAGGGTACGTATTATGGAAATTTGATTCTCTTTCTTCTACATCATAGTGACACTTGACAATTCTAAAGTGGTAATGAGACTGTTCAGTGTTTGGGTGGGTTTTTTTTTTGTTTTTTTTTTTTTACCCTTAAAGCTTGGGATTTCAGGAGAAAGATGAGGCTGTCTGCTGCTGTAAAGATTTAGTCTTAGAAAACCTGATGGAGCAGTTCTACTCTGTCCTACAGGGTCTCCATGAGTCAGAATCAGTATGATGGCAGTGGTTGTTGTTGTTGTTGTTAAGTGCCGTCGAGTCAGTTCCGACCCATAGCGACCCTGTACAGGGTTCGCAAGGGTGTAAATCTTTACAGGAGTAGAAAGCCGCATCTTTCTCCCGCGGAGCGGTTGGTAGTTTTGAACCACTGACCTTAAGGTTTGCAGCCCGATTCATAACCACTACGCTACCAGAGCTCCCTCAGTGGTTAGAGGTAGGTAATATTTGGGGTGTTAGAACTTATGGAATTCTCAAAGAATTGGTTTTTATTTTGTTCAAGTTTAAATGTTAGGCTGTTCTTTAATGAAGAGGAAACAGTGTTGGAAAAGTAAATATGTATTACCTCTATTCTAGAAAATGCTGCCATCAAAGTCTGTCTTCTCGGTAGTCTAGGGAGAAGCAGTTTGGCCTTTGCATAAATAGATGTTATCTATCATTTTAAAACCCTGCAGTATAAACAGGGAATTCTGGGTTCATTGGACCAATTTTTATAGGAAACCTCATGAGTACATTAATATATATATATATTGTTTTTTTTAACAACTTACAGCATAACAGTGCCTCTACAACATTTTTTTTTCTCTTTTTGGCACATGTTGTGTTTGTCTTCATACAGTACACAACATTTTCTCTAAATTTTCTTAAAACCAGCAAATTTTGTCTGATGACAATTCTTAATCAGAGTTCAGGTATATAAAGCAAACTGCTTGTTTGATCCAACTTTTCATTATAGCTTTTGAGTTTTCTGTTTTCTTTATAGTTTAATATATTGAAAAGAAAAATGATCGGTACATTTGACTTAACTTGAGAGCAGGTCATGTGGTGCTAAAGAGATATGAAGATAATTCACTTAAGCTAAATTAGTGTTTCTCATTGTTATGTAATTAGCATATTTATGTAAAATTCTAAAGTAATTTGGGGTGTACCTTTGTAAATATGTATGCCTTTTGTGCACTGCTGAGTCAGTTCAGACTCAGTCACCCTGTGAGCAACTGGTGGGTTTGAATTGCTGACCTCGTGGGTGGCAGTCAGGTGCTTATCCTATAGTGCCACACCAGGACTTGAGGACAAAATGTATTTTCTTTGATTAATTTTAAACTTAATACTACTATTGTTCTAATGTGAGGAGGCTTCAAAAAAGTTCATGGAAAGATTTCATGATCTTCTAATTCCATTTTCTATGAACTTTTTGAAGGTCCCTTACATAGCTTTATCAGTAAGTATCATTTTCTTTTTTAATAAGTTTTTGGTTCAGTTTAGTTTTTGTTGAGTATTAATACATTTGTAGTCATTAGGGGTATTGGTCTGTGGTTTTATTGTGATGTCTTTGTCTTTTGTCTGTATCAGGTTGTAATAACTTGCCTCATAAAAGCAGGAAATATTTTCTCCTCTTCTGTTTTTTTAGAAAAGTTTATATAGGATTAAAGTCAACTTTAGAAATGTTTGATAGAATTCCCAGTGAAGCCCTCTGGTCCAGGACGTTTCTTTGTTAGAAGGTATTTGATAACTGATTCAATTTCTTCACTTTTATGTCTGTTGTGGTCTCCTAATTCTCTTGAGTCATTGCAGGGAGTTTGTGTTTCAAGGAATTTGTCCATTTCCTCTAAGTTATCTAATTTGTTGGCCTTTAACCATTCATCTGGTAGCATAGTGGTTAGGAATCAGGCTGCGAAACACAAGGTCAGCAGTTTGAAACTACCAGCTGCTCCGTGGGAGAAGGATGAGGTTTTGTTTTCCCGTAAAGATTTACAGCCTTGGAAACCCTGTTCAGGGTCGCTATGGGTCGGAACCGACCCGACGGCACTTAACAACAACAACAACAACAACAACCATTCATAGTATTCTTTACAATCCCTTTTACTTATGTAGGGTAAGTAGCAATGTCTCTACGTTTTTCTCTAACATTTGCACATTCTCTCTTTTTCTTTGTTAGTTTAGTCAGTGGTGGTCAATTTAATTTTTTTTTTTTTTTAAACCCCACACTGGAAAGCCAGTTTTTGGGTTTTGTTAAATTTTTTTTTTCCCTTTTAAACTTCATATATTTTTTTCTCTGATCTTTATTACTTTTTTTTTTCCTGGTAGTTCTGGGCTTAATTTGCTTTTCTTTTTTGTACCTCAAGTTTAGAGTTATTGATTTGGAATTTTCTTTTTCATTGTAACCATTTATTTCTATAGGTTGTTGTTAAGTGCCATAGAGTTAGTTCCAACTCATAATGACCCTGTATGGAATTTCCAAGGAGTGGCTGGTGAGCTTGAACTGCCAACCTTGTGGTTCCAATCAACCTTGTAGTCCAACACATTAACTCACAGAAGCACACCAGGACTCATTTTTGCTATATATTTCCCTCTTGGTACTGCCTTCACTGCATCCTGTAGGTTTTATTTAGTATGTTTTGGTTTCCTTGTTCAACTTTTAAGTATTTTTGAGATTTTTCTATTCATTTCCTCTTTGGCCTATTGGTTGCTTATCAGTGTGTGATTTAGTGTGTATGTATTTTCCACTTTTGTTTCTGTTAGTTTCTAGTTTCATTGCATTGTGATCAGAAAAGACACTTGGTATAATTTCAGTCTTTGAAAATGTATTGAGACTTGCTTTGTTTCTGGTTTTACCTGAGAATGTATGTTGTGCTATTAATGTATTGTTGTTAAGTATAGTTGAGTTGGTTCCGACTCACATCAATCCTGTATAGGATTTCCAAGGAGCATCTGGTGGGTTTAAAACACTGACCTTCAGTTAGTAGTCCAGTGTTTGTCCTCCAGTGTGGTCTAGTTGGTTAATAGTGTTCTTCAAGTCTTCTGTTTCTTTATGATCTTTTTGCTTGCTTTCTGCATTATCAAAAGTGGTATATTAGAGAGTCTTCTGCTGTTATTGTACACTTGTCTATTTCTCCTTTCAAATCTGTCAGTGTTTGCGTCATAAATTCTAGGGCTGTGAGATTAGGTGCATACATTTCATAATCGTTTTATATTGTTGAATTGACCCTTTTATCATTATATAGTGTCTTTCTTTGTTATAATAGTTTCTGCCTTAAAGTCTGCTTGTCAGATACTAAAATTGCCATACCTGCTCTCTTCTGATTATTATTTGTTTAGATTGTGTACTCCCCCATCCTTTTGTTTTCATTCTGTTTGTGTATTTGTTCCTAGGCGTGTCTGTTGTAAATGGCATGTAGATAATTCATGTTATTTTATCCAATCTGCCATGCTTACCTGATTGAAGCATTAATGCATTTATGTTTACATTAATTTCTGTTAAAGAAGAGCATCTACCATTTTGTTACTAGTTTTCTTGAAAATTTCTCATTATATTGTTTCAAATTATGGTTTTTAATGGGAGTCCTGGTGTCATGCTGTAGGATAAGCACTGGACTGGTAACCGAAAGGTCTGTGGTTCAAACCTGGTGTCATTTAACAACAGCAAAGTGAGAAATAAAAGCTTGAACAAGAGAATTGGGCAAGTAGCAAGCTCTTCATTGGGCCTGAATCTGAAAGACAGTGAAAGGTCTTGACAGAAGGAAGAGTAAAATGAAAGTGGAAAAGCGCATACTTGATTAAATTTAACCTTTATCCTAAAGCTGTCTGTCACTTATGATGTTGGTATATGTGTCTTTGGCAATACAGCCATTTGAGCTCACCAAAGCAAGAATTTAAGCATTTAAATAGGAATGAATGGTAACAGGGTTCTCTGTCCTTCACAGTTTTAGTTGTTGAAATGGATGACTTGCTGTCTCTTTTCTTTTTTATGCTTTCAAAGTTCAGGGAAACTCAAAAGTATTTTCTGTTCTTAGATTATTTTGGCATACAAGGTAGTTTCCAGTGCTACTAGATATCCTGCTTGGCCAAAATAGTATTTAAAAAATTCTCAATTTTATGTTACAGGATGAATCTGGCTATAGATGGCCAAGAGATGATCATTCCGGAGGTCGACAATCCGAATACAGGTAAAAAGATGAAACAAATAAGAGAACTCCTTTGATACTGGGTCAAATTAAACTTTTATTACTATTATTATTATTTATCACAATCCTTTTACCTGTAGCAACATTTATGTTACTTCCTCTTGGTGGCTCTTCATTTACATCTTACATTTCACAAATGAACAAGGCAAAAATATTTGATGTACACTTATAAACCAAAAAATATATATTCATTTAAACCTCCAAAGGGTACATTCTTCAAGCCAGCTGCCTGCCTACAGGCACACTTAATAAAAATATATATTTAAAATATTTGAGCTATTGATATGTTTTCATCAAGTAACTATTAAAATAGAATACAAGTACTATTTTTATGGTTACTAATGAGGAGCCTTGGGTTTCTGGTGTGGCACTGTAGCATAAAGCAGTGGACTGTGAGGTTGGTTTGAATTGCAAAGTTGGTAGTTAAAACTCAGTAGCTACTTCTCTGAAACCCAATTCAGAGTCATTATAAGTTGGAACAGATGTGAAGGCATTTAACATCAACAATGAGTAGCTTTGGAGTCCAGGTGTGGTGCTATAGGATAAGCACTGGACTGCTAACTGAAAGTTCAGCAGTTCAGATCCACCTGCTGCTCTATGGAAACCCTATATGGGGTTGCGGTGAGCCTGCACTTAACAATAACAAGTAACCTTAGTTGTATTCATAATATATAGTATGAATTATAAGGTATGTGTTTGCTTAAATAGAAGGTAAGGCATTTCTTCAAGATTATTCTTCTTCAAGTTTTTGTATCTTTGCAGAGTGATTTATTTGGCTTTCTATTAGTTGCTTTATTTTGATTGATAAAGTTTTGTTGGCAATTTGTTTGGGAAAGACCTCAGTGATTTTTTTAGACATCTGAAAGAATAGTTAGGAAAAAAGAGGTACAGATTTAACTAAATTGACAGTTTGTTGACAGGGTAAGTAAAAAGTATTTACATAAAATTGTAGAAACCCTTACTAAAAATATCAAAATATGAAGCTATTATTTCTTGATATATTTGCCATCTTAGTTTATATACTTCTGAAGGTAGTGTTTCCATATCTCTAATATTTTCCTGAAGAATTCTGTGCTCTGATTGAAAATACATCAAAGTAGCATTTGTACCATCCTTGAGGGACTCAAATTATGTTCTTTGAGTTTTGAGAACAAGACATCTGAAGGGGTAAGATCAGGGCTGTATAGATGGATGCTGTAAGGTATCCCAATTAAATTCTCGTCGGACAGCCCTTGCTGCTCTTGATAAATGAGCAGGTCCATTGTCGTAATGGAAAACAATTCTCCTGGCTTTTCTTCACTAGTGCAGTTTTCAGTTTTTCTTAAAACTTCTTCATAATAAGCACTTGTGATCCATTTTGCATCCTTCAAGAAAATCTGTCAATATTACCCCTTTAGAATTCCAGAAAAAAATGGACTTATCCTTCTGAGCCTACTTCTGTGCCTTGAATTTAACTGGCTGATTGGACCTTGCTTTTTAGGTCATATTGGTAAGCCAGTTATGATTTGTTCCATAAAATCATCTTACCTTTGATCTTGCTTAAAAGACTGATGCAAAGATTAGAAATTGATAGAAAGGGCTGATCTTTGAGCTAGCTGATCTTCATGCAACAAAGGCTGCTGAGGTCAAGATGTTCGCTTAAAATTGAAAATGGTGATCCATGTGAAATCTGAATTTCAATAGCTGTTACATCAATGAAAATTCTACCATCTTCCACTGGCTTTTAAACTTCAGCCACAGTTTCTTAATTCATCAAGGTTGACTGTCTTGCCGTCTTGACTCATCTTTGAGGTCTTCCTGACCTACCTTAAAATGCTTGACCCATCTAAAAACTTTTTTTTTTTTTTTTTTTTTTGTGGGGCTGCATTCTGATAACTTGTGATAAAGCTTCAGTGATTTGGGATGATGTCCACTTGTTTTGTTAAAAATTTCATAATAACCTTGACTTCAAAACTATTTTTATTCTTGGCACAAAATAAAATTCTTTATGGCACTCTATTAAGATTTTTCCAGAAACCCTGAACAGGGTCGCTGTGAGTCAGAACCAACTGTATAACACTTAATAACAACAACAATATTTTTAGGATGATGTTAAAGTTATTGTGACTTGGCCTTAAACAACTTAAAATCACCTATAGGTCTGGCACTCTGAGTTAATACGCTTGACCGCAAAGTCTGTTTGAACTGCAAAGGCCGGCAGTGCAAACTCACTCCTTGGAAACCATATACAGGGTCGTTATGGGTCACAACTGACTTGAGGGCACTTAACAACAACAACATTTCTAAAGTACTCTTGGTGTGGTGCTGTGGGGTAAGCATTGAACTGCTAATCATAAGTCAGTGGTTCAAATCTACCAGTTGCTTCTTGGAAACGCTATACAAGGTTACTGTGAGTTGGAGCCGACTTGATGTCACTTAGCAACAACACCAAGACTAAGATAAGTATATTATGAGATAGTGTGTCTGCAGCCATCCACTAATCACAGAAATATGTTAAAGCATATTTTGTTTGTAATAAACCCCGCATGTATTAGCTGGTACCTTAATAGCAATACTTTTTGACTCCCCCTTGTATGTGATTTCACAGTGGTACTGTTGCAAATTATGAAAGTATTTTATGAAAGATCTCTTACAAAATGCCAGGTAAGAATCCCATTATCATAGAGTATGGATCAGAGTCAACAAGAACAGAGACAAGAGGGAAGGCCAAAGGACAGTGGGCCAGATCAAGACAGTTTATTAACAACAGCACAGCAGTCAGCATGAGAATCAGCATGGTAGTGGTAGTGCTCATTCTCTGTCCTCAAGTCCCCTGGAACATAGGGATCAGCCTAGATGGTGACTGCATGAAGGGGTTTCAGTAAGTTCGTGGAAAATTTGAGTGTCTTTTTATGCCATTTCCCACTAACTTTTTGAAGCTCTCTTGTGTACAGTGAGTTGCACCACAGTTGAGCATCCCAGTGCTAAATGCTCCTTACCTTTTATAGCAAGTAAGAAGCAAAGACCCAATAGTCATAATGTGATCACCTTGATATATTGAATTGTCTATGTGACCCGCTGTAGAAACTATTAATTATGAGGGGATGGTGGTTGTTGTTGTTAAGTGCCATCGAGTTGGTTCAGACCCATCGCAACCCTGTATAGGGTTTCTGAGGAGCAGCTGGTGAGCTTGAACCACCAACCTTGTAGTTCAAACAGCTTTGCAGTCTGGTGCATTAACCCACAGTGCCACACCAGGACTCCATGTTTTTTGTTGTTGTTAAGTGCCTTTGAATCCATTCCACCCCATAGCAACCCTATATAGGGTTTCCAAGGAGCAGCTGGTGAGCTTGAACCACCGACCTTGAAGTTCAAAAGACAGTGCCACTGTCAAATTGGCACCAATTAATAGTGACCCCATATATGAGAGTTCTAGTGTAATGTTACGTATGGGGCTGCTAATCTCACTGTCAGTAGTTCGAAGCTACCAGGTGTTCTGGGGGAGAAAGATGAGGCTTTCTGCTCCCGTAAAGATTTACAACCTCAGAAACCCTGTATAGGGTCGCTATGGATCAGAATCGACTCGACACCACTTAACAACAACAACAACAACAACAACACAAAGTTTGTGGAAAAATGGAATTAAATATTCTCATAAACTTTTTGAACTTCCTCTTATATAACAGAACAAAATGTTGCCTGGTCCTGAATTCTCATAATATTAGATGTGTTTGAGCCCATTGCTTCAGTCCATCTAGTCAGGGTCTTCATATTTTATTGCTGACACTCAACTCTACTTATGATTTCCTTCTCCAGAGATTTGTCTCTTCTCATCGTATATACAAAGTAAACAAGATGATATCTCACTGTCCTCACTTCCAAGAATTATTGTGCCTATACATCTTTCAAAACAGATTTGTTAACTTTTCTGGCAGTCCATGGTTAAAGGTGTGCAAAGATAGTCAGGACCAGGGTAGGTGTTGTTTAGTGCCGTTGAGTCACTTCCAACCCATAGTGACCCTGTATAGGGTTTCCAAGGATCAGTTGATGAGCTTGAACCGCCAACCTTGCAGTTCAACCGGCTTTGCAGTCTGATGCATTATGCTGTAAAATGCTTTGATAAAATATAGCACTCCACCATTTAAAAAAAACTTTATAACAAGCTAGAAATGGAAGAGAATTTCCTTTACCTGATTAAAGGACATTTAGTATGCTGAATGGTAAAATTAGATATATATATATATTTTTAAATCACCGCAAAGCAATGATGTCTGCTATCATTGCTTCTGTTTGATAGAGTGTTGGATGTTTCTGCCTTCACAATAAGACAAAAAAAAGGAATAAAGGTGTAAGGGTTAGAATTAAAGAAACAAAACAAAGTATAGATGATGTAATTATGCTATATACTATGAGAACTATTAAGAAATTAGGAAAATTCAGTATACTAAAATCAGCTTATAGTTGTATAAATTAGAAAAATACAGTTAAAAATATTTTTTATAACATAAAACTAAGGAGTAATAGAAATACAGGTAAAAAACACTTGTGATATCTGTATAGATAGACCATACCAAACACTTTGATCAAGTTGATGCAGACTCATTGAGCCCCTATAAAACAGAGAAGGACTGCCCCATAGGGTTTCCAAGGCTGTAGTCTTTGTGGAAGTAGACTGCTACATCTTTGTACAGTGAAACGCCAGATATTGTGGTTAACAGCTGAGCATCTTAATGGTGGTGGTGGATTTGTGTTGTGGTGTTCCTGTGTATAGGGTTCCTGAAGCTTTAAATCTTTACAGGAGCAGAAAGCCTCATCTTTCTCCCACGGAGTGGCTGGTAGATTCTAACTGCTGACCTTGCGGTTAGCAGCCCAACAACTCATAACCCACTCTGCTTCCACGGCTCCTTTTGATACCTGTATAGAGTGATATGAGTCATTTGTAAAAGACATAAATGGAAGAAAGATGAGGCTTTTTGCTCCCGCAAAGATTTAAAGCCTCAGAAACCCTATACAAGGTCACTATGACTCAAAATCAACATGATGGCACTTCGTAACATCAAAAGACATAAAAGGAGACCTGAATTAAAGGAGCAACATAAGACATCAAAGGCTAGGAAGAGTCAGTATCATAAGTGTTTCGGTATTTCTCACATTAAGGCATGAATTCAATATGGTTCCAGTAAACACTCTTAAAAGGTTGTTTTTTTTTTTCTTTTTTAGGGAGGTTGACAAGTTGATGCTAAAACTTATATGAAGAAATAAAAGGCCAAATAGCAAAAATGGTCTTAAAATTTTTTTGATTTGCTAATGGTTTATTTCTACCCTCCCCTGAGGAGTCCTAGTGTAGCACTGTCAGATAAGCATTGGACTCCTTGGAAATGTTATACAGTGTAGCTGGTTGGAACTAACTTGACGACAGTTAACAAAAACAACAACAACTCCACTGAAAAATAACTCTTGGATGTATTTTCGTTTTCTTGCTTTTTAGTTTTCTTTATGTATGTCAGTTTTCTATTTTTATCCTTATCTCTTTTTGGCATTTTACTTTTTTCCCTTCTGTATGTAATATTCATGTATCTGAAAAACCAAAACCCATTACCATAGAGATGATTCTGACTCATAGTGACCTTGCATAGGGTTTCTGAGGCTAATCGCTGAGAAGCCGTCTGCCTCTCCTTCCTTGTCTGTCTTAGTCTGGAAGCTCTGCTTCAACCTGTCTAGCATGAGTGACCTTTGGCATAGCTACCAGCAGCAGAGCAACACACAAGCCACCACAATACTACAAACTGTCAGTTCATTTGTTACCTTTTAAAACATACACATACTGTTGCTGTTTCATGTGTGACATAGGAATACTGTACTCCACAGAATTTTCAATGCCTAATTGTTTAGAAGTAGATCGGCAGGGCAATCTTCCAAGGTTCACTCTGAAGCAGATTATTAATCTGTCACAGGAATCAGATTGTGAGAAGATGAGATGCAGAAGCTCAATACCATCACTCAAAACAAAACCAGGGGTAGATTGTATAACAGACCAGCAATTGCTCATATAAAGATCAGGCTGAAGCAGATTTTATACAACAAATCCACAAAAGCCAAACTATGACCTTGAGTATATCCCAGCTGGATTTAGAGGCCATCTAAAGAACAGACATGATGGATTAGACACAAATGACTGAAAATCAAAATTGTGAGATGATATGAAGAACAACCTAGCAATAAAAAGTCTTTAAAGAGACAGGAAAGAAAAAAAAAAGATAAAAATAGATGTCAAAAGAGATTCTGAAACTTGTTCTTACTTGTAGAGAAGCTAAGGCGATTGGAAGTAATGATGAAACAAAATAACTGAATGGAAAATTTCAAAGGGCAGCTTGAGAAGACAAAGCATTATAAATGAAATGTACAGAGACCTAGAGTTAGAAAACCGAAAGGGAAGAACACACAACACACGTTGCACTTCTGAAGCGGTATGAACTGAAAAAAAAAATTCAAGCCTCAGCTTACCATTATTGAAGGATTCTGTGAGCAAAATATAGAATGATGCAGAAAGCATCAAAAGAAGATGGAAGGAATACACAGAATCACTGTACCAAAAACAAATGGTTGATCTTCAACCAATTTACAAAACAGCTTATAATTGAGAACCAGTGCTACTGAAGGAAGAAGTTTGTGCTGCACTGAAGGCATTAGCGTAAACAGGACTCCAGGAACTGATGGAATACAAATTGAAATCTTTTAACAAACATGCAACATTGGAGGTGCTCATTCATCTATATCAAGAAATTGGGAAGACATCTGCCTGGCCAGTCAATTAGGAGAGATCCTTATCTGTTCCCATTCCAAAGAGGTGATCTAATGGAATGTGGAAATCATAGAATAATATCATTAACATCACATGGCAAGTAAAATTTTGCTGAAGATAATTGAAAACTGATTGCAACAGTACATTGATAGAGAACTGCCAGAAATTCACGTAGGATTCACAGTAGGACATGAAACGAGGGATATCATTGCTAATGTCAAATGGATCTTGGCTGAAAGAGAATATCTGAAAGGTGTTTCCTTGTGCTTTATTTACTATGCAAAGGCTTTCCACTGTGGATCATGACAAACTATGGATAACAGTTTTGGGAAGAATGAATATTCCAGAACAGTTAATTGTGCTCATGTGGAAACTGTACATAGACCAAGAGTCAGTCATTCAAACATAACAAGGACATACTGAATGGTTTAAAATAAGGAAAGGGGTGCTCTAGGGTTGTATCCTTTACTCGTACTTACTGGATCTGTATGTTGAGCAAATAATCCTAGAAGCTGCATTATGTAAAGAAGGTGACATCAGGATTTGATGAAGATACAATATGCATATGATACAGGAAGCAAAGAGGACTTAAAGTACTTACTGATTAAATTCAAAGACTGTATAGTCTTTAGTATGGATTGTACCTCAATGTAAAGAAAATAAAAATTCTCAATTGGACCAATAAATAACATCATGATAAATGGAGAAAATATTGAAGTTGCTAAAGACTTTATTTTGCTTGGATCCACTATCAACACTCAATGGAAGCAGCAGTCAAGAAAGGAAACGAAGTATTGCATTAGGAAAGTCTGCTGTACAAGACCTCTTAAAAGTATTCAAGAGGAAAGATGCCTGACCCAAGCCAGGGTATTTTTCAGTAAACTGATACGCATGTGAAATTTGGACAATGAGAAAGGCAGACCATAGAATAATCAATGCATTTCAATTATGGTATTGGAGAAAAATGTTGAAAGTTCCTTGGGCTGTCCAAAGTATAAACAGATCTGTGTTGGAAGAAGTACAACCAGAATGTCCCTTAGGGGCCAGGATGGTGAAACTTTGTCTCTCATCTCTTGGCCATGTTATCAGGAGGGACCAGTTTCTGGAGAACATCATACTTAGTAAAGTGGAAGATTAGTGAAAAAGAGGGTATTCTCCCCAACAAGATGGATTGACATAGTGGCAGCAGTGATCGGCTTAAATGTCACGATTGTGAGGATGGTGTAGGGACTGGGCAGTGTTTCATTTTGTTGTGCATAATGTCTCTGTGAGTTGGAACCAACTCAACAGCACCTAATAACGATATTGTTTTCCTCATAATTAAATCTACATTATGCATTTTTTGGTCAGAAAATACTTAAAAGTGATTCTACGTTATTTTTATTATAATCTATTAGTTAGCACATGTTGTTAATTTGTCCCTTTATTAATTAGTTGACTTTAATAATTTGATTAATTGTGGTATGCAAAGTCTCTTCAGTATAAATTTATTCTCTCTAAAATTAATGTTTTGTGTTCAGATGTTTTGAAACTATGTGAATGTTGTTCTTCATTCTATTTTTGTTTAATAATTTCAGCATCATTGATGTTTCTTTCCCAAATTAATTTTTCTAAGTAAAATGATTCGCCTGTATTTATTATTTTGGTATTCTGTTGTTTGGCAGAGCTTTCTCTATTCCCCCATCCCCTAATCCTTTTGGTAAAAAACAACTTTGTTTATATAAATGTGAATTTATGAATTCCTATATTATTCACTGGGTTGTCATCCATGGTTACCATTCTTATGAGGACCAAATTTGATCATTGAGTATCACTTTCATTTAACTTTTTTGTTGTTTTGATCCACATCATTCTTTGTTAAATTTGTTACTTTCTGGCCCAAGTTTTATCTCATACTTTACCTGTGCTAGCCCTAAAATCAGCCATTTCTCCAAGGAACACAGATTATCATTATTGCAGAGTGACTCTTTAAAGCCAAGATTTGGACACTAGGTGTATACATGTCTTTGTGTATATAGTTGACTTTATTTTGATACAGTATTATGTTTACCGCAGAGCAGATTTTCATGTGAATTCTCCCAATTCTAATCTGTCCTTCATGCTTTATTCAAATCTTTCTGTTTTTCATAATTTATTCCTCTTTTCCATCCCTGAGAAACCTGGCTCATAGTTATTAGGAGAGGCAGTTCTCCATGGGTTTCTTGTATTCTCACATAATTTTAACAAGATATGCCAAGAATGCAAGGCCCTGGCTGCTATTTCCCTACACTATATCTTAGAGTTGTGTTTGCAGTTGCAATCTTTAGGAATGAAGTAATGCCTTCCTGTGGGTGGAGAGCATGTTTGCTTCTTGCTTGCTATAAAATAGTATGTTACCCACATTCAGTGTTCCTCAATGGTGACCCAAACCTACTTTGTGTGTTGTATCCATCTGGGCTTTTATCTTGTCACCTGTGTGTCTGGAGACCAGGCGAACTGATGTGAATAATGTTCATGTTCATTATAAGTAATAAAAATTTAAATCTCTGACCTAGGAATTCTGTGCCCTTTGCCACCATCAATGAATGAAACAACAACAGGGTTATTGGTAGTTCAGTAGTAGAATTCTTGTCTTCCATGAGGGGAGACCAGGCTTGATTCCCAATTAACGCACTTCATGTGCAGCCACTACTCATGTCAGTAGAAACTTGCACAAATTCTAGACTAAGGGAGACTAGAAAGAAAGGATTGGTGATCTACCTTCAAAAATTAGCCAAGGGAAACCCTAAGAACACAAATTGAAGCTGATTTGAAATTCTCATTTGAAGCTGATCATGGGGTGGTACAGAATTGGGCATCATTTTCTTTTGTTGTGCATGGGATTAATGTAAATTGGGACTCACTTAACAGCTATAATAGCAATTTATTAATTTGTGAGTAGGATCAAAATTAAATGCCAAATCTGATCTAATAGCCTCAATATGTTCAAACCCCTGTATATAGCTAATGTTCTGACTCATGGGTCTTTTTTTTCCTCCCTTTCCAGTGCTGTCCTATGTTTTTAAGTGCTTTTGAATTGGTTCTGACTCATAGTGACCCTGTATAGAGTTTTTGAGGAGATTTGGGGGGCTTTGAATTACCAACCTTGTCGTTCACAGTCCAGTGCTGATGCTACGGGCCACACCAGGTGTTCAATAGCAGGTTGATATCTCTGGGCTGACTTGATTTATTTAGCACCGTCTTTCTTGTATCTCTGTCATTGGCAATATAATTTTCTGCTTATAATTTAGCTCACCTTCTTCATTTCTGTCTTATGTGTTTCATATTGTTGAACTTTATTTACTTTGTAAATCCAATATATGATGGGACTTCAAAAAAGTTTTTAGGAAAATTCTGTTTCTTAAGAAGTAAGTCCTGCTCTCCTACGAATTATTGAGTTAGACAGCATGGGGTTGTTTTTAGCATCATCATTTTTCTCTGTAATTATAAAAGTTTATTAAAAACAAACCCTTAGGATGGAATTCGTGTGAAGTATTACATGATGTTTTGAAATACAGAGTAACAAAAGCATCATCAAGTGACCAGTAAACTTTATTTTAAACTATGTTTGTTTTTTTTGTATTCACAGATGGACATTTTTCATTAATCATACTAATTAATGATGTTCTTCAAAAATGTTGTTTTTGTGAACTGCCATTGAATCAGTTCCTACTCATAGCGACCCTTTATAGGGTTTGCGAGGAGCAGCTGGTGGGTTTGAACCGCCACCTTGCTGTTAAAATTGACCTTGTGGTTCAGTGCTTATCCTACAGCACCCACATCAGGACTCTGCTTTAAAAATGACTTAATTTAAATATTTTTATAATGGTTTTATCTTTTTAGGTGACTCACTGTTTAAGTTTTTTTGCTTCTGCAAAGATAAAAAGCTTTGGAAACCCAATGCAGTGTCTCTATGATTTGGAAACAAGTTGACAGCACTTAACAACAACTGTTTGATAGAGCAATGCAGTATAATTTGACTGTATTTCTTTGGTGTGGTTCAATAACATAAAATTTTATTGAGTGTTTACTGTGCTTATGCCACTAGCTTACAGTTGAGTGAGTCCAACAGATAAACCAATATTCTGAACTTGCATAAAGTGACATAGATAGACACAAACAGACACTGGGGTTTTAGGAAAGATCCCTGCAGGAGCTGATAATATGAAGAAAACTTGAAGGTAAATTAGAGTTAACCAGGAGAAGAATAATGGAAGCATATTCCTATGAAGGGAAAAGTAGCCCAGCTGTCTAAGGTATGATATATTAATATGTGACTAACGGCACCTAACAACAACAATAAAATTAGTGACTGTGTTTGGGATGAAATTCTATTAAGTCTGGATTTTATTTATTTTGGCAGTGGAGCTGTTGAAAATACTTAACCCAGTGCTGGTGGAAGTAAGATAATACAGTCAAAATGCAAGGATCTTGGAAGCTATATTTTGGATGATTACAATGTGGTGATGTGGATTGTCTGAGGCTGAAGTTTGAGAAACCACCCACCTCTGTTGCCTGCTGGTGACTTTATTTATAGCCCCAAATCTCTACATTTTGCTACTTTGGTGTTGTTAAGTGCTGTGAAGTCGATTCTGACCCATAGTGACCGTGTACAAGGTTTCTGAGGCTGTAAATCTTTACAGGAGTAGAAAGCTTCATCTTTCAATCACGGAACCGCTGCTAGTTTTGAACTGCTGACCTGGAGATTAGCAGCCTGATTCGTAACCACTATGTTACCAGAGCTCCTTATATCTTGCTACTTAGTAGGCAATTTATTCTAGAAATCCCAGACTTCACATTAAAATGAATACAACTTGAAGTACTTATTCACTAAACTTCATAGGAATATGGTTAGACTACATTTCCGAGCCTTCCTTACAGATATGTGTGGTCATGTGCTTAATTTATCTTAAATGGAGCATGAATAAGAGTTCTTTGTGTATGCTTCCACACATGTTTACATCTTCCCATGTTGTGGGGTGGGATATGCACTGGAATGGCATCAAAGGTGTAACCTTGGAAACTACATGTTGAAATAGCAAAGCAGTGGGTCAGCCTCAGCCATTGGTAAAATGGGGGACTGCTGAAAATGAGGAAGAACCCCATTGAGATGGATTGGCAGCCAGTAGCAATAGCAATAGGCTCAAACAAACATAGAAACAATTGTGAGGATGGCACAGAACCAGGCAGTGTTTAATTCAGTTGTGCATAGGGTTGCTGTGAGTTAGTACAGACTCGATGGCACCTAACAACAACAATGCCTCTTAATTTATTTGCTCTACTAGTTACCCTGCTGCTTTCTCAAGATGATTCTTGACGTCTTACTTGATTTTTTTTAAGTTTATGTTTTTTTATTTTTTATAATTTATTTTTTTGTTGTTCTTGCAATATCTATAACAAAATATATACCCTTTCAACAGTTTCTACAGGTATAATCCAGTGACATTAAATTATATTCTTTGAATTATGCAATCTTTTTACCCTCTTTTTCTAAGTTGTTTCTCTTCCATTAACATAAACTCACTGTCAGTTTCCTTCCTAATCTTTTGAATTGTCCTTGTCCATTTGATCCTATATCGATAGGCCTTGCAAGAGCTTAATGCTCAAGGCAGACATTCCTTTCTTTAAGAATACTTCTGGGGATATTTTTTTGTTTAAGGCTTAAAGATTGTATCAGGAAAATCATTTCAGTGGCTCATCTGGCCTCCATAGGTACACAAAGTTAATTCATTTTTGAAGTTCTTTTTGACCAGATTGAAGTAGCCAGTATTTTGTTTGCAGTATGTGTATGTATTTGAATGTGGTAAGGAGAAGAGAAATGAGGTGTTCTGAGTAACAAGTAAAATTCTTTCTTTTTCTTTTTTCTTCCTTCCTCTTATATCCTTATTTCCTACTTTATTGAATTTTACTCTTAAGTAGTAAATACACATCTGACCAGAGTAAAGAGTTTGTCATAGCTTTTCTGGTTTGACTGGTGTTTGTTTTTGTTAGGTGCCATCGAGTTGGTACCAACTCATAGCAACCTTATACACAGCAGAACAAAACACTGCCTGATCCTGGACCAACCTCACGATCATTGCCACGCTTAAGCTCATCGATGCTGCTACTTTGCCAGTCTATCTCACTAGTCTGCCTCTTTTTCTCGTACCCTCCACCTTACCAAACGTGATACCCTTCTCCAGTTACTGGTTCCTCCTGACAATATGTCCGTAGTATGAGAGACAAAATTTGGCCATCCTGGCCTCTAAGGAGCATTCTGGCTACACTTTTTCCAATATTGGTTTCAATATTCTCCTCCAACACCATAACTCAAAAGCATCAATTCTTCTACGGTCTTCCTTATTCACTGTCCTGCTTTTGCATGATATGAGGTTATTGAGAATACCGTGGCTTGGGTCAGGCTCACCTTAGTCTTCAAGCTGACATCTTTGTTCTTCAACACTTTAAAAAGGTCTTATGCAGCAGGTTTGCTTAATGCAATACATCGTTTGATTTCCTGACTGCTGTTTCCATCAGTGTTGATAGTTGATCCAAGAAGAATGAAGTCCTTGACAACTTCAGTCTTTACTCCATTGATAAGAATGTTGTTTATTGGTCCAGTGGTGAGGATTTTGGTTTTCTTTACATTGAGATGTAATCCATACAGAAGGCTGTGCTCTTTGATCTTCATCAGTGAACGTTTTAAGTCCTCTTCACTTTCAGCAAGCAAGGTTGTATCATCTGCATATCGCAGATTGTTAATGAGTCTTCCTCCAATCCTGATGGCATGCTTTTCTTCATAGAACCCAGCTTCTTGTATTGTTTGCTCAGCATACAGGTTGAATAAGTATGGTGAAAGACACAACCTTGTCACACACCTTTCTTAATTTTAAACCAGTGTTCCCATGTTCTGTAGGAACATCTACCTCTTGGTTCATGTACAGATTCCTCATGAACATAATTAAGTGTTCAGGAATACTCATACTTTGCAATGTTGCCCATAGCTTGTCATAATCCACACAGTCCCAAGCCTTTGTGTAGTCAGTAAAGCACAGGTAAACATCTCTCTGATATTCTGTGCTTTCAGCCAAGATCCATTGGACATCAGCAATTGTATCTCTCATTCCACGGCATCTTCTGAATCCGGCTTGAACTTCTGGAAGTCAATGTATATGCTTGCAGCTGTTTCTGTATTACTGTTACTAAATCTTTACTCACATGGAATATCAAAGATATTGTCTGATGATTTCCACATTCCGTTGGGTCACCTCTCTTTGGAATGGGCACAGATATGGATCTCTTCCAATCAGTTGTCTTCCAAATTTCTTGGCAGAGATGAGTGAGTGCTTCCTGTGCTACCTCACTTTCTTGAAAGATTTCAATTTTTATTCCATCAATTCCTGGTGCCTTGTTCTTTGCCAGTTTCTTCAATGTACCTTGGACTTCCTCCTTCAGTATCATTGGCTCTTGATCATATGCTACCTCTTGAAACAGTTTAACATCAACCATTTCCTTTTGGTAAATTGATTTTGACTCAAAACAAACCTATATGGTAGATTAGTACTAACTGCCTGAGAGGATTTTCTTGACTACCATCTTAAAGGAACAAGCTCTAGTGGCAGAAGTAGATATGGTGGTGCAGTGGCTAAATTGCTTGGCTGCTAACTGAAAGATGGGCAGTTTGAACCCACCAGTCACTCTGCAGTAGAAAGATGTGTCAGTCTGCTTTCATAAAGATTGTTGTTGTTAAGTGCTGTCAAGTCAATTCCGACTAGTAGCGACTCTCTATAGGATTTCCAGTGAGTAGCTGTTGGGTCCGAACTGCCCATCTTTTGATTCACAGTCCAGTGTTGATCTTACAGTCCCACACCAGGAATCTACTCGGTCCTATTGGATCACTGTAAGTAGGGAAGCAATATGAAGGCAGTGGTTTTGTTTTGAATCTTTATGGAAGCAGATTGCCAGGTCTTTCTGTGTCAGAGCCACTGGGTGTGTTTCAACCGTTAACTTTTGGATTGACAGCCAAGCACCTAACCTTTGTTTCACCAGGGTTCTTTGGCATTACCTTGTTGTTAGGTGCTATCAAGTTGCATCTGACCTGTGCATAACAGAATGAAATACTGCCTGGTCCTGCACCATCCTCACAATTATGCTTAAGCTCTTTGCTGCTGTCACTGTGCTAATCTGTCTCATTGGAGGTCCTCCTCTTTTTCGCTGACTCTCCACTTTACCAAGCATAATGTCCTTCTCCAGCTACTCATCCCTCCTGTTAAAATGTTTGAAGTATGAGAGACAGAGTCTCGCCAAGGGGCAACTCTGGAAGTACTTCTTCTAATACATATTTGTTTAATCTTCTGGCAGTTCTATTCTCCAACACCAAAACTCAATTCATTAGTTCTTCTGTATTCTTTATTCGTGGTTCAACTTTTGCATGCATGTGAGTGTACTGAAAATACTATGGCTTGCATCAGGCACACCTTAGTCCTTAAACTGACACCTTTGCTCTTGAACTCTTTAAAGAGGCCTTTTGCGCAGATTTTCCCGATGCAATATGGCATTTGATTTCTTGACTGCTGCTTCCA
Organism: Chrysochloris asiatica; assembly: GCF_000296735.1. Classification (NCBI taxonomy): domain Eukaryota; kingdom Metazoa; phylum Chordata; class Mammalia; order Afrosoricida; family Chrysochloridae; genus Chrysochloris; species Chrysochloris asiatica. The sequence goes on from NW_006408595.1 coordinate 6,470,064, forward strand.
TGAATGTGGATAGTGGATACCAGCAAAATGAAGTCTTTAGCAACTTCAGTGTTTTCACTGTTTATCGTGATGTTATTTATTGGTCCAGTGGTGAGGATTTTTGTTTTCTTGACATTGAGATACAATCCACAGTGAAGGCTATAGTCTTTGATCTTCATCCATAAGTATTTTAAGCCTTCTTCGATTCTAGCAAGTGAGGTCTTATCATCTACATATTGCAGGTTGTTAATGAGTCTTCCTTTATTACACTATGTTCTTCTTCATATAATGCAACTTCTTAATTATTTGTTCAATATAGAGATTGAATAAGTATAGTGGAAGAATACAACCCTAAAGAACACCTTTCCTGATTTTAAACCATTCAGTTTAAATTATTTTGTTGTTGTTATGCAAAATGACCCTGTATAACATTTCTGAAGAGCAACTGATAGGTTTGAACTGCTGACCTTAAGATTTAGCTGTCCAATGCTAATCCTGCAGTACCATATAACGAAGATTCTTGAGCTTCAGAAGCACATGGAAGTTAACTGAAAAACCTCCACCACAGTGACCTTCTCCAATAGTAAAGAAATGATGGAGCTATAATTTGAATCCTGGCAGATTTTCTCCAAAATCTGCATATGCCTGCTCTTAACTGCTAGACTATATGTAAATTAAAAGATTGAAAATAGAAAAATGTTACTTGGAAATATAACATGTAATTTTTATTTAGGAGAATTTAAGAACTTTTAATATTGAATTTTAGATATGTTTTAAAAAACATTTTAGAACTGATACTGTTTCTAAGAAAACTGTAGAATGTTGCTACGTAGTTCTCCAAGTAAAAGTTAAATTTATGAGTATGTATATATATGTATATAGGGATCCTGGTGTGTAGGATTAGCACTGGACTGCTAATTGTAATGTCTTTGGTTCAAGCTCACCTTGGAATCCTATACAGAGTCACAGTGAATCAGAATAAGCTGGACTGAACTTAACAACCACAACAATGCATGTTTACAAAGGGGCTTGAAAAGTTAATGGAAACATGGAATGAAAAGATAAGAGAATTTTCCTACAAGTTTTTTGAAGCCCTCTTGTATAATGTATGTCAGAGTTTCTGAACGTTGACCCTGTTGATGTTTTCTTTTTTTTTTTTTTTTAAACTTTTTTATAGTGAATTGACTGAAAATATAAAGATTGCTTTGCGAATTTGCGTTATATCCTCGCAGCGACCATGCTAATTTTCTCTGTATCGTTCCAGTTTTAGTATATGTACTGCAGAAACGAGCACCCTGTAGGCATGTTGGGTTGGATAGTGATTCATCGTGGAAGGCCATCCTGTTCATTGTAGCCTGCTTAGCAGCATATCTGACCACTTCCCATTTGATACTAGTAACACCCTCTCCTCCCCAATTTTTACCATCAAAATTGTGTCCAGACATTCTTAGCTGTTTCCCTGGAGAGCAAAATTTCCCTCATATATCAAGGAGTCTCATTAACAGGCTCATATTTTTATTTTTGCCTTTGTTTTGAGAATCTTAGTTTTTATATTAGAAAAAGAGTAGTAATGATACCTATACTAGTTTCATGAGCACACTTAAGCATTATTGAACAGTGTGTAAAAATTGCTTTTTCTGTCTTAGATTAGTAATGTTAAGTTGTTTTAATTGAATCAATTCTGATTCATAGCGACCATGTAAGGAGTTCTTTCAAAGGAACTGGTGGGTTTGAGGTGCCTGTGCTTATCCTGCATCTCCATATCAGAACTTGAGGGTTATAATGCAGCTGCTTAATTACTAGGCAGGATATTTGTTGTTGTTGTTAAGCGTGGGTGAGTCAGTTCCAACTCATAGTGACCTTGTATAAGGTTTCCAAGGAACCTCTGGTAAACTTGACCTTGCAGTTTAGCCCAACCTTGAAGTCTAGCTCATTAACCCACAGCACCACTCCACGATTCGAAGCAGGATATTAGCTGTCCAGATTTCTTAGTGAGTTGTTATAGGGGCAGGATTACTGGATTGGAAGAAGTGTGATCAGGGAGTCGAAGATCAGTTATCTCTTTTAAAGTTAGATAAGGAATTTTAGAGAATATTAATATATTGGTTATAAAAGTTAATGATAGTCAAAGTGAGTTTTTTTCCTGTAATATTTGGAATGACTTTCTACTTGAACAGGAGCAGTAAATGAAACGAAAGGAAAAAAGAAACTAATTTTCCATTAAAACAACAACAAAAAGAGATTTTAAGTTTCCGTTATTAAAGTTGTATATCACACTACAGAAATAACTTGACAGGAAAGCAAAAAATTCCCAGTGATTTTATCCATCTGAAGGCATTAATGATGTGCTGGTAAATTTAGCCGGAAGGATTAGAAGTAAATCTATGAAAGGTTTTTGTTTAGGTATAAGGTTAAGATATAAAGTTGCTTAGTTTGCCCCTGCCACATTTTCAAAACCAATCCTTTGCATTTAAATTTTTACCAAAATGTAAACCTCATATGGTGGTTGGTGGTCATGTGCTGTGTAGTTGGTTCTGATTCATAGCAACTCTGTATAGGGTTTCTGAGCCTGTAAATCTTACTGAAGCAGAAAAGCCTCCTCTTTCTCTCGCAGAACAGCTGGTAGTTTTGAAGTGCTGACTTTGAGGTCGGCAGCCCGATTTGTAACCACTACACTACCAGAGCTCCTTAAATATCATATGCTTTTTTCAGGTAATAAGGATTTCAATACAATTGTTGTAGTTAAGTGCTATGGAGTCAGTTGCAATTTACGGCAACCTTTATAGGGTTTCCAAGGAGTGGCTGGTGACCTTGCGGTTCAAACCGACCTTGCAGTCCAGTGCATTAACCCACAGCGCCACACCAGGACTTGAAATATCATATAGTGGAAAGAAAATTTTACAGAAAGTTAAAACTTAACTGCTTTATAAAATTGACATCATCTGCATTAACTAGCACCTTATAGTACCTAAACAGTGCCTACCACCATTTGTAGTAGTTGTTATTAGTTGCCATTGACTTGATTCTGACTCATGTATGCAGAGTAGAACAACTCCACTGTTTTCCAAGGCTATGACCTTTCTCGCAGAAGCAGATTGTTCCTGTTAGTCAAAGTGAGTTTATTTGAAATGTTTGAAATGGTCTTCTACCTGTTGTCCAAGGTACCTCTGGGGGCGTTCAAATCACCAGCCTTTTGGCTAGTAGTCCAGCATTTAGTTGTTTGTAAATCCAGATACTCTGTTATTCATAGTAGCTGTATGGTATACCTGTGTTGAGATGGAAGGAAAATTAGACCTTGACAAACATCAAGATATCCATCTCATTTATAGGATAGTGTGGGATGTTTTGGAAGTTGCGCTATGTATTGTTAAGCTTTAGGAAGAAGAAAAGGATATAAAAGATCTCACTAAATTTATTTTATTTTGGTTGCATGTAAAGTGCCATTGAGTCAGTTCCAACTCATAGTAATCTTGTCTAGGGTTTCCAAGGAGCAGCTGGTGGGTTTGAACTGCTGACCTTGTGGTTCACAGTCCAGTGCTGATCCGCAGTGCCACACCAGAAGTTGAAAATAGTTGGGATATATTGTTATAAGTAAAACATTCTTTAAAATTAATTGTAACTTTTTCTCTTTAATTTTTAAGAATAGACTCCTACATATATGGTTTGATTTTATATGCATATATGGTGGTGGTGGTGGTTATATGCCGTGGAGTCGGTTCTGACCCATAGTGACCCTATACAGGGTTTCCGAGGCTGTAAATCTTTACAGGAGCAGAAAGTCTCATCTCTCTCTCGCCGAACAGCTGGTAGTTTCGAACTGCTGACCTGTGGTTCACAGCCCGATTCGTAACCATTACACTACCAGAGCTCCATATATATATTTTATTTTTATTCACAGTTCTGATCTAAATCTCAACTTGATTTAAGGAGGCAAATGAATTTTCTATCTACAGCAATCCCTTCTTATCCAGTTTCAGTTACAGTGATCACCGGCAATCTGAAAATAATTACCCGTGGTTCTGAGTAGCACAGTGAAATTTTGCTGCATGTCTCCTGGGACATGAATTAGCTGTCTCTCCTGAGTATCCACACTGTCTATAAATGCTATCCACCTGTGAGTCACTTAGTATATCTCTTGATAATCAGACCCACTTGTCATGGTATCACAATCCTTGCTGTTTGTTGTTGTTAAGCACCGTCGAGTAATTTCCAACCCATAAGCAACCCTGTCTAGAGTTTCTGAGGAGCGCTGGTGAGCTTGAACCGCCGACCTTGTGGTTCAAACTGACTTTACAGTTCAGTGCATTAACCCACAGTGCCACACCAGGACTCTAATTTTACTTCCTAATGGTTCCAACGTGCAAGAGTAGTGATGTTGGCCATTTGGCTATGTCAAAGCTCAGTTGGATGAGAGACTGGACTATGCCTTGCTGGCACTGACAGGTTAACACCACCAGTCTCCTGGGGTACCCAGGGTGCATGTTAAGTATAGGAGAAAACATATTATATATAGGATTTGGTACTATCCATGGTGTCAGGCATCCACAGGGGGTCTTGATAAGTTTCCCTGAGCATTTATACTATTCTTGCCATCCCTCTTCCCCTCTCACCCTCCTCCTATACACACATAAGATCTAAACTTTTGTAGAGCAATGCCAACTCAACATACTGTTGTTAAGTGCCGTCGAATGGGTTCTGACCCATCGTGACCCTGTATAGGGTTTCCTAGGAGCAACTGGTGAGCTTGAACCGCCGACCTTATAGTTCAAACGGCTTTGCAGTCTGGCACATTAACCCACAGTGCCATACCAGGACTCGTTTCATATAGTGGACCAGCAATATAGCTTAATAGGAGAAGTGACTTGTCTAATACTACAGTACCAAAGAGGATACTTAAGATATATTGATGCCTATTAGGTTGTTTTTTGCTTAAATTGGTGGGTGGTTGGAGAGGTTGATATCAAGGGGAATAGAAAATAATCCACTCCAAGCTATTAAAATCTGACACGCATGTCTGTCAGGTGTGTCCAGCCACTGCAATCCGTTCTTAGGGTCTGTGCTTTGATTATACCGCCATCTGGTGACAGGATTAAGAAAGTGTAGTTCAACATTTCATTTTCTTCTGGGCTACCTTTCCTCTAAATGTGGAGCTGCTCTTCTCTGTCTTCTAAGCCATTTATTGATAAATGCTTATTTTATTTGGCGCACTCTTTCCTTGATTTTTCCAATAATTCACTGTATTGTTTTCATAATGTGTTGGTTGTTCCTTCTTCAACAACTTATTTCTTTCTTAATTTTGTAGGTTTTAGCACTAGCTCGGATGGGCCTGTGACCTCTGCTCTTTTTGTTCTGTTTCTTTCCATAATCATGGCTTCAAATATTTGTGTTGTTGTTAAATGTCGTTGAGTTGGTTTCCAACTCACAGTGATCCTGTGTAGGGTTTCCAGGTAGTGTCTGGTGTGCTTGAACTATTGACCTTGTGGTTTGTGGTCCAGTTCTGATCCTACAGTACCAGACCAGAAATCTTTGTAAGTATTTATAGATAAATTTATGTTTTTAACCAAAATTTCTCTTCTGAGAGCAGTGTCTTTAGTTTCCTACCTAGATGTTACATGATAGCTCACATGTAATGTACTCCATTCTAAAATGTGAATCTCTTACCTGCTGTGGCCCTGTAGGATAAGCACTGTGCAGCAAACCACAAGGTCATCATTTCAGACCCACGAGTCGCTCTCAGAAGCCTTATACAGGGTCGCTATGATTTGTAACTGACTCTGTGATACTTAACAGCAGCAATAACAACCCACCTCTGTACTTGCTTCTGAAATTGACTTTTCTAGTAACTCATCAATGAATTCTGGAAATGATCTTGGCACCCATGTGTCTCATACTTGTTTGTCCCATTAAATATACTTTCAAAGGACATTTGTATATTGATTCCTATGCCTGCAACCCATCTAAACAACCACTGCTTCTTGCCTGGATTAAGAAGGTTGCTTAAATAGTTTCCTTGCCTTCTCTCGTGTGCATGTTTTATGTTTATTTGTTTGAGGTCAGCCTCTTCTACTAGTCTGAGACTCCTAAGAAGTAGGGCCTGTGTGTATTTGGTGTACCATTGGATCCCCAGCACCTGATACAGAAATTTGTTTTTGTAACATGTATAAACTTGTTTTATGTATGTTGTTATATATCTGTAGCCACTAAAATGAATTAGTATGCTTGCAGTATGACACATGCAGTTTTATTGACTGAAATGTATTAGAATTTCTTTAATGTGTTATTTCACTTATTCTGTCAAAGTTTATATGTCATATAAGTGAATTTTAGCTCCTTCTTGCTTTTGCCCAGTGAAACTTACCTACACCTACAGGTAATATGTGTGGACACTAAGCTGGCATGGCACTGCGGTCTAATGCGTCAGACTGCAAAATCAGTTTGAACTGCAAGGTTGGTGGTTCAAGCTCACCAGCTGCGCCTTGGAAACCGTATACAGGGTCGCTATGGGTCAGAATCGACTCGACTGGCGTTCAACAACAACAACAATCAACTGATGTTCAAACAAACCTTTGGATTTCATTTAATTCATTCAGTATGCTGAAATTACTTTATAAGCATTTGAAAATCTAGGCCATTAGTTTGTCTTTTAGCATGTTTCTCTAGCATGCTTAGTAGTTGTAGTTAAGTGCTGTCAGTCTGTTTTGACCCATAGCGACCCCGTATAGGGTTTCCAAGGAGCGCCTGGTGAGCTTGAACCGCTAACCTTGCGATTCAAACTGATTTTGCAGTCCAGCGCATTAACTCACAGCGCCACACAAGAATTCCAGTAATAGTAGGCAGGAGATTTTAATACACCACTGTCAAAAAAGGACAGACCAACCAGAAAGAAACTCACTAATGACAAAGAGGAACTAAACAACAGTTAGCCAATTTGTTTTGATGTCTTAAAGACAGTTTTTCTTTATACAGCTTTACTGTTGTTGGTTGCTGACAAGTCAAGTCTGACTCATGATAGATACTTCCTGTGTGTTAGAGTTGAACTGCTCCATAGGCTTTTCAAGGCTGTGACCTTTTAGAAGCAGATCTCCAATCCTCTTGGTGCCTTTGGGTGGATTTGAACTGCTAATATTTTGGCTGATATTTGCGCACCTAACTGTTTGTGCCACCGAAAGACTCCAAGCCTTACATTTGTTGTTGTTGTTTTTGTGTGCCATCTAGTCTAACTGAATCATAGGAACTCCATAAGATAAAGTAGAACCGCCCATAGGATGTCTTACAGTGTAGTCTTTATGGGAGCAGATTACCCTGGGTCTTTTCTCCTGCAGAACTGCTTGTGGGGTCAGGCAGCTGGTAGGTTTGAATCATTTCCCTTTCAGTTAGTAGCCAAGTGCTTAACCACTGAGCAGCAGGCATCATTATATAGAGGCTATAATTAACATTTTGTGTGTTTGTTTTCCGTTAAAGGGATGTGAGAGATGGCTTTAGAAGAAAAAGTTTCTACTCTTCTCATTATGCAAGAGACCGGTCTCCTCATAAAAGGGACGCTCCTTTTTTCAGAGAATCTCCTGTAGGCCGAAAGGATTCTCCACACAGCAGATCTGGCTCCAGTGTCAGCAGTAGAAGCTACTCTCCAGAAAGAAGCAAAGCATACTCTTTCCATCAATCTCAACATAGAAGTATGTATTTTTAAAGACCTTTTCTTTATCAGTCTCCACTAATGAGTCTGTATTGCTTTACATGCCTTAACATTGTTATAAGGGATACTTTTTTGAAAGGTTTTTGTTGTGGATTGAGTGAAAGTTTACAGGGCAATTCATCAGTTTTATGTTCTTCAAATCATACACATTGTTTCATTACAATGATTATCATTCCCTCCATGTACCATCAGATAACAGTATTTCTCTCTATCCACTTTAGCTTTTTTTAAAAAACAAAAAACAAAAGAAACCACTCAGGCATATATAATAATTTACATCTCCAAAGGGCACATTCTGCAAGTCTGCCTCCTGGCCACCAGCTCTTAGTCCCTCTCTTCCCATAAATCTAGAATCCTCAGCCGTCCTGCATTCTGCTTGTGTGCTTCTACCTTGATGGTCCTAGGGTCCTCTGTTTCTGGACTGTAAGATTAACCACTCCCCTGTTTGTATTAACTTCTACTTTATAATTGTGACAGTCACAGTTAGTCATGATAATACTTGTTGTTAAGTACCGTGAAGTCTGTTCCAACTCACAGGGACCCTACACAGGGTTTCTAAGGCTGTAAATCTTTACGGGAGCAGACCGCCTCATCTTTCTCCCGCGGACCCGCTGGTAGTATGATAATACTTACTAACTATTAAATCATACAAATCTTATCCCCATCTCTTTTCTCCAGACCCATCTAGACAACATGAAATCTATTCAGTGGGGACTCTTTCTTTCCCCCCATACTCTTAAACTAAACTCCCTCTTGAAATCTTGTAAGCAGTCACTTTGTGCCTTTATTGCCCTCTCATTTAAGATAGCCAATGTCTAAGTTGCCCATCCCTATCTACCCTGTGTACAGAGGTTATAGCATTGATACTTGATGTGAAGACCCCTTCCCTCTCTGTTGGTATTTAGAGTAACTACCTGAGTATATAAGGGATACTTTTAAAAATACTTTTTATCTTTGAATTTTTTTTTTAACTTTCAGAAAAGTGGAAAAAATATAATGAGGATCATATGCATACTTCTTTTTTTTCCACACTAGACCCTAGGAAATAATTCTTTCTGATGTGTCATCTATAAGTTTGCAAATTCTCTTAAATAATTCATGAAAATCATACAGTCTCAATTTTCTGTTAGTGACTATGTCAGCCAGACCTCTAGTTCTCTGTCACTAGGTGATGGTTGTACTTAACTTATGCCGTCTAGTTTTCATTGTATGTGTCAGTGGTTTTTCCTAAATGTAAAATTCAACCTTGTGGAATTTAAAGTTGAAGCTACCTTAGGTTTATTTATTCATTTATTTTTCCAACCTTTGGCTTCTTTTTTTTTCTTTTTTCACTTTGGAGTGCCTGGGTATATGTGACATTCTGTGCAATAATAGCACATCCTCCTGACTGAGTTGCTCAGTATGCATTGGGAGAAATCTATAAACTCTCCCTTTTTCAGATAAAGCATTCCTGTTTTATCAGACTCTAGTCTGCAGTTGAGCTCTTTCAGAAAACACTGTTATATATAAATATATTTCTGTCACTAAGGAATAAGTGTGCGTGCGTGCACGCGCGTCACACACACACACACACACACACACACACACACAAGGGTAAGTCAAAATGTATTGCTACTAAAGCTCCATTTCATTCGTGCACAGACTTACTCAAAACAAAATGTGTTTAAATATATCTCTGTGATCAGTGGATGGCCGTAGATAAGTTCTCTCAGTAATATGTTTGTCTTAGTCTTGTTTTTAAGTGCCACCAAGTTGGTTTCAACTCATACTGAATCCTTTCTTGTATAGGGTTTCTGATGAGTTCCTTGTAGGTTTGAACCACCAATCTTGCAGTTAGCAGTCCAGTGCTAATTCTGCAACGCTACACCAGGAATCCTTAGTTGTTGTTAATTGCTGTCAAGTTGGTTCTGACTTATAGCGACCCTTTATAGGGTTTCCAAGGAGCAACTGGTGAGTTTCAACCACTCACCTTTTAGTTAGCAGTCCAGTGCTTATCATACAGAGTGCCTTAAAAAAAAAACCCACAAAGGCCCAAACAAAGCAGTGGCTTTCAAGGGGATCTGCTGGTTCATTTCAAGGCAGAGAGGTCACCGTAGAAGGTTTTGGTGACTGTGTTTTGGGATTCCGAAGAGGTAATCTTGTTAGATCTTCTTGAAGGACACAAGATAATCACAGGGTCTTATTAGGAAGAACTTTTAAGAAAAATTGAACTGCATTGATGAGAAAAAGGCCAGGAAAGTTGTGCCCAGGAATATCTTTCCCATCATGACAACAATGTGCATGTACGTTCTTTGAGGACAGCGAGGGTTGTCCTATGAGAATTTTGTTGGGGAACCGTACTCTATCCACTCTACAGACATGATCCACAAAAACACGCAGAAATATGTAATAATTTAAACAACCAAAGGGCACATTTTGCAAGCAAGCCTCCTGGCTGCCAGCACACAGCCTTTCTCTTTCCATAAGTCTAGAATCCTCAGCTGATCTATCTCTCCATGCCATCACCTCCGCCTCCATCTCGGGTATCACTGCTTCTCTGGATAGGGTCTTGTATTCCGCTTGTGCTCTTCTCCCTTGATGGTCCTAGGGTCCTCTGTTTTTGGACTGTAAGATTAACCACTCCCCCATTTTTGTTATAAAACTTACACCTTTACAGTTGTGACAGTTGCAATTAGTCTTGATAACAGTTACTCGCTATTGAATCATAAGAATCTTATCCTTTTCACTAGATGCGTCTAGACAAGATGAAAACTATTCAATAGGATCTCTATCTTCCCTCGCACACGCTTAAACTAAATTCCCTCTTGAAAACTTGTAAGCCAGTCACTTTGTGCCTTTATAGCCCCCCCATTTTAGGTAGCCAGTGTCTAAGTTGCCCATCCTTATCTACCCTGTGTACAGAGGGAATAGCATTGATACTTGATGTGAAGACTCCTTCCTTCTCTGTTGTTATTTAGAGTTACTACCTCCATGAGTATAGGTCAGGTTCATCAAATTGCAGCAATTTATCCTTGTTTCCTTTATCAAAAATTGTTTTTTTAATCTTCCTCTAGTCGAGTTCTGATTATCAAGCCATCGAGGCTAGGTCAAATGGGTACTATATGCAAGTTTGGTTGTTCTTGTGCATCTCCCCTCACTTCACATCAGCTGGATGCTTCACTCTCATCTATAGCCCTCTGTGGTTATGTCCTTGTCCGTGGTCTCAAGTGTCCCCAGGTCTCACCACATTTTGGACCAACCAGTCCATCCTCTTCTCTCTCTCATCTCCAGGCCAACGGGGGTCAATGGACTGTGGTTGAACTCAGCCCATTTATCTTCATTGCTGCCTTTCCCCCTCTTCCACTCACCAGTAGACCAATGTGGTCGCCAGCAAGCTTACATGCTTGTTTGTGTGTTCCCTTTGAGTTTCAGTCTTAGAGGGGCGTTTGTCCTGAATGAACTTGATTGCTTGCCTTGATGGCTTCCCGGAGAGCAGCTTGCTTATTCTTGTAGCAGCCTGTCATGCTGACATTTTTGTTTTGGGTTTTTCCTAATGATCTTTCTTTGAAGATGTATCTTCTGTTGCTCTAGCTGTTCCAGGCTGGTCTGCTTGTCCTTTCTAGTGGGAATATCCCACCTCATAAGGTTCTGCATGGGACTTAGGATTCCACCTAAGGTCCTATACTCTGCCAAGGCTTTGCAAGAGGCCTATTTCACAGGGCAAGTTCTAGAACCCCCCTTTAGGTATTCCAATCAGTCAATTATAGGCTGAAGACGGGCTTACAAGTTTTCTCTAATCATGTTTTCCAACATTCTGTTCCCACTCAAGTGTCTATTTTACAATAGTAGTCAAGGGAAACCAATATTCATAAAGACAGTCAAGCGTTTTAGTATTATTTACTGTCTTCAAAAACTGTGCCTAGATCGCTTTATCACAGAGCCGTGTTGTTCCAAGGTTGAGCATGTATCACTATTTACCTCTGTCTCACGTAGGCCATGTAAACTTGTCTCAGTGTTCCCCTATCTATCTTGTTCTTCTACCTCCTTCCCCTTCTTGTTGGGAAACTGTCCTTTCCAACACCCTAACTAAACCCCCCATCCCAACCCACTGTTGTGGTTGGTTACCTTAAATTCTTCCCTCCATTTAAGACAGTCCATTTTATTCTGCTATCTACCTCACCTTCTCAGCCCCTGGATCTCTGTTCCTCTGTGTTTACCTTCTCTCACCTTGTAATTGTATTACTCATAGACTCACCTCCCAGATCCTATGTTCTTATAATTTTATACTGTTCTTGCTTATGATTTTATACTGTTCTTGATGCTTTCATTTGTCGATTGAGTTCAGGGTGATGCTGCCACATACATCATTCTCTGATAGTTATTTGGTCTTGTTGGTTCTCTGTCCACAGAACTCCGTTTAGGATGTTTTTTATAGCAGGTTGGCTTTGGCAAAATCCCTTAGCTTCTGTTTATCCTGGAATGTTTTGATTACACCATCATATTTGATTGACAGCTTTGCTTGGGTAGAGGATTCTTGGTCAGAAGTTTTTTTTCTTTCAGGGTTTTATATATGTCTCCCCATTGCCTTCTTGTTTGCATGCTTTCTGTTGGAAATCCGAGCATAATCTTATTTGCTTATCTTTGTGTGTTACACTTCTCTTATCCCTAGCTGCCTTCAGGATTCTGTCCTTTGATTTTGGAGAGCTTGATTATATAATGTCTTGGTGGTTTTCTTTTAGGGACTATCCTTTCTGGGATTCGTTGAGCTTCTTGAATTCTTACCTTTTCACTTTTCAGGATGTTAGGAAATTTTTCTTCCAGCATCTCTTCAACTATCTCCTCTGTGAACTTGTGTTATTCTTCCTGTTCCAGAATGCTGGTAATTCTTAAGTTATTCATCTTCACGTTATCCAACATGAAATTTAGGCCTTCTTCAGATTTTTTATCCTTTTTTGTGCTTGCTCTTCTATCTTAGTAGTGTTGAGAGATTTATCTTCTAGCTCACTAGTTCTACTTCTGTCTCTTCAGTTCTACTCCTTTGCCCTTTCAGTGTATTGTCCATTTCTGATATTTTATTATTAATTGTTTGGACCTCTTTCTGTAGGTTTTGAATTGTTTCCAGTGCTGTATATATCTTATTTGATTGTTCCTGCAGCACTTTCCTGACTTCTTTCTTACTTTTCTCTACTCCATTGTATAGTGTTTTGATACATTTTGTAACCATTTTTCTGAATTCCTTCTCAGGCATTTCCAAACCCTGTCCATCTAACAATATGGAGTGTAGGTCTACTTTGGTTTCTTTTGCCTCAGTTACTTTATCTCGTTTTTCGACGTGCTGATATGGTCATCTGTTTCTGTTTTTTGGGCATATTTCAAGAGTTAGCTGTGGCCTTAAAACTTAGATGGGTGTGTATTTTGCTATTTTTTATGCTTTCTGATTGCCTCCAGGTAGATGTGATCAGGAGATGTGCTTCCCTTTTCACTTTTCTTCCTGAGAAATTTCAAGATGCCACTGTTGGTCATTGTAACGTAACTCAGGATTTAATTTTCGGCTTGTTTCCTTTATAGTCTGTCTGTCCCACTCCACAATCCCTGTTCAGGCCGTTTTCCCAGCGATAAACAGTTCAGGGCCGGCTGTGGCAGTTTGTATTGCTCATAGAGTGACCTCCCAGATCCTATGTTCTTATAGTTTTATATTGTTCTTGATGCTTTCATTTGGTGATTGAGTTCATGGTAATGCTGCCACATACTGTTTGCACTGCTGTTTGGTTTTAAGTCGAAACTGTCACTTTAAATTTTGAGGAGATCTGTACGCATGCATAGTTGAACCCTTCGGGGTTGGGGTTGGGGTTGGTGTTTCCACTTGCTCCATCACCCCCTCTAGTCACCTGAATGGAGGTGCACAGACAGACCAATGAACAGATAACAACAAAAAAAGAGTGTCCGTACCTTTATCTCTGCTGTTCTGTCAGGTGTTCATGGCTGCTCTGATTCTTCCCCTGCTCAGTCTCCCCCAAGATGGTGGCTCTGGGAGCACATGAGCATCTTAGATTAGAAAGCAATGGATTTCTTGCTTCTGCTACAAATTCCGCTTGCTGTAAGTCTTCCAACCTTCTTAATATTCCTTTTTATGTGGTTCAGAGTTCTGGCAGTATCCCCTTAGCCTGCTTGGTCTCGTGTTCTGTATTGTTGCTCATGGAGCTCCTCGCTGCATGTCTACCCGATCCACCATCTTGTTTGTTCTCTCAGTTGGTATTTTGGGGTACTACATTCGTAAAGCAGCTCTGGTAGTATAGTGGTTACGAATCAGGCTGCTAATCTCATGGTCAGTAGTTTGAAATTACCAGCTATTCTGCAGGTGAAAGATGAGGCTTTCTGCTCCTGTAAAGATTTACAGCCTCTCTATGAATCGGAATAGACTCCACTGCACACAACAACAGTAACACATCCATAAGTGTAGGTCAAGTTCATTAAAGCATAGCAATTTACACTAGTTTCTTTTATCAAACTTTTTTTTTTTTAATCTTCCTCTAATCGAGTTCTGATTATCAAGCCATCAAGGCTAGGTCAAATGGGTACTGTCTGCAAATTTGGGTGCTGTTTTGCATCTCCCCTCACGTCATGACAGCTGGATGCTTCACTCTCAGCTCTAGCCTTCTGTGGCTATGTCCTTTTGCATGGCTTGGGAATCCCCACGTCTCACCACACTTCAGACCAACCAGCCTTTACTCTTTTCTCTCTCATTTCCAGGTCGACAGAAGTCTATGGCATGTGGCTGAACTCAGCCCATTTCTTAATTACTTCCTTTCCCCCTCTTCCACTCACCAGTAGACCAATGTGTTCAGGCCAGATCTTGATATGTTCTTTTTGAGATGAATGTAACACCGTTCCTCTTCAATTTGTCATTCCTGGCATAGTAATCCATGTGATTATCAGGTTCATAATGGCCAACAGCAGTATTTAATTAAGCACAATTGGTTGTGTGGAAGTTCACACACACACTTTTTTTTTTTGATCTAGGAATTCTAAATTTCATCTTATTAACTTTGACTTACTATTTGATTTTGTTAAATACCTTACAGTTTTATTTAGTGATCCTATATTGTTGTTGTTACATGCCATGGAGTTGGTTCCGACTCATAGTGACCTTGTACAGGGTGTCCGAGGCTGTAAATCTTTATGGGAGCAGAAAGCCTCATCTTTCTCCCACAGAGCAGCTGGTAGTTTCAAACTGCTGACCTTAAGGTTCACAGCCCGATTCGTAACCACTATGCTACCAGAGCTCCTTTATATTAGCAGCAGATAAAAACAGCTTAGTTTTATCTGAAAATTAAGTGTACCTTTTGTCTTTTTGATAACCATTAATGATTGTGTTGTTTAGCATAATATCAAATTTAGAAACCTCTTGGGATCTCTCTTTATTGACCTCAGCCACTTATCATCAATGTTTTATGTTAATTCAGCAACCTTGTCTTCATTTCTACTTGAGGATCTTATTTAAAAGTTTGTCAGTTATTTTCTTAAAATGTGTCACAAAACATTTGCTTTATCAAAACAGTGTCATGAAAATTGCTTTTGTTTTTGTAAATCCACTGTGGCTCACAGGGACAACTAGCTACAAACTTACCGACTTTTTCTTTGTTAATTCACTTTAAGTATTTGCAAGGGATACTTGGGACATATTGTCAGGAGGGACCTGTCGCTGGAGAAGGATATCATGTTTGGTATCAGTGGGCTCAAGTGTGGCAACAATAGTGAGGTTGGCCCAGGATTGGTCAGTATTTTGTTTTGCTGCATATAAGGTCGCTAGGAGTTGATACTGACTCGATGGCACTTAAACAAGAACAATGTCAGATTTGGAGTCCTGGTGAGGCACTGTAAGATAGGTACTGGACTCTTAACTTCAGGGTCATAGGTTGAAAACCACCAGCCACTCCTCTGAAATCTTATGCAAGGGTCACTATGAGTTGGAACCGGCACTAAATAACACCAACAATGTCAGATTTATTGGTAATTCTCATTTATTAATTAGGTTGTGTATCATTTTGGTTGCATATTTAAACAAAAGATTTGCAAGTTTATTGTTTTTGTTGGTCTATTTATATAGCTCTAACTTTAGACTCAGCTGTTTTTATTTTCTCAATTATCAGTTTGTTGTTGGTAAGTGCTGTGGGCTCATAGAGGAGCAGCTGATGAATTTGAACACTGACCATGTGGTTCAAACTGACCTTGTGGTCCAGTGCTTATCCTACAATGCCATACCTATTAAAAATAGAAGATAATTTTTCGAGTGTGGGAAGAAGGATTCTAGTAGAAGAGTAAATCCTATTTTGCATAGTCTTACTCATATGAATATTTTGGTTTTTGCAATTAAAAAGTCAAAAAACTGATGACGGGGGAAAGCAGATATAATGGAAGAGTCTTATTCACCAGCACTTAATTATTTTTTAAAAACATATGTTTAATATAATGAAAATGTATAAGAATTAAAAATATTATTTTCAGAATACTAATTTAGAAGGTAGTTATTTGTGAGCTTTAAAGACAAATCTTAAGACATGTCAACTGAATTAATTTTGATATCCATATAGATTTTTGGATTATAACTGACATTTTAATAGAGTTTTGAGATTTAACTATGATTTAGAGAAAAGGCTTTTTGTGTGCATTTAAAATGATGTTGTTGTTGGTTTGAAGTGCTGTTGAGTCAATTCCGACCCATAACGACACTGTATAGGGTTTCCAAGGAGCAGCTGGTGAGCTTGAACTGCCAACCTTGCAGTGCAAACGGCTTTGCAGTCTGACACATTAATGTGTTATCTTCAACTTATGTATGGTGAATAGGAACAGAAGCTAAAAACAATTCTCTTAACAGCTGATATCATAGAATTTCTTGATATGAAAGTCACTGTATTAGTGTTCAATACTTATACAATCTTTTAGTCAATAAAAATTTATTGAACATAAATGGCTTACCAAGCAGGACAAATCAAGTCCTCTCTCTGAGTTTATGGTATTGAGAGAGACAAACAAGTAATTATATGAGAATAAACATGGTAACTGAAGGAAGAGCAGAAGGATGCCAGTGGAGAGGGATAATTGGAGAAGGTTATTGTATCAGGTGAAGTTCTTTATGTAGTATTTTAATGGAAGGGCAGTTAACTGATCCAGGCTATTAATGTGCTGTTGCTTTAGATTCTATAAGCTGTTTTTGTTTGAGGAGTCATTGTATACTCGTAAGAGAATTTTGGCTATGAGTTTCTTAAGTGAATCCTGGGAGTATAACTATAACTTTTTTGACATCAAAATGATGGTGGTTCTAAAACAGTAATGAATTCATGACATTTCCATATATGTAAGGTGCCCTTGTGTGATGCAAACAAGTGCTCAACTACTTGCTGAAAGGTTGGTGGTTCAAACCCACCCAGATGTGTTTCAGAAGACACGCCTGATAATAAGCTTTCAAGGTCACAGACTTGAAAACCCTGTGGAGTTGTTCTGCTTTGTATACATGGGGTCACTATGAATTAGAATTGACTTGACCTCAACCAGCAACCTTATGTGTAGGAGGTGGAGTGATGGCATTCATATCCCTATTCTAGAACTTAGTATGCTCTGGTCAGAAGCACACTTTTGTAATGTGTGCAGATGGCATAATGTTTTATTTATATTTAAAAAAGAGAGCCCATGTTGTTTTTGCTGATGTATTGAGAGAGTTCTATTCAGAGATGTCTTTCCGTTTTCAGTTTGTAGGACTTTAATTCAACTTGTATCTTAGCTCCTAAATACGATTATCTTGGAAAAGCAGTAAGTACAAAATTTTATCTACCAATTTTGTTCTTGGCTTTGTGTGTGTGTGTGTGTGTATGTATCTTTAACACAGGAACATTTTAAAATGTGTGCCACCCTTCTATTGCCACCCCCTTTTGGTTTTATATCTTCTTCAATAGATCAGTAGATCCCCGGAACATCTTTATCTTGATAACCAAGAATCAATCCTAAATTTCATGATCCAGATAGATGAAAAATTTTCTTAGCATCTTTGTAGCCACCTCTTCATTTGTTCTTATCTTAATTTATCTTGCAAAGCCTCAACTGTCGGAGAGACCAATGTCCTACCTGTACTATGAAGTTTGTGTGTTTATTGATGGGGCTTTCCTGAACACATCTTTTTTCATTCCTGTCATGTCAGGCAGTATGTTGAGAATCCAGTAGTTTGGTCTCTAACTTTATCTTTCCTAATGATGACTTCACCACCACCTCTCTGATAGTTTGTCGCACTGTGGTGTCTTGCATGTTGCTATGATGTTGGAAGCTATTCCACTGATATTTAAAATACCTGTAGGGTACACCATTGATGTACAGGTTTCAGCTGAGTTTCCAGACTAAGACAGACTAGGATGAAGCAAAGGTGGACTACTTTTGATAGTTTAGCCACTGAAAGCCTTATCAGTAGTTGTGCAACACTGTCAGCACCAGAATATTGAAACATGATAAATAGCACCAGAATATTGTCAGATATAATGCCAGTAGATGAGCCTCTCAGGTGGAAGGCATTCAAAATACTGGTAGGAAGGAGCTGCCTGTGATAACATGAATGGAGTAAAGCTTTTAGGACCTTCATTTGCTGATGAGGCACAATGCAAAATGAGAAATGGCTGTACACATATATTAAGAAGTAGAACATGGAATGTATGAAGTATGAATTTAGGAAAATTGGAAGTTGTCAAAAATGAAATGGAATGCATAAACATCGATATCCCAGGCATTAGTGAGCTAGAATGAATTGGCCATTTTGAATCTAGCAATCACATGGTGTACTATGATGGGAATGACAAATTGAAAAGGAATAGCATCACATTCATTGTCTAAAAGAACATTTCAAGATCTATCTTGAAGTATAATGCTATCTGTGATAATAACTATATGCCTATAAGCAAGACCAGTTAATACAACTATTACTCAAATTTATGCACCAACACTAAAGCCAGTGATGATGGAATTGAAAAATCCTACCACTTCTTTAGTGTGAAATTGATCAAAAATGCAATGAAGATGTATTGGGAATTACTGGTAATTGTACTCAAAAGTTGGAAACAAAGAGGAAGGATCAGTAGTTGGAAAATATGCCATTGGTGATAGAAACAGTGAAGGAGATTGCATGATAGAATTTAGCAAGACCAATGAATAATTCATTTCAAATACCTTTTGTAAACAACATAAAAGCTCCGTATCATCAACTGAAACAATGCCAGGGGTGGGCATTAAAACCGTCACTTGAGCATATGGTAGTGCAAACTGAAGCTGAAAAAAATTAAAACGAGTCCATGAAAGCCAAAATATGACCTTAAACATACCCCACCTGAATTTAGAAATCATCTCAAGAACAGATTTGATGCACCGGACACCTAATAACCGAAGACCAGAAGAGTTGGATTGGCACAGGAGCAACAGCAGTGGACTCAAACATAACAAGGATGTGAAGGTGGTGCAGGATTGGGCATTGTTTTGTTCTGTTGTGCACAGGGTCACTGTGAATATGAACTGACTCAGTGGTAACTGACAACAACAACAAAAATGATGAGCTAAAGGAGCTGAGTCTGAACCTACTTGGTGGCACAAAGCCAGTACCACCAGTTATGACTTCAGTGTATTTTTTTCCTGTCTGTTTTTCATTCTTTCATGGAAATTGTTGCTGATAGACTTGGAATGAATACCCCACCATGTCCAATTTTAGCTACCAGCGTGAAGTCACTGAACACAGAGTTTGGGAGATATGCATACAGTCGGCTCTCACTACTACTCATTGGCCTTGGGTTCTCATTCACCTTTGTAACATTGTCACAATTGAAGTTGTTCTTGGTGATTGTACTGAAAAGTTGGAAAAGGTGCTTCTGTCCTGCCAAAGAATTTACCCCTTGCCAAAGAGGTTAGAAAGACAAGAGGCTTAAGCTCATAAGAGAATTGATTAAGCATCGACTTTCTTCCAGAGAGATAGATAAAGATAGCCTGCTCCCTTCCGAAAGAAGAGAAGCCCCCAACAATTTGGCCTTTATATATATATATATATCCTTTTATCAAGGGCTCTGGTAGCATAGTGGTTATGAATCGGGCTGCGAACCTTAAGGTCAGTGGTTCGAAACTACCAGCTGCTCCGCAGGAGAAAGATGAGGCTTTCTACTCCCGTAAAGATTTACACCCTTGGAAACCCTGTACAGGGTCGCTATGGGTCGGACCCGACTCAATGGCACTTAACAACAACAACACAACAATATCCTTTTATCAGGGATGTGAACTATACTCCTGGGTAAAGTGTCTAAACAGTTAAACTGGAGAACTTGTCTAAATATGCTTACTCTAAATGGTGTGGCACTGTGGGTTAATGCACCAGATTGCAAAGCTGTTTGAACTGCAAGGTCGGCATTTCAAGCTCATCAGCTGCTCCATGGAAACCCTATACAGGGTCACTATGGGTCAGAACTGACTCGGCAATACTTAATAACAACAAATCTTGTTCTCCAGTCTCATTACTAACTTTCTTCCCCTTTACAATAGGATTTTTTTTTTTTTAAAGCCATCCCCCATGTTGTTGTTGTTAGTGCCATGGAGTCATTCTCGACCTATAGCAACCCTGTACAGGATTTCCAAGGAACAGTTGGTGGGCTTGAACTGCTGACCTTGTGGTTTACAGTCCAGTACCGATCCAACAGGGCCATTGCTGTTGTTGTCAAGTGCCAGGTAGTCAGTTCCAACTCATAGCAACCCTGTATAGGGTTTCTGATGAGCAGCTGGTGAGCTTGAACTGCTGACCTTGCTGTTCAAACCGACTTTGCAGTCCATCGCATTAACTCGCAATGTTACACCAGGACTCCACAGCACCGTTAAGGTTTCCTTATTTCTGAGACTGCTCTGATTTTCTGCTGAGATCAGGGGAATTTGTCTGAATATGGTTTCCTTGAGTCTTGTTTTTGAGGTTGTAGATTATTATTGACTGACTTTATTTCCCCCTTATAAGTTTCACCTCTCATCCACTCTTCTTCTCAGATTTCCTTATTTTGTATGTTGGCTTGTTTCTGCTGAGACAGGCTTCATAGAGAGGGACTTGAGACTATTCCTTTGTGGCGCAGCAGGATAATGACTGGACTGCAAGGTTGTTTTAACCACAAGGTCAGTGGTTCAGATTCACCAGATGCACATCGTAAACCCTTTACACACAGGGTCACTATGAGTCGGAGTCGATTTGAAGGCACTTAGCAACAACAATGGCATTATTATTATCTATTATGCTAATCTGCAGAAGATTTGAGGCTGTGTAAAAAAATAAGCGTTAAAAAAATTAATGAAACAGGGTTAAATGACTAGCTAATCCATTTTTCTTTAAAAGGAAAATAGAGGAAATTAAAAGTAAGTCAGTAGTATATGAAATAAATGGAGCCCTGGTAGCATAGTGGTTGTGCATTGGGCTGCTAACTGTAAGGTCAGGGGTTTGAGTCCATCAGTCGCTTCCGGGGCAGAAAGATGAGGCTTTCTGCTCCTGTAAAGATTTACAGCCTCAGAAATCCTAAACTTGGTGGCTATATGAGTCAGAACTGATTTAATGGTATACCACCACCACCTTATGAAATAAATGCAGCATAAGGTGCTAGACAGGTGTTGTAGATGAACTAAGGATTTGGCTGAAGCAATAATAATGTTTAGAGTATACCTTGTTTTTGTTGTTGTTAAGTGCTGGTGAATCTCTGATTCACAGCGACCCTGTATAGGGTTTCTGAGGAGGACTGGTGATTTTGAACTGTGGACCTTAAGGTTCAAATTGACCTTGAGATGGAGTGCTTATCCCACAGTTGCCAGACCAGGACTCCTTAGATAAAAACAAATCAGCAGCTCAGGAGTAACAGTTTCTTGATGTCAAGTAGACCACTGAATAATGAGAGAGCAGTCAAGAGCAGTGTTGTAAAATTAGCATGGCGTATTGTTAAGTGCTATCTAGTAGGTCCCCACTCACAGCAGTGCTGTGTATAGGGTTTCAGAGTAGAGTCTGGTGGGTTTGAACTGTTGATCTGTAATTAGCAGTTCAGTGATTATTCTGTACAGTGCCACAATACTTAAATGATGTTTCCTGAAACATTTCCATTCAAGGTACTGTCAGTGCCTTGACAATTCAGAAAAGTTGCTATGTTCTGGGAGGAAAAAAGTTAAATTAGCAGAGAGACTTGGAATTTGCATCTTATTGGAAAGTTAATCTAGGAGCTGCTACTTGTATGTTTAGGCTGTTTGGAAAGCTGGTCCATTTGCATTGTTAAGAGTTTCCAAGTGAGGAAGCTAACAAGATGTTTACAAGATTCTAAATTTGGAATAATTAGAGATTTAACCAAGATAGTGACTGAATTTGTTAATAAAGAAAATCCATGTGTGAAATTTAATAATAGGCCACTTGTTGAGACCAAGTAAAAAGAGTATTTGCAGATAGCCATTGTAAGCACAAGAAACTGTAAGACCCTGAAAACCTTCCCAGTGTTCTTTTTGACTTCTTTATGGTGATGTCTTTCACTCATTGGGATTTTGTGTCATCTTTTACTAGTTCTTTGAGTATCAACGTTACGGAGATTAAATGAGGTGTTTACAAAGATGACTAAGACATGATTCATATTTTCATCTTTCAGTGTGCTTATGTGACTAAGATCTTTGCTCATTCCTATCTGTCTATGCTGTATCCTTGGCTGGCCTCAACCTTCGAACTGAATTAGTGTCTGGACTTGAACAGAGATTTTCTCTTGTTATATATATTTCTTTGGTGATGGTTGCTCAACTTGAAGGCAAGGTAGGATAGAGTTCAGGGGCACCAGAAAATGCTCAGAAGTCTTTGTTATTGCCATCATTTCTACTTCTGGGTCTTCTCTTGTTCCTCCTGGGCACAGAAATCCTGGTGTTAACTCCTCCCTGCCCACCTTTCCCTAGAATCCGTGCGTGTTGATGCCTCCTACAAACAGCAAAATGAAGGAAAGCCAGAAAGAGGTGAGTTTTGAGCTAGATTCTGGTTGGGGATTCTGAAGGTGTGGGAAAGTTGGATTGATAGAACTGTTCGTCAGTCTGCTGATAGGGTCAGAAGTGAATAGCAGTAGATCTAGATAGTACTATTTGAGGGGAGATGTGGGTTTATTGATTAGGATAGCCATTTTTGGTCAGTAGGTTAAGATCTGTAAACAGGCAGATAGGCCCTGGCAACAGTAGGTTCAGGGGATTTCTCTTCTGTTGTCAATCTGTATTATCCTTTTTCATTGTCCTTTGCTTCTTACCTATCTCTGTTCCCCATGGATGTATGAAAATGTGATTAAATGCTAATCCCCCTGCCCTGCCCTTCAATGTTCCTTTGCTTCTGCACACTGAGAGTGGTTAAAATCTGCTTAAATTAGCTCTGTAGTAGCTAAAATCATAAAAGGCCCTAAAACTATCCTTGGGAATTAATTTGACATACCTGAAATACTGATGTCATGTTTGTAAAAGTCACTACTGCTAAGTAAGGTTAACAGTTGTTTGTGAAAGGGTATTTTTCTTTTTTTTTAATATGTTTAGTTGATAAGTCTAGCTGTTAATTCCCAGAATTGAGCCTATAATTATGTCTTTAATTAGAATAGCATACTGTGCTGATTGGTCCAGTTCCTCATCTTCTTTCAAGGGATTGCTTATCTGAATAGGATAGGGCAGTCATTGTATCTTAAAGCTAGAAATATACGTGGGTTTCCCCCCCCACCCCCACCTAATTTTTGAGTTTTAAAATAAGGGACTTGAGTTAGGTAGGTCCTGTGTATTGAGAAATGAATAAACTCTGATGCTTGCTTTTCTGTAGGAACTGTTAATGTAGTTGGAAAATCAACACTCACCATATGAAGTGGAATTTGACAAGTGCAATGTTAATATATTAGGGAATAATGAAATAAACCATATTCTTAGTTGTTTGGTGATAGAGTAATGGCTTGTATCATATTTGAGTTTTAAGTCTTTTAAGAACTTTTAGATTTGCTTTAAATCAGCCACCCTGTATAGGGTTTCCAAGGATCGGCTGGTGAGTTTGAACCACCAACTTTAGTGGTTCAAACTGACTTTGTGGTCCTGTGCTTATCCTACAGCGCCATACTAGGACTATGTTATGTTTTTTTATAGATTGTTGCAACTTCAGAGTTGGAATACTTAGCTTAGAGCTGCCTTAGTGTTGTTAACATTTGAGACCAGATAATTCTTTGTTGTAGAGGCTGTCATGTACATTATTGATGTATATCAGTATCCTTTGCCTCCATTTATTATAGGCCAACAGCACTCTATCATTTCTGATCATCAGGAATGTTTTCAGGCATTGCCATTTGTCCCAGAGGACTTGGGAGAAGGAGAGGATGCTGCAGAATTGTCCCTCGTTGAGAACCATTGATTTAGAGACAGTCTTTTAGGGTTTTCAAGAGAGTATGAAGAGATGTTATTCACCATTGCCCTAGGTGGTTGCCTATTTGCAAGTATCTTGACTGTAGCAGGAAGCTCTTTTTTGTTGTTGGCAAGTACCAAGGTGGTTCTTGACTGACTAGGTATGGCTGTACATAAGCACTGGACTGCTGACTATAAGGTCAACAGTTCAAACCCACCTTCCGCATCTCAGAAACCCTACACAGGGTCACTGTGAGTAAAAACCGATTTGATGATGCTTAATAGCAAGACTAGCCTGTTTCAAGATCTTTGGCTCAGCTTTTGCTCTTAAGTGCTTTCCTGGCCTTAACCCATTGTGTAGTTGACTGGCTTCTGTGTGATTCTTAACTAGGTGCCACTTTCTCCTGTTCTCTGTTATTAATCTTTGTCAGTTCTTTCAACGCATATTGACACATCTTGAAAATTTAATGAAATGTTTTTCTATCAGTAACAACTCACTGTTACTAATCTTTGAAGATTATCTTTAATTAAATTCATTTTTTGTTGAACCTGCTTAAGTTATATTGTTTCAGTATAGTTTTAAATTTAAGTGTATTTCTATAAATAATGGTAATATATAGAACCAAAACTATGTGGTTGTCCTGACTAAAAATAAAGGTCAGTGACTTTGTCTTATGCAAATTTCTTCTTAATTCATTTAATCAGTATTTGAGTACTCATTCAATAATAGTCACTGTTTAGTGCTTTGAATAATAAATTACCAGTTTTGTTTTAATTTTTTAAGCTGTTCAGACATTTCAGGATACCTCCTAAAGTTACTATGTGCTTTTCACCTTGAAATGACCCCTTGTTATCTAGTTCTCTTTGCTGGTGGATATAGTCGTAATAATTACTCTTGGATTTTAATTGTGCTTATTAAATTTTGACTTTTAGGAACATGAACATAAATGATTAAAGAACATTAGTTTTGTCTTTCTTGAGTTCTTTTCTCTGGCTTCATATGTGCTAAACTGGCATCGGTATTCCATAGACTGCCGTATACAATACCCTATGGACTTCAGGTGTAGCACTGTAGGATAAGTGCAGGACTGCGAGGTCAGTTTGAACTCACCAGCTGCTTTTTGGAAACCCTATTTAAGGTTGCTGTGAGTTGGAACCGACTCGGTGGCATTTAACAACAACAACAACGGTCTGGGTTATTTATAATTTTTGATAGCACCCATCCTGAGTGAACTAGGTAGCTTTAGGTATTAACAGATTTACTTTAATGATACAATGAGAATTTCAGTACTAAAATAAATTTATAAGTCCATTGTTAATTTGGTTACAAAACCACTCTATTTGAAACAAATGAGCTAGAAAATTGTACTTTATATTTCTTATATAGGTAAAGAGAGACCTGCCCAGCCTTTGAAAACTTCAAGAGATACATCCCCTTCCAGTTCTTCAGCAGTTGCTTCATCAAAGGTTTGTTGTGCTTCTAAAATGAGTATAAGAGCAATTACAAAGTAAATGAGATGGATAGTCTAGACAGATGCTTTTATTCTTTTTTTTTGATATATAGACCAAAGTTTATTAGTGGTTATCAAGGGTAGAAAAGAATGGGGAGGGAGAATTCCTGCTTATAGAGCCCATCTTTTTTTGTTTACTTTTGGGTCTTTTTAAAAGTTTTTATTGTGAATTGAGTGAAGATTTACAGACAGGATCCTTAGCTAAATTCAACAAATCCTGCACTTCGTTTCATCTCAATGATTACAGTCCCTTCCAAGCAACACCTCTTTCTCTCCTGTGGTTCTTGTTTGCATCACACCTACCTTCCTATACCTTCTCAGCTTTGTCCTTAGGAAACTGTTGCCCTTTTGATTTGGAATGATTGGCCATTCCATGGTGATCATGCCTTACTAGTTTTGTGATCCTCTTCCATAAACCTCTTTACTGCTTGGCTGAAAATTGGGCCACAAGGGTGAGTTTCTTTCCAGACATGAAGGGTGGTCAAGATCTTAAATGCTACTCACTCAAGCAATATGTAGAACATTGTCTTTGTGGATCATGTTATACCAATTAAACATGGTGTCCCCTGAGACTATGGTCCTGAGCCCCCAGGCCCATCAACTCATTGCCTTAAAATATTTGATAATATTTAGTAGGAAGTTTTCATCATTTTACCTGTTGTATGCTCCACCACATTCATAGTTATGTTTGCAGGGAAGATACTCATGTACAAATACCCTCTTTCATATTCATATTTGTGGGATATATAGATCTTACTGCCTTACCCATTCAGCCTATGTCTTCATCCATGTATCTTTGCACAGAACACTGTTTTCCCAAGGTTGTGTATATATGATTATTTACCTCTCTCCACTTTAGTCCATGCATCCCTCCCTGTGTCTTCACTATTCTTCCGCCACCCTTCCTCTTCTTGTATGTTGCCTTCCCTCTTCTTGTATATGGCCCTCCCAGTCACTTGAGCAAACATGTGTCTAACCTTAGCCAGTGAATTACTGTTTTCCCTCTTCCACTTCTGGTAACCATCAAAAAAATTGTTTTTTTTTAGTATGGAAACCTTCCCTTAAGCTTTTATAATAACAATATCATACAATATTTGTCCTTTTGTAATTGACTAATTTCATTTAGCATAATGTTCTCTAGGTTCATCCATGTTATGTGGTATTTTGCAGATTCATCATTTTCAGTGTTGCCTAATGTTGCATTTTGTGTATGTACCAAAGTTTATCCATGTTTCCATTTTTGGGCACTTAGGTTGTCTCCCATCTTTTTGCTGTTGTGAAAAGTGGTGCAGTGAACATCAATGTACGTAACCTACTTGTGTTCTGGCTCATATTTCTTGTGGATATGTACCAAGTAGAGGCATTGCTGGGTCATAAAGTATTTCCATCTCCAACTTTCTGAGGAAGCGCTGGACCGTCTTCCAGAATCATTGAACCATTTTGCATTCCCAGCAGCAATGTAAGAGGGTCCCAATCTCTCCACACCTTCACCAACATTTGTTGTTTTCAGTTTCTTTTTTTACGGATGCTTTTATTCTATGCTTTCATATTTAGTGGGGATACTTTGCTTTATTTTAAAGTAGGAATTTTAAGTTATCACAACTTGAAAGTAGCTACCAAAGTAAAGGAGTCCTGTTGTGGTGCTGTAGGTTAATGTGCTGGACAGCAAGGTTGGTTTGAACCACAAATTCAGCAGTTCAAGCTCACCATCCACTCCTCGGTAACCCTATACAGGGTAACTATGACTCTGAACCAATTTGACAGCACTTAACACCAACAGCAACTACAACCAAAGTAAAGAAGCTCTTTTCAGACTAAATATTTTCCATAGGCTGTTGTTAAAATTGGTGTCTACTGCTGCCTTTGTGTCTCTGTAACATAATCAGGTGGGACTGACTGTTCAGATGGGGTGATACAGGGTCTCTATTAGTTGAAACTAACTTGCTGGAATTTAGCAACAGTTTGGGAGATGGGAGATACACAGAAACTTAACATTTTGTATAACTGCAAAGTGCTAGATGCTATATTAAGTGCAGAAATTAGATGATATAAGCAACTGCAGCTCTCCATTAAGAAGACTTGGTGATGCTGTGTGTTAGGTGTTGGGCTACCAAACTCAGAGTCAGTGGTTTAAACCCACCACCTGCTACATATGAAAAAGATAAGTCTGCTTTCTTTCATATAAATTTCTTCTCAGAAACCCTGTATTATTTTGCTATGAGTCAGAATCTAGTTGGTGGCAGTGCGTTTAGTGTTTTTTTTTTTTTGTTGTTGTTGTTGCTAAGTACCGTTGAGTGGATTCCACCCCATAGTGACTCTGTTTAGGGTTTCCAAGGAGCAGCTGGTGAATTTGAACCACCTTGCCTTTGCAGTCTGACATGTTAGCCCACAGCGCCACACCAGGTTTATAGATCCCCATTATATAGAAGGGAGTTGTGATCTAGTTCTCCTTTCTGGTCTGTAGGATAGTAGACTGCTAACTGTAAGATCAGCAGTTCAAACCCACTAGCTGCTCCTCAGAAACCCTATATAGGGTATCTTTGACTCATAACTGACTTGACAACACTTAACAACAGCATTTTATTGTAAGAGTAAATAAAGGCTAAAAAGTTAAATCATTTTCTCAAGGACATAGCTACTCTTTCATCATGTCATCTTTCTCAGTCTTACCTTCTCAACATCCCAAGCCATTTTGAAAAGATGACCCATAATTGTAATCCTCAAAAATAAAATAATTGAGGTGTTTCAATTTCCATTTGTTCTCTGAATTATATTTTCTCTTCACTGATAACAAACCTTTTCTAAATGTTGTCATAACTGTGGTTACGTTTTTTTTTTTTTATGTTCTTTTGTTTTCTTTGTTTCTGGCTTTTTGGCAAGGGTAAACATTACTTGGCTGTCTTTGCAGGAGGAGTGTTGGGGGAGAAATTGCTTCTTTATCTTAAAGGGTAAAGAAGAGAAAGTTTTCATAATGACTGTGTATTTTTGGTGCTTTTCCAGAAGTCTGAAGGTTCTAGAATGCTGGGTTTTGAATAGCAAATATTTACTAGATTTTTAGTGATATCTTATAATAAAATGAGTGCTTTGCACACTTGAAATACTGGCTTGCTTTTCTTTGTCAGGCAGTAAGTAAAAAATATAATAACCATCCTTTCAAGTTACTATGAAAATTTAAATTAACATATATGAAATAGCCATTTTCCTGGAAATAAATACAATTTTGAAATTTACGTTTTTTTTTAACATAAACTATAGTGTTAAGACTACCAGTCATCTGTCAGTTTGTTGTACTGTGGTGGCCTGTGAGTTGCTGTGATTCTGGAAGCTATGCTACGGGTATTTTAAATATTAGCAGGGTAACCCACAGTGGACGGGTTTCAGATGAACTTCCAGATGAAGACACACTAGAAAGAAAGAGTGACAAACTACTTGTGAATATCTATGCCAAGAAATTTGGAAGACAACTATCTGGCCAGCTGAATGGAAGAGATCCATATTCCAAAGAGAGGTGACTCAATGGAATGCAGAAATCACTGGGCAATATCTTTGATATCCCATGCGCGTAAAGTTTTACTAAAGGTAATACAGAAATGGCTGCAATCATACATTGACAGAGAACTTCCAGAGGTTCAAGCCAGATTCAGAAGAGAGTGTGGAATGAGAGATATCATTGCTGACATCAGATGGGTCTTGGCTGAAAGCAGAGAATATCAGAAAGATGTTTACCTGTGCTTGATTGACTACACAAAGACCTTCAATTGTGTGGATCATGACAAGCTATGGGACAACATTGCGAAGTATGAGTACTCCGTAACACATAATTATGCTCATGAGGAATCTGTACATGGACCAAGAGGCAGTTGTTTGAACAGAACGTGGGAACAATGAATGGTTTATAATTAGGAAAGGTGTGTAAAAGGGTTGTATTCTGTGACCATATTTATTCAACATGTATGCTGAGCAAATAATCCTAGAAGCTGGGTTATCTGAAGAAAAATGTGGCATCAGAATTGGAGGAAGACTTAATAACAACCTGCGATATGCAGATGACACAACTTTGCTTGCTGAAAGTGAAGAGGACTTAAAATCTTTACTGATGAAGATCAAAGACCATAGCCTTCGGTATGGATTGCATCTCAATGTAAAGAAAACAAAAATCCTCATCGCGGGACGAATAAACAGCATTCTTATCAATGGAGAAAAGATTGAAGTTTTCAAGACTTCATTTTTCTTAGGTCAACCATCAACAGTCATGGAAGCAGCAGTCAAGAAATCAAATGATGTGTTGCATTAGGCAAATGTGCTGCACAAGACCTTTTTAAAGTGTTGAAGACCAAAGATGTCAGTTTGAGGACTAAGGTGCGCCTGACCCAAGCCATAGTATTTTCAATAACCTCATATGCATGTGAATGTTGCACTGTGAGTAAGGAAGGCTGTAGAAGAATTGATGCATTTGAGTTATGGTGTTTGAGGAAAATATTGAAAGTACCATGGGCTGCCAAAAGAACAAACAGACCTATGTTGGAAGAAGTATAGCCAGAGTGCTTCTTGGAGGCCAGGAATGGACAGACTTTGTCTCTCATACTTCGGACATATTTTCAGGAGGGACCAGTCACTGGAGAAGGGTATCATGTTTGGTAAGGTGAGGGGAGGGGGGGGGAGGTCAGAGAAAAAGAGGAAGCCCCACAGTGAGATGGATTGACTAAGTGGCAACATCAGTGGGCTCAAGTGTGGCAACAATTGTGAGGTTAGCCCAGGACCGGGTAGTGTTTCATTCTGTTGTGCACTGTGAGTTGGTAATGACTCAGTGGCACAATAAAAACAATAACATAGTCTTAAGGTTTGTTGTTGTTGTTGTTAAGTGCTGTTGTTAAGTTGTTGTTGAGTCCTTTAAAACCCATAATGACCCTGTATAGGATTTCCGAGGAGCGGCTGGTGAGTTTGAACTATCCATCCACCTTGTGATTCAAACCAATCTTATGGTCAAGTGTTTATCCTACAGTGTCACACCAGGACTTTAAGATGGAATAAGAATATTATATCTATAATTATTTACCTATTGGGAAGTGGAGGCCCTGTGTGCTCATCTCAGGATTTACATTGTAGCTGTGGGGAGACTTTATTAACCTATTTGTCCACTAGTATTGGTGATGTTTCTCTCCTAAACACGATGTAGGAAGCGTTTTTCAGTTTATTTCCTGCTATTATGAGTTAACTTACAATGGTAGTTTTTACAGCCAGAATATTCCTTAGAAGCAAGGGGACGAGACTTCATCTAATATACTTTGGACATGTTTTGACAAGGGACCAGTCTCTGGAAAAGGACATCATGCTTGGTAAAGCAAACAGTCAGCAAAAAAGGAATATTATACTCTAGAAGATGGATTGACTGAATGGCTGTCACATTAGGTAACGAGTATAAGGATGTAGCAGGACAGGGCAGTCTTCTGCTGTAAATAAGGTTGTTATGAATCAGAACCAACTTGATATCACCTAACAATACCATATTTTGTGTGAGTTTTCAGTGTCTTTTTCTTTGTTCCATAGATAAATATTTAAAACTTTTTTGTAAAAAAAATTATGAGTTATATCTAGCCTAAGTGTCCTAAAGGAATTGTTACAGAGGAATTCTATGTTGAATATTTTTGGAAGTATATAAAGAATTTATCTGTTCTCCATATAAATTTGAAGGCGTGCATAATTTTAAATGGTAGTAGAGTGTACTTCTTGATGCATGTGAAATTTATAAGCCCTTGAGAATTATAACAGAAGTGTTCCTTTGTTTTTATTAGGGGTTAGATAAGCCTGGTAGGCTAACTGAAAAGGAACTTGCTGAGGCTGCAAGCAAGTGGGCTGCGGAAAAGCTAGAGAAGGCAGAGGAGAGTAACTTACCTGAAATTTCTGAATATGAGGTAAGGGATCATTTCTTCTTTATGTGCCATATCTGAAAATTTTATCTGGATTTTATATTAATTTTTGGAAACTATTTGTACTTTTAGTACTTTAAAATATTATATTTGGGGAAATAGTCACATTGATTATTTTAATATTTATTATATACAGTAAATCTAAATATGAACAACTCTGAATTCAGTAATTGTACTGTCTGAATGTTTTTAATGATTTAGGAGTATAGGGGTAATATAAATATGGAGTAAGTGCAAAGAAAGCATAATATTTATTTTTTATAATGAGTTTTGTTGTTAAAAATATATTAGAAAATACTCTGGTCTCGGTGGCACTTAATAACAGCAACAATCCATGGATATACTAGAGCATACAGGGAGCAAAGTTTGAAAACTTCTTAGCCATAACCAAATATTTTGTGAAGAATGAGTCTCGAGGGACACTAAGGACAATGGGCATAATATAGTTCACAAAGACAGTGTTCTACATTTTTCATTCTATATTTGTTGAGTAGCTACAAAGGTCTTAAAAGCATGTAAGCTTCTAAGCTATGACTATTGGTGTTTCTCTGTCCGGAGCAAAGACGAGTAAAGAAAATTGAATACACAAAGAAATAATCCAAAGGACTAATGGAGCACATGAACCTCAACCTCCATGACCCTGAGACCAGAATAATTAGATGTTGCCACCAGCTAACACTACCAACCATTCCAAAAGGAAGATCACATTAGAAGGCCCTGGATAGAGGGGGGAAAAATGTGGAACGAAACTGAAAATCATTTGAGAGACTGAGCTTACTGGTAGAACCCTGACAGTATAGCCTATGGGATAATAACACCTGAGAGGTACACACTCATTAGAGCTATCAACCAAACTATGAAATCAAAAGGGCAGCATTTGGTAAGAAGGACCACTGGAAATGGTAAACACAGGGAGGAAGTGAGAAGAGTGATATTATATCGTGGGGATTTCAGTCAATGTCACAAACAGTGTATATGAATTGTTAATGGAAAACCAGTTTGCTCTATAAACTTCCTTTCATCCAACTCACAATTAAAAAAAAAAAAGAAAGGTTCAAGCGCCCCCACCCCCCAAGATATCTAGGAAATCATGCTAAGCCTCTAGTTAAAAACTAGTGAACACAGAACAAATATCTGATTAATCATTGCTTCTTGGATTATACTTACACTGCATGTTACGCTTCATGAAAATTGCCCAAGAAATGAAATAATGCAGTCTGGGTTACCTTTGACTTTCATGAGTCTGTTGTTATGTGCCATCGACTTGGTTCCGACTCATAGTGCCTCTGTGTAGGGTTTCTGAGGATCAGCTGGTGAACTTGAACTACTGACGTTTTTTGGGTTAGCGGTCTAGTGCTTATCCTATAGCACCATGCCAAGAGTGCCAAAAAATAAGTGCATTTTTGGACTCAAAACTGTTTATAAAATTATTGTATTAAAATATTTGGGGGGAAATAAAGGAAAATTTTTGTATAGTCTTTATCTCTAATAGGGAAAGAAAAATAGGGAAAAATATAAAACTTTTAAAGCAACATTTGATGCTAAATGAGTTATTTTGATAGCGTACGCAGAGACTATATAAAAGTCTGTGACAAATTGTATGTGAAGAAGAATTTTCTTTTCATTATGTTTTTGGATGACTTTTATAGAAGGTCTTTGATATAAGGGATCAATGTAACAATTCTATATGAAAATAAATATTATGTAAAAATTATGCATGATGAAAAGAGTCTTCATTAAGTAATATTGGAGACTGCTCAAAGAAAGTACAAAGCCTTTCAGTGCTTACGCAAATACAGCCTGCCTTTTATAAAACGCTGATCTGTCATTTAGATATCAATTGTTCTTAAGTAGGTCAAGGTTTCCTTCTTATTGTAGTCATCATAATAGATATTTATGCATATTCTTGTATAAATGTATCAGAAATATCAAGCTGTCCTTCTTTGGCACTTTCCCAGCATTATTTTAAAATGTGCACAATACAGTAATGTATTTAATAGGGGTATTTTGGTTGTTTTTTAATACTTAACAATAATGGTTTTTCTATTAATAATATTTAACATTTTTGTCTCAAAGTTGCTATTTTGAAGAATGGATCATTTTTTTCTCCGAGGACTTAAAATCAAAATCTACTAATGACTAATTTTAATTTTATCTTTATTGGTTTATCTTTAATTAGTAAGGATTTATTAAGGTATGTAATGTCTCCTCCTCCACACACACATGCACACACACACACACACAGCCACACACACACACACCCTGTCATTTTGTTAAACCTTTTAAGTATTTACAACATCTCACTAGTGACCTTTCTCAGACTTTAAATATTCGATTTCTGTTTGTTTATTACTTGAACAGGGCTCTGTGCTGAATTATCAGTGTCATTGGTTCTAGAAAGATTCTTTTACCTCTGTGTTTTTTCTTTAATATTTGCCTCGAATTTACTTGAGTTTAAAGTAATGAAAGAAAATAATCCTAAAATAAGTGGATATATAAGTCAAATATAATTCTTTGTTGGCCTAAAGGCATGGTGATAGATGAGAGTACCAGAGAGATTACCTTACTTAGTATGATTCAGTACATGACATGCACCATTTCTGACTCATAGCAACCCTGAATAGGGTTTCCATGGACCAACTGGTGGGCTTGAACTACTGACCTTGCCGTTAGCAGTCCTGTGCTTATTTTACTGTTTAGCAGCATCAGTTTTGTATCATTGTTTAAAATGCTTTCAAGTTATTGTTACTTTTCATTTTAGAAATAATTCAGTTGGGAAATTATTTAAGATACTTTTACTTTTGTAAAAAAAAACAAAAAAACAACTTAGTCTTATCATATCATGATACGTTTTGTTCAGATAGTATAATTTGTTCTTGAGCGTTTGTTAAACAGTTGTTTCGCTGTTCTGTGCTTGTTTGGAAGTAGAATTTTGGCCCTGCTCATGTTAACTTATATCAGTTTTGACACAATAACCTGGAAATAAAAAGGACCTTGTTTGGTTGTAGAAGGGAGTTTGGTTTAATACTGTTCCTTTGCATGTATATTTAAATATTGTATAGAGTAATTTTTATGACTAAAGAGAGATTGAATACTTGGACTTCTAGTTTATCTTCTCTTGTTGCCATCAATATAATTGCAAACAGTTTAGTTGGGAGACCATGTAATTACAGACTGCAGTTTATTCCTCTGTTCAGTTTCTTTTATTTTTGGGGCTCCAGTAGAACATTTCCCAAAGTATTGAATAGTAATTCTGAGAAATCTTCATGGTAGTTGTTGTAATGTACCATTGAGTGGGTATGGACTCATAGTGACCCTGTGCACGATAGAACGAAACACTGCCTGGTCCCATGCCAGCCTCACAGTCGTTGTAACACCTGAGCCCTCTGTGCCAATCCATCTTGTTGGAGTCTTCCTCTTTTACTCTGACTCTCCTTCCTACCAAAACATGATACCTTCTGCAGGGACTGGTCCTTCCTGACAATGTGTCCAAAGTATGAGTGACAAATTCTGACCATCTACCTTCTAGGGAAAATTCTGGCTTTATTTCTTCCAACACAAACTGGTTCGTTCTTTTGACAATCCATGGTATTTTTAATACTCTCCAATAACATGGCTCAACTGCATCAATTCTTATATGGTCTTCCTTATTCTCTGTCTGACTTTTGCATACATATGAGGTTTTCGAAAATACTGTGGCTTAGGTCTGGCTCACCTTAGTCTTCAAATTGATATTGTTGTTCTTCAACACTTTAAAGAGATCTTGTGCAGCAGATTTGCCTAATGTAATACGTTGTTTGATTTCTTGACTGCTGCTTCCATGAGTATTGATAGTTGAGCCAAATAAAATGAAGTCTTTGACAACTTCAATCTTTTCTACATTTATTTTGATATTGTTTATTGATCTAGTAGTGAGGATTTTTGTTTTCTTTACAGTGAATTACATTATATCTTAATGGTTGTTGTTGTTGTGTGCTGTGGAGTAGGTTCTGACTCATAGCGAATCTGTACTGGGTTTCCAAGGCTGTAAATCTTTATGGGAGCAGAAAGCCTCATCTTTCTCCTGTGGAACAGCTGGTAGTTTCGAACTGCTTACCTTGCGGTTTGCAGCCTGATTCATAACCACTACACTGCCAGAGCTCCTTAATCTTAATGGTAGACCTGTTGAAAACCCTTGTTGTTATATCTGACTCATAGCAATCCCGTAGAGCAGAGTAGAGCTACCCCCATAGAGTTTCCATGTAATCTTTATGGAAGCAGTCTGCCACATCTTCTCCTGCAGAGTGGCTGGTGGGTTGGAACTGCTGACCTTTTGATTAGCAACTGTGTGTTTAACAACTGCACTACCAAGGCTCCTTTTGTTAATGGTATAAAATAAGAAAAAGATGCTGTAAGTCAATGTGTTTGAGAAATGCTAGATTTAAGAGATAGGTTGCTTTTGCTTTTTCAGCACTTTTCAAAGATTTTAATATGTTCACCAGTGGTCTATAAAAGGAAGATAAGTAATAGAGTTGATTGAATTTTTTTCACAGGTATATTTTAGGGTTAGTGTTTTGATGTTTATTTTATCTGTTTTGTCTTTGTTGCTTGTGCTTTTGGGTATATAAGAATCCATTGCCATAAAATTGATCCTGAAGCATTACCCTATTTTGTCTTTTAAAATTTTTGTGGAGGGTTTTAAACAGTTCTGTTATTGCCTAATTACTATCATAAGTAAACAAGGGGCGCTGTATGTTATATATTTATATATATAACACATAAATCTGTTGCCCTTGATATTTTAAACAGATTGAGAAGCAGACAACTGTGACCCACTCAAAGATGGCAGCTGACCTCACTGCTTTAAATGTGTTTTGCTATTCAGAGTCCTGCCAATAACCCATTCTCCTGCATCAGGCTCCTAAAACTTTCAGGAAGAACTGTGGTAGGACTTTTGGAGAGCAACATTATTCTAGAGAACACCATACATTCAAAGCAATGCAACTGGTTGCCATCTTTGATCGGGCACAGCTGTTTATTTCCCACTTGGATCTAAATACTACCGGTAACAGATTTGGTTGCTATGCAAGACATATGGGCCCTTGTTTACAACGGCAGATATTGAATCATTTTGGAACAGTTCAGAACTCTGGTTTTATGAATTTAGTTCTTATACATAGACATATGATCTATTTTGTGTAACTTTTCCTGTGTGGTGTGAGGTTACAGTCTAGCTTAATTTTTTAAATTATTTTTTTGGCATGTGGATATTCAATTGTCACAGCCTCATATATTGAAGAGACCTTATATATTGGAATAAAAGGTGTCAAAGTTGACTCCATGACAGTGTTTTTTGTTTTCTTTTTTTAAGTAGTTAAATAATATGTGTTTTCTTATTTATTTTTCAAGCGTATGTTTAGAAAGTACAGTGATCAGCTGTGGATTTTTTTGTGTGATCATGTATTCATTATTAATTTAAAATAGAAGCAATCATTGTTGTCTTGTGGAATTGCTTTCTTTTTAGCAACTTTAGTAAATTCATAGACTACAGTAACAAAATGTTTTTTATTTTTGAAAGTAGAACCTTTTTCCATGCTTCCCTTTAATATATTTTTGTATACACATACCTCTCACTTTTAATTGGACTTTTTCTCTTTATAGTCATGGGACAGGATCATCTGGCTGAATCTTAATATAGTGTGAAATATATTTTGGGAATGGAATAAGCTCAAAGGTTTTGTCTTATATAAAATAATAAGAGTAGCAGTCATTTCCTCTTTAATCCTCTTCACATATGCTCATTATGCCGTGTGAAACTGAATTTTTTATTTTCTTAAATCAGGTTAAACTGGATACTTTCTCTGAATTATTATCTGTCAGTTAGTGTTTATACTCAGTCATCCAAAAAGTATAAAAGAAACTAAAGATTTCTAATAATTTTTAAAGGCGGGATCTGCAGCACCACTGTTCATTGACCAGCCAGAAGAACCAGAGTCAAATGCAACAGATGGCATAGAATTATTTGAAGACAGTCAGCTAACCAGTCGTTCTAAAGCAATAGCATCAAAAACCAAAGAGATTGAACAGGTGAGAATCCAGTCTTCTTAAAGAACATTATCTTTTGTTCACATTATTTGACGCATGGTTATTATAGTAACATTTATTGACTAAATGTTTTATTTCATATTATTCCACTTATGACTGAAATTTTAATTTAAAAATTATTTTTTTTAAATACTTGGTTTGTTTCTAGAATATACTAATCAGTGTGGTCCCTCATCCTTCTTTATTTATTTTTTCCTTTAATAAGCAATTGTGTTTGTTAGGGAATACTAATTTCCTGGTTAGTATGAAACAATTAAAAAGCTATCAAGCTTAATAGAATGGTCAACAATTTCTCTATAGCAAAGATGAAAAGGTAATGGGGCAGCAAAACAAGATTATTAGAAATGGAACAACCAGAACAGAAATAATGAGCTTGTTCACACAACATGAAAAATGTGTAACCAGTGCCACCGAACAATTTGGATAGAAATTGTTAAACGGGAACTTAATTTGCTATGCAAAGTGTCACCAAAAGCATAATAAAATATTATTTAAAAAACAAACAAAAACAAAACAAAGAGCTGGGTGGAAGAAATATTAAGTATACCAAAGTATTAGCAAAAAGTATATTTGAATATTGGGATTAGAGATGTTTATTTTAAAAATCATTTTATACCTTTGAGCACTTTACAAAACAGATTCAAGTAAAATAATGGATAATTATTCAAATTTATGTTGTTTAATTTCCAGAGATTTAAGACTTGATTGTCTTAATATGTTATTTTAGCTATTTGTGATCAGTAATTTAATCAGACAAATACTGTACTAGATTTTAGTTCTGGGAGCTCTGATAGCATAGTGGTTACAAATCAGGCTGCTAACTTCAGGGTCGGCAGTTCGAAACTACCAGCTGTTCCACGGGAGAAATATGAGGCTTTCTGCTCCTGTAAAGATTTACAGCCTTGGAACCCCCTATCCAGGGTCGCTATTACCCTCCACGGCACATAACCACCAATATTTGTTAACGTTAGTTTTGCGGGCCAGTGTATCTTAGTGAATATTGTATGTGCACTTGAAAATAATTTGTATGCTGTGGTTGTTAGATGGTTGTTATTAAGTGTTTCCAACTCTTAGAGGTCCTGTATAATGTTTCCAAGGAACGAATGGTGAGCATGAACTACTGACCTTGTGGTTCAAACTGATGTTGTATTCTAGTGTATTAATCCACAGTGCCACACCAGGACATGTTACATGTCACGTTCTATAAATTTCAGTTAGGTCAGTGTTGTAGGGTTGTTTAAATCTTCAAAACCGTTATTGATTTCCTTCTACTGATTACTGAGAGAAGAATGTTGTAATCGCCCAAGTGTAGTTGTAAAATGTAATTATTTTTATGTTTCTCCTTTTAGTTTTATAGGTTTTGCTCCATATATGTAAAGGGGCATCAGAAAGTTTGTGGAAAAATGGATTGAAAAAGAATGGAATTTTTTTGATGACCTTTTTGAAGCCCTCTTGTATATATTTTAAATTTTTATTATGTTTTTAAAACATTGTATAGGAAATTAGGTTCTCCTTGAACAATTTCTATACATATTACTCAGTGACATTGGTGACACTGTTCACAATCTGTCAGCATTCTCATAACTTCCATTCTGGTTGTTTTGTTTCCAGTCATCTAGCTTTCTTGTAACCCCTTACCTTCTCATAGTTATTGTTTTAGTGCCATTGAGTTGGTTCTGACTCATAGCCAACCTTTATAGGGTTTCCAAGTTGTTGCTGGTGGGTTTGAACCACTGACCTTGCAGTTTAAATTGACCTTGTTGTCCAGTGGCAGCATAAATGTTGACTATTAAGTCTCATTTAGATGATTGTTAAGAGGAGTACTGTACTCACAGATATTATTTATTTTATGAGCCAACCTGCCCTTTGGGTTATAGATGACCTCTGGAAGATCCTGGTCTCCCAGGATGATAGTTTCAGGGGCTCCTCACTAATATCTACCAGTCTACTAAATCTTGACTTTTTTAGAAATTTGAGTTTTTTTGTGCATTTTTCCTCCTTGTCCATTTCTGGACCTGTCTACCTACTGTGGCTTTGGTTGGAATGATCAGTAGTGGGAGCCAAACACAATCTAGTTTTTCTGGTCCCAAAGTAGGTTAGGCCATGGTTTGTGTAGACTATTAGCCCTGTGGACTCTTTGAGTCTTTGGCTTCCTTCTTTTTATCCTCCAGTCATGTAGACACCAGTGTTGTGTCTTC
This sequence comes from Chrysochloris asiatica, assembly GCF_000296735.1. Lineage (NCBI taxonomy): Eukaryota > Metazoa > Chordata > Mammalia > Afrosoricida > Chrysochloridae > Chrysochloris > Chrysochloris asiatica. The sequence goes on from NW_006408595.1 coordinate 6,509,848, forward strand.
GGTGGCACTTGCTTTGTTTTTAGGTGCATAAGTATGCTTTCTTGTAGTGAAGTGTTCTTATCATTATGAAGTGTTCTTTATTCCTGGCAGTAACCCTTGTTCTGAAGCTTACGTTGAAACTAATAAATTTATTCCGTCTTTCTTAAGATTAGTGGTTACGAATGTATGCCTTTTTCCATTCATTTACTGTTAGTGTTTGTGTCTGTGTATTTAAAGTCTGTGTGTTAAAAGCAGCATATATTGGGTCTTTATTTTGCATTCAGCTTGATACTTTAAAATTTTTGATTAATCCATTTTCATTTAATGTCTGTTTAGTAGTATTTTGCATGCTATTGTAGTATTTGTGTTCCGTTTATTCCAGTTTTGCTCTTTGTTTCTTTCTCTGACCCTTTTTGTGATACATACTTGAAAGAGTCTTACTTTATGCATCATAGATATTTATCTAGATTGAGCTTTGGTTCTGTTCCTAAGTAGAGACCAAAAGTTAATGGTCAGCAACAGGCTAGCATCCTAAATTAACTGGTTGATTTACAACTGAATTTTATGGAGCTTAGGGGAGAGGACCACCATTCATCTGTCAATTTGTCTTACTGTGATGGCTTACATGTTGCTGTGATTCTGGAATCTATGCCACTGGTATTTTAAATATTAGTAGGGTCACCATGGTAGACAGGATTCAGTTGAGCTTCCAGAGGAAGACTAAGAAGGAGAGGACATGGACTATTTCCGAATAATTAGTCACTGAAAACCTTACCATTCATTAGCAGTGGAACACTGTCAGCACCAGATTATTGACTACTGAAACATTATGAAGAACACCAGAATATTATCAGCTATAGTGCCAAATGATGAGCCTCTCAGGTTGCAAGGCACTCAAAATACAACTGGGAAAGAACTGCTGGCCTCAAAGTAGAGTTGCCCATGATTACACGAATGGAGAAAGCCTTCAGGACCTTCATTTGCTGAGGAGGCACAACTCAAAATAAAGAGAAACAGCTTTAAATGTCCATTAATAATTGGAACATGAAGTGGAAGAGAAGTATGAATCTAGGAAAATTGGAAATTGTGAAAAATGAAATGGAACACATAAACACCGATAATCCTAGGCATTAGTGAGCTAAAATTGACTGGCATTGGCAGTTTTGAATCTGACAGTCATATGGCTTAGTATGCCAAGAATGACAGATTGAAGAGGAATGGCCTTGTATTTATCATCTTAAAGAACATATCAAGATTTGTCTCTGAACTACAATGTTGTCAGAGATAGGGTAATATCCATACGCCTACTAAGGAGCTCTGGTAGCGTAGTGGTTACGAATCGGGCTGCGAACCTTAAGGTCAGCGGTTCGAAACTACCAGCCGCTCCGCGGGAGAAAGATGAGGCTTTCTACTCCCGTAAAGATTTACACCCTCGGAAACCCTGTACAGGGTCGCTATGGGTCGGACCCGACTTGATGGCACTTAACAACAACAACAACAAGGAGGACTAGGCAATACCATTATTATCCAAATTTATGCACTAATCACTAAAGATCGTGGTGATGAAATTGAAGAATGCTTTGCTACCTGCTTCTTCCGTCTGAAATTGGTGAAACATGCAATCAAGACCTATTGATAATTACTGATGATTGGAATGTAAAGGTTGGAGAGAAAGAGGAAAGATCAGTCATTGGAAACTATGGCCTTGGTGATAGAAATGATGCTGGAGATTGCATGATAGAGTTTTTCAAGACCAATGACTTCTTCATTGCAAATACCTTTTTTAAACAACATAACAGAAGACTGTACAAATGGACTTCAACAGGCAGAATACGTAGAAATCAAATTGACTATATTTATTAAAAGAGAAAGTAGAAAAGCTTCATATCATCAGCCAAAACAAGGCCGGGAGCAGGCTGTGGAACAGATCATCAATTGCTTATGTACAAGTTCAGGCTAAAGCTGGAGAAAATTAAAGCAAGTCCTCAAGAGCCAAACTATGATTCAATAGCGATCATCTCAATGATTTCATGCATTAGACACTATAAAGACCGAAGGCCAGAAGAGTTGTGCAGGTGGATTATTTTCCTTTGGGGTTACCGTGTCATTTATTTCAAAGGGTAGCATATGATCAAGAGCCAGTGACACTAAAGGAAGAAGTCCAAGCTGCATTGAAGGCATTGGCAAAGAGCAAGGCACTAGGAATTGATGGAATACACATTGAAATTTTTCAACAAACTAATGCAGCACTGGAAGTACTTACTCATCTATGCCAAGAAGTTTGGAAGACAACTACCTGGCTAACTGGCAAGAAGAGATCCATATTTGTGCCCATTCCAAAGAGAGGTGACCCAATGGAATGTGGAAATCATCTGGCAGTATAATTTATATTACATGCAAATAAAATCTTGGCTAAAGATAATACAAAAATGGTTGCAATCATAACACTGACAGAGAACTTCCAGAGGTCCATGCCGGATTCAGAAGAGGACATGGAACAAGGAATATCATTGCTGATGTCAGATGGATCTTGGCTAAAAGTAGAGAATACCAGAAAAATGTTTTTCTGTGCTTTATTGACTACACCAAGGCTTTCAATTGTGTGGATCATGTCAAGCTATGGGCAATATTGTGGAGAATGAGTGTTCTGGAACACTTAATTGTGACCATGAGGAACCTGTACATAGACCAAGAGACAGTTGTTTTAACAGAACAAGGGTACATTGAATGGTTTAAAATTGAGAATTATGTGCCAATGTTTTATTCTTTCACCATATTTATTCAGTGTATATGCTGAGCAGTAATCCAGGAAGCTGGGTTATAGTTATATATAAACATGCATCAGGAATGTAGGAAGACTTATTGACAACCTGCCACATGCTGAAAACAAAAAGGACTTAAAATACTTACTGATGAAGATGGAAGACTTTAATATGAGTTGTGTCTCAATGTAAAGAAATAAAAAATCCTTACAACTGGACAATAAACAACATCAAGATAAATGGAAAGAAGATGGAAGTTTGTCAAAGACTTCGTTTTGCTTGGATCAACCATCAACATTCATGGACATAGCAGTCAAGAAATCAAATGACATATTGCATTAGACAAATCTGCTGCACAAGACTTCTTTAAAATGTTCAAGAACAAAGATGTCAGTTTGAGGACCAAGGTGTGCCTGATCCAAGACTTGGTGTTTTCAGTAGCCTCACATGCATATGGAAATGGACAGTGAATCAGGAAGTCTGTAGAATTGATTCATTTGAGTGATGGTGTTGGAGCAGAATATTAAACGTATCATGGACTCCCAAAAGAACAAACCGATTTGTGCTGAAGGAAGTACAGCCAGAATGCTCTTTGGAAGCTAGGGTGGCCATAGTTTGTCTCTTGTACTTCAGACATATTATCAAGATGGACCAGTGCCCTGGACAAGATCATGTTTAGTAAAGCAGAGAGTCAGAGAAAACGAGCAAGTCCCCTAACGAGATGGATTAACACAATGGTGATGTCAATGAGCTCAGGCTTGACAACAGTTGTGAGGTTGGTGTAGGACTAGGCAGAGTTTTGTCCCATTGTGTATAGGGTTGCTGTGGGTCGGTGCCGACTTGATGGCACCTAACAGCAATAACAACAACCATGGGAGAGGAAAATAGATGGGTGGGGAGAAGAGGTTAATAGTCTATCTATATCAACATGTAAGTCAAAAATATATGAAAGTCCTTTTATATTATGAGCAGTTGATTTTACTAACAGCAATAACAGTATAATTAGGAACTAAAGTTATGTTTATGTCTCAAATACTTGTTCTGATTTAGTTTATGTGAATGCTGTCGTTTAGGATGCGATATGCACAAAGCATAAAACTCCAAAGGTGAAAGAGATTATGCATTGAAAAACAAGTTTCCTTCCTACTCGTATCTCTGAACTGCCCGATTTCTTTCTTCAACATATGATTATGTTCAGACAATCAATAATAATTTTAAACCCTCAAATACACTACTGCTGTGCAGCTAGTCTCAATAGCTCTTAGCAACAACAAAACAAAATACATCTAGTCAGTAATTCATTAGTGTTTGTTGAGTCATTGAATTGTGCATAAAATATTTTCCTCAAAAAATAGGTTACATTTAGATAGTGTTCTACCTGTAGCCCTCTTCTTACAATGTCAAGTTTCATTTGTCATCTATAAATTGCTGATACCTAGCACTTTCTCTTGCTCATGTTTCTCTCCGTTTATAAAAAGTTGGTTTTGCTTTGCTTTTAAGATAAATCAGATGTACAATCTTGAAAATGTTAACTACAGGGGGCATAGGAAATTATCAGCTTTTAGCACATGATGGATTAAAATAAAATGCTTTTCAAAGTGGTGACAAACCAATCTGTTGGTGTATATGTATGATTTAAGCATTTCATGCTAACCTTGCATGAAAAGTAAAATAAACATTATTTTACTTTTTATCGGTGCAAGTAACAAATGTTCTTAAAAGTGTAGCTCTTAGCAGTATCTTGTCTAGACATCAAGTCTGCTCTACTGTATTTAACAATCCATTATTACCACTTGTCCAGGCTTTACATATATAGACTTAGTAGAATTTATTCTCATAAAATGCTTCTAAAAAATTGGTTATTCCTGAACCACAATGAAAACAAATCACTTATTTTATCCAAATTTCAAAGTTTTTACAAGTTAAAACTTATTAGATCCTAGTCATGTTATTTCTACAGGGAATTTCCTCTGAATGCTGTCTCATAAAGCAATTGTCACCATGTTTGAAATGTTGAAATCAAGCATCTCCATCTTAAAATTGAAAGGTTTGTTAGTGATTTCATAGTTGATATAAACATCTATTTATGAAGATTGATGATTCCATTAAGAAAATAGCTTCACTTCACATAAAATATAGAAGATATACCAAGCTTTCTAAGAACCAGTATCTCAAACTCTTAAAAGCACTATGGAATGAGCATCAAGAAAAGACAAGGTCATATTAGACCTTATGTCTTGGGAACTAATCGCTTTGATAAAAAGTGTCAGGTTATAAAGTAGTTCCAATAAAGCTGTTACTACCAATATTAAGTGAGGGTTTCCTCTACTGGTTCCCAGTATAATTTCTCCTTGCTATTCCCCTTTACTTTGCAAAGTCAGCGGTTCAAACTCAATAGGTTGCTGTGGGTCGAAACCCACTCAGTTCCCCTTTACATAGAAACCCTATACAAGGTTCTATGAGTTGCAGCTGATTAGAGGGTGCTTAACAAACAACAGTTCCCCTTTTGTGGAGCTCTGATATGGTACTGTAGGATGGATTGCACTGGATTGTGTAACGACAAGGTCATTGATTCAAACCGGCAAGCCGCTCCTTGAAAACCATAATCAGGGTCGCTATGAGTCAGAGCCGACTTGATGGCACTTAGCAACAGCAACAGGCCTTCTTGTTTGGTTCTGTAAGATCAGTACTGGACTGCGAACCATAAGGTCGACAGTTCAAACCCACTAGTTGCTCCCTCTAAATCCTATACAGAGTTGCTATGAGTTGGAACTGACTCGATGGCACTTAACAACAATAGCAACAGCATTCCCTTTTGTAAGTCAATATTTAATGTAGTATCTGAGTACTTACAGGACATTTTAAATACCATAACGAACACTGGGTCCTTTCACTTGGTGTTTTAACTTCTCTGAGACCTTTGTCTCATCTGTTCAGTGGGATTAATAACATTTTTCCTCATAGACTTGACAAACTGTTATATGTGAAAACCCTTTGTAAATTGAAAATCATCCTATAAAAGATTATGTGACTATTAAATAATACTTTGCTGGTTACTTTGCAGCTTTGGAGTATTAACAACTTTTAAATTACTTCTCAGGAATATTTTATAGCAAATTTTCCTGTATAGGATTAGCTCTGAGATGGTTTTTTCATTAATATCAGGGTTTAGATTGTTTACTTCTTTTCCCTTTATTTCTATCCTTCCCCTCTTCTTAATTAATTCAAAATTATTTATAAAACTAATTTCACAATGAAATAGTTTATTTGAGGAACCTCTTTTATTTTGGGAAATCATTTTCCCTTTGTTTAGTTCTTTTCTTTCAGGGCACCTTAATTTTTTTAGCCATAGGAAGTAGTGTAAAGATACTTATTGTTCCTTATCCTTAGAATTCATTAGTCTTCTTTCTCATTCTTAAAACATACATTGTTTTCATATTTTCTTTTTTATCTGTTATTCATTTTTAAGATACAATCCATGTGACACCTACTGGTTTTTCTTGCTTATTATTTAATTCAGATATTGTACCTAGAGAGGGCAATCTTATCGGTCTCATACATTTGTGTGTATTGTGAAGTAATTGATATTCTCAGTTCACTTATAGAAAATGTTGAAAAGTTGCACTTAGAAAATCTTATGAAAGGCAATTTAGAATTAAGATTAGAATAGGTTGATGATGGTTTTATATTGTTTGTTGGGAACTAATTATGTTGTCATCTACTTTGATGTTGCTCTTTCTCTACTCCTCTCAGTTTTTAAAAAATTCTTAAGAAAACCATCACAGAAAATTGGGTAATGTAATAAACACCAGTTTTGTTTAGGATACTCGTTCACTTGAATTGGAGTCCCTAGATGGAGTATACACTTAGTTACTAACCCAAAATTTGGAGGTTGGAGATTCAAGTGCACTGAGGGGAGCTTCCAAAAAGGGATCTATTTTTGAAAAATTAGCCATTGAAAACTCTTGTAGGGTGACCATTAATCAGAGTCTATATGGTACCTGACTATTGGTTTACTGGAATTGCCCAAAATGGTAGTTGTAAGTTGGTTTTTGTTTGCTTGTTAATTTATTTTAAATTTTGGTTTGTTTCAAAGTTAACTCTTATGATTTGGTTCCTTACTAATCTGTACTTGTGAAGGAAAATGAGTTTATAATTAAACTTTCTGGCTAGGTAAAGTTCAACTATGTGGAGTCCTGTTGTCGCACTGTGGGCTAATGCGCTGGACTGCAAGGTCAGTTTGAACCACAAGGTTAGTGGTTTGAGCTCACTAGTCACTCCTCGGAAAACCCTATACAGGGTCGTTATGAGTTGGAACTGATTCAGCAGCACTTAACAACAAGATGTGAACTCTTCTGTTCATTATTGTAGTCTATTGAAAAAGAAATATTAATGATGAATAATACATTCATATAAAGAAGAGTGTTCTAAACATAAATTTTTTAATTTGAATGGTTTCTCACAAAACACACACTTTGCCTTGATTTCTTACCATCCAGGTCAGGAAATAGAATATTACCAGCACCCCTGGACTCCTTCGTATCCTTCCCTGATCATTACTCCTTCCATTCTCCAAAGGTTATCACTAAATTGATTCCTAATATTGTAGTTCAGTCTGTTCTTGAACTTTATACAAATTGAATCATACAGTGAGTATTACTTTGTATGTAGGTCTTCTTTGCTTAACATTGTTTTTGAGAATCATCAGTATTATTTTACCGATAGCCCGCTGCTTATGATATCATTTGAATGACTGTTACAGATTTATTGCTAACAAAAGTCCTGGTGTAGGATAAGCACTGGACTGCTAACTGCAGGGTCAGCAGTTCAAACCTACCAGCTGCTCCATGGAAACCCTTTACACAGTAGCTGTGAATTGAAATCGACTCGATGGCACTTAATAACAGCATAATGGAATCCCGCCCCCCCCCATTATTACTGTCTTTTATCATCAGTGTCTGTATAGATCTGATTTTTGAACATCTGCAAGTGAAAATGTGAGAGTGATACCATCAGAAAATTATGCTGCAATATTGCAATGTAGTACATATAAGCAACGATTTTTGTTGTTATTAAGTGCCATCTTAGTCAGTTCTGACTCATAGCAACCCTATGTAGGGTTTCTGAGCAGCAGTTGGTGGGTTTGAACTGCTGACCTTGTGGTTCACAGTCAAGGACTGATCCTACAGAACAACACCTAAAGTCCATAACTAATGATATGAGCAACAACAAAATAGATGGGTTAGAAGTACGATTTTTCGTAACTAGACTATGTCATATGTTGGTGCTTTTGGTGCTTGTTGTTGTTAAGTGCCGTCGAGTCGGGTCCGACCCATAACGACCCTGTACAGGGTTTCCGAGGGTGTAAATCTTTACGGGAGTAGAAAGCCTCATCTTTCTCCCGCGGAGCGGCTGGTAGTTTC
>NW_006408595.1:6525121-6526482 GCF_000296735.1 Chrysochloris asiatica
GATGATATGGAGCTTTTCCATCTTTTTCCACAGATGTAGTCAATTTGATTTCTATGTGTTCCATCTGGAGAGGTCCATGTGTATAGTTGTCTGTTATGCTGTCTAAAGAAGGTACTTGAAATAAACAAATCATTGGTTTTGCAGAAATCTATCATTCATTCTCCAGCATCATTTCTATCACCAACGCCATGTTTTCCAACTACTGGTCCTTCCTTTTTGCTCCCAACCTTTGCATTCCAATCACCAGTAATGATCAATACATCTTGATTGCATGTTTAACCGATTTCAATTTGAAGGAGTTGGTAGAATTCTTCTATTTCGTCTTCACTGGCTTTAGTGGTTGGTGCATAAATTTGAATAATAGTGGGCTTTCCTGTAGGTGCATCCATTATCCTATCACTTATAGCATTGTATCTCATGACTGATGTGGATATGTTCTTTTTGACGTTGAATGCAACACCATTCCTTTTCAATTTTTCATTCCCTGCATAGTAAACCATGCGGTTGTCAGATTCAAAATGGTCAATACCAGTCCATTTCAGCTCACTAAAGCCTAAGATACCGATGTTGATGCATTCCATTTCATTTTTGACAGCTTCCAATTTTCCCAGATTCATACTTCGTACATTCCATGTTCCGATTTTCAGTAGATGTTTACAGCTCTTTCTCTTCCTTGAGTCATAAGCTATTTTAATACAAATTCTTGGAAACACTGAAACACACCTGAGGAAATACATGTGATTTTTGAAGTGAATGCTTTGCACCATCTGATACAGTCTGATAAACTGGACATCCATGTATAAATGCAGTAGCTCAAAAGAAGAAACAAATCCCTGCTCCAAGAATTACTCCCACCCCCTCCACACAAAAAGTAGATAGGGATGGGCAACTTGAACATTGAGTAACCAAAAATGGGAGAAGGGATACAAAGGTAAGAAGTGACTGGCTTACAAGCTTTCAAGAGGGAACCTAGATTCACAGGGTGGGGAGGATGGTGGAGTCTCCAGTGAGTAGTGTCTGACCTGTCTGGGAGGGGCAGATGAAAAGAAATGCGGATGGGTCCCTTGGGATGCAAGGGTGAATGACTGTCACCAGGACTGATTGTGAGGACTGATAATGTAAAGGTGGACATTTTATAGCAACTAGGGAAGTGATTAACCTTTCAGTCTAGGATCGCAGGGCCCTGGGACCATCAGTGGAGAAGAGTGGAGAGCGGGACCCCACCCAGGGGAGCAGTGAGGCCTGAGACTGAGACAGAGAGGATGACGTGAAGAGAGAGGATGACATGAAGAGATGGAGTGCTTGGGGACTAGGGATCCAGAGAGGGAGAGGGGCTGTGTGCTGAGGACCGTGAGGGGAGG
>NW_006408595.1:6526582-6533457 GCF_000296735.1 Chrysochloris asiatica
CTGTACAGGGTTTCCGAGGGTGTAAATCTTTACGGGAGTAGAAAGCCTCATCTTTCTCCCGCGGAGCGGCTGGTAGTTTCGAACCGCTGACCTGATTCGTAACCACTACGCTACTTTGGTGCTTACCTACCCGTATATAGCTATACTAACATACAGTTGTTATTTACACTTCCTTGATTATTAATGGTGTTAAGGACTTATTAATATGACTCTTACTTATAGTCTTTTTTTAAAGTACCTACTAAGAGTTCGAGTTCTGGTGTTGTGCTGTAGGATAAGCACTGGATGCAAGGCCAGTTGAATTGAAAGATTGGGAGTTCAAATTCACCAGTCACTCCCTAGAAACCCTATACAGGGTTACCATGAGTAGGAACAGACTTGACGGCACAAAACAGCAACAGTTAAGAGTCTGAGCTATTTTCCTAAGAAGTTGTCTTTTTTTTAATTAAAGTTTTTTATATATTTTGAATACAAGCTCTTTGTTGGGTATATATCTTTCCACTTTATGACTTACTTGCCTTTTTATTGTCTTAATTTTTTAGATAAATAAAAATCATTATTTTTTTATACTTTTATTGTGAATGGGGTGGAGGTTTACAAAGCAAATCCATTTTCCATTTAACAATCCATACACAGTTTGTTTCATGTCATTGACCGAAATTCCCACAGTGTGATATAACTTAGCCTACTTTCTCCCTGTGTTTCCCATTTCTATTTGTATTCCTTTCCCAAATCTTTCATGACTTCTGAACTTTGTCCTTGGGCAAGTGCTACTTTTGTTTAGATTATTCTAAGGAGTGTATATCTCCCTGGTGTTGTTTACCTTATAGACCTGTCTGTTGTTTGCCTAAAAATTGAGACACAGTGAGTTCAGGTCCAAGCCTGAACTTTGATTAAGGGCCATAGGCTTAGGGTTACACCACTCTCTGTCTGACTAATAAAACTGGTATTTTTTCTGATTTTCAGTTTTCCATGTTTTTCTCCCACTCTTTCCAGGACCTTCTAATGTGATCTCTTTCAAAGCAGTTGGTAGTAGTAGTTGGGTGTCATTTAGCTCTGGTTTCAAGGTTGTGGAAGCTGAAGTTCACATGTCCGTTAGTCCATTGGACTAGTTACTTCATGTGTCTTTGATTTTCATCATTCTTCTTTTCTCCAGACAGCGGGAGACCAATAGTTGGACCATAGATGAATGCTGACATGTTTAGGATCCCAGTTACTACTCACCGAAGTAGGATGTAGAACATTATCTTTGTAGATGATGTTATGCTATTTGACTTTAGTGTCCCATGAGCCCAAGGCCCAGAGATTCATTCATGCAAAGCATTCTTCATTTATGACTAGGAAGTTTTCCTAACTTTGCTCCTTGCGTTAAGTGCTTTGAGTTGGCTCTGACTCAAAGCGACCCTGCATAGGGTTTCTCATGATTGGCTGGTATGTTTGACCACTGACCTTGCAGTTAGCAGTCCAGTGCTTATCCTACAGTGCCACAGCCCTTGTATGTTCGACTGTCTTCGTGGATATAGTTGTAGAATAGGTAAATACATATGTAGAAATATTTTCTGTCAAACATGTATACATTTGTGGGTAAAGTCACATTCTTCTTCCCATACTTGGTTAGCTTATGTGTCTGTCTATATATCCACTTCTAGATTATTGTTATTGTAGAATTATGTATGTAACAGTATTTACCTTTGTCGGCTATAAGTCTTGTACTTTTACCAGTGTCTACCTTCATCATTTTTTGCGACCTTATTATATATTGCCTTCTCATTCACCCAAGTTAATACGGGTGTATCCCCTCTAGTTAGTGATTTACTCTTCCTCCCCTTTCCACCCTTGATTTTTGTCATTAAAGAATATTTATTTTGTGTGAAAACCTTTTCTTGACTTTATGTAAAAGTGGTATAGTGGTATCATACAGTGCTTGTCCTTTTGTGATTGATTCATTTCACTCAGTATAATGCCCTATGGTTCATCCGCATTATGAGGTATTTCACAGAATCATTGTTACTATTTAATGTTGTAGTATTCTGTTGGACTCCTGGTGTGGTGCTGTAAGATCAGCACTGGACTGTGAACCACAAGGTCAGCAGTTCAAATCAGAACAGCTGCTCCTCAGAAACTATATAAAGTGTCTGTGAGTTAGAACTGATTCCATGGCACTTAATAACTAGTATTCTATTGTATGTATATGCCATATTTTGTTTATCCATTCTTCCAATGATTGGCATTTGGGTTGTTTTGTTATTGTGGGTAGTGTTGTGATGAACTTGGGCATGCACATATCTTTTTGTGTTGTTGTGTAGGGCTGTCAAGTCAGTTCTTACCCATAGCAACCCTGTATGGGGTTTCTGAGGCTATAAATCTTTATGGAAGCAGAAAGCCTCATCTTTCTCCCATTGAACAGCTGGTAGTTTTGAACTGCTGACTTGTGGTTTGCAGCCCGATTCATAACCACTACACACGCTACCAGAGCTCCTTATCTTTTGGTGTAGTGGCTCTTTATTTCCCTAAGGTATACGCCTAGTAGTAGGGGTTCTGGATCATATATGGGAGCTTCCAAAAGTTTGTGTAAAAATTCCATTATCTTTTAACTCCATTCTTCCATGAACTTTTTGAAGCTTCCTTGTGTGGTATTTCTATTTCCAGCTGTTTAAGGAAGGTGCTATAGTGCCTTCCACAGTGGTTATATCACTTTACAATCCCACTAATAGTGTGTGGCAGTTCCAGTCTTTCCATGTCCTTGACTATGTTTGTTGTTTGTTGTTTTTGTTATTATTATTATTTAACTTTGCTGTTAATACTATAAGGAGCTCTGGTAGTTGTAGTGGTCACGAATTGGGCTGCTAACCTCAGGGTTGGCAGTTCGAAACTACCAGCTGTTCTGCAGGAGAAAGATGAGATTTCTGCTCCTGTAAAGATTTACGGCGTTGGAAACCCTGCACAGGGTCGCTTTGAGTCGGAACTGACTCCACAGCACACAACAACAACAACAACAATTAATACTATGGTAAGATGATTTATCATTGTTTTGATTTGCATCGCTCGAACGGCTAATGATCATGAGCAGTTTTTCATGTTTCTGTTGGGTGTTTGATTTTTTGTGTGTGTGTGTGAAGTGTCTATTTATGCTCTGCACATTTTTTAGTTGGATTGTCTTTTTGTTGTTATGAATAAAATGTCTTCCTTTTAACAAAATTTTCAGTCTTGTTCCTTATGGTTACTGCTTTTTTGTCTCATTTCAATATCTTCCTCTTTTCTAGAAGATTTTTTTGTTTGGTCTTTTACATTTAGAGTTATAATTTGTCTAAAATTGATTTTGCATACAGTGTCAAGTATACCAACCAGATGGTGACAAGCTGATTCTGAATCATGGTGAACTCATGTGTGTCATGTGTGTCATAGAACTGTGCGCCATAGGGCTCTCAATGGCTGAAATTTTGAAAGTAAATCACCAGGCTTTTCTACTGAGGTGCCTGTGGGTAGACTCACCCCCCCCCCCCTGCCGCCATATACCTGTCTACTGCTTGGCTAAAAATTGGGCCATGGTGTTCTGTACCAGACCTGAAGGGTGACCAAGGGCCATAGTCTCAGGTTCTCTAATCTCTTTCTGACAATTAAGTCCAGTCTTTTTTTTTTTTAATCTCGAGCTTTGTTCTACATTTTTTCCCCACTGTATCCAGGACCTTCTAATGTGATCCCTTTCAGAGCAGTTAGTAGAGGTAGCTGAGCACCAGCCATCTAATTCTTCTGGTTTCAGAGTGGTAGAGAATGATGGTCATGTGTTCCATTAATCCATTTGACTAGCTGATTTCAAAGATCTTCATAGTCGTCGTTCTTCTATTTTCCGTATGTGGAGAGACCAGTTGTTGCACTGTACGTGGGTTTTTCAGAAACCCAATTGTTACCAAAGTAGAATGTAGCGCAGTATACTTTGTAATTCTATATATATTTTAAACCTCCGTAAGGTAAGTAATAAAAATTTTATACAGTTAATGCTTGCTTAGTGTTACTTAACTGTTTACCCTTTTTATTCTTCATTGCTTCCTGCATTTCTGAACTTTCTTTAGAGATCTTCTTTTCTGAAAAGCATTCTTTAATTTTTATTTTCCTTTCATTTTTTGTACTCATAAGATATGTTAGTTTGCTTTTATCTAGATTAGCAATTATTTTCTTTACATATTTTAAAGATATAATTTCCTTGTTTTCTGTTTCTATTGTTTCTGCTTAAGAATTCAGATGTTGGCTTCATTTTTCTTTGAAGGAAAAAATCTGCTTCTCCCTCCCCGACCCAGGAAGCTGTTTTTAACAATGTCTTTGTTGCTTATCTTTCTCAACAGTTTTATTCTAATGTCCAAGAGAGAAAGAGAAAGTGTGTGTGTGTATGTTATATATCCTTGGCATTTGTAGGTCTTCTTGTATCTGGCTTGATAAATTGTGTCAATTTTGGAAAATTCTCAGGCATTTTCTTTTTAAATGTTGTCAAATTGATTTGCGGTCTGGAATGGTGATACTTTCTTCCAATTATATTTATATTTGATTCTTCTTAACAAATAGTGGCATAAACAATCTAGAATCACTTTGATCATACTTAGGAATTGAAACTAATTGAAGGTGGAGTTTAGTTCTTGAGAGGGTTGTCTATTTTTGGTTCATCCTTAGAGCAAGGGTGCAAACTTTTGATTTCTTAACCCAGAGTGTAGAAAGATTTCTAGAGATGCCCCTCCTTAACAGGCCAGCAGTGAACTTTGATCCACTTAAACCCTATAAGGCTAGAACAACTCATTGGCTTCTGAGCCTTGTTTTGGTCATCATTGTAATAGGAATATTGATGTTACCTACTTCATCGTGGAGTCCTGGTGTGGTGCTATGGGTTAAATGCATTGAACTGTAACGTCAGTTTGAAGTATAAGGTTGGCGGTTAAGGCTCACCAGATGCTCCTCAGAAACCCTATATAGGATCTCTATGGGTTGAAAATGACTCAACGGCACGTCACAACAACAACAAGAAATTAATAGTAGGAGTACTGGTGTGGTGCTGTAGAATAAGCACTGGACTGTTAACTGGAAGGTTGGTGGTTCAAACTCAGCAGCCGCTTTTCAGAAACCCCGTAACAGGCTTGCTGTGAGTTGGAACTGACTGGATGACACTTAACAACAACAATGCTTCTCAGTAGAATTAAATGGGAATGCATATTTAAATTTCCATTGTCAGTAATCAAAATGACTGATATTTTTATTTTGTACCTTTTTTCATCATTGTTATTGTTAACGTGCCTTTGAGTCAGTTCTGCTTATAGCCACCCTATGTAGGGTTTCTGAAGAGCGGCTGGTGAATTTGAATCACTGACCTTGCAGTTAAAACCAACCTTGTGGTCCCAGTGCATTATTCCACAGCGCCACACGGTAGATGAACAGTATTTAAATTTTCTTGTGTTATTCTGAATGTTTTGTAGGTTTGCTTGTGACCTCAATTTAGAAAAAGAAGTCCCAACCTCTGATCAAGTAATTTAAAATTGTCTTCTCCTTTGGTAGTTCTTATATTTTAAATTATAATTTCTGAGCATGGTTTAAAATTATAATTCATCTTTAAGACCAGATATGAAACATAATTATACTTATTGTTATTTTATCCAGTGATTTTTCTCTTAGCTGAATGAAAGATAAAAGAAAAGCACAATAGATATTGAAGAACTGAAATATATAGCATGTGATAATATGTTACTGTACTGTCATTCCATTTACATATTATGGTAGCAAATATATTAGAGTTGGTAGTGGTGCTTGGTTATGTGCTGTGGAGTAGGTTCCAACTCTTAGCAACCATGTATAGGGTTTCTGAGGCTATAAATCTTTGTGGGAGCAGAGAGCTTCATCTTTCTTACATGGAGTAGCTGGTAGTTCTAACTGTGCAGTTTTTCCAAAGAGAAACTGGTAGTTTGAACTGCCAACTTTGTGGTTAGCCATCCAGTGCTTATTCTACAGTGCCACATCAGGACTTCAAAAATACGTAATAGCAATGTCATATTTTATATAGTGCTTTTGTCTTTTATATCTGAGTTCAGTATATGAATTCAGGCTATAGAATTTTTTTCAAATTTCATTGTCAAGTTTGTGTCACATTTTTTTGAAACACATTTCTAAACATATCTACTCCATTATCATTTGTGCTACATAGATTGTATTGAATTGTCGTGGTAATTTTTGCTTCATTATAACCATTTTGAAAATTATCTATTTTCATTCGCTTCATTGGCTTTTTACACACACATACATACTATATATATATATATATATATTTCTTTGGAGGACTTTCAATTATAGTCCTTGCCCATGAGCTTGGACAGTTTTATACGGAATTGATTTCTAATTATCGTTTGCATTGTTCTGCTATGAAATGTAATTCTATTATTAGCATCTTGTATTGGCACTCTTTGAAGAAAACTAAGCAGAAAAATCACTAAATTATAAGCCTCTTGTCTCTAATTCACCAACAGTTATACCACATGTGTTTATCATCCTTTATATTTGTTCAAAAGTTATAGGTCAAGCAAGGTCTTAATAATTATATTATAGAGATTTTAAATAATACTCAATATTATTCTGTTGGTACTCACATAACTTTTGCTTAGACATTGAGTCATTGTTATCAGGTGCCATAGAGTTACAACGGACTCATAGCGACCCCATACACAGCAGAACGAAACAATGTCTGATCCTGGGCCAACCTCACTACCGCTGCCACACTTGACGCCATCAATGTGGCCACCTGGCCAGTCCATCTCTTTGGGGGTGTTCCTCTTTTTCTTTGACCCTCCATCTTACCAAGCATGAAATCCTTCTTCAGCGACTGTTCCCTCCTGACAATATGTCCA
>NW_006408595.1:6536717-6550279 GCF_000296735.1 Chrysochloris asiatica
GAGGGGAGGGTGGGCGGGATTGTAGGGTATACCCTTTGGTTGGGCGATGATGCGTGGACAGGATGGTAATTATGGCAATGAGACGATGTATGATGGAATGAATGTAAAACTAATGTTCCCCCATGTAGACTATCACACAATATACAATAAAACATTAAAAAAAAAAAAGTAATAAACCCTCTGAAGTTAAATAAATAAATAGATAAATAGATAAATAAATAAATAAATAGATAAATAAATAAATAAAGTGAATGCTTTGTTTTTACCTAAGAATCTTTTTCCATTCGATGTTTGCTTATGCAGTAAATGTTTACTTTTAGATTGTGAAAGAGATCAGGGTGTCACGTAAGGCAAAAGAATCAAAATATATAAAATTAATTTGACCTTTTAGTTAAAAGCTGGCATTAAGGGAGATTAGTTTGGAGCATGCTTGAATTTTATTTTGTTTACGCTAAAAATATTTTTACTCACTTAACTCATCAGTTGACACAGCCATTAAAGCTCTACTCTTAAATCTTTTCTTCCTCTCCATTGCTCCCATATGCTCAACTACAGTACTGCTTACTGAACAGAACATTTCCTAATTGATCATCTTTGTACCATCCAGAATCCCTGGTATTCATTAGACCTAAAATAAATGTTTGCTTAATAGTTGAATGAACAGATCTGGAAGGAACACTTAAAACATCCTCAGTCCCATGTGGTTTGGCTCTGCGATTTTGCTGTTGTTGTTGTTAGGTGCCGTCAAGTTGGTACCAACTAATAAGGACCTTGTGCACAACAGAACGAAACACTGCCCAGTCTAGCGCCAGCTTCACAGTTGTTGCTATACCTGAACCCATTGCTGCTGCCACTGTGCCAATCCATCTTGGTGGGGGTCTTCCTCTTTTTCTCTGATCCACCACTTTACCAAACATAACCATCTCCAGGGACTGGTCCCACCTGATAATATGTCAGAAGTATGAGAGATGAAGTGTAGCCATCCTGGTTTCAAGAAGAATTCTGGCTTTGCTTCTTCTAGCACAGATTGGTTTGTTCTTTTTGCATTCCATGATACTTTTAATTTTCTCCTCCAACACTGTCACTCAGATGCATCAATTATTCTATGATCTGCCTGATTTGCTGCCTAACTGTCACATGCATATGAGGCTATTGAACATACCAGGGCTTGGATCAGGCACACCTTATTCCTCTTAGTCCTGACATCTTTGTTCTTCAACACTTTAAAGGGGTCAGTGCAGCACATTTTCTTAATGCAATACATTGCTTTCTTTCTTTTTTAAGTTTTTATTGTGAATTGGGTGATAACTTACATGGGAGAACACCAGATTTATATTCATCCTATCTTACTTCATTTCATTGCAATGATTACAATCCCTTTCATGCATCATCATTCAACAGCATTTGGTTCCATTCCCTCTGGGTTTTTGTTGTTGTTGTTTTTGGATGTACACTGAAGCACTAGGAATATTCAACCATTTAAATAATCGAAGGGCATACCCTCAAGCCTGCCCCCTGCCCCTCTTTCTGTCTTTCCCTGAGTCCAGAGTCCCCAACCACTCCATCTTTCCACGTCATCGTCTCTGCCTCCGTGGTGTCACTGCTTCTCTGAATAGGGCCCCGCATTCTTAACATGTGTGATGAGGCAGGCTGTATACAAACTAGAGGGACGTCGGCAGAGGGAAAATAAAGATGTAGGACACATGGAGGAATGCAAAAGTCAAAGGAAATAGTGGTAAATACTGTTAACTGTTGTTACATGAAGGGGACTGAAATCATTGTAATGAAGCATAGTATGTGATGAGTTGACTATAAAACTGATGATCTGCTCTGTAAAGCTTTACTTAATTCACAATAAAATATTTTAAAAAAAGAAAGCACCATAGGTTTTCAAAAGTTTTACAGTCTCAGCAGCAGTGGATAAGAGTTTTAATCTCTCCACACCCTTGCCAGTATTTATTGTTTTCTGTCTTACTGAACTTTGCAGTTATTGCTGGGGTGAGATTATTATCTCATTATTATTTTGATCATAGGTAGACTTTTTATTCTGTCTTTAATCTCTGTTTAAAACTTTTCCCCTTTTCTCTATATTTTTTAATCTCACATTGTGGGTATTTTACTCAGTTGTTGTTAGGTGCCATCAAGTCGGTACCGACTCATAGCAACCCTATGTACAACAGAATGAAACACTGCCCGGTCCTGGGCCAACCTCACAATTGTTGCCGTGCTTGAGACATTTTTCTAGTGCTGTCTCTAAATCTGTTTCAATTTTGTAACAATTGCTTTTTAACCCACCCATTGATTTCTGAATTTCCATTATTATACTTTATATTACTTAGAAGTTCAATTTGGCTATTTTACATATCTGACTGTACCCTATATCTTGTTTTGTTTTTTAAGGTATAGACAGATAAATTTTTTCTCAATCTATGATATTTCTTCAAATATTTTATATTTCTGTAACTGATAATAATAAGTCCTGGGGTCTTAAATCAGCTACTATTTCTCCTCAATCTTGTTTATGGTAATATATTACCTCTTACATTTTATATTTTGGAGTCATGGGCTTCAAATGCATATGAAGGTAGACCTGTGCGTATGAATTCTTGGAGGAACCAAGTTCCTCTATCTTTAAGAGCTTAGACCGAGGTACAGAAGTTTTCTTTTACCAACAAGGTGTTTTTTGTTTTTTGATTTTTCTTCTTAGTTAGTTATCCTTTTGTAAGGATTCTAGCTTCATTCACAGACCTTAAGTCCAACTTACCTTACATGGGCTTCAGATCATGTTTCCCATTCTCCACCAGGCTCTAAGTTCCAGGTTCTTTGGGATAGCCATAGCTTCAGTATTAGCTTACTACTATGGCTTTTTGCTTTTTTATACTTTATGGCTTATGGCAATTACCCTTACTTTTAATGGCTTGCTGTGCCATTCAAAAAATGTTCTTCTGTTTTGTTTTTCTTTTTTTAAAGGAAGAGGGATTTTTAGGAAATATAATCTGTTTGCTCATATTCATTTTATGTGTTTAAAAGTTCAGATGCTTTGTTAAAGTTTGTACCAAAAATAGTACAGTGAGTAATCTTAATATATTGCTTTCTGCTATACTTGTATGGAGTCCTGGTGTGGCACTGTGGTTAACGTGCTGGACTGTAAGGTCGGTTTGAACCATAAGGCCAGCTATTTTAGGTCACCAGCCTCTCCTTAGAAACCCTATACAGGGTCACTATGGGTCGGAACCAACTCAACGGCACTTAACAACAGCAACAACATTCTTATTGTTAAAACTGCCCTTAAACATAACTTGCCTTAAAACTGAGATAAAAAAATCAGTTGCATATAGGAGACCACGGAAGGCTTCACTTATCAGTTTTCACTGTTTAGATGGCTGACAAAACTTTACTGAGGTGAATTAGAAGCATGTTGAGTGTTCTTGAATAGTGGGCGCAGGAACTTGGTATTGATTTTGCAGAAGGACATTGGAAGGAAGCCAGAACAATTTTTAAACCACAGAGAGACCTGATCAGAATTGTCCTTTGCAATGGTAAAGGCAGGGTTATGGGGTTTGAGAAGACAAATATATAGAGAGAGACAGGTTAGGAGGTTAATAACTCTGGGCAATGAATCAAAGCCTAATAGAAGGCTTAAACTCACCACCCACTCCTCGGAAAGCATATACAGGGTTACTATGAGTTGGAACCCACTCGATGGTTCTTAACAATAACAGCAGCAATAGAAGGCAGAGATAAGAAACATAGTAAATAAGAATTGATGGAACTTAATAACGATAGAATATGACATAGATGAGAAATCTGTGAATTACAGTTTATACCACTTCTTGAGTTCATGTGGCATACAGAATGTAATATTAACTGAAGAAATAGACAAATTTATAGTTAGAAATAGTTTGTGTGAGTTGCTTCTGTTGATTTGAGGTGCTAGCCAAATTTGAAGTGCTAAAATTTGCTAATAAATAGCAATTCTTATTGCCTTGTCAGAAAGTTATGACTCGATTCCTCAAGAATTGAAGTCAACCTTTTAAAGAGGTGTCATGTAAGATTGCAGGGTAGAGGGTGGGATGGGGAGAATGGAAATGAAGAGAAGAAGGTCGAATACAGGCCTTAGGAAAATTTCACTTTAGGGAGTGGGAGGTGAAAGAAAAAGAAGGAACAGTCTATGAGGTAAAAGAAGCTAAAATAGTGACTTAGACTTTTGTATTTGTTACTGAACAACAGTGTCTTACACCATTGCATTTGTTACTGAAGGTTAGTATACAGCTCAAGGAGAGAATAATCATTAGCCATGAGAAACTATGGTAGTATGAGAAAGGGTATGATTATAAACCATATTTTACAGATATTTTTTAGTAGAGAAAGATTAGGTAGACTGGAGCCATATTTTTGAGAGATTAAAGGTCAGAAAAAGAATTTTAATTCTGTTGTTAGACATTAGGACTTATTGATGAATTTCAAGTAAATGAGTATTGTTCGGTACAGTTAAGTAAATCAGTTCTTACTCAGTTACCTCGTGTGACAGAATAGTCTGTAAATCTTTACAAGAGCAGATTGCCAGATCTTTTCTACTGCAGAACCATTGATGAGTGTGAACTGTCAGCTTTTCAGTTGGCAGCCTAAGTGCTTAGCCAGTGGGTCATCAGTCTTGGAGCACTCCATATTTTATATATTGATATGGTAATATATATTGGAATGACATGGTGTGACAATGTAGGATCAACACTGGACTGTAAACCACAAGGTTGACAGTTCAAACCCACCAGCTGCCCTTCGAAAACCCTATACAGGGTTGCTATGAGTCAACCGACGATGGAACTCAACAACAACAACAATAAATGGTATTGAGAAGTTATTAAGAAGTTAATGTTGGATCAAATAATTACAGCTTTGGACTTATTCCAAAAATTCGTATCTTTTAAGAGTAGAAAAGTCAGATCAGATCACTGATTCATAGTTGATCATGTAAGATTTCTTCATTTATCAGCATGGTTAGGTTCCAAAGATCAGGATGCAAAAATCTGCATTATTCACAGTGAAGGATGACCACTTCAGATCACAAAATGGACATTGCTGCTAGATTTCATCATTGCATGTGTGCCAAACTACTGATAATCATGGCCCAGAAAAATTGACACCTAACATTGAAGTTAGTGTTACCCTCACCGATTCCCAGACATGTACAGAATAGTGTGATGCTAGATTTTTTACTGGTGTAATGTGATGTGAAATGCCAGGTAACAAGATAGTTGATAAGTGAGGAGTAGGTGAATTGCTAAATAATCAAAAGATGCTCAATGATGAAATGGTTAAGATGATGATTTTACTAAAATACTTTTATTTTTATGACACTGACTTACTCTCTTTTAATCCTGAATTTAGTAATTTATATCCCAGGAAGTTTGACCCATTCTGTTGCCCAAGTTCTTCAGCAGGTACATATTGTGCAGTTTATAACTATGGAGGCAATAAAAATTAAATTTATGTCCATAATAAGAGTAGCTTTTGATCATGATTCATTCAAAAAGAGAGGGGGAAGGGTATGGCTTTGTAGGATAAGCACTGGACTACTTATTAAACCCTAGTTTAAGATTATTTTTCCTCTTAGATGTCTTTTTTTTAACTGTGGCAGGAAATGGCTAATATAGTTTTAAAAATTTCCACCTAAAATCAGTGAACAATAGTAATTTTAAACAAAGATGAGTTGCAGTGCTACAGAATACTTTGAGTCCCAATCTTTCTAGCCAAATGGAATGTTGCTATGGCCATTTCCTGACTTGTAAACCTGTTAAATATAATGGTTTTCCTGTCTGCAATCCTCTAGTGGCTTACTGTTATATTTAGAATAAAAATCTAAAGTCTTTTTTTCTGGCTGTAGAGACCTTCAGACTCCTTCTCCCTCCAAAGATCTTTTAAATTACCTTCATGGTTCACTGCTTTGCAGTTATACTGGCTTCCTTTCAGTGGGACATGCTTTCTTGGGGGTCTTTATTGATACTGTTGCTGGCTTCTTCTCCTCTTAGATCTCTGTATAAAAAAAACTCTAACATTTGATATTCCCCTGAGCAATCAATCAATATAGTTTTCCCATCACTGAACCTACTTTAAACACACATCACACTTACTGTTGTTGGTAGGCCCCATCAAGTTATTTTCAACTTATAGGAAACACAATTAATAGGTTTTTATCATTTCAAGGAGTCCTGGTGGTCCCGTGGGTTAGGCATTGGGGCTTCAAACCCTCTGGTTGCTAGAAGGTTGAAAACAGCGAGGCTTAGGTTTTTGTCATTTAATAATTTTTTTTAAAAAAATATCTTTCCCATTAAGAAAAAAGTATCTTGCAAATAGAGACTATATGTTTTGTTCACAAGGGCCTGCATATAGTAGGCCCTCAAATGTTTATTGGATGAATGAAAGAGTAGTTTCTGAGTATCAAGTGCTGTGTGTGCATTTTCTCACCTAATTCTCACAGTAGGCCTGTGAAACCCACATTACAAATAATGAAACTAAGACATAGGAAATTATGTAATAATGCCTGGGATCACACAAGAAGCCAACCTTTGGTGACCACAAAATCCATAATTGTCACTGCCCTGCCATCTTCTCCTATTCCTCCATTAATATTTTAAATCCTTTCATATGTATTTTAAAAAGTAAAATAAAACTAGAGATTTTACTTAAGGACTTAACCTTTCTAGAGTAATTATATATATGGAAAATTAAGTTTGTTTTTAATTAAATTACACTTATGTTGCTTAATTTGAATGAGAAATTAACTTCTCTGTGGATCTCATTTGACCCAAGTAGAAAGAAATTGTATAAGGGATGACAATCAAGGCTTTTTTTTTTTTTTTTTTTTAACATTTTGTACTTTATTTTATAGCACACTATGGATATGAATAGCTCATTTCCCAAGGTTATAACAAATCAATTCTTATCATGCAAAGTATTTGAGTTTGAAGCTTTTACTATGTGGATTATGTCTGCACACGACATCTTGAAAGCTAAGAAAACATAGTTTAACCTGATTTCCATATGGATTGTTTAGAGTATGTTCAGTAAGTGAGGAAAATGATCCCTGCCCCTTACCACCATCACAAGAATATAAGACATTACGTTTGAAATTTGACTTTTAGAGTTTAATTTTGGTTGTTTCAATTTAACATGGATTCTTTTGTCTCTGAAACTGAAATAACTGAAGTGCCATTTAAAAAAACAATACAGATTGCAGCTGCTGCACAATTGAGTTATATAGGATAAATACTAGCTTGAATCACTGGAGATGATTCAGTGCTGGAGGAAAAATTTTAGAGCTTTCCTGTCACACCTACGCAAAGGAGACAGAGGCAGAACTAGGAATTTTTTTCTTTTGTGTAGCATATAATATGTGTACATTTTAATTATTGCTTCATCTTAATAATATATAATCTTTTGAGTTCTAAAATGGTTTCATCCTGAATGGTACTGCTTCTAGCACACCCTCCCCCCTCTTTTTTATCCTCATGTGAGTTTTGTTTTGCAAAAGATAATACAAATACATTTTTAGGAGTTTTAAGATATCTTTTTAAAAATAGTCTTAAAAACAAAACAAAACAAAAACTTTTCTTCTCCTTGGGAGTAAAGTTTTAGTGGAAAATATTATGAATGTACAGTTAAATAAAATATTTCTAATTGAATTTTATTCTTTTTCTAGAATGTTATTATATTATGTTGTTGTTAAGTGCTTTTGAGTCCGTTCAGACTCATACAGATCCTATATAGGGTTAGGTACATTTTCTATATATACGAAGGGATTTCAACATGTTCGTGGGAAAACTAAATCAAAAGGTAATATATTTTTTTCCACAAACTTTTTGAAGCCCCCTTGGATTTGTCTGTCCCATCTCCTCCATCATATTGAGGGCAACAACCTTTTCTGTTGCTTCCTTTGTAATAAATGCATTACGTAAAAGTCTATGAACAAAACAGATATGACTACTTAAAAGTCTAAAAGCAAATATTGTCACCTTGACTTAAACCTTAATTAAACGTTTTTACCAACTTATCCAATTGATTGGACTCCTGGTGTGGAACTGTAGGATCAGTGATAGTTTTGTATATATAGAAAATATATTAGGTACATTGGACTTCTGGTGTGGCACTGCCAGTTAATGCGCTGCACTGTAAAGTCGGTTTGAGTTGTAAAGGCTGGCAGTTACAACTCACCAACTGCTCCTCGGAAACCCTGTACAGGGACTCCATGCTATTATATTAGGTGGGAGCAGTTCCTGAACAAGGACATCATGCTTGATAAGCAGAACACCGGTGACAGTAACAGTGGACTCAAATGTAACAATTTTTGAGGATGGCACAGGACCATTTTTAAGAAGATGGCACCTACAGTAGATGCATAAATAATTCCTTTAAGAAAGTTCAGTACAAGGCCTGGTCCATACAGAGGTTAAAGATATCCCAACAGTTCGATTTTTCTAACATGTATGTCCCTCCATAGTGCTTGATATCAATCACGACTCTTCCTTTTCCTTAAATCCTAGGGTTCTGCAACACGCTGCATTATCTCACAAAACTCACAGTTGTCAATAGAAATGGTTCATGCAATTGTGGAGGCTGGCAAGTCCGAAATCTGTAGTTCAGAGGTCAGTCTGAGGGAATTTCCTCACCTACATAGTATCAGGAGCTGGTGTTTTTGTTGTTGCTAGGTGCCATCGAGTCAGTGCCGACTCATAGCAACCTTTTGTACAACATAATGAAACACTTTCTGGTCCTGGGCCAATCTCACAATTGTTGCGACACTTGAACCAATTTCTGTTGTCACTTTGCCAATCCATTTCGCTGTGGGTCTTCCTGTTTTTCTCTGACCATCCACCTTACCAAACATGATATCTTTCTCCAGCGACTGGTCCCTCCTGACAATATGTCTGAAGTATGAGAGACAAAGTTTGGCCATCTTGGCCTCCAGGGAGCACTCTGCCTGCACTTCTTCCAAAACGGATCTGTTTGTTCTTTTGACAGCCCATGACACTTTCAATATTCTGCTCCAGCACCATAACTCAAAAGCATCAATTCTTCTACGGTCTTCCTTATTCACTGTCCAGCTTTCTCATCCATATGAGGTTATTGAAAATACCATTGCTTGGGTCAGGCGCACCTTAGTCCTCAAGCTGACATCTTTGTTCTTCAACACTTTATAAAGGTCTTGTGCAGTAGATGTGCCTAATGCAACATGTCGTTTATTTCTTGACTACTGCTTCCGTTGAGTGTTGATAGTTGATCCAAGAAGAATGAAGTCCTTGACAACTTCAGTCTTTTCTCTGTTGATAAGAATGTTGTTTATTGTTCCAGTGGTGAGGATTTTTGTTTTCTTTACATTGAGATGCAATCCATACCAAAGGCTGTGGTCTTTGATCTTCATCAGTAAGTATTTTATGTCCTTTTCACTTTCAGCAAGCAAGATTGTAACACCTGCATATCGCAGGTTGTGTCTTCCTCCAATCCTGATGCCACGTTTTTCTTCATTTAACCCAGCTTCTCCTATTATTTGCTCAGCATACAGGTTGAATAACCATGGTGAAAGGATACAACCCTGTCTCACACCTTTCTTAATTTTAAACCATTCAGTGTTACCATGTTTTTTTCGAACAGCTGCCTGTTGGTCCAGGTACAGATTCCTCATGAGCACAATTAAATGTTCTGGAATACTCATACTTCACTATATTGTCCATAACTTTCCATGATCCACACAATTGAAAGCCTTTGCGTATTCTATAAAGCACAGGTAAACATCTTTCTGGTATTATCTGCTTTTAGCCAAGATCCATCAGACATCAGCAATGATATCCCTCGTTCCATGGCCTCTTCTGAATCCAGCTTGAACCTTTGAAAGTTATCTGTTAATGTATGCTGGCAGCCATTTCTTTATTACCTTTAGTAAAATCTTACTTACATGGGAAATCAAAGATACTGTCTGATGATTTCCGCATTCCGTTGGGTCACCTCTCTTTGGAATGGGCACAAGTACAGATCTCTTGAAATCAGTTGGCCAGATAGTTGTCTTCCAAATTTCTTGGCATAGATGAGTGAATGCTCCCAATGCCACCTCACTTTCTTGAAAGATTTCGATTTTTTTACTTCATCAATTTCCGGTACCTTGTTCTTTGCCAATTCCGTCCATGCACCTTGAACTTCTTCCTTCAGTATCATTGGCTCTTGATCATATACTACCTCTTGAAATGGTTGAACATCAACCATTTCCTTTTGGTACAGTGACTCTGTGTATACCTTCCATCTTCTTTTGATGCTTTCTTTATCATTCAATATTTTTTCCAGAGAATCCTTGAATTTTTTTCCTCATTTCTCCCAGCTTGAGAAATGCTGAGCTTGTTCTTCCCTTTTGGTTTTCTGACTCCAAATCTTTGCACATTTTGTTGTAATATTTGAGGAACCCAAATTAGCAAGCCAGACAACAGGCTGTTGATCCACGAGGCTACACGAGCTGGTGGATCAGGTCTGGTGATGGGCCAAAGTCCAGTGAGCTGGAGGCCAGACATAATGAGCCAGATGCAAGATCCAGAGCAAGTAAGAGTGAACTGATCCCAAAAGCAGTCTTATAAATTGAAGTCGGATCATGCCACCAAGGGTGGTGACTTGAGTCACATCCTCTAGTAAGGTGGGGGCTCCCTTAATCCTTAGTTCCACTGTAATCTTCATTCCTTGGTGGCGGTGCTTTTGTGCCATGGAATCGATTGTGACTCATAGAGCTTCTGCATAGGGTTTCCAAGACTAAATCTTTGCAAGAGCAGAGAGCCTTATCTTTCTCCTACTGAATGGTTGGTAGTTTTGAACTGCTGACCTCGAGGTTAGCAGCCACATTTGTGCATGCAAAAGCTGGACAGAGAATAAGGAAGACCGTAGAAGAACTGATGCTTTTGAGGTGTTGGAGGAGAATATTGAAAGTGCCATGGGCTGCCAAAGGAACCAATAGATCCGTTTTGGAAGAAGTACAGCCAGAGTGCTCCTTGGAGGCCAAGATGGCCAAACTTTGTCTCTCATACTTCAGACATATTGTCAGGAGGGACCAGTCTCTGGAGAAGGATATCATGTTTGGTAAGGTGGAGGGTCAGAGAAAAAGAGGAAGACCCCCAGTGAGATGGATTGGCCAAGTAGCAGCATCGATGGACTCAAGCGTGGCAACAGTAGTGAGGTTGGCCCAGGATTAGGCAGTGTTTCATTCTGCTGTGCATAAGGTCACTATGAGTCAGTTCTTACTCGATGGCTCCTAACAACAACATACTACCAGAACTCTTTAAGCTTTATTCCTTAGCCCCACCTTAATCTTTACTCATTAGCAACTCATTTCAAAATTGGCCCATAATCAAAGACATAGAAGCTGGGGTTTACAGTGCATTACAGAATTGAGATATTTGGTTAGAAGGGTCCTGCAGTAGGAAAGTTTAAAATAAAAATGCCAGAAGGAAAAGAGTGTTACTGTACTGTCTGAGATCTGGATAACTTTGTTGTTGTTATTAAGTACCGTCCAGTCAATTCTGATTCATAGTGACCCTGTGTACGATGTCCGAGGAGCTGCTGGAGGGTTTGAACTGCCGACTTTGCAGTTCAAACCAACCTTGTGGTCCAGTGCATTACTGCTGCAGCGCCACACCAGGACTCCATTTTTAACTCTAGAAAAAGCAATAAGGAGATGTCCAACAGAGGTTTTATAACTACCTCTGAGAGCATGCAGATGAGCCCTTTTAAAAGAAGAATGTTTCTGTTGTTAAATGCTGCCAAGTTGGTTCCCACTCACAGCAACGCTATATAGGGTTTCCAAGGAGTAACTGATGGGTTTCAACTGCCGAATTTGTGATTAGCAATCCAGGACTTAACTCGAACACTGCACTAGGACTACAAAAGAAGAATAATTAACGGTTAAATTTTACAAATAATTCAATGCTTGTTCAGTCCTAGCCGTAAATATTAATATCTTGATAGTTAAATATTACAGCATGAAGCTTATTAAACTTCCAGAGAAGACACATTTAGAAATGTGTATTATTGTCATTGTTGTTGTTATGTGTGTGGAGTCGTTTCTGACTCATAGAGACCCTGTACAGGGTTTCTGAGGCTATAAATCTTTACTGGAGCAGAAAACCTCATCTTTCTCCCATGGAACAGCTGGTAGTTTCGAACTGCTGACCTTGAGGTTCGCAGCCCAATTCATAACCACTACGCTACCAGACCCATAGAACACTGAAAATAGGGATGAGAAGAGGAATGGTTTAATAGGTTTTTCCAGGATGTGTTTATGTGAAAATTTTCTAACTCTGTTGTATCTATGTGAGCACATGGTAATTTTGCAGGAGATCAGGTTAAAGGGGAAATGACACTCCAGTGTTTCTTTTGGCTCTTGTAGGAAGGAGGCCAGCCATTTGATCCTTATTTTATATAAACTAGTCAACTGTTCATTGCTGCTAATCCAAACAAAGATTTCATTTCTGGTTTTTGTGTATATCTTATGTGTGTGTTTGTGTTCAACCAACCAAAGAACAGTTAGCAATATTTTAATAGTTCAGCTTTTAAAAAGTCATTTTAATAGATATGCTGTCTATTGAACACTGTATGGCAAGATACATTAGATCTTCATGCTGCCAATAGGATTTTATAGTTACAGTAACATCATTAATTATGTCCTTGTAATTTTCAAATAGAAGTGTTGAGTTATGTTCATTAATACTTATTTACCCAAAATTACCATAGAGAGTACATAAGTGTCATTTGATTTCATTTTCTTGATTTTAGCCAAATTCTATCTGTAAACTATTTTTTGAAGACCTGGTTTATATCTTCCATTTAGTACAAGTTATGAGTATTATTTAGTGATTAGCACCTGGTGTTTACCTTGAGCATAAAATGAAAGTTGCCATTTAATTGGCTAATGTAGTGATAACAATGTAATGATTCTAGCATAAGCCCAGCACATAAGTCTTAAGTCTGGCACAAAATTATGATGGTCATTTTCCCAAGGAACTTAGTATCATTTAAGAAATTAGTATTTTGTAGTAGTGATGCCACATGGACATATCAGCATTATGTAATTTTAAATTATATATGCCAATTACTTTATAAATTTTTCTATTAAAACTATGGACTAAATAACATGCATATATACCTTAAAAATACAAGGGGCTTCCAAAATTTGTGGGAGCATCCCATTACATTTTTATTCCATTTTTCCATGAACTTTTTGAAGCTTCCTCATATTTAATTCCCATTCAGATATGTAAGAGTTTATGGACTTTTCCTACTATACACAATGCTTTCAGAGATAAAGTAAAATAGTGAAGTATTTAAAATATTAAATTTAACCTACTTTTCTTTTTATGGAACTTTCTATGAAGGGGCTTCAAAAAGTCTGTGGAAAATTCCATTACTTTTTTTTTTTTAATTTAAGGTTTTTATTGTGGTTTGAAATTGAGTGAAAGTTTACAGGGCACATCATCAGTTTCACATTCAACAATTCATATAACTTGTTTCATTACATTGATTATAATCCCCTCCAT
>NW_006408595.1:6553019-6567639 GCF_000296735.1 Chrysochloris asiatica
AGAATGGAGGTGTGCAGACAGCAAGGGACCAGTGAACAGATACCAAAAGAAAAGAATGTCCACACCTTTATCTTAGTGGTTCTGCCAGACGTCTGTGGCCGCTCTGATCCTTCCCCTGTGTGTTTTCACCCAAGATGATGGCTCCTTGAGCAGCCGAGTGTCCCAGACTAGAAAGCAATAGATTTCTTGCGTCTGCCACAAATTCCCCCATCTTTGAGCCTTCCAACCTTCTAAATATTTCTTTATATGTGGTTCAGAGTTCTGGGACCATCCCCTGAGCCTGCTTGGTTGGGTATTCTGTGTTGTTGGCGGAGCTCCTTTACTGCACTTCCACTTGATCCGCCATCTTGTTTGTTCTCCCCTTAAATTTAACCTACTTTGAATTTACCCAACATTGCAGTTCCTATTTTTAAATGGAGACATGCTATTGGTGTTAATTATGAATAATTTCTTTCTCTGTTAAGGGGTGGGGGGAACAACACAGCAACATCTTTGGAATGGTATTATATGTTATTAAATTAAAAAGCCTCTTTCTGGTTGTTGAGTGCTGTCAAATCGATTCCGACCCATAGCGACTTTGCAGTCTGACACGTTAGCCCACAGTGCCACACATTAGGTAAACTGATAATACTCTGTTTCCTACATTTTTATCTGATAAGTCAAAAAGCAGATACACTCCTTTTTTTTTTAACCCCCTGAAGTCTTAATAAAAGCTACATTTTCTATGGAAACTCAAAGGATTGGTCATTTCATCATGGAAAATTATAGCTTATTTCTAACTATATTGGGTAAAACCTTGACAAGCATTTTTGATGGGTTTGCAATTGCATTGAGCTTTGGAAATGAGATTTATACTATTACCTTTGTGTTTCTGTCAGTGCTAAAGCACTATGGAAGAGCAAATATGCCACAGTGAGGTGTTATTGCACTGATCTGTGCGGTTGCTAGGTTGCCACCCCAGCCCAGAAGGCAGGTAACACCTACTACATGTAGCAGGTTATGTGGGGAAAGTTTCTTTTAGTCGCAAGTAATAAAACCTGCTTAGCCAACCTTAATCCCATAAAGGGAAATTATTGAAAACCTACTGGTGTTTCTTAGGATTCTTATGGGCAGAAGCAAGTTTAGAACCTTTCATTGAAATTTCTTCAGGCAGGATTTCTTACTGCCTAATTTCCCTTCTGGACTCTTGGTGTGGCGCTGTGGGTTAATGTGCCTTTTGAACTGCAAGGTTGGTGGTTCAAATTTACCAAACTTCTCTTTGGAAACCCTCTACAGGGTTGCTATGAGTCAGAATTGGCTCAGTAGCACTTAGCAACAACAACAGTTTCCCTTCTGGTGTGGCGCTGTGGTTTACTATGAGTTGAAACCAACTTGATGGCACTCAACAACAACAATTTCCCTTTTTACTTCCTGCGGTTCTTCCCCTTTCTTATATTCCTTGGCATTGTCAATGTCATAAACTCAGTTTCATAAGCTAGTAAGCTTTGAGCTTCATATTCAGCATTGT
Organism: Chrysochloris asiatica; assembly: GCF_000296735.1. Taxonomy (NCBI): domain Eukaryota; kingdom Metazoa; phylum Chordata; class Mammalia; order Afrosoricida; family Chrysochloridae; genus Chrysochloris; species Chrysochloris asiatica. The sequence goes on from NW_006408595.1 coordinate 6,554,527, forward strand.
TGTTGTTGTTAAGTACCATCGAGTCAGTTTTGACCCATAGCGACCTGTATAGGGTTTCCAAGGAGCAGCTGGTGAGCTTCAGCTGCCGACCTTGCAGTTCAAATCGCCTTGCAGTCTGGAACATTAACCCACAGCGCCACACCAGGACTCCAGTGTTCAGCATTTAAGGCCTCTAAATTCTTCTATCTACTCTGAATACATATTTTTGAACTGATATACAGTACCAAAAGAGCTAGCTGTCAGGGCATACTTGGGATGGGGAACATGGAGGAGGGCAGCTGAGCAAAAATTCTGGAGCTGTGGGTAATCCTGACCACCATTGGTCTTCTTCATTGACCCCTTCACTGGCACCTTCTGGTTCATTGATCTCTTAGCAATTCCCACTCCTACCACCTTCTCCAAAAAATGATTATGGTAGACATTTTGAAGTTTCCCAAAGCTGTTGCATTGTTGTTATTATAATTAGGTGTCATCAAGTTGGTACCAACTCATAATGACCCTGTGCACAACAAAAGGAAACACAGCCCAATCTTGAGCCAACCTCATATTCGCTGTTACACCCGAGCTCATTGCTGCTGCCGCTATGCCAGTCCATCTTATTGTGGGTTTTCCTCTTTTTCTCTGACCCTCTACTTTACCAAACATATCCTTCCGCAGGGACTTGTCTCTCTTGATAAAGTGTCCAAAGTATGAGAGATGAAGTCTGGCCATCCTGGTATTCAAGAAGCATTCTGTCTGTATGTCTTCCGACACAGATCTGTTCGTTCTTCTGGCAGTCCATGGTACCTTTAATATTCTTCTTTAACACCATAACTCAAATGTATCAATTCTTCTATTGGTCTTCCTTATGCATTATCCAACTTTCACATGCATATGAGGTTAGTGAAAATACCATGGTTTTGGTCAGGCACATGTTAGCCCTCAAACTGACATCTTTGCTGTTTAAAGAGGTCTTGTGTAGCAGATTTGCATAATGCAATATATGTCATTTGATTTCTTGACTGCTACTTCCATAAGTGTTGATGATTGATCCGAGCAAAATGAAATCTTTGACAACTTCAATCTTTTCTCTGTTTATCTTGATGTTGTCTATTAGTCTAGTGGTGAGGATTTTTGTTTTCTGTACATTGAGGAGCAATCCATACCGAAGGCTGTGGTCTTTGATCTTAATCAGTAAGTATTTCAAGTCTTCTTCGCTTTCAGCAAGCAAGGTTGTATCATCTGCATATCACAGATTGTTACTGAATCTTCCTCCAATCCTGATGCCACGTTTTTCTTCATGTAATCTGGATTCTTGGGTTATTCATTCAGCATAAAAATTGAATAAGTGAGGTGAAAGAACACAACCCTGGCTCACATTCAGTGTTCTTTTATTTTGTTCGAACAACTGCCTCTTGGTCCAGGTACAGGTGCATTATGAGCACAATAAAGTGTTTTGAAATACTCATACTTCGCCATGTTGTCCATAGCTTGTCATGATCCACACAATCAAAAGCCTTTGCATAGTCAATAAAACACAGGTAAATATCTTTCTGGTATTCTCTGCTTTCAGCCAAGATCCATGTGAGGTCAGCAGTGATATCCCTTGTTCCATGTCCTCTTCTGAATCGGCTTGAACCTCTGACAGTTCTTTGGCAATGTAAGGTTGAAGCCATTTAAAAATTATCTTTAGCAAAATTTTACTTGCATGTGATATTAATGATATCTGATGATTTCAGCATTTTGTTGGATCACCTCTCTTTGGAATGAGCACTAATACAGATCTCTTCCAGTCAGTGGACCAGATCGTTGTCTTCCAAATTTCTTGGCATAGATGAGTGAGTGCCTCCAGTGCCACATCATTTTATTGGGTTTTGTATGGAATTTTTCCATACAAATTGAAATACGGATGTTAATTTGTATTCCATCAATTCCCTGTACCATGTTCTTTGCCAATGCCTTCAATACACCTTGAACTTCTATCTTCAGTATCATTGGCTCTTGATCATATGCTACCTCTTGAAATGGTTGAACATCGACTATTTCTTTTTGGTAGGGTGACTCTCTGTATTCCATCCATCATCTTTTGATGCTTTCTGCATCATTCAATATTTTGCCCATAAGAATCCTTCAGTACGGCAAGTGCAGGCTTGAATTTTTTCTTCAGTTCTTTGAAGTTTTCTGTTCAGCTCTTTTGCCTCCTCATTTCTTCCATTTGCTTTAGCTGGAGAACTAGTTTCAGGGACTCTTTTGACATCCATTTTGGTCTTCTCCTTCTTTGTTGTCTTCTTAATGAGCTTTTGCTGTCTTTATGATGTTCTTGATGTCACCACACAACTCTTCTGGTCTTCGGTCTTTAGTGTTTCATGCATCAAATCTATTCTTTAGATCATCTCTAAATTCAGAAAAAGACATGTTCAAGGTCATATTTTAGCTATTGTGGACTTGTTTTACTTTTCTTTAGCTTTAGCCTGAATTTGCATATGAACTATTGATTGTCTTTCCACAGTCTGCCCCAAGCCTTGTTTTGGTTGGTGATATGGAGCTTTTCCACCATCTCTCTCCACAGATGTAGTCAATTTGATTTCATTTTATTTATTTCATCTGGTGAGGTCCATTTATACAGTTGTCTTTTATGTTGTTTAAAAAAGATATTTGCACCAACTGAGAGGGAAGGAGTCTTCACATCAAGTATCAATGCTACCCCCTCTGTATACAGGGTTGTTAGGGATGGATGACTTAGACATTGGCTACCTAAGGGAGAAGGGTTATAAAGGCACAAAGTGACTGGCTTATAAGTTAAGAAAAAGGGGGGAGTAGTTAATCTTATAGTCCAGTAACAGAGGACCCTAGGACCATCATGGGAGAAGAACACGAGGGGAATGTGTAGGCAGAGAAGTAGGCAGAGATGGAGAAATAGAGCAGCTGAGGACTCCAGACTCATGGAAAGAGAGGCTGTGTGCTGGCGGCCAGGGGGCAGGGTTGCAGAATGTCTCCTTTGGCTGTTTAAATGATTATATATTCCTGAGTTTTTTTGTGTGCGCATAAAAAAAACATACACACACACACACAAAACACAGAAACAAGAAAATACTGTTGAATGATGATGCACAGAGAAGATTGTAATCATTTCAATGAAACAATTAGTGTAAAACCAATGTTCTCCCATGTAGACTAATCACTCAATTTAAAATAGAAACTTTAAAAAAAAAAAAAAAAGGAATTTGCAGTGAAGAAGTCATTGGACTTGCAAAATTCTGTCAAACAATCTCCAGCATTGTTTCTATTACCTAGGCCATATTTTCCAACTCTGATCCTTCCTCTTTGTTCCCAACCTTTGCATTCCAATAGCCAGTAATTATCAATGCATCTTGATTGCATGTTTGAACAATTTTAGAGTGAAGTTGGTAGAATTCTTTTATTTCATCATCAGGCTTTAGTGGTTGGTGCGTAAATTTGAATAATAGTAGTATTAACTGGTCTTCCTTGTAAGCGTGTACTTCAAGACAGATCTTTTTATGTTGTTTTTGATGATAAATGTGATGCCATCCCTCCTCAATTTGTGATTCCTCGCATAGTAAACCATGTGATTGTCAGATTCAAAATGGCCAATACCAATCCATTTCAGCTTAGTAATGCCTGGGATATCAATGTCTATGCGTTTCATTTCATTTTTGACAATTTCCCATTTTTCTTAATTTATACTTCGTACAGTCCATGTTCCAATTATTTATAGATGTTTGCAGTAAAATACAATTGGGTAGACTGCCTCCTTAAAGTGAAGTGGACTGTGATGGTGCGAATGCAGTAAAACCTTCAGTACCTTCATTTGCTGATGGGGCACTAAGAATGAAGAGAAACAGCTATTGAATTAGCAAGGATTTTGTAGTTGAGCTAAAAATTCTTGATACATTGGTGCTATATGCTAGACAAAACTGAAGAGTTTTATTATTACTATTTTTGTGAACATATGCCCAGCAAAATCTCCTGTTCTACCTTTTCTAGATATGATCAGTGTCATGTCACGTCACTTAAGTCTGCATTGTCATTTGTTTTAGTTGTTTGACTTCTGTTTGATCTCCCTGGCCATGAACCTTTTCATCTATGCTATAAAATAGCTATTGACCCTTTGGTCTTATATCTTTTTTTTCTTTCTTTTTTTAAATGTAATACTCAGTCTTCACACTTTGGGCTGGACTGTTACTTATTGTAAAGTTGACATCAGGTAATAGTTTTAATTCAGAGTTGGAAGAACAACTCAATACCATAGTCTTATGGATTCCACCAGCCTTAGTAGGTAAAGTAACCTGGATTCTTTGACTTTGAAGTTCTATATTATATTTTTCAAACTCTCCCTGACGCTTTAAAAAAAAAAAAAGTCCTGATTCATCTGTTGTGTTCCTAATAAGCATACTCAGTAGTGGTGGTAGGCAGACATCATCTAGTTTTGGTCTCAAGGTGGAGGAGGTAGTGTATTCATGTAGACACAGTCCTGTAGTACACTTTGTCTGATTCATGGATTTCCTTATTTTTCTTTGTTCCAGAGGAGTAAAGGCCAGTAGTTATAGCTTCTAAAAAGTGAGGATTTTTGAAAACTATAATATAGTGCTACCACTCATCTGTCAATTTGTCGTACTGTGGTAGCTTGCACACATGTTGCTGTGATGCTGGGAAGCTATGCTACCAGTATTTTAAATACCAGCAGGGTCACCCATGATGGGCAGGTTTCAGCTGAACTTCCAGATGAAGACAGACTAGGAAGAAGAGACAGACTACTTCTGATTATTTAACCACTGAAAAAATTATGAGTATCAATGGAACACTATCAGCACCAGAATATTGAATATTGAAACTTGATGAAGAATACCAGAATATTTGTCAGTTATCGTGCCAGAAGATGAACCTCTCAGGTTAGAAGGCACTCAAAATACAACTGGGGAAGAGCTGCTTCCTCAAATTAGAGTTGACTATGATGACGGGAATGGAAAAAAGCTTCCGGGACTTTCATTTGCTGATGGGACACAACTCAAAAATGAAGAGAAACAGCTATAAACATCCACTAACAATCAAAACATGGAATATATGAAGTGTGACCCTAGGAAAACTGGAAGTTATCAATAATTAAATGAAACACAGAAACATTGATATCCTAGGCATCAGTGAGCTGAAATGAACAGGTACTGACCATTTTGAATTTGACAATCACGTGGTTTACTATGCTGGGAATGACAAATTGAAGAGGAATGGTGTCACATTGATCATCAAAAAGAACATTTCAAGAACTATCTTGAAGTACAACGCTGTCTGTGATAGGATAATATGCAGGTGTCTACAAGGAAGACCAGCTGATACAACTATTATTCAAATTTACACCCCAACCACTAAAGCCAGTGATGATACAGTAGTGGACCGCAAGGTCAGTTTGAACCACAGGGTCGGTAGTTTAAACTTACCAGCTGCTCCTTGGAAACCCATTGCAGGATCATTATGAGTTGGAACCCACTCAGTGGCAATTAACAACAGCAGCACCAGCTTCTTTTGTCAGAAATTAATCAAACATGCAATCAGCATGCATTGGTCATTATACTGGCAATAGTAATGCATAAGTTGAAAACAAAGAGGAAAGATCAGTAGGTAGAAATATGGCCTGGGTGATTGAAAATATCCTGGAGATTGCCTAATAGAATTTTGCAAGACCAATGACTTGTTCATTGTAGATACCTTTTTTAAACTGTATAAATGGATCTTACCAGATGGAATATACAGAAATCAAATTCGCTACATCTAAAAGGAGTTCTGGTGTGCTGTTGTGGGTCAGTGTGCCAGACTGCAAAGCCGTTTGAACTACAAGGTTGGTGATTCAAGCTCATCAGCTGCTCCTTGGAAACCCTATATAGGGTCGCTATGGGTCTGAACTGACTCCACAGCACTTCACAATGACAACAAAGGTTTCTGTGGTGCAGCTGGCAGGTTTGAACTGCTGACCTTGTGGATCAAACTGACCTTTTGTTCCAGTGCTTTATATTGTAGTGCCACACCAGGACTTTACTTTTAGGAATCACTTCTGTAGTTGGTTACTAGAGAAGTTTCTCTGATCATGTCGAGTTAGGATTAGGGCAAATAGTTGTCCCTGTGTGCATTTTTCTTGTGTACGTTTATCACAGTGAGTCTTTTTTTCTGGGCGGGGGGTGGGGGGAGGGTTGTTGCTTTTTTACTAGGACTCTAAAGCTGTAACTTAATTTTTCAGCGTGAGACATAGTGACATTCCATAGTGGTAAAGGTGATTTCTCTCTAAAACCAACTTTACAGATAGAATTTTAATGAAGAAAGAAATGAGATGGTATAGTAAACATACCTAATTTTACAGACTACATAATCTGGGGGTGGGGGGAATTGCCCAGGGAGTGCTTGCCTTCCCTGCAGAATACATTGAAAACCATAAAATACTCTTGAATCACCTACTGCCTTTCGAGCATGTGAGTGCATGCATGCATGCATTGCTACAGTTGGCAGAACAATAGTGCTTATAGCAATGTGAGGTCAGGCTGACCTGACCTGTTTATTTGTCATTAAGCTGATATTACTTGAGCTCTTTGGAAAAATAACCCAGCTTTAAATTCCACGAGAATGACTTTAAAGTGTTAGATGTGAAACACACATTCACCCACAAAATGGTGTCATATGTATTATCTCAGAATGATTAGAATAATGATCAGATGACCTGCCTTCAAGATAGCATGAATCCAGTTTATTTGTACCACTTTTTTTAAATGTTTTATTGTGAATTATGTGATAGTTTACATGGGAAAATATTAGTTTTACATTCATCCTATTGTATATCGTTTCATTGCTATGGTTACAACCCCCTCCATGTGTACCACTTTTAATAACCAAGCAGGTTCTTTTATTTTTACCAACGGTTTAATCTCGATCATAAATTTGGTTCTATTTGGATTATTTTTTTCTTGAAAGTTTTTATTGTGAATTAAGTGATAGTTTACATGGAGGAACATCAGTTTTACATTCATTGTTTTATTGCAATGATTACAATCTCCTCTGTGCATCATCATTCAACGGTATTTGTTTCTGTTCCCTCTGGTTTTTTTTTGTGTGTGTTTTTTGGTGGTGGTGGGGATGTGCAGAAAAACACTCATGAATATATACTCATTTAAACAACCAAAGGACACATTCTGCAAGCCTGTCTCCTGGAGGCCAGCACACAGCCTTTCTCTTTCCATGAGTTTAGAGTCCTCAGCTACTCTAGCTCTCCATGCCCTAATCTCTGTCTCCATCTCTGGTGTTGCTGTTGTCTGGATAGGGTCCCACATTCCGCTTGTGCTCTTCTCCCTTGATGATCCTAGGGTTCTCTGTTCCTGGGCTGTAAGATTAACTACTCCCCTCTTTTTGTTAAAAAACTTCTACCTGTACAGTTGTGACAGTTGCAAATAGTCATGATAACAGTTACTCAATATTGAATCATAAAAATCTTATCCCCAGCTCCTTTCACCAGACTTGTCTAGACAAGATAAAAACTATTCAGTGGGGATTCTACCTTCCCCCACACACTCTGAATCTAAACTCCCTCTTGAGAACTTGTAAGCAGTCACTTCGTGCCTTTATTGTCCCCCTTGAAATAAATGTGTGGCCAACTCACTGATTCCTAAAACTTTCTTTTAGTTAAAAATATACTCGTTTAATCTAATTCTTACCCCAAAATAATAATTCCTTTTGCAAAGTGTATATAAAACTAATTCAGTATATAACATAAGAATTTCACCTTTCTAAATGGAGTCCTGGTGTGGCGCTGTGGGTTAATGCGCCAGACTGCAAAGCCGTTTGTACTGCAAGGTCGGCAGTTCAAGCTCACCAGCTGCTTGCTCCTCAGAAACCCTATACAGGGTCGCTATGGGTTGGAAATGACTCGACGGCACTTAACAACAACAAATTACAAATACCTTTTTGGAGCTCATGTTCCATCTTTACCTCGGTGTGATTTTGTTTTATATTTTTGTTCTTTTGATTTTAACATGCTTTAGACAGTTTTAGGTTATAGAAAATTTATACGGGAAATATAGAGCTCCCACATGCCTCCTCACCATCCCTTGCAATTTCCTCTATCACTAATATCTTGTGTTGTGTTATACAGCTGTATGGATTGTGACAAATGCATAATGTCTTAGAGCTACCAGGGCAGTATCATGCAGAACCATTTGATTGCCCTAAAAATTTCTGTGCTCCACCTATTCATTTCTCAGCTATTTCCCCTGAACCCTTGGCAATCATTGATCTTTTTTACTGTGTCTCTGTTGTTGTTGTTGTTGGAATCATGGTGTGGCGCTACAGGTTAATGCGCTGGACCGCAAGGTCGGTAGTTGAAGTTCACCAGCCACACCTCAGAACTGATTCTGATTCATAGCCACCCTGTGCACAGCAGAACGAAATACTGCCCAGTCCTGCTCCATCCTCACATATATTATTCTTGAGCCCATTGTTGCTACCACAATTGAGTCCATTTTGTTGGGGGTCTTTGTTTTTCTCTTGCTGACCCCTCCACTGTACCAAGCATAATGTCATTCTCCAGAGACTGGTCCCTCCTGATAATATGTCTGTAGTATGAGAGAGAAAGTCTTGCCATCCTTGCCTTCAAGGAACTTTCTGCCTATACCTCTTCCAAAATGGACCTGCTTGTTGTTCTGGCAGTACATACTTACACATTGTCCAACTTACCTACCTTGGCTTGGGTAAGGCACACTTTAATCCCCGAACTGACATCTTTGCTCTTAAACACTTTAAAGAAGTCTTTACAGGAAATTTGCCTAGTGCAATACATTTTTTGATTTCTTACTGATTTCATGAGTGTTGACAATGAATCCAAGCAAAAGAAGTCTTCGATCTTTTCTCTACTTATGATACTATATTTTGGTACAGTTGTAAAGATTTTTGTTTTCTTTACATTGAGGTACAATCCATACTGAAGGCTGTGATTTTTGATCATCATCAGTAAGTATTTTAAATCCTCATGCTTTTTAGTGTTAAATAGCTAAATAAAACCAAGGTTGCTTAGATTTTTTTCCTTTGATTTCTCATTTTTTATCATTTTACATTTCTTAATTATGTTGTTTTGCATTTTGCATTTCAGTTTGTGGTTCATTTTGAGTTAATTTTTGTGTAAGGTATCAAGTCTGCATCGGGGTTTATTTTTTGCAAATAAATGCCCTGTTGTTCCACCACCATTTATTTAAAAGACTGTCTTTTCTCTATTGAATTGCCTAGCCTCCTTTGTCACAGAGTAGTTGGCTGTATTTATGGAGATACATGTCTGAAGTCTACATTGTTCCACTGATCTTTCACCAAGGCCATGCTGTCTTGTTCTCTGTAGCTTTACTTAAGTCCTGAAGTTGAATAATGTCAGCCCTCTCGCTTTATTCTTTTTCAATATTGTGTTGGCTATTCTGGGTCTAAAGTCTTCCATATAGACTTTAGAATCAGTTTGTTGGTAACTAAACTGACTCTCTGGGAATTTGATTAGGATTGTGTTGAGTAGATCAAGTTGGGAATGATTTATACCTGAGAAATACTTAGGAATCAAACTACAAAATATGTACAAGATCTATATAAAGGAAAACTATGAAATGCTGAAAAAAGAAAGAAGGTCTAAAGACTTATTTTCTGGAAGACATGGTAGAGAATTGGTTAAGATTATTTTTGAAATGCTTGGTAGAATTCACCAATGAAACAATCTTCACCAGTGCTTTCTGTTTGAAAGGCTACTGTTGATTCAGTGTCTTTAACAGATACAGACCTATTCAGATTATTTATTTCTCCTTGTATGAGTGTTGGTGTTGGTGTGTTTGAAGGGATTAATCCAGCTCATCTCAGTTGTCACATATGTGGGCCTATGGTTCTTTTTTAGCTTTTTGATGTCTATGGAAACAGTAGTCCTTTCATTTCTGTTACTAGTCATTTGTGTCTTTTGTCTGTGTTTTGTACCTAGGCTGGCTAGAGGGTGATAAGAGTTACTGATCTTTTCCAAAAGTTAACTTTTTTTTTAATTGTTGAAGTTTTCTCTATTATTTTCCTGTTTTCAATTTCATTGTTTTTTTGCTCTAAATTTTTTCTTTGCCTTTCCTTATAATTTAAATCCCTTTTATTTTTCTAGTTTCCTAAGGTACAAGCTTAGATTTCAGATTTTATATCTTTTTTTCTTTTGTAATGAATGCATCTAGTGCTATAAATTTCCCTCTATGTACCATATTCCATAAATTTTGCTAAGTTATTCATTTCTTTTAAAGGTTTTTATTGTGGATTGAATGAAAGTTTACAGGGCAGATCATCAGTTTTACATTCAACAAATCATATACCTTGTTTCATTACAACAATTATAATCCCCTCCATGTACCATCAGTTAACAGTATTTCACTCTATCCACTTTAGCTTTTAAAAAAACACTCCGGCATATATAATAATTTACATATCCAAAGGGTACATTCTGCAATTCTGCCTCCTGACCACCAGCTTTTAGTCCTTCTCTTTCCATGTATCTAGAGTCCTCAGCCACTCCCCGTCTCCATACCCCCATCTCTGCCTCCATCTCTGACATCGTTGCTTCTCTGGATAAAGTCCTGCATTCTGCTTGTGCTCTTCTCCTTTGATAGTCCTGGGGTCCTGTGTTTCTGGACTGTAAGATTAACCACTCCCCTGTTTTTGTTACAAAACTTCTACCTTTACCATTGTGACAGTCTCAGTTAGTCATTATAACAGTTATTCACTGTTGAATCATACGAATCTTATCCCCATCTCTTTTCACCAGACCCATCTAGACAAGATGAAATCTATTCAGTGGGAACTCTTTCTTTTCCCCCATACTCTTAAACTAAACGCCCTCTTGAAACCTTGTAAGCCAGTCACTTCAATCGCCCCCTCATAAGTTGCCCGTCCCTATCAACCGTGTGTATGGAGGGGATAACATTGATACTTGATGTAAAGACTCCTTCCCTCTCTGTTGGTATTTAGAATAACTACCTCTCTGAGTATAGGTCAGGTTCATCAAATTGTAGCAATTTATCCTTGTTTCTTTTATCAAAAAACCAACAAACAAAAAACCTTTTTTTTTGTAATCTCATGTAGTCGAGTTCTGATTATCAAGCCATCGAGACTAGGTCAAAAAGGTACTTCCTGCAAGTTTGGGTGTTCTTGTGCATCTCCCCTCACTTCATATCAGCTGGATGCTTCACTCTCAGCTCTAGTCCTCTGTGGCTATATGTCCTTGTACATGGGCTCAGGTGCCCCCAGGTCTCACCACACTTTGGACCAACCAGCCCTTCCTCTTCTCTCTCTCATCTCCAGGTCAACAGGAGTAAATAGACTGTGGTTGAACTCAGCCCATTTCTTTATTGCTGTCTGTCCCCCTCTTCCACTCACCAGTAGACCAATGTGGTCGCCAGCAAGCTTAAATGCTTGTTTGTGTATTTCCTTTGAGTTTCAGTCTTAGAGGGGAGTTTGTCCTGAAGGCACTTGATTGCTAGCCTTGATGTCTTCCTGGTGAACAGCTTGCTTATGCTTACATTTTTGTTTTGGGTTTTCCCTGATGATCTTTCTCTGAAGATGTATCTTCTGTCACTGTAGCTGTTCCAGTCTCCTTGTCCTTGCTAGTGGGAATGTCCCACCTCAGAAGGTTCTGGATGGAACTCAGGATTCCACCTAAGGTCCTATACTCTGTAAAGGCTTTGCACAAGGACTGTTTCACTGTGCAAGTTCTAGAAGCCCTTTTAGGTATTCCACTCAGTTATCGGCTGAAGATGAGCTTCCGAGTTTTCTGTAATCATGTTTCCCAACATTCCTTGCTATCCCACTCAAGTGTCTATTTTACAATAGTAGGTAAGGGAAACATATTCGTAAGACAATCAAGAATTTTAGTATTATTTCCCCTCTTCAAGCTATACCAAGATCCCTGTATTCCAGAGCCCTGTTGTTTAAAGGTTGAGCATGCATCACTATTTACCTCTGTTCCACTTAGGATATGCAAACCTGTCTCAGTGTTCCTCTGTCTATCTTGTTCTTCGGCCTCCTCCCCCTTCTTGTATTGCCCTCCCCAACACCCGAACTAAACCCCCCACCCCAACCCCATTGTTGTGGGTACTGTATATTCCATTAATTCTTCCCTCCATTTAATATCGTCTATTTTGTCCTGTAATCTACCTAACCTTTCCACTACCTAGATCTCTGTTCCTCTGTGTTTACCTTTTTTCACATTGTAATTGTTTTGATCATAGATTGACCTCCCAGACCTTTGTTCTTATATTTTTATTCTGTTCTTGACTCTTCCATTTGTTGATTTAGTTCAGGGTGATGATATCACGCATGTCATTCTCTAGTTGTTGTCTCTGTTCTTGTTAGTTCTCAGTTCACAGAACTTCCTTTAGGATGTTTTTTTATAGCAGTGTTGGCTTTAACAAAATCCCTTAGCTTCTGTTTATCCTGGAATGTTTTGATTATACCATCGTATTTGATTGGCAGCTTTGCTGGGTAGAGGATTCTTGGTTGGCAGGTTTTTTTCTTTCACGGTTTTATATATGTATCCGCATTGCCTTGCCTGCATGGTTTCTGTTCAGAGATCCGAGCTTAATCTGATTTGCTTGCCTTTGTATGTTACACTTCTCCTTTCCCTAGCTGCTTTCAGGATTCTCTTCTTATCTTTGATTTTTAAGAGCTTGATTATTATATGTCTTAGTGATTGTCTTTTAGGGTCTATCCTTTCTGTGATTCATTGAGCTTCTTGAATGCTTATCTTTTCACTTTTCAGGATGTTAGGAAAATTTTCTTCCAGAAGCTCTTCAACTTTCTCCTCTGTGGACTTGTATGATTCTTCCTGTTCTGGAATGCCAATAATTCTTAAGTTACTCCTCTTCATGTTGTCCAACATGAATCTTAGGCCTTCTTCGGATTTTTTATCCTTTTTTCTGCTTGCTCTTCTATCTTAGTAGTGTTGAAAGATTTATCTTCTAGCCCACTAGTTCTGGCTTCTATGTCTTCAGTTCTACTCCTTTGCCCTTTCAGTGTATTGTCCATTTCTGATATTCTATTATTAATCGTTTGGACCTCTTTCTGTAGGTTTTGAATTATTTCCAATGCTGT
>NW_006408595.1:6568270-6597053 GCF_000296735.1 Chrysochloris asiatica
ATTGTTGGCTCTGGGCTGCCGAACCCGGCAGATTCAAAAGTATGGAAAAGATACCAAAAAAAAAAAAAAAGTGTCCACACCTTTATCTCTACAGTTCTGTCAGGCATCCTTGGCTGCTCTGATCCTTCCCCAGCTTGGTCTTGCCCACAATGTGGCTCCAGGAGCAGCGTCTTGAATTAGAGGATTTCTTGCTTCTGCTACAAATTCCACTAGCTGTAAACCTCCAACCTTCTGAATATTCCTTTATATGTGGTTCAGAGTTCTGGCACCATCCCCTGAGCTTTTTTGGTCTGGTATTCTGTGTAGTTGCTGACAGAGCTCCTCACTGCATTCCACCTTCTCAGCCATCTTGTTTGTTCTCTCTCCTAAGTTATTCTTTAACTTTTTGTTTAATTCAAAACATTAAAAAATTTCTCCTGAGACTTCTTGTTTGACTTGTGTGTTATTGTTACTGATTTATATTTTAATTGTGGTCTAATAACATACTTCAGATGGTCTCTTTTCTTGTAAAATTGTTAAGGTATGTTTTATAGCCCAGAATATGGTTTGTCCTGGTGAATGTCCTTGTAAGCTTGAGAAAAGTATATATTCTTCTGTTACTGGGTAAAGTATCCTGTAGATGTCAGTTGGATCCAGTTTGATGTAATGCTTTTGGTTCACCTGTATACTTATTGATGTACTGCTGCTGGATCTCTCCGTCCTTGACAGAGGGATGCTGAAATCTTTGTAAGGAGTTTGTTTAGGGCATAGAACTGGTAAGTAGTTACATTTCTTTTTTCATTGTTGTAACAAATTGCTCAAATTCAGTGATTTACAACAACAGAAATTTATGATTTTCTCATTCTAGAAATTTGAAATGGGTTTTACTGGGCTGCTGCCTTTGGAGGCTCTAGGGAAAAATCGTTTTCCTTGCCTTTTCCAACTTCTTAAGTACATCTACTTTTGAGGCCCCCTCCCTGAATCTTCAGAGCATACCATTCAGTCTCTGCTTCCATCATGATATTGTTCTTTTTCTGACTTTCCTACATTCCTCTTTTATAATGACTCTAATGATTATATTTGTCCTCCTGGATAATCCAGGATAATCTTCCTATCTCAAAATCCTTCATTTAGTCTCATCTGTAAAATCCCTTTTATCATGTAAATTATCATATTCATAGATTCTAGGACTAGAATGTGGACATCTTAGGGTTAAGGCAGGTATTAGTCAGCCTATGATGGTAGAAGAATCAGGATTTGATCTCAAGAAACTTGCTCTTTACAACCACTTCACTGTTCTACATTCTTTCTACATCTACATGCCTTCTTTGTATATCAGTCACCTGAGTTTATTTCTCTCAATATAGTCCTCATGAAACAGAACATGTAGCATTTGAACCAGATAAGTCAGGTAAAGAAAATGATATAGAACTATGTTGTGTACCATTCAGTCATTTCCGGCTCAGAGCAGCCCTTATAAAACAGCATAGAACTGTCCCATAGGGTTTCTAAGACTGTAGTCTTTCCTGAAGCCAACTACCACATCTTTCTCCTGTGAAGCAAGAAAGCCACTGGTGGGTTTGAACCACTGACTTTTCACTTAGCAGTCAAGGCCTTAACCTTTGTGCTACCAGGAAGCCTTATGGAATGATGAGGTATCAGTAATAGAGGAAATGATACTCTAATTCCCCAACTCTTTAAGGCTCTGTGTGTGTGTATGCACCTGCATGCACGCACACACGTCTGGCTATTAATCTGACTGACATTGCAATTAACCAGTTACATCTTAATATAAATTATAAACAGAATATTATTAAGATACATATATAGCCAGATTTGAATAGCCACACACTGTCCACCAGACTACTCTTCCAGAACTGTGATGCATATGTTCACCATGATTTTTCTGAGATGAAAATTCTTTCAACAACTTTGTTGTTGTTATTAAGTGATATCAAGTTCTGACTCATGGTGACCATGTATAGTTTTTCTGAGGTGTGGCTGGTGGATTTGAACCGTCAACCTTGCTGTTCTCAAACTGACCTTGTGGTTCAGTGCATTATCCTGCAATGCCAGAATACTTTATCTTAATTTTGAGGTTCTTACTCTATCTTGGGAGTCCTGGTGTGGCCCTATGGGTTGATGCACCAGATAGCAAAGCCATTTGAACTACAAGGTAGGCAGTTCAAGCTCTCCAGCTGCTCTTTGGAAGCCCTATCCTGGGTCTCTATGGGTCAGAATCAACTCGACGGCACTTAACAATAACTACAACTCTATCTTAATTTTGAGGTTCTCTTTTTGTGGAAAAAGAGATAAGATGTAAATATATTTCAGAGGACTTTTATGGTTTAATTCTAGGTAGGACAAATTTTCTACTAAGAATATTATTCTAGTTACCCGACAGCAAAGTTCATAGAAGATACAGCAAGTACTTTGTGAGAATTTCACTCGTAACATAAAGGACTACGTGAAATCACATTTGGAGAGTGTTTTCATTATCTTGGTACATTTAACTGTTTCTAGGCAGTTTATGTGAGCTCTAGGTATGACAATGCACTAGACTGCAAGTCTAGCTTTGAACTGCAAGGTCCGCAGTTCAAGCTCACTAGCCACTCCTTGGAAACCCTATGTGTGGTTACTATGACTCGGAACCAACTTAACAACAACACTTAACAACAACAACAACAACAACAAACCTGTACTTTGAGCTGTTTCCCATTTTGATGAAGTTCAAGGGGATGTGAGGAGAGAGAGGGGAGGGAAACAACAACAAAACCTTCCTGTGTGGCTTTTAGATATCAAATCTGAAGATTATTAGTGTATTTCCAGTCTGGGACCATAAGCAAACAAACTCTCCTACAGATAACTACACCCTTCCTGTTTTGGTATTGAGTTTACTGTGAAACAAATTTCGGAAGTAGGTTTCTGACAGCTGTGAATTTTATTTATAATATGTTGGCTGCTGAGGTTCTTCCTTGAACATAAAATTAATTCTTTCCTGTCTAATGTCCAAGTAGTACATTTTAAGAAGTCTTTCTAAAAATTTTTTTAAAGAAGTCTTTCTAAAATCTCTGTAGTAGAGAATTACATTGCTTTCTGCAGTTCCGGTTGTACTTGTTCACTAATGTACAGACATTTGCATATTTCAGTGACTAAAGAAGATTTATAATTAAAAAAGAAAATGCAAACTCTAAATCTTTTTTATTATCTTGTTTCCGGTGTGACAGTCATTTTGTAGTTGAAATAGGTGTATTAATGCATATAATAGGGTTTTATTTTTTGATGTGCATATCTATAGCATGTTTATATTCTTTAAATATACTATCAAAGAGTTGCAATTTAGGTAAAGCAGCAGATTTACATTAAAGAATGTACAGGTTAATTCACAACGTAACATGATCCTCATCTAGTGCATCTCCTATAAAGAAATCTATAAAGTTTAGGCCACCCACAAAGTAAGTGGTCTGCTGAGGCCTTTGGCTGCTGTTAGGAAGCTGTTATTATGTGGGTTGACTGGTTTGGTAAGGAATTCACCTCCAAAAAGACTGTGAAATATCATGGTTCTGACTTTCCCCCATGGGGACTACCTTGACTTGACTTAGGTGCTATGTGTTTGTTAGGCCAGTCAAAATATACTGTATTGCACTGACATCATATGTATTATTATATGAACACTATAGTATTTTCTAAGTTGGTCTATCGGAGTACTGACAGCAATTTTGGGTCATGTAAATCTTAGGATAAACTGGTAAAAATGGTTGGTTTAAACTGAAATGAACTTTATGGCCAGTATTAATAGATTTCATCACTACATCGTAAAGTGTGCGTGTGCACATGCATGTGTGTTAGTGCTGAGATGGGGAGAAAAACTGAAGGTTTTACATAATTTTGCATTAATTGAAGAACTTATCCTTTAAATTCCTCTGGAACATGTCAGTGGTTTTAAAGAACAAGGGAAAAAAGTGTGATGTCGTTTACCATCCCAGAACTGAAAGTCAAAATTAAATACTCTTTTCAAAGTATTTATTTTTAAGGAATCAAAAAAAAAAACAAAACCAGTGCAAACATTTTAAAACCCAGAGCCCTAACCACCACCATGTGGAAAACAGAAAACGTCATAAGTCAGAGAATTTATATTTCTCTTAATTTACACAAAGGCTTACCTGTAATTTTTCTTTAAATACATGAATTACAAAAAGGCATATAATTCTAAAATTCATTTTGTGACTACAAACTGGGAGGATAACATTTAACGTGACAGAAATTTATAATTTGGGGAGACTAAATATCTATTTACCACTGATAAATATACATATGAGGGACTTCAGAAAGTTCTTAAAAAAAAAATCTGTTAACTTTTCATTCTGTATTTTTCACATACTTTTTGAAATCCTATCATATTAAAATATATACATGCACATGTACATATATGGAGTCCTGGTGTGGTGCTGTGAGCTAATGTGCTGGACTACAAAGTCAGTGTGAACCACAAGATTGCCGGTACAAGCTTACCAGCTATTCCTTGGAAACCAACCCTATACAGGGTCTCTGTGGGTCGGAACTGACTCAGCGGCAGTTAACAACAGCAACAACATACACATGTAGACAGACATGCATGTAAGATGTATGCATGTGTGTGTTGTGTGTAGCCACTGTTTTGATCATAACTTTGCTTTGGTGGCTTTAAAAGAAACAAATCATTGCCATCAAATGGATCGCAGTTCGTTACGACCCTATACAGTGTAGTAGAGTTGCTTCATTGGGTTTCCAAGGCTGTAATATTAGGAATAATAACAGGGAGTCCTGGTGCGGTGCTGTGGGTTAATGCGCCACACTGCAAAGCCATTTGAACTGCAAGGTCGGCAGTTCAAGCTCACCAGCTACTCTTCAGAAACCCTATACAGGGTTGCTATGGGTTGGAATTGACTCAACGGCACTTAACAACAATATTTATGAAAGCAGGACTTCCTTATCTTTCTTTCTCCTCTCCCAAGGAGCTGCTGGTGGGTTCTAACCTCCAGTGTTTTGGTTAGAATCTAAGCACTTTAACCACTGTGCTTTCAGGGTTCCTTTGGTGGCTGTAACTGTAGCTTGTTGAGTCAGTTCTGACTCATAGCGACTCTGTATGGGTTTCTGAGGAGCAACTATAGGTAGCTACTTATAAACTGGATACTCACTCCCTCTTTTACACCTCCAGTAGCTTTCACATTCTTACAGTTGTTCGCTGTATTCTAAAAGGAATTTTCGATATGCCGTCCACCTGGTCATGATTCAAACAGAAACCCAGAAGTTTGGGGCTCAAGAATGTTTTGCTTCCTAACAGATAGATGGACAGAGTCATTAATGTGCCTCCCTAAGCCTTTGTCAAGCTCTTGTTACCTCCAGTTTGGTGCCCTTATAGTAAATTGTCTGATACTGACAAATGCCCTGCTGAAACCTTCTGTATTAATTTGTGGCATATGGATGGTTTTCTACTGCTTGGAGTTGTCAGAAAATCTCAAAAGGTAGAGATTTTAATGACCTCTGGCAGTAGTGACCTCTGATAGATAATAGAGGTGTAGTATTGCATCTCTCTTTTAGACTTCAGCTCATAAGTCAACAGCGTCAGCTAATTATTTTCATTCTTAGCTAATCAGAATATATTTCACATTTTTAGGTGTACCGACAAGACTGTGAAACATTCGGGATGGTTGTGAAAATGCTGATTGAAAAAGATCCTTCATTAGAAAAATCTATACAGTTTGCCTTGAGGCAGAATTTACATGAAATAGGTGAGCGGTGTGTTGAAGAACTCAAGCATTTCATTGCAGAGTATGACACCTCTGGTCAAGATTTTGGAGAGCCTTTTTAGATTTCCTGCTCAGGCAAAACAATGTTTCTTTCCTTAGATTGTGTAAGTCCTTAATATATGGAATTTTTGTGATGAAGAAGGAAACTTTATGATAGTTGACCATTATTTCCAATATCAAATAAACATATAAAATAGTTTGAGATATTTTCATTAGAGTTTTCTATCTACATGTAGAGTTCCTCTTCCCCTTTTTTCCTCCTAAAATGATGTGTTAATTAATTTTCCAGGCTTTGACAAAAGCAGTCCTACAGGACAACTTTCTGTACTTACTCATGGTCTGTAGTCTTCCACAGTCCGCGATTGTTTGGTCTTAGCAACGTAGTTTACAATTTGGAGATCATTCCACTTAAACATTTCAGAGTAACAATACCATGTGAAAACGTTAGAATTCTGAGGTTTAACTTTCATTGACTCCTTAGGCTTTGTAACGGAATATATTATTGTGTACTGTCCAAATAAATGGCAGACTTTATTATCTTAGAGAATATTTACTTTTAGAATAATTGTCATTCATTGATAAAATTAGAACACTTACATCTCTAAAAGACACTTCAGAATATAATTGTTTTTCCCCCGTAAGTACATTTATTCAGTGTCTTCTATTAAAATAATCCCGACTACTTTCACTGATATGTGAGTCTTATACAGTCTCATACACAAAGAGTAACAGAAAAGGGGGAATTTGAAATGAAAGATGAGGAATATTTTAAAGTTTAGATTTCTCAAAAACAACAACAACAAAAAACTTCTAATCAGGAATGAAAAATGTAGTGAGTGTGGGAGAGTGCGGTTTTATTTTCTTCCATAGGTTCATATGCTTCATCTCAAGAAATAAGACAATTGATGCATCCAAGACTAAGCTACATGTAGAGTGTTTATGTGTTAATCTCTGTTTGTAGTCCAGTGGTTTCCTTTTCTGCTGTGCTTGTGAGAGGTTCTTAGTTCTTCTTCGAAAGTCTTTTGGAAAGGAGCAGAGCAGAGTGGGCAGTAAACCCATTATAGCAGTCTACGTAAATAGCCCTTCATGAGTGAGCTGTCCAAATCACGGGTTAGTTAAGAATCTAACTGGGATGATTAAAATAATCTGCTCATTTCCTGATCACTTCCAGCAGTCCGGTGGCACTTAGCCAAAATATATAATTTTGTGGCATTGGTTAATGAGGAAACTTTAAAAAATCATGTTTGTTATTACTACTCCATTTCATTATCCTCCCATCCTCTTCCCATTTCCATTCTTTCACACTTGAATTCTGGCATTTTATTTTTAGTAACCTCTACTGACAGTATCTAAAGGACTACTGCAGAAAAAAAAGTAATTAAAAGTAGAAATAACAAAATCATAAGTTTAACTAATCCTGTAATGGATGTCTCAAAATATATGTATTATGTTATTCCACAAATTTAAAATTTGGGGGTAACACTTGTTTTAAAATTTCCTAAATCAGACCACGTTGGATTTTTATTTTTTTCCATTTAGATGCTGAATTTATCTAATTTTTATAAATCATAAGCCAAAATGAAATTCCATCTATCATCTCCAATATTCTTCCTAATAGGAACTTTTGTTACTTACATTAGAAAGACTAAGAAAGTACTCTCTCTCTCCAGCATTCAGCTCCTGTAGTCAAGACGTCACAAGTTTAAAAATAAAATCTGAGAAACAACCATAGAGGCAAAGGAGATGTTCACTTTGTTAAACTGTATTAGAGATGTTTGATTAATAACAGATGCATTTAAGTGTATCGTCAGCAGATACTTTCTTCTTTTCCCCTACTCTTGAATTACATTCAATATGTAAAGCTGTTTATATAGCTTGCCATAAACATTATTTTGGTAGACTTGTCAGTGTTAAATCTATTATTTTTTTATTATTGTTGTTTTATATTTTAGCTTTTTAAAGTCTAATTTTAGGATAGATGAGTTCAAATGTGGACCAGAGTGTGTGTTTTGCAAAATGTTCTTCACTATAGGAATTTGTTTGTGAATTATCCATTGTTTCCCACAGCATCCCAAGTTGATGTGATAACATTTTCAATTTCTTTTCATAAAGCCTTGATGATCAACAGAGGAAAGCAGATATTGTTAAAAGTTTTTGTGAATTTTAAAAGTGCAAAATAAAACAACCAGATTTAAATAATTGGATTGTGTATTCTCTTCTTTCAACAACCTTGAAAAGTATGTTAAAATGTAGCCTTTCTTCATTAGTGCAAGATTGTTGTTGTTAATTGCCACAGTTCCTACTTATATCTACCCTGTGTAGGGTTTCTGAGGAGCAGCTGATGGATTTGAACCACCACCTTAAAGTTCAAATTGATCTTGTGGTCTGGGGCTCATCCTGTATTGCCACGTGGACTCCTGCAAGATTACTCCTTAGTATTCAGTTCACATAGTCAGCTGCAGGACAGAATGATGATTGAGAATTGAGAAACAGCCATAACTTTGATGGGCCTTGAAGTGGTGTTGCAGGATAAACACTGGACCGGTAACCACAGTGTTGAGAGTTCAAACCCACCAACCTCAGACCCTATTCAGGGTTGCTATGAGTTGGAACCAACTCAGTGGCACACAGTGACATTGTTGTGAGTTAGGGAGTCTTTGTCTCTGAGAAGGCAGTGAGCAAGACAAGATAGTGCCTGATACAGAGTTTAAACCCAACAAACAGACAAAAGACGAAAACCAAGATCCACTGCTGTCTAGTCAGCTTCAACTCAGTGACCCTGTAGGACAGAGGAGAACTCTAGGGTTTCAAAGACTGTGCATGTTTACAGAAAAAGCCTCATCTTTTGCCTAAAAAGTGACTGGTACGTTTGAAACCACTATCCTTGAAGTTGGTAGCCTCGTGCTTAACCCGTTGCACCACTAGGGTTCTTTCTGACACTGTTGTTATTAGGTGCTGTCCAGACGGTTCTGATTCATAACCTATGCACAACAGAGTGAAACAGTATGCCAGCCTCACAATTGTTCCATTGGAGCCCATTTTGCTGTTGCCCCTGAGTCAGTCTGTCTCATTGGGGATCTTCCCACTTTACCAAGCATGATACTCTTCTTCAGAGACTGGTCCCTCCTGGTAACATCTGAGGTATGACAGACAAAATCTCAACATCCTCACTTCTAAGGAACATTCTGGTGCACTTCTTCCTGCAGGACAGATGTTTGTTTATTTAGCAGTCCGTGGCACTTTCAATATTTGAGTATTGCTAAGTGCCATCGAGTTGGTACCAACCCATAGTGACCCTGTATAAGCTTGAACCGCCGACCTTGAGGTTCAAATGGACTTTGCAGCAGTCCAGTGCTTTAACCCACAGGGCCAGTTAGTCTCATTCAAATTGACCCTAAGTGGGTTGTACCAGTTGTGCACGTTTTTCTGTGTAAACATTGCTTTTGGGGTCACAGAATTTGCCAGTTCACTGAGTTAGAATTTGAAAATTCACTTAATGATAAAGATTGTTAAAGCTTTGTATAAATGGCAGTAGAGACCACCTGATTGAATAGGATCTGGTGTGGCGCTGTGGGTAAATGCACCAGACTGCTAAGCTGTTTGAACTGCAAGGTTGGCAGTTCAAGCTCACCAGCTGCTCCTTGGAGACCCTGTACAAGGTTGCTATGGGTCTGAACTGACTTGATGGCATTTAACAACAACTACAGACTATAATAAATGGAGAAAAGATTGAAGTTGTCAAAGACTTCGTTTTGCTTGGATTCACCATCAACACTCATGGAAACTAGAAGTCAAGAAATTAAAGGACATACAGCATTAAGCAGATCTGTTGCACAAGACTTCGTTCAAGTGTTCATGAGCAAAGGTATTAGTTTGAGGTGTGCGTGACCCAAATCAGGGTATTTTCAGTAGCTTCATACGCATGTGAAAGTTGGACAGTGAATAAGGAAGACAGTAGAAGAATCTATGCCTTTGAGTTTTGGTGTTGGAGAATATTGACAGTACCATGGACTGCCAAAACAAATCTGTCCTGGAAGACGTGCAGGCAGAATGTTCCTTAGAAGTGAGGATAGTGAGATCTCATCTCTCATACTTCAGGAGGGACCTGTTCGAAAATACTCTAGGATGCCTAAATAGTCTAATAGAAGAACATCATGCTTGGTAAAATGGAAGGTCCAGTGAAGAAGAGGAAGACCCTCAATAAGATGGATTGACACACAGTGGCAGCAGCGATAGGTTCAAGTGTATTAACAATTGTGAGGATGGTACAGGACCAGGCAGTGTTTCATTCTGTTGTGCGTCATTGGTGTGTCAGAATTGACTCATTAGCACCTAACAATGCTAAACCATTATCATTAAAATTGCATATGGCTTTACTTTCCCATTTAAAAGCTTTGTATTCTGCTGCTTTTCTAGAGTAAAATCTAATATACCAAATTGAATAATACTTAAGATTTTTTTTTTTCCCCCTTGTTTCAATATACCAAATAGAGGAATATATGTCTTTCAATTATCTCACCCTCTAAATAAGATGACAACCATCTGGTGGTTTTTGCTTCCCAAACATTTTTACATATAAGGATTTTAGTCTTAGTTTACCATCAAAGGCAAGAGAGTTATGACTTGTCCAAGGCCTGGGTTTGACTCAAAGTTTTCAACTCAAAACTCGATGTTCTTGGAGTGAAGAACTTTGTTGGCCACTCAGAACAAGATTTAAGTCCCGACTCTGATGCACACTCATTTAATCTTTAGCAAATTAGTTTTCCACTGTTGTATGAGGAAGCTTCAGAAAATTAATGGTAAAATTGTTATTCAATTCCATTTTTCCACATTGTATGAAATCTCATATAAGCCATGTGCAGTTGAATGTGTAATGAAATGTAATGTGCAAAGTGAATGGTTACAAAAAACCTTTTGAGAGACTTCAAATCCTAGCTTAGTAGATTTTTTCCTGTTTTCTACTTTATCCTTAGTTGCTTCTAGCTCTGATATTGATTCACAGGACTTTGACTTGGAGCTGTTTTAGAAAACATTTTGAAGATTTATATGAGATGCTGTTAAGGGGCAAGTAGTGCATTGTAAGCCTGGGGCTCCCACAGCCACACTGCAGCCCTGGACTCGGTCTCTTTGGTTACTGCATCTGGATCCATTGAGAAGAACCGTGTAAGTGTGGTGGTGGTGTAAGTGCCATGGAGTCGGTTCTGACTCATAACGACCCTGCATAGGGTTTCCAAGGAGCGATTGATGAGTTTGAACCACCAACCTTGTGGTTCAAGTCAACCTTGCCGTCTAGTGCATTATCCTGCAGCGCCATACTAGGACTCCACAGCAATGGCAGTAGCCATATAAGAGAAGCTAATAGTTCATAAATCAAGATGAATGAAACCTAGTTAACACTTTTTTGATGACTTGGTCTCTAATCAAAAGGTGAGTGTTTCAAACTGCTTTCACACAGTCTTGTAAACCCTAGGTTCAGTTCAACTCTGTCCAAAAGGGTCACTTTTTGGAATCAACTTGTAATACCTTTTCAGTTTTGCTTGCAACAGGTTCAGAGATACAAAACGAAGATTGCTTGCAGTAACCGCTTTCTGCGATGTAAACAAAAAACATTCTTCATGGTAATCAGGGAGAAAGAACATGAAGACAGTAACTTGCCATATTGATGATAAAGCCAGTAAAGCTGATGCACTGAGAGGATACCTATACTGAAGCTTATTTTTCATTATTTAGTTTCAGCCTCTTGCCCGCTCATAATCCAAAGTGTAAAGAGTACTAACTCTTTCAAGTTCTCATCAGCCATGGCCATTGGTGGGTCATTCTTTCAGGGATCCTTACCAGACAAATTAGTTGGTAAGTGAAAAACAAATGTTGAGTGGGAAGATGTTTCTGTTGACTGCTGTAACAAACTTAGGTCAGCTCCCACAGAATAAATACTAAAGCTGGACGGTAATCTTTGAAATGGTCTAGCAATTTAATTTTACAGAAGTAGAAACTATGTCAGATCTACTTAACCTGCTGGAGTTAATGAGAGGCGGGTCTCTCAGCCCAGATCTCTGTAATCCATTGTTTTGCATTACACTGCAAGACCTTTTAGTGGATTCATTTAAGATTTAGTATTTGACTTTTCCTATGTCAGTTGCTTGATTTCGTTATACAGAAACACAAACAATTATCATCTAAGAGAACTGGTTTCATATTCTTAATGGTATTACTTACATTATCTGGAATCAGTTAATTCTAGCAGTGTTGCAAGTTACTTAGAAAGTTGGCATAATGGCATGTGCATATTTGTTGGTGGTCGTTATGTACTGTGGAGTTGGTTCTGACTCATAGTGACCCTGTACAGGGTTTCTGAGGCTGTAAAGATGACAAATTTATTTTGCAAAAAAAGTTGAGGCTAAACTTGATCTTTACAAGCTAGCCAGGAGTCCTGGTGAGGCTCTGCAGGTTTAATGTACTGCACTGCAAAGTTAGTTTGAACTGCAAGGTCAGTATTTCAAGCTCACCAGTCATTCCTTGGAAGCCCTGTACAGGGTCACTGTGGGTCCAACTTGACAGCACTTAGTAAAAGCAGCAGCTAGCTGGGTATGTTAACGATAATTGGCTTTAATCTGTGACCAAGTCTATATGCTCTTACTTTTCCTCCATTTCCTTCCCAAACTGTTTTGAAAGCCATCCTTAAACTTTATTCTCCCAGGCAACTTGACAATTCTATGGCAAAATGTGAGATCATGGGTACAAGATTCAGTTACTTTTGCTCAACATTCCTAATGTATTTCCAAGTATACACAAAACCCATGTTACTGCTCAGAAGGCATGCCGTGGTTCTGAGAGTTCCATTGAATGACTAGGGAATCTAACAAGGCAATTAGCGATTTTCTCATTTGACTAATTAAAAAGGATTTTGTCAAAATTATCTTACTGGCATTGGATTGATAATGAAACATTTGTGGAATTTTTTATGCTGATTTGTATATCAATAAAAAGTCACACATATTTATACAATCAGCAATTAGTTGTGTCTCCCTCCCATCCATCTACCAACTCTAAGGGATTGCAGAATCAGTTTAGAGTATAACCAGAATTTATAACAAAGGAGCTGGAGACTTGCTGATGGCAGGCTCATTTTTCCTGTTTTTGAGATGTTATTTTAGCATGTGAAGGGTGTGAGTATTCATTAAGTCCAGAATCCTAGCAGCTTTAGAAAGTCTTAAGGTTTGGCAACACTGAGTCTCCTTTCCAGTCATAATCAAATGTCCTACATGCTGGGCTGTTAACTGCAAGGTCAGCAGTTCAAACCCACCAGTGGCTCTGCAGGAGAAAGATGAGCTGTCTGCTCCTGTAGATTTAGTCTCGGAAACCATATACAGGTCACTGAGTTGGACGATGGCAGTGTGTTGAGTGTCTTATTAGAAAAGCGCCCCAGAAGAATTGTGCCTGTGGTGATGTCTGCTCTGAAACCCTGTGGACATCCTGAATGCGTCCTCAATCAGTACTTCCAACATGGTGTAAAAGCTCAGGGTCCCATCACACAAGGACCAAACTGGGCAGAGACATAGGCCACATGTAGCAGTACTGGGTACTCATTCCAACTGTACCACTCTTTGAAGGCCCATTATGCTTACTAATTCAGAAACCAGTAGTAGAATGTAGGGAGTAGCTAAAGATACACAAATCAGTTTTGTCTTTTTAGAGCGCTAATAGAGGCTCATGTTTACATAATTTCGTCAGGTTCCCCTTAGTGTTTACTGACCAGATACTTGGAACTCTTACCTACATCTATTAAAATCTTTTGGCAACTGCTTTGTTTACTTAACAGAATTGGAATGGAAGAGTTTCTTCCCTCTGTAGGTCTAGTCTTATTGCTTACAAGCCAGGAACTAAAAGCTTAAGAGTTTCATATAAGGAGAGCCAAATCACACTAAAAGATTGGTTAAATAAATTATGGTATATCTGAACCATAGGATATTATACAATTAAAGAATGCAATACATCTATATGCACCAATGTGGAATGTCTAGTAAATACACGTTCTACATTTTATGGATGATACACTGGACATAGAAAACTGGCTTCTGCGGAAGGGAACTGGAGGACTAGGGAGTAGTCAGGAAAAGATACTCACCTTTTGTTTGTACTTTGTACTTCGGTTATGTATTTCCATTTCATTGCTAATATTTTTAAACCAGGAACTGATGATATAACAAGGGAGTACAGAGCGTTTGTACCCACTGGTGCTTTTCTCAAGGGGGTATGTATAGCTGAGATAACGAGCTTTACTCTATATCCAGGGATGCGGTGAGATTTGCTAACCCACTCCTTTGCCGATAGAATTGATGTCCATCCACCCCAAGGCTTAACAGCTTCTGCCTCACTCCAGTAAGAACGAACAAATTCACCTCAGTCTGAAGTCCCACAGGAATCTCTGGCTGATGAGAATGGTTAACATATTCACCTGCTAAATAAAAGGCCTATGGATAGTCTACCCAGAGACACCTCAAAAGGGAGGTGTGGCGATGTGCTTCTGAAAACTCAAGCCATTGAAACCCTTATGCAGCACAGTTGTGTTCTGACACACATGGGGTTGCTAGGAGTTGGAATTGATTCCATGATAACTGGTTTGGTTTTTCAAGGCCTGTCTAAGGAGCTCTGATGGGACAATTCTATTCTGTCCTACAGGGTCGCT
Source organism: Chrysochloris asiatica (assembly GCF_000296735.1). NCBI lineage: Eukaryota > Metazoa > Chordata > Mammalia > Afrosoricida > Chrysochloridae > Chrysochloris > Chrysochloris asiatica. The sequence continues at coordinate 6,582,725 of NW_006408595.1, forward strand.
ATGAGTCACAGTCGACTCGATGGCAGTGAGTTTGGCTTTTGGGTTCTATGCCCTTATCTACTTGTAGGGATGGCTAGACACATGAGAACCAAACAGTGGTCGGTTAATGTTAGACTGCAAAATAAATCATGCACAAACGGATGACCAAAATGGAAATTACCTGGATATATTTGCAAACATATGTATTCAGGAATGTAATTATTTATTAAGTGTTTATTAAATACCTCCCCCTAAAGATCCTGAGATTACCACTAGGACCTTTAGTTAGAACTGAAACATATGTACAAGAATGACACATATCAAAATATAAACTCATTAGTTCAAGTCCAACATCATTTTCCCTTGAACCTCATATTTAACTTGAATAGCAGTGGCACAGCATCCCCTAATTAGAGATTTTAAAAGAAAAACGTAATCAGAAGACTCAGTTTTCAGAATTGCTTTTAAAAAACCAACAAAGTAGCTGGAAGCAAGGAATAAAGAGGAGCCTCTCCTCGCGTAATATACCTACAAAGTCCTCAGTTACAAAATGCAAATCCTTGTATAGTTTTGGCCTCTTCCCTGGCCCCAGGAGATAATTACCACCTTGCAGAAAGTCAAAAGGCATTCCCCTCACCCCCAAAAGGGGTGGTGGGAAACATTCTCCCAACAGCGTCTACTTGTTTTTACCATACATTCCAGGGGTATGTGGAGCTTTTTTTTTTCTCTTTGTTTTTACATTTATACAGTTTACAATGCTTGACCCATAAATAACACTCATAAGATTAATAGGGCCATAGTTTTAAAGAGTATTTACAGAGCCCCACCATGCATACAGAGCCTTTTTAATATTGAAAAATCAAAACAAGAAACTGAACGTTCCATCACTAAGCAATATAAATTTGACCATCTAAGCTTATAAACCCTGACTAAAATACAAGCAATCGTTTCATCCATAAATGCTGTTTCTGGGTCCCTAACAAATCTAGTACTGCAGTGTAACAAACATCTTGCAATTCAGGGATATAAAAATATCAGCTTTAAAATCTGAACTGTACAATATGTACATTAATATTTGCACCATTAAATTAGGAATACACTTAAGTCTATGAAATACTACATTATAAATAGCAATGTTCTTTTCGATCTGTAGCTGGAGCCAACACATCTCAGGGAAGTATTTTTTTAGCTGGGTAGTGAGAGTTGAAAGGGGACAAGTTGGCCTCACACAACATGATGCACAGTGTTGGCTAGGTCCATGTAACTATGCATGCCTCACAACAAGACAAACCGATCAGGACCCAAGCCAACTTGACTAACAGAACTGACAAACACTATTGCTTTACAAAGGTGGTTGAAGTCTCCATCTTCTTAAATCAACACCCCCACGTCCATTCACCTTGGTGATAGTTTCTTGAGGATTCTTTCAGGGATCAGAGACCAAAGCAGCCATATAAAACTGTAATGCACCCAATAGGCACAAGATGTCATGTCAACCTGGCAACATCCAAGGAGGGTAAGCTGGAGAAATCACACTTTCCAAATGTTAATCTGACAGTGTAAACAGCAGTCGAGTTCTCATTTACATGGGCAAAAGCACTTTAAACTATTTTAGCAACTTTCCTATGGAAGAAAAAGGTAGGGTTCAGATGGCTAATGGCTAAATTTAAACAAAAGCTCTCCACAGCTACTAGGCTTATGAGATAATACAATTCTTGCCCTTGTGTCCCTTTTTCTTCTTGGATTTAGTTGTCCTCTGACCAAATGGAGGGGTAGGGAGCGCAGAGGTTGGACTAGAGAGGTCATCTGAATAGTAGGCATATCTCTGTGGCCGTGGTGGAGGGATTGGTTGTCCAAGAAAATAACCTTCTTCTTCTGAATCGGAGGAGGAGGATGAGGAGGAGGAACACCAAGAATCATCCTCACCGTAGAGTCCTAGGAACCTGTTCATCCCCGGGTTCTGGAGTGCATAGTCGGACGTGGCGTGGGCATATTGGCCATAGAGATCAGCATTCTGGATGTACGCTTGGATCTCCCGGGCACTTTTATTCTGGATAAATTTCTCGTAGTTGTCTGGAGTGTAGAGCCGCAGCCTGTCCTTAGGGGAGTATTTTCTTTCCGTGACAAGATTCAGGGCATTGTCAGAGCGAGACTTTCTACTTCTCCTGCGGCGATGATGGTGAGACCTGGACCCCCTCTCCTCAAAATGGTAGACCCGTCTCCGAGTTCTTTCACTCATTGGAGGCTGCCGGATTTCGATGTTGTCATAGTTTCCATTGTCAATGACGTCATCTGAAAACTTGACCTGCTGTGGTCTGGACTGCGACTTGGACCTTCTGAGCACGGGCAGGTGCACTGGCTTCTCCTCAGGCATGATCTTCTCTGGACACAACTCTGAACTGAGACTCTTCAAGGACTCTGCACTCCTGTGCAGCATGGAGGAGTTCAGAGTCCCCATATTGCTCATTTTTTCACAATCCTCTGCCTCCATTTCCTCAAAGTTTTGAAGAGAATATAATGATGGCCTTGCCTTACTTTCCCCATCCACCGAAGCTCCTAGAACAGAAGACATGGCGAGACATGATTCCCAAAATTCCCAACAGTCTAACAAGGATCACAAGCTACTGAGAAGGAAGTTTTTTTCAAAGAAAATGATCCTCAACTGTCAATATTTGATCCAAGGGGCAACCAATGCACAAACAGACTGAGTACTTGGTTATCGAGTCTCGCATCTGAACCCAGCTGATTTGGAGCCAGAGATCAGTTACATTGCATGGAATGAGCAACAAGAAAATTTAAAGCTCTTCATAGAAGCCCCTTCTTTTAAGTTCATTAAGACAAGGTGTAGAAGCTTTGTCCTGACACCATTAAAGCCACATTGAAGCAGCATTCAAACCTCCTTCTGCTGTATCCACATGGTCCCTATTTATGGGCAAATCCTCATCTTATACCTAGAGTAGTATTTAGCAAACAATACCCCAAGGACCAAATCTAGCCTGTAGTCAATTTTATATGTAAAGTTTTAATTGGAACACAGCCATAACCATTTGTCTATGTATTGTTTATGCTTGCTTGCTACAATAGCAGTTGAATATCTGCAATGGAGATTGTATGGCCCACAAAAGTACTACTGTGGCCCTTTTTGGGAAGTTTGTAAACCCCTGACCTAGACCACTATATTGGTTTCCGCTCATCCACTCTCCTCCCCTTCAGCCCATAAAATAAGATTACCCTTACTTTCAAAATGTTCTCAAAGTGGACATTGCATTCCTTTGCTTACACCAGGGCCCAGGTGAAGTAAGATAAATAAGTGTATATTAACAGACTGTAAGGGACAATAGGAAGGACTAGGAACCACTGCCAGTATTTTCTATAGGTAGGCTGGTTTCCAGCCCATTATTAAGGAATATCAGCCTTAACACTTACACTTGTACAAGATGATGTCTGTTTTTGATATTAAATGTTAAGATACTTAGCATATAGTGTCTGGTATAAAAAGGGTACTCAATAACTTCATTTTACCCACCACTCCTCCCTCAAGTCCCCTCTGTTGTAGGTCTTAGCTTTGACAAGTCTGTAGAAGCCGGGCGAATAGCTTTGCCTTATCCTTCCTCGTAACTGCAGCACCTGGGTTCTTTCTGGTAGGGGAGCAGCCACGAAGGCCTTTCCTGTTTATGTTTCACCAAACCTTTATGAAAGGACTGTATGCCATTAGTTTGAACACAAGACTAGCCATGTAACAGCAACATTTCTGCATCCAAAGACTTACTGCAATATGAGATCTGGAAGGGCTGTGATCTAGACCCAGTCTTGCCCTTAAAAACCTATGTAATGTTGGGCATTAACCTCCTGGTAATTCATGTTTCCTCATTCAATGATATCATACACTCTATATAATTCAGGGTTGTTTCAAGGATAAAATTTGAGTAACCTATACTAATGTGCTTTGAAAACACTCAAGTGAAATTATTTATAATTTGAGTATAATATGTTTAACTGTTTTTAAAAGCTATCCACTGCCAAATGTTATGAGCTTAAAGTGTGCAGGCCAATTTTAGAGTCTTAAAATTCATATAGCAAAATTCAAAGAGTATAGTCTCTTTCAACACAATTCAGCTTCATACTCCATTATTCAAAAACATTAATTTGGGGCATACACCTTACCTTCTTGTTCATGTGACAACTGCACAAGTCAGCTCATTAACAGTCACAGATTAAGGTATCTTTTCAACCATAGAAATCCCAACACCAGTTAAACACAGCTAAAGTTAAAGTGTCTTATTTCTATAAGCCGTGGGAGACTCTTTGGTGTCAGCGAGGCCTGAATTCAAATTCCCTGCTCTATTATTTATCGACTCTGATTTTGATTTGAAAAAAACCAATTTCTTCCTCTTTAAAACACAGATGAACACCTCTCCTGTATGGTTGTGTTGAAAACATATGTTACACATATGCACACATATATGGATGCATGCATATACACATATGGGATTGCTATAGTGTTTAATATCTAATGAAAATATTCCTTGGTTTATAGTTTTAAAAAAACATCTCTACTGGTGCTGAACTGTAATTTTTTAAGTATGCTTGCCTACTCCTTCAAATACCCCATAATCCCTAGATTACATACCTGTGATATTAGACAAAGCCAAGGAATCCATAGAATCCCGAACACTCTGTTCCGGTTTCAAGTCTGACAAACACTCCAGAGAATCTTCATACCATTGTGTTTGATCATGATTATATCCTGAGGCCCCATGGTCCAGCTCCAACTCTTGGAGCCTTCTACTGCTTGCAGGGCCCGGGTGGCTGCCATAAGCAGAATCCCCCAGTCCATCCTGTGACTGTGCCCAGTACATATCAGACTGGTACTTTTTACTTGCAAGGCTCTGGTTATTTTGCTTTAACTCAGTCTTATTTTTAACCATGTTATCAGATATCCAGTGCTCACCCGCTCGAATATCCATCTCACTGGGCTGCTGCTGAAAGAGGCTTTTATCACCGAACTTGAGGAGGAGCTGAGTCATATAATCTTCATGCTCAGCCCATTCTTCAAGGTCTTCTGGGGTTTCATGCTCTACTCTGCCTTTCCAAAATTCTTCATTGACAAAACTTGCTCCTTGCCTAGTGAGACTCAAATCATCCAGTTTCCGAGAAAGCGTGTCGTCAGCACTGCCCGAGAGGCCCGGGAACTTGTAGTTCAGAGCAGGGGACAAGAGCAGAGACTGCCTACACTGATCTGCTGACCGACTGCTCTTTCCCATGCGGACACTTCTTCGGGAGTCTCTGGAGCGAGCCGACTGGAAGGCAGAGTCGGAGGAGTCGGAGGCATGGACGTCTTCACCAAGGCTGCATGTTTTTGAGCAGTAAATCTGACCTTGTTTGGGAAGGAAGGGACATCCCAACAAAGAGGCTTTACACTGAGCACAAGAAAAGCACGCTTCTGTTGCATGCCAGTGCTGACCGTCATAGGTCATCTGGGCATGATCGACACCTGTTTGGACAAACAATAGTAGAGTGAGGGTTAGTTATGCTTCAGCTTGACACGGAGGAAGAAGGAAGAAAGGGGGACAAGAAATCGGTATTGTGGCCATGAGAGAAGTGTGTGTGGGGGATGACCGGGCTCTGTCTGTGGCTACATAGGCCCCCTCACTGTACACAGGGTTTATTTCTAACTCCAAAGTCAACACTGAAGCGCTCCTGCCAGCCTCCAGACATGTGCAGGCTCCCAGCTGAGGTTAAGTTAAGGCTGACTGGATATTTCCTTATAGAACATGCTGCTGCTGAGTTGGATCCCCACCTCATGGTGACCCCATGCACAATGGGATTGGACCACTAGGAGCCACAGAGGTTTTACGGGCTGCTTTTCAGAAGAAGGTTTCCAGGACTTTCTTATTAGTGTGTGTTAGTCTGGAAAACTCTGCTGGAACCTGTTCAGCATCATAGTCATACACACGCCTCCACTGACAGGCAGGGAGCGGCTGCCCTTGAGGTGCACTGGCTGGGAATCAAACCCAGGATTCCCACCTGGAAGGTGAGAATTCACCCATTTAAACCACCACTGCCCCAGCAGAACACTGTTGTTGCTAAGTGCCGTCAAGTCGGTTCTGACTCATGGTGACCCTGTATAGGAGGGTTTCCAAGGAGCATCTGGTGAGTCTGAACCACCGACCTTGCAGGTCAAACCGATCTTACATGAGCTCCACAAATAATGAGAATCAACGATGTATCCATTTGTCAAAAACTCACCAACCATTTAAGATCTGTGTACCTTAAATTAACTACATGTAAATTATGCCTCCACAGAAAACAGACATAAAAGAAAGAACAAGACCATGGCTGACCACAGACAGACAAATGGACATGTGACAAGGCAGAAACGCTGCACTCACCAATGTGTCCCCCACAGGTTTCACAGTATTCTGCATAGAGAGATTCGAAACAGCCACAGCAAAACGGACGGTCATCCTTCATGATGTACCTCTGCCCTCCCAGGACCGTTTCACACTCCAGGCAACAGAAATGTTTCATGTGCCAGTGACGACCCTCAGCTTCTGTGCACTCATCAGCAAAAATGATCTTTGGAAACATGAAAGGAAATCACTGTGAGCCACTGTTAAGGTCTAATAATAACCTGATGTTTTCAGGGCTCCTGAAAGAAGCACATCTATAGCTAGCTTTGTTTCTTTACAGCCACAAGCTGAAACCTAACTTTATTAGTTACGAAACAAGAGCAAAAATAGGTCATGTTAAAAAAGGGAATGAATCTAAGTGCTAAGGAGCCCTGGTGGTGCAGTGGGTTAGGCATTGGGCTATTAACATCAAGGACAGTGGTTCAAACCCATTGGCCACTCCACGGAGAAAGATGAGGCTGTCTGCTCCCAAAAGATTTACAGTCTTAGAGAAACTATTCTGGATTACTATGAATCGGAATTGATCTGATGGCAGTGAGTTTTTGTTTTAAGTTCTTACTAAAAGCTTAAAAAAATCAATCCCCTTTTTACACTGGCGTTAATTCATTTGGTCATACCCCTCCCTGCCACCATAGACTTTGTTGGCATAGTCTGACAAAACACGTTTAACATTTACTGGCCTATGTGTGTGTTCTCATAGAAAGAAAATGTATAAAAAGGTCTGTGGAGTCAGCTAACATAATCATAGGTCTAGGGATGCTGCGTTGTATGGCCAGCACGTGTACGCTTCATTTGACCTAGCAGTCATCTGCAGATCGAGGACTTAACATTTTTTCTTATAGTTTGGGTTTCAAAAAATATTTCTAATAACACCTCATTGGGAAAAAAACTAGTCAAGAAATGCATAAAAGTAAAAACTGAAAGTTAACTGCCACAGATTGAAAGAGACTAAGGAGAAACATGAATAAATGTAATAAAGTAGTCTGGATTGAATCTTGGAATAGAGATAGGACATTAGTAGACAATCTGGGAGAATCTAAATAAAGCTTGTAGTTTAGTTAATGTATACTCAACCAATATTAATTTCTTAGTTTTAATAAATGTACCATGGTTAAATAAGATGTTGACTTTAGAGGAAGCTGGGAGAGGAATATACAGAAAAACCTCTGTAGTCTCTTTGCAACTCTTCTGCAAATCTACAGTGATTTTAAGATAAAATACTTAATGAAAAAAAAGAATGAAAGAAATCTTCCTTTTACACTATCATCCTTCTCCACATGCCAGTATGGGTAACAACTGTTAACATGGTTTATGTCTTTCAATCTTTCTGAGCACATATAAATACGGCTTGTTGTTGTTAGGTGCCATCGAGTCAGTACCGACTCATAGAGACCCTGTGTCGAAACACTGCCCGGTCCTGGGTCAACCTCACAATTAGTACCACATTGTTTTTCTTTATTTAATAAAAATAAGATTATCTGAGACATAACTCTTCTAAGCATCTTTTTTCCTTTTATCAAGGACACCAAACTTACCCCTGCCCTTTCTTTATTAGCTAAGTATTCCATTACATGAAAGTACAAGGGTTATCTTAAAAATCTACATATAGAGCAAAAAACCAGGAGCTGTTTATGTATTTTTCTGTAGATGTGACCAGTGGAATATTGGCTGATGGAAGCTCATTGTTTCCAGTGTTAAGGGATGAACTCTTTTACCTCATCACATGCTGAGCAGCGTGGTTTGAGCAGTTCAGCATGGTGCCTGCCACAGTGAATTTTTCCATCCTGATAAAAATAGATGAGGTCGACCAGCAGCTCATTACACGTGAAGCAGACAAAACAGGATGGATGCCAGCAGACGCCAGGGCCCGCACGAGAAGCAAACACAGCAATTTCACCTCCGTTTATTTTCAACCCACACTAAAAACAAAAGGATTCAAATTTTAAAATGGTGCTTTTTAAATGTCGGGATTCTCAGCTTTTCCCATTTACAGTCAACCCCACATTTGTCATGAAAGCTTTCATTCTTTCCTCCTCCTGTTAGTGATTAACTGTCTCTTTAATGCTGCATTATTTGTGACTCTCAACTGCAGTGAATATGCCTCAGGTATACTATGAAGAGTCACTGGTCACTGTTTCTAAGAAAGGCCTAATTGGTTCACATTAATCGTGGTTTTCCTCAGCCAGCCTCCTGCTGAGGAAAACCTTTCCTATTCTGAGAACCGCCAGAAAGGGTGTGAATGTCTTCATTATGTCTCTGCATTTAAAAAAATTCAGGTAGATCCTAGCACCTCCCACCGTGCCAGGATCCCATGACAGCCAAGTCTTTATCGCATGTTTACCTTACATAAGGGCCACACAAAGCAGTGGAGCCAGTTTTAATAGAGATTAATCCAAATGTAATAAACAACAAAACTTTCTTTCTCTTTCTTTTTGGAGACTCTTCGAGCCCACGTGTGTGCCAGCCCTACCACTTACACTCCTAAGTCATTCCATCCACACCCTGCAGAGGGTTACCTGCTCACAGATGGCATGCATCACTGCTCTGGACAAAAGTTTGATGGTTCCTCTTCCAAGTGCCTCTTTCTTCCGCTGCGCACTGAACACCTGCAACTCCTTCTTCTCTTCTTCACTCAAAGACTGGCAATACCGCACCTGCACAGAAATGAAAATAGGGCCCTCACTGCAGCAGCGCAGTCTTCCTCACCAAGTCTTCCATTCTCCAGAGTTCCATTTTCATGAAATAAAAACATCAAAGTGAGCTGGCCTGCCTTATGAACCCCAGCTTTTACCAGGACACCATACCTAAATCACATGGCATCTCTTTAGCCAAAGGGAATGCAATTTGAAGGAACAATTGTTTCTCAAGAAGAAATGTTTAAGTCCTTATTAGAGGAGACATAAAAACCAGTGTAAAACATGAAGCTTTCTATACAAGGGTTAAACCTGGTAAGTTTCACTTTCATTAGAAATTTCAATCAGTTCATCCTCAGCCCTCCACTACCATAAAGCAGTCACCCTGTTTGCAGGGCCAGTGGCATTTCAGGGATCTGTAGGATCCTGATCATTGGTGGGTGGCTGCAAACACTATCCCAACTCACTTGTGTTAAAAGTTTATAATATTGTACTTTAACACCCTCTTCTCCTAAGGAGTGGAAAGCTGTATTCTCCAGCCAAATTTTAACCAAAGAAAGGCTAGAGAAAGTCCAAATATGGTTTTAAGAGTGGCATCTGAACATTTAGCATATACATTTTCTTTTTTTCTAATTTCACCTTCTTCCTGTTATTTTACCTCATTATCATGTGGTGGCAACTGGTACAAAAGCTGTTTGATACGATGCTTCTCTCCAGGGCTGTTGACATAAGGAACCTTTTCCTCAGGTAAGCAAGCAAAATAAAGCTGGATCTGAAGAAGAGATGCAGAGGATATCAACATACAGATACTGATGCAATCTTGAAAAACAACTTTCCCCTTTAGGTCCAAGGATTGGGCCTCTTGTTGCTAAATGAGAAGACCAGCTGAGCCAACTCAGCAGAACTGCAAACCCTCAGATAACTAGCACCCAGCTGCTAAATTGCTCTTCAGGAATGTAACTTGTAGTGACAATTAGGGACATCATAAAATATGCACATTTAGTGCTATTATTCCTTAGCCAGCTTTCCAAGGGTCAGCCAACAGATGAGCTCAGTGTCCTGGGTGGCTTCTGTAAATGACCAAACAGGTTGTGTGCCACTGTGCAAAATTCAGCCACCACTTAAACAAACACGTTCAATTTGTTCTCTGAATTTTACATGTTACAATGACCAAAGTTGTTTTGTTAAACTCTGGAAACTCTACCTTATCAGGTTCTCTTAAGCTTCAGCTCTCCTTGCTTTCCATGGGTACTATTTTCTAAATATCTGAGGTTCATATTTCCCTAATGAAACTGGACAGGAGCCATATGAGCTATACCTACTTCTGTTTCAAAGGGCAACTCAAATTTTTGTTTGTTTTTCTGTTGTATTTAAAGGAAGATTCCTTAATGAGCACTGTAAAGAAAACAAGCAGTGCTGAGAAATAAAGAATGACAGTGACTCAAGGAATATAAAGATAGGCTATTAGGGAATTTGGGTCTGTCTGCGTCACAATATGTTCTTGTTGTTAAGTGCCCTCAAGTCAGTTCCCTACTCAAAGTGACCATTTCTGAGGAATGGCTGGTGGGTTTGAACTCCTGACCTAAACAGTCCAATGCTTATCTTAGTATCACAAAAAACCTACTCAGCCTACAGCTTCAAGAAAAGTTTCTCTCTTAATAATTAATTTGCCAAAATACTGCTTTCCTAACTGCAGCAGGAGGACTTCCCACCTCCATTCTGCTAGTATAGAAACCTTGTACATGGTTGTAAAGATTTATTGGATACCAGTTACATGTGCACTAGGCCCTGGGTGAGTAAGGACACCTGATTCCAATGTGTATAAGTGGAAGCAATGGTAATGCAGTGTTGAATTCCTGCCTCTCCCCCACCCCACAGGACAGTCAGGCTCAAGCCCCAGCCAAAGCCCCTCAAGGGCAGCCCCTTCCGGTCTGTCACTGGAGGTTTACATACTGCTACGATGTTCAACAGATTTCAGCAGAGCTTCTAGGCAAAGACAGACTAGAAAGAAAGGCCTAGAGATCAATTTCCAAAAGTCAGTCAATGACAACCCTATAGATCACCCTGGTCCAATCTACCACCGGTCGTGGATGGTGCAAGCCTGGGGAGCATTTCATTCCGTTGTGCATGGGAGTTGCCATGAGCTGGGGGTCCACCTGATGGCAACAACAACAACAATTCTCAAAGTAGTTCCCACCAGACGGAAAACATCTCCAAGACTCAGAAGTAACCACATACCCAATTATCACCACCTTTCATTTCAAACCTTTATAAGAAAATCTAACACCAGCAACATGACTTCATCATTTTATTTTATTTTGGGAAAAAAATAAAATTAGGTGTGTAGGTATGTTCTCATCTTCCCTAAAATGACAATATAACCAAAACCCAAAATTAGTTATTTAAAACTTTTTCTCAACTGAACATTATATGTTGTTGTTGTTGTTGTTAAGTGCTGTCAAGTCAATTCCAACTCACAGAGATGTAATATAGGGTTTCCAAGGAGCAACTGATGGGTCAGAACTGTCAAACTTTTGGTTAACAGTCCAGTGCTTATCCTACAATGCCACACTAAGACTCCAAACAGTGTACAGTATATATATATTTTTGTATATGCAAATTTATTTAAGGTCAAATTTCCCACCAGTAACACTTTAGATTATTTCTTACAGCTCTATAGATCTGCCTTCCAAAGCAAATGCATTGCTGGGGACTGCTGTGAAACTTTCCTGTTTCATTATCTTATTTGTTGTTATGGGAAAACAAAAAGGTTAAATTCTTTCACTTCCTCAAAAAGGACTCATCAGAAATGCACATAACAAATGCAAGCTGTCTACTGGATTCCACTCAGTAGGGCACAAACAGCATCATTATTGCATGTCTGGTACCAGGAGTTCAAAAGAGACAGAAAACTTTCATCTAGAGATGAGTATGGCTTTAAAAAGCAAAAAAGGTGTTGCAAGTTGTTATGTAAATTACAATATATATATATATATATATATATATAGAGAGAGAGAGAGAGAGAGAGTCCTAGTGCGGTGCTGTGGGTTAATGTGCCAGACTGCAAAGCTGTTTGAACTGCAAGGTCAGCGGTTCAAATTCACCAGCTGCTTCTTGGAAACCCTATACAGGGTTGCTACGGGTCGGAACATATGTTGTTGTTAAGTGCCATCAAGTCATCATATATATATATATATATATTGTTGTTGTTAAGTGCCGTCGAGTCGGTTCCAACAACTACTCTATACAGGGTTTCCAAGGAGACACTGGTGAACTTGAACCGCCGACCTTGCAGTCAAATGGCTTTGCGGTCTGGCGCATTAACCCACAGGGCCACACCAGGACTCATATATATATATATATATATACATACACACAAACTATGTTTTGAAAACAAGGGGGGTTAGGATGCTCCTACCTGTTCTGGTCGAAGGCCCGGGGGCACCCAGGCATACTCCTCCAACGCACAGCCTGAGTCATCATCTGATGTGGAGCTTCTCTGACACCCAAAGGCGAGTTTGCTCATTTTGGGCTCCATCTCCAATGGCATAACAATAAAGTCCAAAAGTCGGTTCCCTCAGTCACAAGACATCAAGCAGTGGATGCTGCGGACAATGTAAGAAAAAACAAAGACACTGAAAACCTAAACTCATGACTCTCATCCTCCACTTTTTATTAGATGCTGATTTAAACATGCTGGTGGCACTGTAGGAGAAGCACTAGACTGCTAACCATAAGGCTGGCAAGTTCAAACCCACCAGCTACTCAGAGGGAGAGAGATGAGGCTGTCTGTCAGCTCCCCTCCAAGGATTTATATTCTCAGAAACACTATGCAGGGTTGCTATGAGTTAGAATGGATGGCAGTGGAGTTTTTTGGTTTGGGTAAATAACCAAATTACCAGTGTCACCATCTCTTCCCCCCAAGTCCACCGAAGCTTAAAGTCTAGGTCTATACCATTCAGAAATAGCATCCTTATTAGCTCAGTAGTCTCGAAAATGCCATCAAATGTAGCTTATTTCCAGTTGCCTTTAATGGATGTCTCTCTGTACCCTGTTCATTCAAAAAGTTTTCAAGAAAATTGCTTTGTTGACTTTCTGACTTCCTACGAACGAAATCCCTGTGCAGCCGAGTCCCAGAGGAACAGCACCACTACTCCAGGCCAGGAAAAACAGCTCCAAACACCCCACGTTTCCTGAGAGAGTCCTGTCCACATAGTGTGCAAGCAGTCCCCTGGGGCACGCCGCGTAGGTCCAGACTTCTAACAACATTTTATAAGACAGTAAACTTCATCTGCTTGCTCAAATAATGCAATGACATGTTTTTGCATTATTAAATCCTCAAGCCTTTACTACCTACCTAAGGGCTAAAGTCTTCCAAAAGCTCCAGGTTAAAATAAAATCCAGTGACTATGAATGTTTGCATTATAAACAAATATCAATTTAAATAAGTAGGCAGTCCCTACTATGTGTGAAATATGCTGGCAGTCAATTATTGGGCAAAGTGAAATGTTAATCCTCCTCTAAATGGGAAACTTCCTCAGATGAAGGGGCTGCAAAGGTGTCAAGGCAACAGCCCAGCCCTAACACCCAAAGACTTTGTTATCACCCCTGTCCTCTGCCTGTCTCTTCCAAGACACTAGAATCAGATGTAGCTTTTTATATCTACTACAGAGGTAGTTTTTCATACATAACTGCTTTGTGGTGCTGTAGGATAGGCACTGGACCACAAGGTCGGTTTGAATCTCAACACTGGTGGTTCAAACTCACCAGCTGCTCCTCAGGGACCCTATACAGGGTCGCTATGAGTCTAAACCATAGTGAAGGCACTTAACACAGTTGTAGCTTTTTACACCTACCTCCTTTCAAAAAAAAAAAAAAAAAACCCAACAAAGATTAAAGAAAAATATACTTAGCCCAGCCCGATCACTTTAAAGGCATGGGGAAGGAACGAACTGCCTAAGGTCACACAAGTGAAAAGCTTTAGTCACTCTAGGTGCCTGACTTCCCCAAACTCTTTCTCTGCAATAAACTGTCATATGCCTAAACAAGTGGGAAAGACAATGGATTATGTCAGCTTTCAGAGACTTTTCTCTATGCAACTGGAGATACATAACACTTGTTGTTAGGTGCTATCAAGTCAATTTCATTCCATTGTAAGAAAATATGTTAGCTATTAATAAACCAATGATCACTAAACTTTTGTGTGTGTATTGTTGCTAAGTGCTGTTGAATCAGTTCTGACTCAGCGCGATCCCATGTAGAGTTTCCAAGGAACAGCTGGAAGGTGTGTATTATATATATATA
>NW_006408595.1:6597153-6611426 GCF_000296735.1 Chrysochloris asiatica
TATATAGACAGCACAGGCTCTGTAGAATAAGCATGACTTCGAACCACAATGTTGGGGGTTTCAACAGCTGCTCTGCAAGAGAAAGATGAGGCTTTCTTCTCCCGCAAATATGTACAGCCTCAGAAACTCTATACAGGGTCACTATGAGTCAGAACTGACTCGATGGCACTTAACGACAACACATCTAAATCAAAGGACATTTTAAAAAAAACAAATGTAACTTCAAAGAGTGACAGCTAAACTTCCAATCACTATAACCTTTATGAGATGCAGAAGCAATGCCACACAGAAGCTATTCCAACTAGTAAACTTAACTTTCATTCACTCTGAACAAAAAGTAAAGATGACCTCATTTCCTATGTTACTACTGGGAGGTTATGACCTTCTAAACAAGTCATTTCACACAGGTGCAATTCATTCATGTCTTGACTTAAGGAGAGGCTTTCTAAACATAGGCACATTCCTCAATAAAAAAGGACGAAGTGTTAATGGAAGTCAGTAAATTTCTTGGATCTAGTCTTTCCCTTTGTTTTGAAAGAAACAACTCCCACATGTCAAAGGAAAAGAACTAGATAGATAGAGGTTAAGAATTTAATTAGTAACTCAAAAACCCTCACCAGGAAAACGGAAGTCTTCATTCAGTGCAATTTCACCTGAAACATAAAATATGAACATTTTCCTTGGCCAAGTCTGGCTGGGAAGGTAGACACTAAGGTGGTATCTGCACTCAAGAAATGTACCAAGGACATAAATATTAAAGAGAACTTAAAAATTAAATGTCACGCTATTCTAAAAGAAAACAAAACACCACAAATTAAAACAAACTGCAGATATTCCAAGCCAGCACAAAGATGCAGATTGCCAAAGACCTGAATTCCTTTGACAGCTGTACTCCTTGATTAGCCTTTTGTGGAAAATGTAAAGTAAATTACTACCCTAATCAAGGTAAATCAACTTTAGCACTAAGTGCCACAATCATCTGGATGGCCCTGTCTCAGACCTACAGCTCCCACGCACTCATTCCAGTCTTCCCACAAAACGATACTGAGCACTGGTTTTCCAGTCGGCTGTTTAACATGCAGGCAATGTGAAGAGTATAACTAAAGGAGCGTCAATGACAATATCGTTTTTTAACCAGGCATGGCTTTTGGTTTCATGTGTGCTCACTCTGAGAGCTGGTTTAGTCCTTTATATACCTAGCGTGGCACTGCTAGTGTTAGGGCATTTAATCCTGTATTAACCAACCCAGTGAGACAGGTATCTCTCTAACAGATGAGAAAACCAAGCTTCAGAGTGATCTGCCTGAGGTCAAATGTCTAAAAGTTAACAAGCAGTGAGATCCAGGCTACTCCAAAGTCTCATCATGATTTTCAATCCCTACAGTACCACACTGCCTCCTGGGATGGAACCTGAATGAGCCAATTCCCTTTTCTTTGGTGAATTCGTTTTGCTACTGTACTACAAACCTGCAAGTGGATGGCAGACAGTCCACTTCTCCCACAGGAAGCATTTTGAGGAGAATATACATCCAAAACAATAAAAAGACATTCAACAAACTACACTGAAGTCATGTGCCCAAAAACAAACTTGCTCTAGAGGGTACCTAACAAGTTTCCCTGCCCCCTATCTCTTCTCCTCTTTGCTTTAGAGTAATCGCTGACCTTAAGGTCTCATAAAGGTAGTTTTTTTTTTTTTAAATAGAACCCCATACACAAAGGAGCTCTGGTAGCATAGTGGGTACGAATCGGGCTGGGAACCGCAAGGTCAGCAGTTCGAAACTACCAGCGGTTCCGTGGAAGAAAGTTGAGGCGTTCTGTTCCCGTAAAGATTTACAGCCTCGGAAACCCTGTACAGGGTTGCTATAAGTCGGAACCAACTCCACGCACTTAACAACAACAATACACATAGATGATATGCCTCATTTTGTGTGTCAATATGTTATTTTACTAAAAGGTAGAATTACTTCAGTTCCAAGTTTCAAGAATATCTCAGGACATTAGTCTCATGGAGTCCTCCAATTTCAACTGATCTAGTAAGTCTGAAATTGTTAAGAATCATAGTTCTGTTGCATGTTTTTTTTTCCCCATTCTCTATCCAGGTCCATCTATTTGGCCCTGATCAGAACCATCAGTAGAAGAAGCCAGGCAACATCTCTAGTTCTTCTGATCTCAGGGTAGATGAGGCTGTGGCCTATGTAGGCTCTTAGCCCTGTACCCGTTTCTTCCCTGAGGCTTGATTTCCTCCAGAGGGATTTCAATGACTGATTTTTTTGTATGTGGACTGTGAGGTCTTTCTTCTAAGGTGTCTCTGGGTGGACTGGAAACTCCAACCTTTCTGTTAGCAGCTAGGCATATTAGCCATTTGTACCACCCAGAGACTCCCTTAGTTAATGCACGTGCATTCCTATAACTTTGTTTTACTTTGACAGCACAAAAGGGAGAGGGGACTTTTATCATTGCTTAAGCTCTGAGCCACAATGACATCGAAGTGAGGTTTTGTTCGTTTTAGGCCAAACATGAGACTATGGGTGAACTAGATCTAATAGAAAAATTTCATCCCACTTTTAGGTGTTGTCTCTTATTAAAGTTAATCTGTGAAACAGGGGCACAAATTGTATTTACAAATGAATTGAATTATAATAAATTTCTCCTCCAACTAAAATTCAAACTGTGGGTATGATATTGTGTGTGCGGCACTGTGGGTTAATGTGCTAGACTGCAAAGTTGGTTTGAGCCGCAAGATCAGCGGTTCAGGCTCACCAGTTGTTCCTTTGAAACCCTATACAGGGTTGCTATGGGTTGGAACCAACTTGACAGCACATAACAACTGTGTAAAGCATATTTTTCTCAGGATTTCTTTTTTTTTCCTTTTGCAAAACTGACTTAAACAGACAATACCTGTACTGTCCTTTGTCCTACACTTTAATTTTTGATAAATTTTATTTTGGTATAAAAGTTCCAAGAACAGCTGGATAAACTCCTATATATACATACTCATTGTTTACATTTTGCTCCATTTGCTTTAAATCATACATTTCCTCTCTCCCTCTCACAGATAATTCTGTGGGAACCATTTGAGAAAGTTATGTTTTTTAACATTTACTTACACAACTCCAATCACATCAAACATGACATCTTTTAAAAACATGTTCATTAAGAAAACTAGTGTAAGGCATGTTGATGCTGGACAGAAATAAAACAAATCAAAATGGCTCAAACCATCAGTATTTTTTGATTATTACTGTCACGGTCTTGAAATGCTATTAATAACCTGAATGAACTTAATCACAATGAATGACAATTATTCACTCACCAATTTTGTGCTAGGGTTGCTCCAGTTAATGAACTGAATCACTAGGGCCCCACCTCTCCAATGTCTCTTTATTATTCTAGATGTAAATAAATCTCATTACATGGGGAAAGGAGAGTAAAACAATTTTCATTATGTCAGGGATGAGTTTGTTCAGGTTCCAATTGGAGTGTGATCATTAAGAAAATACGTAGAGATAGTAAAACGTTTAATAACCAAAAACACTTGTCAAAGATGACCTTGAGGCCAAAGAGAATAGGTATCTGGACTACATTTCGGTACGTTTTAAGATCGATGATTTTTAAATAAAGCAGACTAAAAGAGTTAAAAAAAGAGCAATTAATAACAAAAAGAAAGGGTCTGAACTCAACAAGGAAGGAAGCCGGAGGTTAGGTAGGAAGACCTGGGTACTTTTTTCTTTAGAGAGAAAAGCACTGTCATGTGGGTCTTCCATGCAAGTCTGCAACTGATGATGGAAAGGTCCCTTTCCTTCCTTTGTTCTTTCTCTCCCCTACTCTTTCAAGATAGTTAAATAGCTACTTCTTGCCCTTAAGAAAAATTCAAGCAACAAACTGCTTAGCAGATATATGACTTCTCAATCATCATATAATTACCAAGGGAACATCTGACCCAAGTGATAAGAATAATGCATAGGGAATAGTATCTAGTATTCTCAGCATTCAGTAAATCCAGCTCCGAAGATGCCATACATTTGAAAAGTCAACAAACAACTTAAGCCTTGTTTCTTTAGAAGTGACAACTCATATTCTCTTTCTAAAGATGCTCTAGGGATGGGAAAGGTTTTTATGGAAGAAAATAATTATATGAATACTAAGAATTACCCATTATTACCGAGTGCACCAATGGGCATTCCATTACTTCCACTATGGCTACACAGATTTTTCTTGACCAGTAGCATCTGGAGTAGGAACATATTAATGTTGTTATTAAGTGCCATTGAGTTGATTCTGACTCATAGCAACCTTATTGTCGGGTTTCCAAGAAGCAACTGGTAAGCTTGAACCGCTGACCTTGGGCGCTGTGAGTTAATGCGCTAAACTGCAAGGAATCTGTTTATAGCAAACAATAATTGAACATCAATACTTGGGCTTCATCTTCTTTTTGAGTTCAGGAGGGTTTTAGCCTTCTAAAGGGCGTGTCTTATTATTTTGCTAAATTATTGGCTGCCATTCTCAGCTGCTCTGGAGGCAGCTTCTAAACCAGTGCCACATAACATCCCAAATCAGAATACAGAGAAAAACAGACAGCATGTGTAATAGTGAGAAACTGCTGCTCTAAGACAACTGAAAAAAGCCTGCCATACACCATAGATCATTACACACACTATAAGCTGATGTGGAATATGATGCTATTGGTTAGACGCAGGCTCCATAGCAACTAGGCATGACAACAACAAAGTACCAGCCTGAGAACCACAAGATCTGTGGTTCAAGCCCACCAGCCACTCTGTAAGAGAAACAGAATGCTTTCTGCTCTTGCAAAGATGTAAAGCCTTGGAAACCCTATAAGGGACACTATGAGTTGGAACCAACTTGATGTGGCTTAACAACACGACAGTACAAGAGAGCTTCAAAAGTTCATGGAAAATTCCATTATTTTTAATTCACTTTTTCCTTGAAGCTTTCTCATATGTTTGGCCCTGGTGTGGTGTTGCAGGATAAGCTGCAAGGTCGGAAGTTCAAAGCCCCCAACTGCTCCACAAGAGAAAGATGAGCCTTTCTGCTCTGGTAAAGATGTAAAGCCTTGAAAACCCTATGCAGGATCACTAGGAGTTAGAATCGACTTGGGATGGCACTGAGTTTGTTTTTTCTTTTTTTCATATATGTTTGGCAATGAGGTTCTGCTTGTTATCCAAGTTAGATTATGATCACTGAGATGTAATGAGGAGTTCCTTATAAAATCTGCTTTCCAGATTCATTCACTCAAATCACTCGTTCATCCTTAATATTAAAGGTCATTATTGAGAAGTTCTGGGGAACCCCAAAAAGATAACTGACACTCCTTAAAACTTCAGAACTTTAAAAATACATGTAATTGCAAAAAGGGGAAATAATGTTAAGATGCTTGGCTGTCTTTTGAATCTTGGTTTCCCTGGCATACCATAATAAAATAGACACTTGAGGGGGAGAGAAAGGAATAGCCAGAAATATCACCTTAGAAAGCTTATAAGTCTGTCTTCTGCCTATAACTGACTGGAATACTTAAAATGGGGCTACAAAGTGCCCAGTGAAGGAGGCTTCCAGTGGAGCCTCTGCATTACATAATACCATAGGTGGAATCCTGAACAGCATTCAGAATCTTATGTGGTGGGAAATTTCCACTTGAAAGGACAAGCAGATCAGCCTGGAGCACCTAGAAGAACAGAAGATACTTCTTGAAACAAAGACCAACAGGAAAAATACAAAACTACCAAAGGTAGTCTGACTGATTACTACAAGTACAAGCAAGTTGCTTGCCCTGGAGAGATATCAAGGCAAGTGGTCAGGTCCCCTCAGGGCAAACCCCCTTCTAAGACTAAGACTCAATGGGAATACATGCTCATCAGCAATAAGGGGAAGTGAGGGAAAAACAGCAATGAAGCTGCGAGCTAAGCCCTACAATGTTCAACAGGCTCCTGTGAACCCGGGTGAAGACCTGATCGGCCAGCAGTATGGCAAGACCTGGGGACTCTTGGGCCCAGAGTCAGTGACATAGCCACAGAGGACTAGAGTGGAGAGTGAAGCATTCAGCTGATAAGAAGAGAGGGCATATGTATAAGAACATCCAAACTTGCAGATAATACCCACTTGACCTGGCTTCAGTGACTGGATGATCAGAGCTCAACTAGAAAAAAAAAAAAAAAAAGAGTAATCTGATACAATTTGATGAGCTTGATCTACACCTATGGATGCAGTAGCTCAAAAGAGAGAACAAATCTTTACAGCGAGGATCATTCCCTTCCCCTCCATACACAGAGTAGACAGGGATGGGCAACTTGGACACTGACCACCCAAAATGGGGGGGCTACAAAGGCAAGAGGTGACTGGCCTACAAGCTTTCAAGAGGGAGCCTAGATCCAGAGGGGACGGAGGAAGGTAGAATCTCCACTGAGTATAGGTCTCTTGTGATACAACAGTGAATAATTGTTATCAGGACTCATTGTGAGGGTTGGAAATGTAAAGGTAGATATTTTATAATAAAAGGAGGAGACTGATTGACTTTGCAGTCCAGGCACGGAGGTCCCTGGGACCATCAAGGGAGAAGAGCGGGCCCCTACCCAGAGAAGCAGTGATGCCTGAGATAGAGGCAGGGATGATGATGTGGAGAGATGGAGTGGCTGAGGACTCTAGACTCAGAGAGGGAGAGGGGCTGTGTGCTAACGACCAGGGGGCAGGCTTGCAGGGTATACCCTTTGGTTGGTTGATGATGCATGGAGGGAATTGTAACCATGGCAATGAACCAATCTATGAAAGGATGAATGTAAAACTAATGCTCTCCCATGTAAACATCACATAATCCACAATAAAACATAAAAAAAAAAACAAATACATGTAGTTACTATGCTAAGAAAGGAGCTCTGGTAGCCTAGTGGTTACGAATTGGGCTGCGAACTGCCAATGTCAGCAGTTCGAAACTACCAGCTGTTCCGCAGGAGAAAGATGAGGATTTCTGCAGAGTATATATATATCTATATGCAAACCGGAAGGTCAGCAGTTTGAAACTACCAGCTGTTCCGCAGGAGAAAGATGAGGCTTTCTGCTCCCGTAAAGATTTACAGCCTCAGAAACCCTGTACAGGGTTGCTATGATTTGGAACCCACTCCACGGCACATAACCACCACCACCACCACTATGCTAAGGATGTTTCCAAAACTGCACTACATTTCCCTCCTTTGTTTAATGATGGAATGTGTGTGGATTAGACATTAAATGGGTGGCACAAATCATTAAATGGTTAAGCACAGTACTGAAAGGTCTGTGGTCCAATTCCACCCCAAGGTACTCAGAATTAAAAAGGAACCAATAGGAAAGGCAAGAACTAAATCAAAGACATAGTTTTTAATCTTAAGTGACCGACAGATAATTTGCCAATACAGAAAATCTCTGGGATTATGAACCAATCTGTACTTTTTCCCCCCTTTTTGTACCGTTTTATTGTGATTTGAGTTAAGGTTTATAGGTCAGAACATCAGTTTTACATTCAACGAATTATACACTTCACTTCCTTTCTATTGCAATCTCTTCAATCAATATAACATATTTATCCCACTTCCTTCCTCTGTTTCGTGTTTCCATTCCTCTTTCCTTTCCCACCCTTCTGAATTTTGTCCTTTAGGCAAATGCTGCCTCTTGGGTCAGAAGGTGGTCCTAAGCAGGGAATGGCTATAGCTCATCAGAGACCCTCTTCTTCAGACTGAAACTTGGTGACTTGGTGGTTCCGACCAAAAACAGGGAATGCTAAATCATTGCTATGCATGTCGCCATATTAGAATGATGTCACACTGTTATATAACCTGTGGATCTTATTTAGCAAAATGCCTTCTTTGTTCTGTAGTAGTACATAAGGACATCCCCTGCATGAGGGGTACACACACATAGAGGGAGAAGAAAGAAAGAGGTGAGAACGCACGAGGGAGCGCTGAGAGCGAGAGAGCTAAGGAAGGGCTAGAGACTACCTGAGACTCTTCCCTGCGCTGACTGCTATTTTGCCAAATCAAGGAATGAGCATCTCCCCCCCCCCACCCCCCCACGGCACCTTGAGTGTTCTTTCGGCTGCCTGACCCAGTGAACCTGTTGGGGTGCTGAGAAACCCCAACCTCTCCCTTACACACACTGTCCTTCTGCTCTAGAGTGGTTGACCATTCTATGGTGCACGTACCTCACTAGTGTTATTCCCCTCTTCCCGCCCCCCATTACTATCTATTGCTTGGCTGAAAATTCAACCACGGGGGTGAATTCAGTTCCAGACCAGACAGGTGACCAAGGGCCATAATCTCAGGGTACTATCATCTGTAACTGACCAGTAAAGCCTGGCTCTTTTTTAAAATGATTTTGAGTTTTGCTCCACATTTTCTCCCACTCTATCCAGGATCTTCTAATATGATTCCTTCCAGAGCAGTTGGTCACAGTAGTCAGGTACCATCTAGTTCCTCTGGTCTCATGAAGACTGATGTTTATGTGGGCGTTTAGTCCACTGGCTTAATTGTTTCCAAGGTGCCTTTAATTTTCATCACTGTTCTTTTCTATCTACAGGGAGAGACCAATAGTTGCACCTTAGTCACTCATGAGCTTTTAAGATACCAGTTGCTACTCACTAGAATGAGATGCAAGAACATTGTCTTTGTGGACTATGTTATGCCAATTGACCATGGTGTCCCCTAAGACTATGGTCCTGAGCCCCCAGACCCAACAAATCATTCTTTCAAGGCTGTTAATCTCACTGTCAGCAGTTCCAAACTACCAGCTGTTCTGTGGGAGAAAGATGAGGCTTTCTGCTCCCATAAAGATTTACAGCCACGGAAACCCTGTACAGGGTCACTATGGGTTGGAACGGACTCCATGGCACATAACAACAACAATGCTCCACATGGAAAAAAAATGAGGCTTTCTGCTCCTGCAAAGATTTATAGTATTAGGAACCATATACAGGATTGCTATGAGTTGATACTAACTTAATGATAACAACAACAAATGCTCCACCACATTCATGGATATGTTATCTGCAAAGGTAAATAAATACCCATGTATAAATATCCTGTCAAACCTTTATACATTTGTGGGGATACTCCCAACTCCTCTCCTACACATGTTCAGCCTGTATATCTATCCAAGTAGCTACCCATAGATCACTGTTATTGTAGGGTTGCCAATATAACAGTGTTTAACTTTAATGTTATGCAAATTGGCCCCAACTTTGAAACAACTGAACCAACCCCAACCATCACATTCACCTTCACCTGCTGCATTTCAACTGGTGCTTTTTCGTGCATTTCTTACAAGATTGAAGAACTGTTATCATCTGTTGATTTATCTACAAATTCAACTTAAAGACACACTTAAGAAGACATCTCATAGGTTTGCCCATATAGGCAAATCAGAAGGGGAATGAAGATTTAAGGGGCTTGGGAAAATGAGTTCAATCTGGTAGACAATGAAGTTATAAATACATCTATTCCTCGCTTATCAACATGGTTAGTTTCCAAACAGTAGGTGGTTATGGGAAAGATGATGTTATGTGAAAATGGAGGCTGACTACCTAACTGCCAAATGATATCAGTGCATAATAACTGCCAAGCCACTCACTGAGAATTATGGTCCAGCCAAGTTGACATATAATTATCACAGCCATTGCCAATCTTGCCTCATACCTCATCCTTCATTACTGCCCGATGTATGTTATTAACGCACAAAATAGACAGATACTAGATTTTTACTGTTGTCCTAATAAGGGAGTTGTTAATTGTCGTCTAGTTGGTTCCAACTCACAGTGACTTTGTTTCGGAGGAGCAGCTTGTTGTTCAAACCAGTCCTTTGGTCCAATGCTTAGCCTACAGCACTACACCAGTTGTATATAAATTATGGTTCCCACTGCCACTGAAGGAGCTCTGGTAGCATAGTGGTTACGAGTTGGGCTGTAAACCTCAAGGTCAGCAGTTCAAAACTACCAGCTGTTCCGCAGGAGACAGATGAGGCTTTGTGTTCCCATAAAGAGTTACAGCCTCGGAAACCCTGTGCAGGGTCGCTATGGGTCGGAACCGACTCCACGGCACATAACCACCACCACCACTGCCACTGATTCCAACTCACAGTGACCCTATAGGATAGAGTAGAATTGCCCCATAGGTTTTCTGGGCTGTAAATATTTACAGAAGCAGACTATTTCATTTTCTCCCACATAAAAGCTGGTGGGCTTGAGTCCTTTGGTTATCAGTTCAACACTTAAACCACTGTACCACCAGGGTTTCTCAATGCTGGTTAGGTTCCTATTTATTTATCATTTACTTGGACCAAGTCGCCAAATCAAATCAGAAACATGCACGTTGAAAATATAAAAATTAATCTGTTGAACATGAAGTTTTTATGACCAAATCCTTTATTAGAAATATTTTTCCCAGTAAAATTCCAATCTAGTTCCTATGCTGAAATTACCATGGCATTGGAGATGCCTAGAAAAAAATATTTCTTGTGAACAGCAAAGGGGAAGTTAGGAATCCTTTGATGATCAAAAACCAGAAGAGATACTTATTTGTAAAGTCAGTTGGGCTAACACTGCCTAGATGCCCCCAGCTGCTAAGTCCCATCCAAGGGCCCCCAGTGGTTTAACAACTTCTTTGTTAAGAGGCCTGTAAACAAGGCCCTGATGCATAGAAAGTGCAGATCATGCAGACCCATTCACAGCTACTCTTAACTCTTCTGGAGATTAAATATGCAGATAAATTAAATTTAACCACAGACTAATTTGGTAGTATAACAATCAGTAACACTGCCTTTCTTTCAAATACACAAAATAAACAATTCTTATGGATATACATATTTCCTTCTTTAAGCCATCCTTAACTTAGAAGCTAAATCAGACATTTGAAAGCTAAAGATACACATAGTATCAATAGTTTTACAATCAAGATTTTTAATTTCATAGGAAAGAGACACTGAACTGCAACTTCTTTAACATTTTATACCAAAAATCTCTCTCCATGCCTACTGTTTGCTAAAACAAGTCAGTACCAAGAAAGCCCGATTCACTTATACTGAAAGGAACATAAAAGATAAAAACACGAAAAAGTTACTTACCCAAAGATACTGCTTAGTAAATATCCCTTTATTAAAAATAATTAGCAGTTAATGACATTAGACCATGTACCCTTTGGTAGTTTCTGCATTTTCCAGGTAAACCTCCACCAAACTCCTGCATTTACCACCAGCTGACTGGACTACCCAATTACCAAGAAGCTATCCTTTTACCCAAGAAGAGTGGTGGAAAACATTCTAATTTCTTACACAAATACATTCCGCGACAGTAAGACTGCTTAACAAAAGGAGGAAACATGATGACACAGCATGGTCCTTTGCCAGAGTGATGCTTTCGGGGTCAGGTTATTTGGCAATAAACTGGTACACGCATATAAAGACAATCCAAAACGCATGCTGCGAGTTGAGGCTTACCACGCAAAGAACTGCTGAAATGAGATCATTATTTTCCATAATGGGGAATGCAGATACTTTCTCAATATCGTGTTCCAGTCAGTCTCCTATTGATTTTCCTGAATTTCTATTTTAAACGGCGGCCCAAGGAAACGGCAGCCAGACTTGACTCCAATGTACACACAGACTCGGGTTTCACCCCGTCACCTGTTGGCTCCTGAACAACACTCCTCTTTGTGAAACTTACAGCACTCATTTGAAACAAGTTTCCAGAAAAAACACTTCAAGAAAGTGTTGGAGAAGTCACATGACTCGAATTGTAAAAACAAATTCCACACATAGCCTGGTTTATACTGACACAGATTAATATGAAAAGCCGAGCTTTTTAAAAATGGGACGGGAGGGAGCCAGGGGAAAGGATGTTAACCTTCTTCGGGAAAAGCTCAGGGGGAGAATTTCTTGATACGGCTGCAAAGGCTGATCAACACAGCTTCACTGGGTCAACTTGCACTGCATTAGTAATAGATACCTTACAGCAAACGTCAGCGCCCCCAGCGCCCAGCGAGACATTCCTTCACTTCACAAGGCAGCGAAGATTCCGGCCGCGCGGGGGCGCCCCCGACCGCGGGGCCGCGGAAAGCAGCGAACGGTGTTCTCCGGCGCTGGCCCTCAGGACCTGATCGATTCGGCCCCACTGATCTTCCCTGGCACTCTGGTCACGCTGCCCTTTCCCTTCCGCCCAGGCCCTGTGTACCAAGGATTGCACTCAAGACCCAACGACAGGAAGCGAGCCTCTTCTTGGTTACTAAACGAACCCCACAGCATCCCGGAGGCAAATCCTCCTTGTCCCAGAGATAGGGCAGTGCCTTCGAACCCCCCTACCGACTTCCAGAAGACAGCTTCGCACTGCTCTCAACACAGCTTCTCCTCCTGGGCACAGCATTCGCCCTCCAAGTGGCCGCAGGTCCCCACGTCTATCCTTCAACTTTCGACAGAAGCCCTATCCCAGCGGACGCGTACCAATGAGCGAACCTCCCTCACTCACATTCAGCTTTCAGTCCCTGTCGCCCGACTGCCATCAAGCCCCGGGACCCAGACCGCGCCTCCCCACCTGCAGCAGCGGAGACGAGAGCGGCCTGCAGCCCCCTACTCCCGGAGCCAGCCGCAGCCAGAATCTGCGGAGCCGCTCGGCGCGCGCGCTGCCACCCACTCTGCGCCCGGTCCAAGTTGGCGGCCCAGCGGGGGCGTGAGTGCTTCCTGGAGGAAAAGATGGCTGGGTGCCCTCCAGGTCACCCTCGCCCACCCATTTCCGGAAACCTTAGCAGGGCGGGGGTAGCTAATACAAGGTCCCCAGTAAATCGCCATGGGCGGCGCCCCCCATCGTCTCGCTTGGAGAAGAGCCCACTCTGCCCGGCAGACTGGGGGTCGCTACCGCCCCCACCCTCCGTGACGCACTTTCCCCCAGGGCGGTCGTGGTCGAAACCCCTTGCAGTGCAAAGCTACAGTTCTCAACCCACGGCAGCCGCCAAACCAGGCTCGGCTAAAGGTCCTCTAGCTCACCAGAGACCCTCTAGCGTCGCGAACTCTTGATTCTCCGTTTCGAGTCGCCTCACTCAGGCCCGGGCATCCCCTACAGCCCGGCTCTACGGCTCTTCTGGATTCTCTACCACCAAGAGAAAAAACCTCGTCTCTGCTGAGTGCCGCGAGACCGCCCAGGGCCGGCGATCTTCAGTAGTAACCAGAGCCCGCATTTAAAAAGTAACCATTTCGCTTCCCGACGGTCCCACCCTCCGTGTAGCGCTGCGGGCAGGCTTTCAAGCTCGATATCCCAACCCAGAACAGCTTCCCGCTCCCGTCTGCAGGAGTCTGCCCAGCCGGATCTCACCGCTGCCCGCTTTCCAGGAACTGTCACTGCTGACCTTCTCACTGGCAGGTCTCCGCCGGGTCCCGCGCGCGTGCGCGCGCACTTCATTCATCGAAAAGTTACCGGTCCACTAGCTAACTTCGTGGCTCCAGTCCCTACTTCCATCTGTCCTCTCCAATTCCCGAAACCCTAAAGAGTCCAGTCCCTGAGAAGTATCCCAGGATGATCATATAAATTTACCCTTTTTACAGGCGCACTTGTGGGCACAGAAGCCTAAGGGAATATGCAAGACCATCTCTAAATGAATTCACTTCCACTCTGTCCATAACAATGATGTCAGCAAATGGCATTTTAACCAAGTTCTCACTTGGAAGGTCTCATTAACATATGAATCCTCCTATTAGGACTTTTGCATTTCCCAGTGATTTCCTATTCTTAGCTCCTGGGGTGTATTTTTAGCAGTAAATAACAAAAGAATAGTCAGGTCACAGATGTAGTTAAGGGATTTAATGAGTTGCTAAAAATAATCATAACTTACCAGAAATTTGAATGTAAGGTTTACTCTGAGCAGTTATTTTATATGCATATAAAAACACCATTTTGATTCCAGGAAAAAAAATGGCTGGAAGAAACTATGTACAATGGGACTTATAAAGGGAAGAGAAAGAAAGAAAGATCAACCACTGGCTAATCCTAACATGACTGATTGAACCCTGCTGTTGTTGTTGTTAGGTGCCATCAAGTTGGTACCTACTCATAGTGACCCTATGCAGAGCAGAACCAAACACTGCCCAATCCTGGGCTAACCTCACTACTTGAGTCCATCTCGTTCCGGGTCTCCCTCTTTTTCTCTGACTCTCCACCTTGTTGTTGTTGTCAGGTGCCATCGAGTCGGAACCGACTCATAGGGACCCCATGCACAGCAGAACGAAACAATGCTCGATCCTGGGCCAACCTCA
>NW_006408595.1:6613466-6665685 GCF_000296735.1 Chrysochloris asiatica
TCTTTCCACAGATGTAGTCTATTTGATTTCTATGTGATATCCTTCTCCAGCGACTGGTCCCTCCTGAAAATATGTCTGAAGTATGAGAGATGAAGTTTGGCCATCTTGGCCTCCAAGAAGCACTCTGGCTGCACTTCTTCCAAAACAGATGTATTGGTTCTTTTGGCAGCCCATGACACTTTCAATATTCTCCTCTAACCCCACAACTCAAAAGCATCAATTGTTCTACGGTCTTCCTTATTTACTGTCTAGCTTTCTCATGCATATGAGGTTACTGAAAATACCATGGCTTAGGTCAGGTGCACCTTAGTCCTCAAGCTGACATCTTTGCAACACTTTAAAAAGATCTTGTGCAGCAGATTTGCCAAATGCAATACGTCATTTGATTTCTTGACTGCTGCTTCCATGAGTGTTGATAGTTGATCCAAGAAGAATGAAGTCCTTGACAACTTCAATCTCTGTTGATAAGAATGTGATTTATTGGTCCAGTGGTGAGATTTTTGTTTTCTTTAATTTGAGATGTAATCCATACTGAAGGCTGTGCTCTTTGATCTTCATCAGTAAATGTTTTAAGCCCTCCTCACTTTCAGCAAGCAAGGTTATATCATCTGCATATCACAGGCTGTTAATGAGTCTTCTTCCAATTCTGATGCCACAGTTTTCTTCATATAACCAAGCTTCTCGGATTATTTACTCAGCATACAGGTTGAATAAGTATGGTGAAAGAAAACAACCTTGTCGCACACCTTTCTTAATTTTAAACCATTCAGTGTTCCCAAGTTCTGTTCGAACAATTGCCTCTTGATCCAGGTACAGATTCCTCATAAGCACAATTAAGTGTTTCGAATACTCATATTTGGCAATGTTGTCCATAGCTTGTCATGATCCACACAATCGAAAGCCTTTGTAAAGCAGAGGTAAACATCCTTCTGATATTCTCTGATTTCAGCCAAGATCCATCGGACATCAGCAATGATATCCCTCATTCCACAGCCTCTTCTGAATCGGCTTGAACCTCTGGAAGTTCTCTGTCAATGTATGTTTGCAGCTATTTCTATATTACCTTTAGTAAAACTTCACTCGCATGGGATATCAAAGATATTGTCTGATGATTTCCACATTCTGTTGGGTCACTTCTCTTTGGAATGGGCACAAATATGGATCTCTTCCAATCAGTTGGCCAGATAGTTGTCTTCCAAATTTCTTGGCAGAGATGAGTGCCTCCTGTGCCACCTTACTTTCTTGAAAGATTTCAATTTTTATTCCATCAACTCCTGGTACCTTGTTCTTTGCCAATTCTTTCAATGCACCTTGGACTTCCTCCTGCAGGATCACTGGCTCTTGATCATATGCCACGTCTTGAACGGCTGAGCATTAACCATTTCCTTTTGGTACAGTGACTCTGTGTATTCCTTCCATTTTCTCTTGATGCTTTCTGCATCATTCAATAATTTGTCCAGAGAATCTTTCAATAACGAAAGTCGAGACTTCGATTTTTTCTTCAGTTCCCCTAGCTTGAGAAATACTGACTGTGTTCTTCCATTTTGGTTTTCTGATTCCAGATCTTTGCACATTTTGTTGTAATATTTGGCTTTATCTTCTTGAGCTGATCTTTAAAATTTTCTGTTCACCTCCTGTATCTCCTCATTTCTTCCATTTGCTTGAGCATCTCTATGCTACAGAGCAAGTTTCAGTGTCTCTTCTGACATCCATTTTGACCTTTTCCTTCTCTCTTGTCTTCTTAATGATTTTTGGCTTTCTTGATGTATGATGTTCTTGATGTCATCCCACAACTCCTCTGGTCTTTAGTCTTCAGTGTTTAATGTATCAAATCTGTTCTTCAGATGATCTCTAAATTGAGGTGGGATATATTCAAGGTCATATTTTGGCTCTTGTGGACTTGTTTTCATTTTCTTCAGCTTCAGTTTGAATTTGCATATGAATAATTGATGGTCTGTTCCACTGTCTGCCCATGGCCTTGTTTTCACTGATGATATGGAGTTTTTCCATCGTCTCTTTCCACAGATGCAGTTAATTTGATTTCTATGTGTTCCATCTGGTGAGGTCCATGTATATAGTCGTCTCTTGTGCTGTCTAAAGAAGGTATTTGAAATGAACAAATCATTGATTTTGTAGAATTCTATCATGCATTCTCCAGCAACCATATTTTCCAACTACAGATCCTTCCTCTTTGTTCCCAACCTTTGCATTCCAATCACCAGTCATGATCAAGACATCTTGATTGCATGTTTGATCAATTTCAGATTGAAGAAGCTGGTAGAATTCTTCTATTTCATCCTCACTGGCTTTAGTGGTTGGTGTGTAAATTTGAATCATAGTGTTATTAACTGGTCTTCCCTGTAGGCGCATGGATATTATCCTATCACAGACAGCATTGTACTTCATGACTTATCTGGATATATTCTTTTTGACAATGAATACAACACCATTCCTCTTCAATTTGTCATTTCCAGCATAGTAAACCATCTGGTCATCAGATTCAAAATGGCCAATACCAGTGCATTTCAGCTCACTAATGCCTAAGACATCAATGTTTATGTGTTCCATTTCATTTTTGACAATTTCCAATTTTCCCAGATTTATACTTCGTACATTCCATGTTCCAATTTTCAGTGGATTTTTACAGCTGCTTCTCTTCATTTTGAGTTGTGCCCCATCAGCAAATGAAGGTCCGGTGCGCTTTTCTCCCACGGGCTTTATTCCGTTTGCGCCATCACGTTCAACTCTACTTTGAGGAGGTAAGCTTTTCCCCAGTAGTATTTTGAGTGCCTTCCAACCTGAGTGACTCATTTTCCGGCACTATATCTGACAGTGTTTCTCTGCTATTCATGAGGTTTTCAGTGACTAAATATTTGGAAGTAGTTCGTCACTTCTTCTTGCTAGTCTGTCTTCATCTGGAAGCTCATCTGAAACCTGTCCCCCATCGGTGACCCTGCTGGTATTTAAATACTGGTGGCATAGCTTTCAGAATCACAATTCACAAGCCACCACAGTAGGACAAACTGACAGATGAGTGGTAGGATGGAACCCTGCTCTCCCCTTTTTACTGAGATCAACAGTTCACAGGATAATCTCTGCCCGTATCTTTTGAGAGCCACATTTAGTAAGCCTGACTTTGAACATGAAAGAAAGGACTTGCAAATTCAGGTGAAAGAAAATCCAAGTATTGATTTTGATCAGGGATTTCTATAAAGTTGAATGCTTGGTTTCATGGGTAAGAAAACCCCCAAATCAAAGCAAGATACCTGTTATCAAGTTTTCTCCTTGACAGAGTTTTACACAAGTAGGTTAAGTGAATATCATTATTCAAACACAAGAAAGTGCTTCATAATTAGGGCCAATCTTGTTTCACAGCTATTTCTAGGTACGGAGAAGATAAGTGGTGGGTCACTGAACCTTTGCAATTTCTAGTTACCATTAGCAGTTTGCAGCACCCCCACGGAAAGGCTCCACCAGCAGATATCAAGCTCTTCCTAGAGTTAACAAGCATTAGTGAGTTTTATAACAGGTTGCAGTTTCTCTAGGTCTCCAATTACTTTCTTCCCTCTTTGATTATGTTTAAAGCAATATGATTAGAGTTGTTGTTGTTAGGTGCCATCAAGTCTGCACCGACTCATAGCAACCTTATGCACAGCAGAACAAAACACTGCCTGATCCTGGGCCGACCTCACTACTGTTGCTGTGCTTGAGTCCATCGATGCTGCCACTTGGCCAATCCATCTCATTGGGGGTCTTTCTCTTTTTTCTGACTCGCCACCTTGCCAAACATGATATCTTTCTCCAGCGACTGGGTCCCTCCTGACAATATGTCCGAAGTATGAGAGATGAAGTTTGGCCATCTTGGCTTCTAGGGAGCACTCTGGCTGCACTTATTCCAAAACGGATCTGTTAGTTCTTTTGGCAGCCCATGGCACTTAAAAAATGTTCTCCTCCAGCACCGTAACTCAAAAGCATCAATTCTTCTATGGTCTTCCTTATTCACTGTCCGGCTTTCGCATGCATATGAGATTATTGAAAATACTGTGGCTTGGGTCAGGCGCACCTTCGTCCTCAAGCTGACATCTTTGCTCTTCAACACTTTAAAAAGGTCCTGTGCAGCAGATTTGCCTAATGCAATACGTCGTTTGATCTCTTGACTGTTCTTTAACATTTTCTACACCCAATTCCTTCTGAGATTTACAATTCCAGTCCTCCTAGCCTTTCCCTCCCTTCTAGATGTTTTCAGGTGCCATCAAGATTCTGACTCACAGTGACTCTATGGGATTGACTCATTCTATGAGGGTTTCTAAGGCTGTAAATCCTGACAAAAGCATATTGCCACAGCTTTCTTCTTTAGATGGACTGATGAGTTTGAACTGCTGATCTAGGTTAGCAGCTGAGAACTTAACCACTGAGTCATCAGGGTTCCTTCTGGCACAAAAGGTAGTCAACAACAAGCCCATTACTTCATGATTTAATGAAAAAGATTGTGTGGTTCTTTAATTGTAACTTCAATAAGTCTAACAACCAGGACACTATATGGCCCTGAGTCACCCTTCAAGTCTCACTGAATTCACCCGCATGACTCAATTTCCCCCCAAACAATAGAGAGGTCTATAAAGGAATCTCCATAGAATAAGCACTCGACCTCAATGTCAGTTTTAACAGAAAGGTTGGCAGTTCAAACTCACCAGGTGCTCCTTGGAAACCCTATACAGGGTCCCTATGAGTCAGAAATGATTCAACTTAACAACACTTAATGGCACTTAACAACAAAAGCAACAACATAAAGGGAATAATAACACTAGGGAGGTATGCACTCATTAGAATAATCAATCATTTGAGATCAAAGAGCAGCATTTACCCAAGGATAAAATTCAGAAGGACTAGGAAAGGAGGAAGAATGGAAATTCAGGCAGGAAGTGGGGACTGCAATCAATGACATGAAATAAAATGTGTATGAATTGTTGAATGGACAACTGATCTGCTCTGTTAACCTTCACCCGATTCACAACATATTAAAAAGAAAACCAATTTGCTCTGTAAACTTTCACTCAAATCACAAGAAAAAAAAAAAAAAAAAATCTCATGGCTACAAAGTGTTAAAAGGCCAAATTTTCAGGAGTTAACTTTTTAATGCAACTCAGTAGCCACTGAGTACCTTGTCACCATGGAAATCTATAATTGTTTAGCTAAACTACATATATATATAATCATTTCACATTTTCTCTTTTTACAGGGAGATGAACACTTCTCTAATGTGCAAATTGATTATTAAATCATGAAATGATGAAATATTATATTAATGTTTTCAGCTAACTCCAAGTTTGTTTTCTTTAACAATTGTAACTAGCCTATTTGAGCCACTTGTTTTCAGAAACCACATGATCTCCCTGCATGTTCAAAATTCAATCCTATTTTTAGTTCCTTTGTGTTTCAATTATTCTTAACATATGTACAGAGTAGAAATGTTCCATAGGGTTTTCAATTCTGGGACCTTTTAGAAGACTATCCTCAAAACTATCTTTCAAAGTGTCTCTGGGTGGACTTGAACTGCCAACATTTCAGCACTTAACTGTTTGCATCACTCAAAAAAAACCCCAAACCCATTGTTGTCAGGTCATTTCCACTCCTGGTGATTCCATGTGTTACAGAGTAGAACTGCCCATGGAGTTTGCTTGGCTGTAAGCTTTATAGAACCAGATTGCCAGTCCTTTCTTCCTTGGTGCTACTAAGCAGGTTTGAACTGTGCACCTTTAGGTTAATAGTTGAGCACAAACCGTAATCCTCACTTCAAAGTACCCGATGCACTAGGTTTGGAGTTGTCCTGTGCCGCCAAGTGAATAATGATAAATCAAAGCAAGCAAGGACCAGCTACTAAGTATTTAATAGGACAGTGTAAGACTGCGTCATAGGGTTTCCTAGGCTATGATCTTTACCGGAGCATAACATCAGGTGTTTCCCCCTTGGAGTAGCTGATGGGTTCCAACCACTGACCATTTGGCTCACAGCTGAGCACCATCAGGATTCCTGCCTCTCTTTAGTCACTTACTAGGTCTGTGCCATAGGAATCAATCACTTCTCTGAGGTAGGATTTTTTAAAATCTCAAAATATTAGAGTTTCGGCTATGTCAGTGGTCAAAACTTTGAAGAGGAAGAAACATAATCTATTTGCAACTAAAATTGAAATCTCAGTATGAAATCTCAATATAGAATCTCAGTAAGTGAAACCTCTCTGGTGAAAGGTCGGCTTCTTCCCAAGCCCCTTCCATCCACAACTACCCTTCCCAGTCTTCCAAGGCAGTCTTCAGGCTTCCCTACCTTAAACCAGCTGCTCCCAGAAGCTCTGCCAACTTTAATGTTTTCTCAGTCTCCAAAAACTCATTCGCTGGTGAGGGCATTAATACCAGCTGTAAAGGTGTTTACAGTTCTGCTATCTTGAATCTACAGCTCAAGTCAGGAGTATATCTGATCAGATCCTTTCATCCAATCCTTGTTCAGAGTTAAAACTGCTAATAAAAAGTGGTAGCTACCTTTACCCACCCCACTCCCATTTCTACTCCCAGTTATTCTGTAACAAACCCCACCAGCCAGGTGTTTTGTTACTTTTTCATGAGCAAATAAACTACCATTCAGGCATCCTGACCTTAGGTTCTGTAACTGTCTCAACTCCTGTAGATCTACTGTTGTTTGTAGTTAGGTGCCATCTAGTCGATACCAACTCATAACGACCCTGTGCACAAAAGAATGAAACACTGTCCGGTCCTGGGCCAACTTCACAATTGTTGTCAGTTCAAATGCACCAGCCACTCCTTGGTCCCTATGAGTCAGAACTGAGCCCAATGATGTTGCCACTTTGCCAACCCATCTTGCTGGGGGTCTTCCTCTTTTTCTCTGACCCTCCACCTTACCAAACATATCTCCTTCTCCAGTGACTGGTCCCTCCTGACAATATGTCAGAAGTATGAGAGACGAAGTTTGACCATCCTGGCCTCCAAGGAACACTCTGGCTGCACTTCTTCCAACATAAATCTGTTGGTTCTTTTGGCAGCCCATGGTACTTTCAATATTCTCCTCCAATACCATAACTCAAAAGGACCAATTCTTCTATGGTCTTCCTTATTCACTGTCCAGCTTTCGCATGCATGTGAGGTTATTGAAAATACCATGGCTTAGGTCAGGCACACCTTAGTCCTCAAGCTGACATCTTTGCTGTTCAACACTTTAAAAAGGTCTTGTGTAGCAGATTTGCCTAATGTAATATGTCATTTGATTTCTTGACTGCTGCTTCCATGAGTGTTGATGGTTGATCCAAGCAAAATGAAGTCCTTGACAACTTCAGTCTTTTCTCCGTTAATAAGAATGTTGTTTATTGGTCCAGTGGTGAGGATTTTTGTTTTCTTTACAAAAGATCTATGCAAAAGACTTAATACAAATGTAACTAAAACTTTACTACTGAAAGCTGCTAATATGCTGAGAAATGAAGAATAAGTCTTTCAACAATGAGAGATTTATATCACGTGAAATCTATGAAAGATACATTGAATTGTAAAACACAGTATATTGTATGATCACATTGTTGTAACTAGTAATATATGTGGTGCTTTAGGACAGGCACTGGACTGCTAACTTAAAGGTCAGCAGTTCAAATTCACCAGCTGCTCCTTGGAAACCATATGTAGGGTTCCTATGAGTTGGAGCTGACTCAATGACACTTAACAACAACAATACACATGGCAAAGGATTCCCGGTGGTATAGTGGGTTGCTAAGCACAAAGTCAGTAGTTTAAATCCACCAGCTGCTCCATGGGAGAAAGAGGAAGCTTTTTACTCCAGTAGAGATTTATAGTTTCAGAAACCCCACATAGGGTCGCTATATTCAACGACAGTGGAATTTCATACAAACTTGTTAAGTGCCGTCAAGTTGGTTACAACTCATAGAGATCCTGTATAGGATTACCACGGACTGGTTGGTGGGTCTGAACTCCCAATCTAGTGTTAGGAGTGCAGTGCTACAGTGCAACACCAAGACTCCTTTATACACACAGCAAAGTTATTTTGTTGTTGTTGTTAAGTGCTTGAATCCGTTCTATCTCATAGCAACCCTGTTTGAACCGCCCAAACTGAACTTGTGGTCCAACACATTATCCATTTGTTGTTGTTGTTAAGTGCTTGAATCCGTTCTATCTCATAGCAACCCTGTTTGAACCGCCCAAACTGAACTTGTGGTCCAACACATTATCCATTTGTTGTTGTTGTTAAGTGCCATCAAGTCAGTTCCGACCCTTAGTGACCATGTGTAGGGTTTCTGAGGAGCAGCCAGTGAGCTTGAACCGCTGACCTTGTGGTTCAAAGCAACTTTTGCAGTCCAGCACATTAACCAACAGCGCCACACCAGAACTCCATTTAGTAATATAAATGCTAACCTATTACTGTGGTTTCTGGGAGAGGGCAGATTATATATTTATAAAACAAATATAGATATTTTTACATTATTTATGTTGTTTATAGTTGTTGTTAAGTGCAATGAAGTTGTTTCCAATTCACAGTGAATGACTGATGGGTTTGAACTGCCAATCTTGCGGTAAGCAGTCCAGTGCTTACCCTACAGTGCCACACCAGGGCTTCATAAAGAGAATAATAGGCTCAATGAAATTTAGGGAAAATAGTAGTTATATCATTTTCCCTCACTTCACCTGGAAGTTGAGGATCTATTTATAGACTTTTTTTTTACACTTTTACAATGATCATATAAAATTTCTGAAAGCAGAGAAAGACCCAATGAAAGGACTAACTTTAAAAATATGCAACACTATTAATATAAGGAAGATACATCCAGAAGCAGAACTTGAAATTCCAATGTTAATATTTAGGTGGTATGGGGAATTACTGCTGGTTTCCTTCTAGTAACAAACGTCAAGAGTGGAATCCCTGCTGCATTTGTTTGCATTACTTTGGGGAAGAGATATCATATTTGAGCAGGAGCTACTTGGATTCATGCTTCATTTATTTACTCACTGATTCTTTGATAGACAATTAGGTTGAGCTAAAGAGCAGCACAATTAGCCCTAGACCCACTTCTTAGTTGAATGAATTCTTATTCTAAACATCATATTCTATTTCCATCTTGATTTTTTTCAAGAAAGAAGGCATACAAGTAGGGAAAAATCAATGCTTGGACTAGTTTTCCTAACTGCACAACAAGCCATCATACACTGTAATTATTAGATGATAGCTGAGGTATGGTTACAGCTCTAATACAGAATCACAAGGAAATGTCAATTCTGGTTGGAAGGTGAGGATCCAGGAAGTGTGAAGATGGTGTAACATCTGAGTTGGGTCTTGATCAGGGTAACTAATGGGTAGGAACGGAATAGAGCTGACACAGAACACAGTGCCAGAGTCCAGGCAGAGACAATCAAGGCTGGAGCGTCAAAACTACAAAGAGCTGATGTGTCACTGGTACACAAGTTTTGCAGAAGGAGAGACTGGAGATAGTGCCAAAGGTAGGCATTACAAACTGTCAACAGCTTTGTATGCCACATTAAGGACTGCCAAGTTATTCTCAGGGTTTGGGCAGTCTCAGAAGATTAAGCAGAGAGTAACAAGATCATATCTGTGACTTAAACTAGAGGGAGGGAGGATAGGACAATACTGGGAAACCTACTGATAACAACAGTTTAGAAATTGCCCCAGTAGTCAAGGCCTGCGAGGACAAGGCACTACATTTGAGGACAAATAAATAAGATTTTTGGAGGGTGCCAAGTGAACGTGTTTCTGGGGGGGGGTAGGAAGTGGCAGATGGATACTACCATTCATAAATGAGTCATCCTTCCCACAGTTTACATCAAAGACAACCAACAGTTTAGTCATGATGTGAGCTCTAACCTGCAACAGCAAGGTAAACTCAAGGATGTGCATTTCAAAGCTCAGACTCTTGTCTTCCTACTGATGTTGTTGTTTTTGTTAAGTGTTGTTTGAGTCTGTTCCAACTCATAGAGACCCTGTGCAGAGTTTCCGAAGAGCGGCTGGTGAGTTGAACCGCCAACGTTGTGGTTCAAACCGGCCTTGTCCTATCCTACAATGCAACACCAGGACTCCTTCCTACTGATTGCTGTTGTTGTTAAGTGCCTTTGAGTCATGCCGACTCATAGTGACTTTGTATAGGGCTTCTGAGGAGTTGTTGAACTTGAACCTCATACCTTGTGGTTCAAACCAACTTTGCAGTCCAGGGCATTAACTTGCAGTGCCACACCAGGATTCCTGATAACCATCTTCAAAATACAGTTTTTGCATGTTACTGAGTTAGAGTTCAGAGTCCATCATTATGAAAGAAATAGGCACAGGATTTCCAGGTTGCAAAATAATCTGTGCAGAAGAACTACCCCACTCACTTCTGCTGGGGAGATGAAAAGGACATTGGAAAGCTGGGTTAAGTGGATGTGATAAATCCAGTCCTTCGTGTTTCAGAGCCAAATCATAGAAATTGCTACATTTTAAAATGAGAAACTGAAGGATGTTTACAGATTTTTTCTCATCAACTATATGCTCAAAGCCATTCTGCTAACTTGTGTATTTTGTTCAGCTCTCTACCATCTAAGATAGTTGATTTTCCAAAAGGGAAAATCTAGGCCAACACAGGCAGACCAGCTTTTAACACTGTTACTCTGTGTGCTATAACTAACCAACACACTCTTAGGGAGGTGTCAACAAAGAATTATTTCAAGCAGCCAGAAGCTGTCACAAAAAGTAAAAAGGTCAGTAGAGCTCTC
Organism: Chrysochloris asiatica; assembly: GCF_000296735.1. NCBI lineage: Eukaryota > Metazoa > Chordata > Mammalia > Afrosoricida > Chrysochloridae > Chrysochloris > Chrysochloris asiatica. The sequence continues at coordinate 6,624,239 of NW_006408595.1, forward strand.
TGAAACATTTATCTTATCTAAGATCCCAAATCCTTTTCTGCAACTGTGAGAATTTAAACAAGGTGATTTTGTAGTGGAGACTGGTTTACAAGCTTTAATTAGATTGTGCCGGGACCAAGATATGGAATTCAAGTTGTTCTACTGGTCTTTAGTCACATAGTTACGTATAAAGTAACTAACTGTCTTTTGATCCAAGCTACTTTTAATATTTTCTTTATCCTTTTTGCTTCGAATTTTAATCTCACCAATATTTGTTTGCATTAAGTAATAGAGGTGCTAAGGAGTCCTGGTATGGTGCTGTGGGATAAATACTGGACTGCTAATCACAGGTCAGTGGTTCAAATCCACTGAATGAAATACACAGAAATCAAATTGACTGTATCTGTGGAAGAAGATGGTGGAAAATTCCATATCATTGAAGCCAAAACAAGGCCAGGAAGAGATTTGGAATAGTCTATCAATTGCTCATAAGCAAGTTAAAGCTGAAGCTGAGGAAAATTAAAACAGGTCCAAGAGAGTCAAAATTTGATATTGAACATATCCCACCTGAATTTAGAAATCATCTCAAGAACAGATTTGATCCATTAGACACTAATGACCAAAGACCAGAAAAGTTGTGGGACAACTTTAAGAACATCATATAGGAAGAAAGCAAAAGGTCATTAAGTAGACAAGAAAGAAGACAACAACCAAAATGGATGTCAGAAGAGACTCTGAAACTTGCTCTCCAGCGTAGAGATGCTAAAGAAAACGGAAGAAATGAGGAGGTAAAAGAGCTGAATAGAAAGTTTCAAAGGGCAGCTTGAGAAGACAAAGTCAAGCATTCTAATGAAATGTGCACTTGCCTGGTACATTAGATAATTAGATACATTGCCTAGTACAGACTGAATTCTCAATAATTATTTGTTGAACGGTAAATGACTGTCTTGTTCAAATTTTTATTCGCCACAGAGCCTGACCCAGGACCTTACAAAGAATTAACACTTTTACAATTGTCTCAATCAACAATCCATCAGTTTGTTTTCTTTTTGGATAAAGAACAATTTTATTTAGATAAAGAAAAGGGAGTTCAGTAATTTGAAGTTTAATTTCCCAGTTTTAATATTTAAAGGATTCTCATTAAATTTATTTTTTGGGGGGCGGAATCCTAGTATGGCATTGCACGATAAAATGTTGGACCACAAGGTCAAACCCACCAGTTGCTCTTTGGAAACCCTACACAGGGTCACTATGGGTCAGAACAGACAGCACTTAACAACAGCAACCATTAAAATTTTCCCATTTTTTTTTCTTTGATTTATAAAATCCGATACAAACTCAAATAAGTTGAGTAAATTAAAATTTCTTTTGAAAGCTTGACTCTGTAAATCATATACTCCACCTCCAAGCCAAGAGCCTTCTTTCTCCTCTGTTCCCAGTCTATTATGGTACCACGTAAACATTCAATAAGCCAGAATCCTGACCATTGCAAACATCAGCTTTACTCTTCAAAGAATAATAGACTCATTGCTGTTGAATTGATTCTAACTCATTGTAATCCTATAGGACAAAGTAGCCCTGCCTCATAAGGGTCCCTAAGGCTTGTGGAAACAGACTGCCACTGCCTTTTCCCATGGAGCAGCTCACAGGCTATAACCACATACATTTTTGTTATTAGCAGCTGAACATCTAACCCCTGTGCCAATAAGGTTCCAGACCTTATTCTTAGCACCTCCCTTTGCCTATTTCCATTCACTCACTTACAAATCTTTGTATTAAAAAAATTTCTCTCTTAACTTCTTATCCCTATGAATGAATGCTGCTTGCACTGTCTTCTCCACCCTGGTATATAAACTGCAACAGTTTAACCAGTTTCCTCAGGTCTTCCCATCTCTACAATCATTCCCTACTTGGTCCCTTCCAATCTGGCTAGGTCATCCACTTATTGCAAAAGCCCTTCTTTAAAGTTTTCTTATCACTTGCAGCTTCTTGTTGGTCTCTCCAAGGAGTCCTGGTGGGTCACTGGGTTTAGCTTTAGGTGTTAGTCAAAAGGTTTGAACTCACACTATTATAAACCTCAGCCTGAAGACACTTGCCTCTAGTTCCAAGGGTCAGGGAATTTAAATGCCCCAATTAAGTGGCTGGAGTCACCCTTTTCCAGAAGTGAGCCTCCTGCCAGAAGGTACTAAGCGTTCCACCAGCCAGGAATCCCATGGATCCCTGCTCTGTCTTGTGCTCTGGGTTCTGCTGTCTCTACTATCTCTGCTTCACCGCCACGTTTCTAATCTCATAGTCCTCTGTCTCCTGGATTGAAGAGGTTCAGCATGGGAATCTCAGAGTCCAAAGGACGTGCTTCACTCCGGGCACTTCTTTTGTAATGGTGTGACACTGTAGGATAAGCACTCGACCACAAGGTTGGTTTGATCTGCAAAGCCACCAGCCATTCTTCAGAAATGCTATACAGGGTCACTATGAATCAGAATTGACTCGAGGGCACTTTATAACAACAATATTCACCATTGCTGTTTCTGAGGTGGCTCATTTTATACCCAGTAGGATGACAAAACTGACCAATCCTCACTTTAGAATTTCATGCACTCTATGTGCATGGTCCCACCCAGTCATTTGGAGGAAATCAGAAATACCATGGCTAGAAGAGCCTGATGAGGTAATTTAACTGCCCCACAATCAGAATGGCCATTTGTTGTTGTTAGGTGCCACTGAGTCGGTACTGACTTATAGTGACCCTATGGGCAACAGAACGAAACACTGCCCGGTCCTGGGCTAACCTCAGAATTGTTGCCATGCTTGAGTCCATTGATGCTGCCATTTTGCCAATCCATCTCGCTGGGGATCTTCCTCTTTTTCTCTGACCCTCCACCTTACCAAACATGATATCCTTCTCCAGTGACTAGTCCCTCCTGACAATATGTCTGAAGTATGAGAGACGAAGTCTAGTCATACTGGCCCCCAAGGAGCACTCTGGTTGCACTTGTTCCAACACAGATCTGTTGGTTCTTTGGCAGCCCATGGCACTTTCAATATTCTCCTGCAACACCATAACTCAAATGCATCAATTCTTCTATGATCTTCCTTATTCACTGTCCAACTTTCACATGCATATGAGTTTATATATAACCATATATAAGGAGAAACGCATTGAACTGTAATGTGAAGAGGACTTAAAGTATTTACTGATGAAGATCAAAGACCATCAGCCTTTGGTGTGTTTTGCATCTCAGTGTAAACAAAACAAACATCCTTACCATTGGACTAATAAACACCACCCATATAAATGGAGAAAAGATTGAAGTTATCAGAGACTTCATTTTGCTCGCATCAACCATCAACAGTCAACAGTCAAAGAAACAAATGATGTATTACATTAGGCAAATCTACTACAGAAGAGCAAAGATACCAGATTGAGGACTAAGGTGTGCCTGACACAAGCCATGATATTTTCAATAACCTCATATGCATGTGAAAGTTGGACAGTGAGTCAGGAAGACCGCAGAAATTGATGCATTTGAATTATGGTGTTGGAGGAGAATATTGAAAGTGCCATGGGCTGCCAACACAAAAACAGATCTGTGTTGGATTAAGTACAGCCGGAATGCTCCTTGGAAGCCAGGATGGCCAAACTTCATCTCTTATACTTTGGATATAATATCAGGAGGGACCAGTTCCTAGAGAAGGACATCGTGTTTGATAAAGTGGAGTGTCAGAGAAAAAGAGCAAGACCCCTACCAAGACGGAATGGCACAGTGGTGGCAGTGATGGGCTCAGGTGTAGTCTGAGGTTGGTGCAGGACTGGGTAGTGTTTCTGTGGTGCGTAGGGTCGCTATGAGTTGGTACCGACTTGATGGCACCTAATAACAACAACTGCAATGCACAAAAAAGCTTGTTCCCCATGATCATCTTTGACACAGTATTCTATGACACACCCACCTTTTCCTTTGAAAATTTTGTATTCCTTTTTTTTTCTACACCTGCCTACTTGTACCCATCACCTAGGGAATGTGTTCATCTCTGACTGGTCTAACACTACTACACATGTTACAATGTGTTATAAATCTTCTGTCTCTTCACATTTTTATTTTTGTGTTTTGAAATTGTCCTGTGTAGTCCACAACAGACTGCTAATGCCTTGCTAATGTGTCTCCATGGCTTTGATTGAAGTAGGGCATTGAATCCAACAGTATTGCACAGGAAACTATGTAAGATGACACTTCTGGGTTGCTACCTATCCAACTGACAGGAGAAGAGTCCATTCCTATAGTCCTGGCTGCGGCACTAGCTCATATACTTCATCAAGTTGTCTTTCTTTTTTCTTTTTCTTTTTTACACTTGGCACTGTAAAACAACAGATATGGCTCTCAAGGAACATCAAATATAGACAGACAATATACCCCGAATTAGGAATTAACAACTCAGTTTTGTGCTGATGGTGATTCTCATTATTTCCCTAGACATTAAAGGGCTTCTGAAAATGCCAACTCTGGTTATTAGTCATAGAAGAGGAATCTCTACAAATCTGGAGGCCAGGATAGCCTGGTTGCTGTTGTTAAGTGCCACTGAGTTGGTTCCAAGTCATAGTGAACACCAACCTTGAAGTTAGCAGTCCAGTGCTGATCCTACAGCACCACACCAGGACATAGTTAGCACCCTTTAAAGAAAGGGAACACAGATCTTTCATATCCTTCCTTGTGAGTACCTATGATAGGGCCCTCATTTCAGTGTATGTTCAGTGACTTATAAACAATGGTGGAAGCAATGTAGAATGATGAGTCAGTTATGTATTAAAATCTTGAGTCGTTTTAGATATATAATGAGTGTGCCTCCTAGTTCTTTGGTGCTTTATTCTGTGAGAGGACAATAGACCCAAATGAACATCGCAGAATACTTGCCTGCTAGATGTTGTGCCTAGTCTTGTACATATTTTAAAAATCCTGATAACACCATGATGAGGTGGATCTTATTCTTTCCATTTTATACTATGAGAAAAGTAAGTCTTCAACTAGGTAGTGAAGGAATCTAGATTCAAAATCTATTCTGATACTAATGTCTGTACTCTTAAACCAGAGCTACTTATAAATAGCAAGATTTTAAAATGCTTTGCTTTCCCCAGATTTTCCTTTAGCAGAACCACCAGAAGGTGGGAAGAATAACTCTAGAAGTTTTTAATATCATGTTTCCTAGAAATGAAGTGGTTATTGTCACTCTCACTTGGAGGGGCTCAGTGACAACGTATTGACTTAACTGGCTTCTAGGATAAGACAGCTGTGCAGAACCCCCTCAACCAACTCCAGGGTTCCATGTACAAATAAGACCCTGGGATTTTTGAAGCTACTCATCATACCATTTTAATTTCTAATGACACAAATCATTTTATTGTTCAAATACAACAAAACTGGCCTCTATCTAAAGATTTTTCATATTACAGTTACTCTGTTGCCCATTAGTCATTACGAGTATCAGTGTGTGCTAAGCTCTTACTGTACTATGGAATCACTCACTGATTCAGCAGCCCAACCATCACCTCCTCAACTTTAAAGGCAGATGATTCTGAACAAAGGGCAGCCCATGAGACTGGTTCAGTTTATAGTTTGTATGTAATCCATTCTACTGAATGCATCTCACATGACATCCTGAGGCAAAAGGCACTGAGTAATGCAGCCATTAATAAACTTGTCAGACAAAATTGATTACAGCTCAGCTCACCGGACCATAATACATTATTATTTTTCCTTTCAGTTCAGTTGCAACAAATGAAAAAAGAAGGCAGTAGAATTAATAATCTGTCTGGCAGCATTTCTGGGCAATTTTACCAACATGTCCCTCAACAAAAATCTCTTACAAATGAGCTCAAATAATAGGGGATCATTAAGGGAACTATTAAGACTCATATTATGTCATACAGATTTGTAAACACAACCTACTTCCTGCCGAAGAGCAACATTTTTACTTAACACAAGTTCTACTTCCATGAAGACTGCTGCCTACATATTGTAGTTAACACAACAGGCCAGACCTCATTTCCATTATAAACCATTTCTGAAGCTTTTAGCTTTTCTTTTAACAGATTCTAACAAGATTCTCACTACCTTTTAGAAAAGTATGTTTAGCACATGATCACTTAGAAATTAGTTTTGCCACATATCATGTTTTAGGATTTGAAGACTCAAAAGTTTTTCTTGAAATAATCAAATGATATGGTTAGGCAATCCCTTGAAATAGAGGCACCACTCAAAAGATAAAAGAGGAGGGCAAATTCTTATACAAACAATACTTGTGATCATCTTCTTGGCTTCCCATGAAACTTGAAAATTACTTTCCCTAACATGCAACTGTCTGATTCCTAACAACATCTTTCACAAAGTGCAGCATTATTTTTAATATAGTCAGATAAATTAAAATCTACTACAGAAAATGCTTTCACTCTATTTCCTGTGTCAAGTTAAGAGAGTTTGTTGTTTAGTGCCCTCGAGTCAGTTTAGACTCACAGTGACCCTGTGTATGGTTCTGAAGAGCAGCTGGTGGATTTGAACAGCTGACCTTCTGGTCAGCAGTCCATTAATTATCCTACAATACTACACTAGGACTCCAAGAAAGTTCATAGAAAGAATAAATACAATGATGTGGTTGTTGTTAAGTGCTGTTGAGTCAGTTCTGACTCATAGTGACCCTGTGCAGAATTTCCAAGAAGCATCTAGTAGGTCTGAACTGCAGACCTTGTAGTCCAAAGTCCAGTGCTGATCCTACAGCGCCAACAATGTGAGTCAAAATAGAATGACAACATGGTTATTATATAAAAACTAATATATAAAGGTAGAAGGTTTGTAACATAAAGGGGGGAATAGTTAATCTTACATTCCAGGAACAGAAGACCCTAGGACCATCAAGGGAGAAGTGCATGAGTGGAATGTGGGACCCTATCCAGAGAAGCAGCGACACCAGAGATAGAGGCAGAGATAGGGACATGGAGAGAGGAAGCAGCTGAGGACCCTAGACTCATTGAGATAGAAAGGCTGTGTGCTGGTGGCCAGGAGGCAGGTTTGCAGAATGTGCCCTTGGGCTGTTTAAATGATTATATATTCTTGAGTGTTTTTGTGTACAACACAAAAAAAACAACTGAGGAAATAGAAGGAAATACTGTTGAATGGTGATGCATGGAGGGGATTGTAATCATTGCAATGATACAAAATATGATAGGATGAGTGCAAAACTGATGTTCTCTCATGTAAAATGCACACTAAAAGCTTATAATAAAAAATCAAATATAACATATAGTGAAATTATAAAGGAAAAAAGACATGTAATATATCTGTGAGGACAATAGTCACTGTCTCTATCACCAGCTCCAGGAAAAAGTGGGATTGCTCGTGGGACCTCTTCCATGCTACCCCAGGACCCCTGCCAACAAGTATGGCAGCTACGTGCCCCACTGGGCAGATTCCTGTTGGTGGTTTTGTTTTGAATAGGTGAGGAGTTGACATTCCAATTAAAGAAGGACCTGGGAATATGAAGACATTACAATGTTTTCAATAGTTACTGTTTCAGATCGTTCCTAAAGTCCACATATAAACCCACTGCCACTGAGTCAATTCTGACTCATACAGATCATGTATTGGGTCTCCAAGACTGTAACTCTGACAGCCTCATCTTTCTCGTTGGGTTTGAACCACCCAGCTTCAAACCCACATCCAGTACTTAACACTTAGGGTCTATTTAACTGGAGCACTTAGCAATTGATGCTGTTAGGAGCACTGGAGTGGTGGAATGGTTTCTGACTCATAGCGACCCTGTATAAGGTTTCTGAGGAGTGGCTGGTGAGTTTGAACCACCAATCTTGCAGTTCAAACCAACCTTGCGGTCCAGTGCTTATCCTATAGCGCCACACCAGAACTCCTAGTAATACATGTTGTTGTTGTTGTTGTTAGGTGCCATCGAGTCAATACCAGCTCATAGCGACTTTATGCACAGCAGAACAAAACACTGCCCGATCCTGGGCCAACCTCACAATCGTTGCTACACCTGAGCTCACTGATGCTGCCACTTTCCAATCCATCTCGCTGGGGGTCTTCCTCTTTTTCTCTGACCCTCCACCTTAACAAACATGATATTCTTCTCCAGCGACTGGTCCCTCCCTACAATATGTCTGAAGTATGAGAGATGAAGTTTGGCCATCTTGGCCTCCAAGGAGCACTCTGGCTGCACTTCTTCCAACACAGATCTGTTAGTTCTTTTGGCAGCCATGGCACTTTCAATATTCTCCTCCAACACCGTAACACAAAGCAATAGAGAGGATTTTTAAAACATTTGTTTTTCTGGCCCTTCCTACTCCAACTACCAAGGCTCTACATTTTACAGTGAATGTATGTTTAGGGCAGATGAAGAAAAACGGCCCATTCTCAGATGTCTCTTTCCTTTGCTGTAAGGTTTTCTTTATGGAGCGTTCAGTTTTAGGTTTCCATAACCTCTTAATGCAAAACAGGCTAAGTGCAATGAATGTAACAAACCACATACTGCTTTGCTTTCCTGTTTCTGAGAGGGAAAACCCAGCTTACAAGAGAGTATGCAAATGTAGCAGTTAACTGAAATTAATGATGTTTGAAAGGTTTCTTAACCCCAGTCTTGCCCATCTTGTAATACTTTAAAATATAAACTGAAACATATGAATATGATGAACTCTGATTTTCCTTAAACGCAAACAGAAGATGGAAGGCCATGGATAATAGTTTACAAAATTAATTTTGGCTTACAAGGCAATCTGAATATTTTCACCTATTACCTAAAGTCCAAAGATTAGAGGTGCACCAGACAAAAACCAACTTTATGCGTTTTATTGTGAAATCAATGTTGTTAGTGCATTCTGACCCCTGGATTAACAATCTGTATCTGGGATCCCACAGACTTGCATAAATTACTCAAAAATTTTATGGCTCAATTCAGCTGTCAAAGGGAAGAGCCTGCTGACAACACTTCACACCTGTTACTTATCTAGTAAAGTCCTGGGCTTAGTTAGTCCCACCTGGGATGAGCATGTCCAGACTTCCCTTGCCCTTATCATTTTACACAGGGAGGTAGATTCTTTGGAGTGCTGGGTAGTGAAGAAATTAAGACACACTAAAATCTTTGGAATTTTTCCCAAATGGACTATCACAATAGAGTAACCACTGAGAAAAGAGAACAAACCTTACAGATATCAAGAGACTTCAATGATGTCTTTGTCTATTTCAAACTCTTCAGTGTAATACACACACAAAACAACTAAGAGCCATTGAATTAAATGTCTGCTCAAAGAATAGCAACAAAATAAACAAGTGGCTAGAATTTATGAAAACTAATGTTTCTTCTGGTTTTCAGAGTCATAAAATATGTGAATGCATGAAAATTGTTGTTAAGTGCCGTCGAGTCGGTACCGATTCATAGTGACCCTATGCACAACAGAATGAAACACTGCCCAATCCTGGGCCAACTTCATAATTTTTTGAGTCCACTGATGCCACCACTGTGCCAATCCATCTCTCTGGGGGTCTTCCTCTTTTTCTCTGACCTTCCACTTTACCAAACATGATACCCTTCTCCAGGGACTGGTCCCCCCTGACAATATGTCCACAGCATAAAAGACAAAGTAAGAAAATTAATATACTACAAAATATCCCCTGCTACTGGGGTAATTCTCAGTTGTGGGAATCCCTGATTTACCCCCAAACATACTTCAATCCCCAACTCAACTCAATAAAGTGATGAGGGCTAGGTAAACCTTGAGGTTCCTACCAAAAACAAAAAAAACAAAAAACCAACAACCCAAACTAGTTGCCATTGAGTCAAATCTAGTTCATGACAACCCTAAAAGTTTTTAAGTAGAACACAACCCTTAGAAATTCCCCCTGAGATCCTGGTCCTCTCATTGTTAATCTGCATATTATTCAAAAGGTGCTCAAATTACTTTATTACACAACAAAGGAGACTCTTAGAAAGAAGTCTGAGACAAATTCTGAGTCTGTAGCAAAACAAACAAATAAGAAACAATCGGAAACAAAACTTCACTTCCTCACAAAAATCATATGTGGCTTTTGGTGATATTGGTGGTTGTGTACCTTGGAGTCAGTTCACTCTCATAGCCACCCTGGGTTTCCAAGGCTGTAAATCTTTCTGGGAACATAAAACCTCACCTTTCTCCTGTGGGGCAACTGGTGTATTCAAACTGCAACTTCTAGAAGCTCTAAATAATGTTATATATGATTTCTATCTTTTGACTCTACTGCCCCACATACGATACATTTAAATAATATTCTTAAATCTTTTCAAAAAACGTATATTCTGCATTTGTTGCATGCTATAAATCAAGTTTATTCGATGGCATTCAAATTGAGGACCTGACTCCCCCCCTCCCAGTTTATATAATTCTATCAATTAGGAGTCCTGCTGGCACAGTGGTTAAAGCACTTGATTGCTAACTGTTAGGTCAGCAGTGGACAAACCAGTTGCTCCTTGAGATACGGACATGGCAGTCTCCTTCCAGAAAGATTTACAGCCTTGTAAATCCCATGGGGCAGTTCTGTTATGTCCTAGAAAGTCTCGAGGAGTCCCAATTGACTTGAGAGCAGTGGGTGTGGGTTTTTTGGGTTAATAATAATAACAGTACAATATCGACTCTGATGTTCATAAAAAGAGGGAAAGGAGATGAGAAAAAAAGAGAGGGCCCTAGGGAAAGTCTAAATCATAAAATGTCAGGGCACTTACAAAGCAGAGATGTTAAAAGTTGAACTCAGATTTCTGAAAACAGAGTCAGAATACGCTCACAGACACCTCTCCTGGACATGAGTCCTGGGCATAATGCTAGGAAAGGAAACTTCTCATCCAGGGATATTTGGTGAATGGAGTACAGACAAATTGTTTAGTTATAATTCAAGAGTAGGGAGAATATTCTGATTGGGAACTAAAGAGTTCCCCCCTCCACAAAAACTTTGATGAAAATATTGAATGAGGCTTATAATAGTTCAGACTCTATAGTTGCAAGTTACAGAAACCAAATGAATTTAAAGAGAACAGGATCTATGGGAATGTGTGTGACAACTGATTCAAAGGATAGAGTGGTATCTGTGTTGAGCTATAGAAAATGATGAAAATTCAGAAATGAAAACTCTTAGACATCTAGACAGCGTTCTCTCTCTATTCTCTGTTTGCTTCTTTCTAACCCTTTACTCTTCTCTCCTTGCAGACAGGATTTTATGGCTTCTCACTCTATGTGTTCAAAAATGGCCACCTCACAGTTTGGGGGTTAGTATTCCGCATGATTTCCAAGAACTCATCCCTTGACCATGTATGTGGGTAGATTAATTTAGCTTTGGATAAGTGTATTTTGTAGAATGGAAGCAGGGCATTGCTAGGGAAAGTAGAATTGTTTTGCTGTACATGGGTAGTCACAAAATACCTTTAAGTAGATTAAAAAACCTATTTGTAGAAGATAAAAATTGTATTTGTAGAAGAGTTAAATGGAGTACTTGTTATTAGGCATTATGATTAAGAATTAGATTGTATGTGTAAGTGGTGGCATCCTGGTGTGGTTCTATAGGATAAACACTAGACTGCTAACTACAAGTTGTTAAGTGCCCTCGAGTCGGTTCTGACTCATAGCAATCCTGTATAGGGTTTCGGAGGAGTGGCTGGTGAACTTGAACTGCTGACCTTGTTGTTCAAACAACTTTGCAGTCTGGTGCATTAACCCACACTGTCACATCAGGACTCCAGACTGAGTGAGGGCCCAGAAATTTATGTTTCATATAGTTTCCCTGTTGTTGATGTTATTGTGTGCTGTCAAATCAGATCCGACTCATAGTGACTCTGTAGAGGGTTTCTGAGAGCAGCTGGTGGCTTTGAACTCCTGATTTTGTAGATTTAACCAGTTCAGTGCTTAGCCTATACTGCCACACCAGGGGCTCATAGTCAGCCTGTTGTTGTTGTTAAAGTGCTGTTGAGTTGGTTCCATCTCACAGTGACCCAGTATAGGGTTTCTGAGGAGCAGCTGTTGGGTTTGAACTGCCGACCTTGTAGTTAAAAGTCCAATGCTTATCCTAAAGTGCCATATCAGGACTCCCACAGTCTTCCTGTTATTGTTGTTAAGTGCCATTGAGCTGGTTCTGACCTATAGTATGTCTGTATAGGGTTTCTGAGGAGCGGATGGTGAGCTTGAACCGCCAACTTTGCTGTTCTAACTGATCTTGCTATCCAGCACATTAACCCTCAGTATCACTTGTTAGGTGCCATTGAGTACCGGTACCGACTCACAGCGACCCTTTGCACAATAGAACGAAACACTGCCCGGTCCTTGGACCAACCTCACAATTGTTGCCACGCTTAAGCCCATTGATGCTGCCACTTTGCCAATCCATCTCACTGGGGTCTTCCTCTTTTTCTCTGACCTTCCACCTTACCAAACATGATATCCTTCTCTTGCAACTGGTCCCTCCTGACAACATGTCCCAAGTATGAGAGATGAAGTTTGGTCATCCTGGCCTTCAAGGAGCACTCTGGCTGCACTTCTTCCAACACAGATCTATTGGTTCTTTTGGCAGCCCATGGTACTTTCAATATTCTCCTCCAACACTATAACTCAAAAGCATCAGTTCTATGGTCTTCCTTATTTACTGTACAGCTTTCGCATACATATGAGGTTACTGAAAATACCATGACTTGGGTCAGGCGCACCTTAGTCCTCAAACTGACATCTTTGCTCTTCAATACTTTAAAAAAAGCTCTTGTGCTGCAGATTTGCCTAATGCAATACGTCGTTTGATTTCTTGACTCCCGCTTTCATGAGTGTTGATCCAAGAAGAATGAAGTCCTTGACAACTTCAATCTTTTTTCCATCGTTAAGAATGTCTATCAGTTTGTCGTAATGTGGTAGTTTGTGAGTTGCTATGAGTCTGGAAACTATGCCATGGGTATTTTAAATACCAGCAGGGTCACCCATGGTGGACAGATTTCAGATGAGCTTCCAGACAAAGACAGACTAGGAAGAAGGACTGACAATTTACTTGCAAATATTTAGTTACTGAAAACCTTATGAATAGTCTCCCTAGATAACTGGGTTTAGAAACCATTGGTTTGCAGGCATGGTTCCCTTTAATTTTCAGATCTCCTTTAAAAAAAAAAAAAAAGGCAGTCAATTTGTGGAATGAGACCGTAGCGCTCCTTTAAGTTTTCATTCAGCATTTAGTAAAGATTGCCATTTGCAAAACTCTGAATGGACACTGCAAGGTCTTCAAAGTTGCTTTTGAAACACTATGTTAATGAGCAACTCTCAGTTCCCTTTCTTGAAAAGTTTTGGAAGGATGAATGTGAGTTCAGGAACTTAACCCGTTTTAGTCAAGATGTCTCTAAAGTAAGAGTTAGCTTCTCTTTTATCATATTACATGAAATTATTCTTTTGATATCGTTTCTGGTGTGGGTTTTAATCCACACAACTCTTGAAAAATTATGATTTTCTGTAAATGTTTGTGTTGTTACTGTTGTTAAGTGCCGTTGAATCAGTTTCAACTCATAGCAATCCTGCACAGGGTTTGTGAGGTGCTGCTGACCTTGAAGTTCAAATAGACTTTGCAGGCTCAAAGTGCTTAATCTCCATACCAGGACTCTGTAAATGTTTGTTGCTGTTCTCGTTAAGTGCCTGTTGAGTCAGTTCCGACCCATAGAGACCCTATGTAGGGTTTCTAAGGAACTACTGGTGAGTTTGAACAGCCGACCTTGCAGTTCAAACGTCTTTGCAGTCTGGCACATTAACCCACAGCGTCACATCAGGTCTCCGTAAATGTCTGTAGAAGGGGTTAAAAACAACCACCACCATGGCATAAGAAGTTTAGAATTTAAAGTCACATCATTATCTTAATGCTTAAACTCATTATTTGGGGGACAATGCAATGCTAGATTTAATTATGCGCAGTTTCTGCAATTTCTACACATTTCCTCTGCATCAGCATCATTTTCATGAGGGTTCTGAGGTGAGTGCTACTTCCATTGATGTAAATCAACTGCTGCCTGCTGGGTAGGGCTGTTGAAACTTGTAGGCTGCTGGGCAGCTGTTGTCTCCAAATTCTGAGTGTTCATTAGCGCCCTACCCCATGGACACACTGCTGGCAGATCACATGTCATTTAGGGGTCACGAGCTATTTATTAAAAATACTGAGCAGATCAAGTTGTGTAGACAAGGCAGGAAAACAGCGAAACAGGTGACTGTTACAGACCAAAGCTCCGAAGTTGTTTGAACCCTTCTGACTTTAGCAGACTCTAATTCACTGAGAGTGGCCTGTCTTGGCAGAGGACAGAAAAGGTTTCCCCTATCCCACAACTTGCCATTTGCCCCAAAGTGATAATCGACAAACGATTCAGTCTGTTCACAAGCTGCATCATCTGCTGTAATACTGCTGCTTTCTTCTTTCACCAGTTCTGTTGATCTTCTCTTGCTCATATGTTTTACTGCATGGGAACCTTCTTCTGCAATCTGTTAGTATCATCTTTCTATAAGGAAGAACTGTTTGGGAGACACTAATCTCCAAACCCTGTTGCTCCTTCAATGAAGGTTGCATTTCACTGAGCCGACTACAAAGTTTAACTAACGTTGACTGACAATAACAAAACCAAAGCATCATCTGGGTTGATTCAGTGCCAAGAAACAGAAGCTGATGAGGGCTAGTTATATAACAGAGTATGTATAAGGTTATCACTGGCTTCAATCATAGTATTGACAGTACAAAGTATTAGTTTTCTTCATTAGCCAGAGAACAAAATAAATACATGTCTGAGGATACACGGGAGAGTAAGAGGACAACTCCTGTTACTGTTTGATTTCTAGCATGAATCTGAAAATGCAATGATGTCTATCTCATTTGAATTCATCCACCCATCTATCATTTTGTAGTTTCATATAGGTTAATGCTATTAAAAAGTGAAAGTATGATTTATTATGATTGAGAAGACTGCTACTATATTATTAAAAATTATGCAAAGTTAATAATCCCTCTTTTATAACGGTTATAGTAAAAGATGAGATGTATGGAGAATGTGGCTTTGAGAAGGAAGGAGGGAACAGGAAACGAGAAAAGAATAGAATGCTGGCTTTAGACTAAGTATTTTATAAAGGCCTCTCCATCTTCTTACTGTGAAGGGCACTATGAGCTTTATTATATGGTGATAATTTTAGCACAACGTATTTTTCTTCTAGAATATCCTGTGTCAACACCTTGAATATTTTTGGTTTAAAACTGAGGCATGCCTGAGTATAATATGTAACATAGTTCCCACCAATGAGCTACTGTTCTGGAAAAAAAAAGCAGATGGTAATAAATCTGTAAATCCTTATAGTTTTCAGGATAACCTTTATTGGTCTGGGCTCAACAGTTTTACATATACATATGACAAATTAGAAATGTAAAATTCATCAATGGAACTCACTGATATGGAATTATTTCATAAACAGCTTTGTCTTTACAGGTATGTTTAAAGAAAAACAATATGGAGAGCAATTTGCTTCGTGTCAAGCTAGTGGGAAACATCTCAACACTGCTTGACTTCAAAGACAGTGTTGTCTAAGCTGGGCAGAGAGGAACCAGAAATAGCGAAAGGCAGCTCTGTGTAGAGGTTGAGAAGGGCCTGCTGGGATCTTCACCGATGGTTCATCCTGAATCTGGGGAGGAGGCGAAGGGCAGGGCTTGTAACTGTTGCTCTGCTTCTGTTTTCCAACTTCCTGGATCACCTTTATCACCCCTGCTTGGGTCTCAATTTCTCATCTACAAAACGGCAGATAATGTCGAAGGTCTTTTTGGCTGTGAACTTCTGTAATTCTTCATTTCTAGATTTCTTCAGGCTAGAAAACCTAAGAAAGAGGTCAGCTGTGTATATGTTGTTGTTGTTGTTGTTATGTGCCGTGGAGTCGGTTCCGACTCATAGCAATCCTGTACAGGGTTTCCAAGGCTGTAAATCTTTACAGGAGCAGAAAGCCTCATCTTTCTCCCGTGGAACAGCTGGTGGTTTCTAACTGCTGACCTTGCGGTTCGCAGCCTGATTCGTAACCACTACACCACCACCAGAGCTCCTTAGCTGTGTATATAGGGGTCACTTTAAACCAAAAGGCTACTGAAGAATTTGTTGATATATCCTCCGAGTGGTGAGACAGAAACCAATGTGTGTATTCTCTTTGGGAGCACCAGCCTGCTGGTCTGCAGTGATGGACCTAAAAGTCTTAGCAACCAGCCACATGAACCCTTTTGTCTCTTTGGGGCTTAGACAGTGTAAAACTTCAAATGAAAGTTCCAAGGCATTTACCCTAAATTCTTGACTCATCTGGAGCTCCTTAGTCTGAAATGGAAAATTCTATTTTAGGAAACTGTCTAGAGATGCAGTTAGGCTAGCACGAAAGAAAAGTTGGAAAGCAACCTTGGACATAAAACCTAAAACTCTCAAAGAATGTTGAATAAGGAAAATGGAATTCTCCATTTAAAGCACACTCCAGAAAAAAAATTCCAAAGAACTTTCAGTATCAAGGGGAAAGTTCCTTTAAGCACCTATTACTACCCCACTATATTGTTTACGTTGTTAAGTGCCGTCGAGTCGGTTCCAACCCATAGTGACCCTGTATAGGGTTTCAAAGAAGCAGCTGGTGAGCTTGAACCGCTGACCTTGCAGTTCAAATGGCTTTGCAGTCTGGCGCATTAACCCACAGCGCCACACCAGGACTCCCATTGTCTTTGTAAGCGATCTTAATTATATGTTTAATATCTGTGGTCTCTTTTAGATTGGAAATTCTTAGGAGGGCAGACAACAAGTCTCTCTTGCTTAGCTAAACCAGAGCACTAGACTAGTGCTTGGCCAGTGGCACCGCTAGGGGTGTACAATAGATGTAGGCTGTACCAGGTAACACTGCCAGAGGGGGTGACAGCAAGATGACTGTCTATGGAACTGACTAGATGGCACTTGACAATCACAACAATGTACTTTGTTTGGTCAGAGTTTCATTATACCCAATTACAACAACGGTTTTAATCACAAGATTTCATCTGTACATGCTCCCAGCACACACTAGATTTCCTTGATGCCACTGTTTTCATAGTTGCTGATTTTACCAAATTTTCTGGTGCTTTAGCTGCAATATTGTGGCAATTAATATTTGTGAAACAATAACAGTAACTTATTTGAGAAAGAAGTGGTAATTAAAGGAAAAAAAGGAGAAAAATAAGAAAGGTTTTTGTTTAAATCCTAATAATTTTGAAACTAATAACGTCAATCAATGTAGATTTTACAAAATAATTTTGTTAGTATTCATGTAATCTAAGAAATATTACATTTAAGCATTTAAAAACTGTATCACATTAATTCTAGGATTATGATTGATAGTACACATTATTAAGGATTCTGTTCGGTATGGGTTGCATCTCAATGTCAAGAAAACAAAAATCCTCACCACTGGAGCAATAAACAACATTCTTTTATCAATGAAGAAAAGATTTAAGTTGTCAAGGACTTCATTCTTCTTGGATCAACTATCAACACTCGCGGAAGCAGCAGTCAAGAAATCAGATGACGTATTGCATCGGGCAAATCTGCTGCACAGGAACTTTTTAAAGTGTTGAAGAGCAGAGATGTCAGCTTGAGGACTAAGGTGCACCTGACCCAAGCCATGGTATTTTCAATAACCTCATATGGATGCGAAAGCTGGACAGTGAATAAGGAAGATCATAGAAGAATTGATGCCTTTGAGTTGTGGTGTTGGAGGAGAATACTGAAAGTGCCATGGACTGCCAAAAGAACCAATAGATCTGTTTTGGAAGAAGTGCAGCCAGAGTGCTCCTTGGAGGCCAAGATGACTAGGCTTCGTCTCTCATACTTTGGACATATTGTAAGGAGAGAACAGTCTCTGGAGAAGGATGTCATGCTGGGTAAGGTGGCGGGTCAGAGAAAAAGAGGAAGACCCCCAACGAGATGGATTGGCCAGGTGGCATCATTGATGGATTCAAGTGTGGCAGTGGTAGTGAGGTTGGCCCAGGATCAGGCATTGTTTCGTTCTGGTGTGCATGGGGTCGCTATGAGTCGGTTCTGACTCGATGACAACTGACAGCAACAATGGTCTGGGGTAGGAGGAGGCCAGTGGTGGGGGGGCAGGGCACCCTGAGTTACCACAGTGACTGACAAGAACCGTCACAACACAATCAACCCTCATGAAACCACTGCTCCGGGCAAGCAGTTGGGACTGGACAAAGGTTTGTTGAGTGACTGAATGCATAATTTTATGAGACTAGCCAAGATATGAAACACACGAGATTATTTTTTTAAGTTAACAAAGAGTTTTAATGAGTATGTAATTCATGTTTCCCATTTACAAAGAGCAAACACTTCAGATTAAAAAAAAATTTAAATGACAACCATTTATTTTCATTTTCTTCTTCCTGTTCTATCACTGGTCTGTACTAAGGAACAAACCCCAAATTAACCTATTGCTGTCCAGTCAATTTCAATTCCTAGAAATCCTACAGGACAGAGTAGAACTGTCCCATAGGGTTTCCAGGGCTATAATCTGGTGTGGTGCTGTAGGATAATGATCTGGACTGCAAGGTCAGTTTGAACTGCAAGGTCAGCAGTTCAAACTTACCAGCTGTTCCTCAGAACCCTATACAGGGTCACTATGAGTAGACAGCACGTAACAACAACAATCTTTATGGGGAGTCTGTGTGATGCCATAGACTAAGCATTCAGTCTTAAGGTTGGTGCAGTTGGCAGTTCAAACTCACCAATCGCTCCTTGGAAACCCTATGAGGGTTCGTTAGAAGTCAGAACCATTTAACAACAATCTTTATGGAGTCCTGGTGTGGTACTACAGGCTAATGCACTGGACTACAAAGTCAGTTTGAACTGCAAGGTCAGTGGTTCAAGCTTACCAGTCGCTCCTCGGAAACCCTATACAGTGTTGCTATGGATTGGAAGTGACCTGACAGCATTTAACAACAGTGTGGCGCTGTAGGAAAAGCACTCAACCGCAAGGTCAGTTTGAACAGCAAGTTTGGCTGTGGTTTAAACGCACCAGCTGCTCCTCTGAAACCCTATACAAGGTTGTTATGAGTTGGAACTGACCCTATGGAACTTTCTCCTGAGGAGCAGCCAAGAGCTTAACCACTGCACCACCAGTGTTACTTTATTATTGTTAAGTGGCCCTCGAGTCACTTCTGACTTTGTGTAGTTTCCCAGGAGCAGCTGATGGGTTTGAACTGCTGATTGTGTTGTGATTTGCAGTCCAGTACTGATCCACAGCACCATACCAGAAATCCTTTGTTGTTGTTGTCAGGTGCCATCAAGTCGGAACCGACTCATAGCGACCCCATGCACAACAGAACGAAACAATGTCCGATCCTGGGCCAACCTCACTACCGCCGCCACACTTGACGCCATCAATGATGCCACCTGGCTGATCCATCTCGTTGGGGGTCTTCCTCTTTTTCTCTGACCCTCCACCTTACTCAGAATGACATCCTTCTCCAGCGACTGTTCTCTCCGGACAATATGTCCAAAATATCAGAGACAAAGCCTAGCCATCTTGGCCTCCAAGGAGCGCTCTGGTTGCACTTCTTCCAAAACAGATTTATTGGTTCTTTTGGCAGTCCATGGCACTTTCAGTATTCTCCTCCAACACCACAACTCAAAGGCATCAATTCTTCTACGATCCTCCTTATTCACTGTCCAGCTTTCGCATCCATATGAGGTTGGGTCAGGCGCACCTTAGTCCTCAAGCTGACATCTCTGCTCTTCAACACTTTAAAAAGTTCCTGTGCAGCAGATTTGCCTAATGCAATACGTCGTCTGATCTCTTGACTGCTGCTTCCGCGAGTGTTGATAGTTGATCCAAGAAGAATGAAGTCCTTGACAACTTCAATCTCTTCTCCATTGACCAGAAGTCCTTACTAAGGCATAATTCTCATGTCATTTAGTCTGAGAGATTATCAAGATCATTTTTTTAAGTCACAAAGCATGTTTTCTTGAAAATCTTGAATTGGGTTTCATTTGTATTTTGTTCCTGGTGTAAAGGAACTTTTTTGTGAGTAAACAAATGAATCTCCCACACTAATACTATTTTCTCAAAGCCCTCCATGGAGATGGGCAAACAGATACTTGCATTTTTGCAAGCTGAAGTCTGAGGCCAACGTGATTACAGAAAAGCGTGGAAAACCTTTATTTACCTGCCTAAGAAGGCACTAACTTGCTCCATTAAAAGCTCCAATAAATAGTTATGTGTGATAAAAATGCCCAGGCTTGCTCATCTGCCAAGATTCTTCCCAGTTCAAAGGGTCAGTTTCACACCAGGGTCCCATGCCGTAACAGCCTGCTCTACAGAGCCTTGCAATTGTAAAACAAAGGACTCCTCCTACTGGCATGACAATGGTGCAATCATTAGACACTTAAAAGAAGCAACCACAGCACCAAGAATGCCCCCAGTTTGCCCCTCACTGGGATGTTTACACACAAGTTCCAACAGATCATCCCACAACAAAAGCCAGGCAGGAGAGTCAAGGGTGTTACTACGCCTGCTGAGTAGTCAAGGGCACTCATTCTTTACCAATAAAGCTGGGGTGGTGGGGTGGTGGTGGGGAGGACTTCACTTTAAACACCATTTACTCTAAACACTGTATTCTCCAAAGACAGGGTCTCATTATTTTACTAGGGTGAGGAGGTTGCTGCTGGGGAGTGGAAACAGAGCTTCAGGGGCTGTGCCGTTAGAGAGAGAGAAAGAGTAAGATAACCCAGAATAATCTGCAGGTGTCCATATAAATTTTGCAAATATAGATAAAAGTAAGAATGCAAAGAGAAAGTCTACCGGTATGATGGTGAACAGAAAGAGGTATTTACTTAATTGCCCTAGAGGACGTGGACTTGGAGTAGGCTCTGCTCTGTTGATCTTCTTGTGTAACATATCTGAAAATCAAATCCCAAAACCTACTGTCCCAAGTCAAGTTCCATAGAAGGGGTAAAAAATTCCGATGTCTATGAAATTGATGGAATGGTATATACCCTTTGGTTAGTTGCTCCCCACGCCTTTCTTGGGGAAGTGTACTAAGACATATATATAAAACCCACCACCAGGGGAGTTAATTCTGCCAGCAACCTTATGTAGGATTTCCAAGGCTGTAAATCTTTACGGAGGAGTCCTGGAGTAGCCCTGTGAGTTAAGGCGCTGGACTGCAAAGTTGGTTTGAACTGCAAAGGCAGCGATTCAAGCTTACCAACTGCTCCTCAAAAACTCTATACAGGGTTGCTATGAGTCAGAACCAACTCGATGGCAGTTAACAACAACAATAAATCTTTATGGAAGCAGACAGCCTTATCTTTCTCCTTAGGAACAGCTGGTGGGTTTGAACCGCTGACCTTGTGGCTAGCAATTCAGTGCTTATCCTACAGCACCACCAGGGCTCCTTAGGGCTTGTTGTTGTTAAGTCAGCTCCAACCCTGTATAGTGTTTCTGAGGAGGGCTGGTGGGTTTGAACCACTAATCTTGCAGTTAGCTTATCATTAGCAGTCCAATGCTTATCCTACTGTGCCACACCAGCACTTCAAAATAGAGGATAGACACTGAAAGGACTCCTTAGAGACATGTATAAATAGTATTATTTCAAAGAAATCCAGGCTCCTAGATGTTGAAAGCAGGAAGCCAAATAGAGAACCGCTTGATCTCTTCTGGATGTAGGAGGAAAGATTAACCTCCAAGGTTTTCTTTGTATCTCAAAGCTAAGGCCTATTCTTTGTACATTCTAGGATATCAAGGGTGTCTTTTTATAAAACAAGCAAACAACCTCCATTATTAAAGGAGATGCTTTGTATTCTGCAAAGAGCTTGGCCCAAGAACCAAGAAGCCTATGAAGTTAATGAGGGTAGGATCTACATCTGATTCTCCTTTATACTCTCATGGGTACGGTACTATTCATTTAACCTTGACATAGTTTTTTCAGCTTCCGGTCTTTGCTTCAGCCTTAGCGATATACTTAACTGCCCAACAGGATGATCCTGCTACTAAAGGCAAGGAAAGAGTTTAAAGTTCCCAGGGCGATGGACAGATTGTTTTTGTCAAGAAAAAATTTTAACAAGCATCTTAAGACACCAAAGTTCCTTGATCAATGGTTGACACTGGAGATTCCAGTCAACTCAGAGGCACTTTGGAAAAAAGGTCTGGTGATCTCCTTCTGAAAACTTGTCCACTGAAAACCCTATAGAGTATACTTCTACTCTGACACACATGGGGTTGCCAGGAGTTTAAATTAACTCTACAGCAACTAAATGTTTTCTTCATTTTTATATCTCTCTCATTCTCTCTTTTTAAAAAGCATTAGTGTGTCTCCTTTTAAAAATTATTATGCAATACAAATACATAACTAAAGCTATTTAATTTAGTATACATAGTAGTCCCAAGACTATAACCATTCCAAAATTCATTTGATGTTTTTCAAAATCCTTTGAGAAGTCATCACTGCAAGAAAGTATCTCCAAAATTTGTATGGTATACAAATATTTCCCCAAATCATGAAATATTAATGATCTAATAAAAACAATTAGTTTCGGGCTTTAGCAAATGAAAATATATCTTCTATTCTGGGATTTAAAAACCTATTACTTTCTTCATTTCCAATTTTCCTTTGTGTGTCTATGAGTAGTCTGGGAAACCATTAAATCTTCTACTAGTTAGTTCTGTTATCTCATGATCTTTGAACGAAGAATTAAAATCAACATCTTTCCCCCCTCAAACTCTAGTCACTGTTCCCATGGGAAATAGTTATACAAATATCTTAATTATTATTATGAGAGAATGAGTTCACTAACTCATGAAGACTAGCAGAAATGCCTAAAAATACCTCAAGGATTGTGGATCTAAAATTAAACTTGAACAATTTATTATATATTATTAATAGGTTTGTTAAATTCAAAAGATCTACATTGTCAGGAAGAAGTGAGAACGACAACAAAATTTATTCATTCATCCTGCATATTCCATTTCCCCCCATTTCTTTTTAAAATTTATTTTTATCAAAATTATACAAGGCAAATGGTTAAAAACAAAAAACACAGTCCTGAAAGGCTTGAAATGGCAGATCCTTGCTACTTCCCCTTTTTCTGCTTACCAAAGGCAAACAAAAAAACCCTCTGTTAGTGGATTCTTTTGGTATTTACCTCTGCTTTCTGGCTAGCACACTGATATTAATACCATTTTTTTAATTTTTTTTTTTGCCCCAAGGCATTTTCTATTAACTTTGAGCCCATCTATCCTGACATGGAAGGTAACCATTTTGAGACATTGCATGTCTGAAAATACCTTTCTGTTCCCTTACCCTCAAACAGTACTTCCGTAAGGTATTGAATCCTAAACCAAAAATGATTTCGCCATAGAATGTTGAAGGCATTGCATCTAGTTTCTAGCATTGCCATTCTGATTCCCTTTTTTTTTTTCTTTTCTTTTTACCCTTTTCATGAAACCTATGCTTTTCCTCTTGAATGGTTGAAGGGCCTTTTATGTTCAGAGTATTCTAAAATTCCACAATGATGTATCTTGGTGTGAATCTGTTTCCAAATATGTATTGGATACTTGATGTTGTTGTTGTTATGTGCTGTGGAGTTGGTTCCGACCCATAGCGACCCCGTACAGGGTTTCCGAGGGTGTAAATCTTTACGGGAGTAGAAAGCCTCATCTTTCTCCCACGGAGCAGCTGGTAGTTTCGAACCGCTGACCTTCAGGTTTGCAGCCCAATTCGTAACCACTACGCTTGGATACTTGATAGGTCTCTTAAATTCAAAAATTCATGGTCTTCAGTCTGAGAAATATTTTTACTTGATTCTTTAATGATATTCTACCCTCCATTTTCTTTTACTCTTTGGCTATCGGATTTCTGGATTGAGCTTCCAATTGTCTCATCTTTTTCTCCTATTTTGCATTGCTTTGCATTTTTACTTTACTTTTAAAATTTCCTCTATTGTAGTTCCCAAGACTTCTAGTGAATGTTTTTCCATATCTTCTCTTATATTTCTAATTTCCAAGAGCTCGTTTGTCCATAAAGTTTCCTTTTTTGTAAAATTCTGTCATTTAATTGCAATAGCTTCTACCTTGTTGTTGTTGTTAGGTGCCATCGAATCGGTACTTATTCATAGTGACCTTATGCACAGCAGAATGAAACACTGCTCAATCCTGGGCCATCCTCACTATCATTGCCACGCTTGAGCCATTGATGCTGCCACTTTGCCAATCCATCTCCCTGGGAGTCTTCTTTTTCTCTGACCCTCCACCTTACCAAATATGATAACCTTCTCTAGTGACTGGTCCCTCCTGACAATATGTCCAAAGTATGAGTGATGAAGTTTGGCCATCCTGGCCTCCAAGGAGCACACTGGCTATACTTCTTCCAACACAGATCTGTTGGTTCTTTTGGCACTTTCAATATTCTCCTCCAACACCATAACTCAAAAGCATCAATTTTTCTACTGTCTTCCTTATTCACTGTGTAACTTTTGCATGCATATGAGGTTATTGAAAGTACCATGGCTTGGGTTAGGCGCACCTTAGTCCTCAAGCTGACATCTTTGCTCTTCAACACTTTAGAAAGGTCCTGTGCAGCACATTTGCCTAATGCAACACATCGTTTGATTTCTTGATTGCTGCTTCTGTGAGTATTGATAGTTGATCCAAGAAAGAATTCCTTGACAACTTCAATCTTTTCTCCATTGATAAGAATGTTGTTTATTGCTTCAGTGGTGAGGATTTTTGTTTTCTTTACATTGAGATGCAATCCATACCTAAGGCTGTGCTCTTTGATCTTCATCAGCAAGTATTTTAAGTCTTCACTTTCAGAAAGCAAGGTTGTATCATCTGCATACCGCAGGTTGTTAATGAGTCTTCCTTCAATCCTTATGCCAGGTTTTTCTTCAGATAACCCAGCTTCTTGGATTATTTGCTCAGCGTACAGGTTGAATAAGTATGGTGAAAGAATACCATACTGGAAATTCTCTGTCAATGTATGCTTGTAGCCATTTCTGTATTGTTTTTAGTTAAACTTCACTTGCATGGGATATCAAAAGATATTGTCCGATGATGTCCGCATTCTGTTGGTTCACCTCTTTGAAATGGGCACAAATATGGATCTCTTCCAATCAGTTGGCCAGATAGTTGTCTTCCAAATTTCTTGGCAGAGATGAGTGAGTGCCTCCTGTGCCGCCTCACTTTCTTGAAAGATTTCAATTTTTATTCCATCAATTCCTGGTGCCTTGTTCTTTGCCAATTCCTTCAATGTACCTTGGACTTCCTCCTTCAGTATCATTGGCCATATTTTTCTTCATATAACCCAGCTTCTCAAATTATTTGCTCAGCATACAGCTTCTACCTTAGACAATATTAATGATATATTTTTAAAAGTTTTCTTCTCCCTAGGTAATATCTGTTCTCTTTCTTCCTATATTCATTCCGTATCAGGTATTTTCTTCCAATGTCTGGTGATCCTTGACTATCCAGATTAAGAGAGAACTACAAAAGTCTGTTGGAAGCGATCTGTGTTTGGGAGGGTAGAGGGAGAAAAGAGAGTTTTTTGGTCTGGGTTGGACTATTTCCTTAAGGAACCCCCAAGAGTTTGTATCTTTAGTTAGTTTGATTTATTTTTCTCCATTTTGGCTACTCAGTTTTTTTCAGAGAAGAGTATTCCATCTCTTGCCTAAAGACTCTATACCTTGGAAATGATAGGGGAGCCCATTTCTATAGTTTCAGTTAGTACCTCTTTCTTGGCTGTGCTGGCATCTCATAGTCTAAAGATCCCCTATTTTACCCTTCACAAAGAATAAATCTTGAGCCTCCTGGGATTTCTAGAGTAGAACTCGGGTTGCCTCTCAACTTTCTCTATGTTCAGATTAGCAGCTGCCTCCTAGGGTCTCCTAAATCAGTTACCAATTATCCGGGGTCCAACTCTAAAATGTGTTGTTAGTTTCTTCTTCCTAGATCTCTCCATCTTTGTGGGTTATCTCTTTTTAAAAAATAATTTGTTTACTGTCATTTTGAAGAAATTTTAAAACAGGACCGAGTTAAATTTCTGTATTTAATCTGTTGTTTTGAACCAGTGGTGCAGATTTTTTTTTCATAGGCTGATTTTTAAGGCCATCCTCAAATACCAGCCCCAATGGGTTGTCCCAGTTCAAGAACACCCTCCCTAGACTTTTCTAGCCCATTCCCCTAAACTCACACAGCCTTGGAGGTTCTAGTTTGAAGGAATAGGATAATTTTAATCAACAAAAGGCAAAATGTGTCATTAAGTACTTAACAGGGAAAGTGGAGTATTTTCCTTGATAATCTGAAAGATGTTTTTTCTATACAATAGATGGATTTCTTTATGCACACCACTTAGGCATGAATTTCTGGAATTTAAAAGTGGAATTAAAAGATCTCAGAATATCTCTTTTAGACCCAAGAGTTTATAATTCTAAAAAAACAAAACAAACAAAAAAAAACCCCACCCCATTTAAAATCTAGCATGATATAACACCTTCATTCCATTAACAAGAAGGCCGGTTTTACTGTAAAGGTTGACTAAATTAAAAGCATCTGATGTTTTCAAGGACAGATATCTTAATAACACTACAGTCATTTGTCTATTAACAAGGACAATATTTTATACCTTGGAGAACTTCTCATTTTTCAATTAAAGTGCCTTTCCCTAATTAAGTACAAACAATAAATATACAACATGCTGAAAACCATATGTTGTGGATTTATTTTTTAACAGAGCAATGTTATTTAAGTTCTGACACTAACAACAGCTGCCAACTTAATTTGAAGCTGTTAAAAATAGCTCAGTGGTCCTCAATTTTCCTATATCTGTCCTTTGCATCTGTCTCTCAGTTTAAAACACTTATTGAGTTCATCTGTATAAAGTTATCAGATGAATATTTTCATTTCATTTTTTATATACAAAACCAAATTGTGATTCAATATTAATGTCCAGTTAAGTGATCTTGAAATTTGTTTGGCTTGGATTGGGCTACAAAGTCGGCAGTTAAAACCCACCTGCTGCTCCTTGGAAACCCTATTCAGGATTGATATGAGTCAGAATTGACTCAAAGGCACTTCACAATAAACAACAACAACTGGTTGAGGTAGGAGCAATGTTGTTGTTGTTGTTAAGTACCATGGAGTTGGTTCCGATGCATAGTGACCCTGCACAGGGTTTCCGAGGCTGTAAATCTTTACGGGAGCATAACGCCTCATCTTTCTCCCACGGAATAGCTGGTAGTTTCTAATTGTCAACCTTGAGGTTAGCAGCCCGATTCATAACCACTACGCTAGCAGAGCTGAGGTAGGAGCAATACACCTTATATTTCTCAGAAAATTAGCAATACTTTCCCTTAAACCTTCTGATAAACTATAAGTTGCTCTTATTAACCCAAATCAATTAACCCAATAATTTCTAAAATAAAAATACCATAATAGACAGACTCCTGGTGTGGCACTATAGGATAAGCACTGGACTCCTAATCACAAGGATAGCAGCTCAAAGCTCCCAGTCATTCTTCAGAAACCTTAAAGCTGCCACGAGTCAGAATCGATTCAATGGTGCTTACCAACAACGGTGTTAATATTAGGTAACTTTTTCAAATTATGAGAGGAAGTAAAGATGCAAAGCACTTGTTGTTAATTATAGTATAAGGTTTCAGAAGAGTGGCTGGTGGGTCTGAACCACCGACCAGTCCAGTGCTTTCCCTACCACTCCACACCAGGACTCCATGAAAGGCCTACGGCCTGATAATTGAGAATGCTTTGCTTTACTTAGGGCAATCAGACCAGAAACATGGCAAAGAAGTGGCATATCACTTCTCTCTTGGTATGCAAGCCCGTAAGTAGTAAGAGTTATATATTTAGTACTTAAAGCTATCTTTAACATGAGGAATTTATAGATAGCATCATTCAGGGAACTAAACTGTTACCCTCATTGGGTTGCTAATAGGCACTGACTGAATTTTTAGCTCAGGGTTAGATACTTACCAGATAGAGGCCATATATCTCAGACCTTTTTGACTCAATTGCACTTGACTCACTCTGACCCTGTCCTCTGATTTTGAAAAGTGAATTTGGATCAGTGGAGGTGATGGTAACAAATCAGCATTCATAGATAGTGTGGTTGGAGTCCTGGTGTGGTGCTATAGGATAAGTACTAGACTGCTTACCAAGAGGTTAGTGGTAAACCCCTTTCTAAGACTGAAACTCAAAGGGAACAGACACATAGTCATGCAGCCTCACTTATGACCGCTGTGGCCAACTTTTGAGTTGAAGTGGGGAAAATGCAGCAATGAAGACATGGGCTGAGTTTGGCCATGTTCTATAGATACCTGATGACCTTGAGATGAGAGACAGAAAAGGAGGGGCTGGCTGGTTTGAAGTTCAAGGAGACGTGTGAACTCCCAAGACCAAGGACACTGACCTCATCACTGGGGGCTAGAGTTAAAGAGTGAAGCAGCCAGTTGGTCTGCAGTGGGAGAAGGTGTGCGAGAACTCCAAAACTTGCAGATAGTACCCATTTGACCTAGGTTGGATGGCTTGATGACCAGAACTCGATCAGATGAAGATAAAGAAGTTTGATACAAGAAGCAAGTGTAAATTGGTACAACGCAATGAACTGGACCTTTGCTTATAGTTGAAGTTGCCCAAAATTCCAACTGAAGGGGAAAGATTCTATGTATTAAGGATCAAGTTTGGCTCCTCAGTACACTGGATTGATAGGGAAGGTCAACTTAGACTTCGGCTATCAAAACTGGTGGGCTATAAAGGCATGAAGTGGCTGGCTTACAAGCTTCCATGAGGGCGCTTAGTGTCAGAATGAGGTGGTAAAATAGAATCCCCATTGAATAGTTTTCCTCTTGTCCAGATGGATCTGGTGCTGATGGGGATAGGATTTTATGATTCAATTATGATTAACTGTTTTCAGGACTAATGGCGATTGTCACAAATGTAAATATAGAAGAGGTGCAACTAAAAGCGGAGAGCAGTTAATCTGTCATTTTAGGAACCTAGAACCATCAAGAGGAAGAACAAGGGAGGAGTGAGGGATCCTAACCAGGAAAGTGGCAACAAGAGAGATGGTGGCAGAGGCAATGGCACAGAGAGAGCAACATAGGACTACAGGCCCATGGACTGAGAAAGGGAGAGTGCCTGTGGGTAGGAGGCTGGCTTGCAAAATGTGCCCTCTGGACATTTAAATGAATATATATTTTCAGTGTGGTATGTGTACATAAAAAAAATGTTAATACAGGTAAATACTGTTGCCTGATGGTACATGAAGGGGACTGTAATCATTGCAATGATTTGTTGAAGGTAAAGTTGATGATCTGCCCTTCACTCAACTCATAATAAAAGCTTTAAAAAACTAAACTAAAATAAAGCATCAGGCACAATTAAAAAAACCAAAACAAAGGTCAGCAGTTCAAACCTACTCAGAAACTCTATGCAGGATTGGCACTTAAAAACAATTGTTGTTGTTATGTGCCATGGAGTCGGGGCCAACTCATAGTGACCCTGTACAGGGTTTCCAAGGCTGTAAATCTTTACAGAAGCAGAAAGCCTCATCTTTCTCCCGTGGAACAGCTGGTAGTTTCGAACTGCTGACCTTGCAGTTTGCAGCCTGATTCGTAACCACTACGCTACAATAAGTGGTAAAATACCTTATTCCTTTGATCAAGTTGATGAACATTTACACAAGACTGTATACTGTAAGGAATCCCTGAGTGATGAAGATGGTTAACTGAAAGGGTGGAAGTTCGAGTTGCACCCACAGGTGCCATTGAAAACCCTGTGGTTGTATACTATTGCAGTGATTCTGACTCATAGAGACCCTATATGACAAAATAAAATTGTTTTATAGATTTTTATCCATCTAAAATTCTGCTATAAAACATTAATGCTGATGTTAATTAGTTGCTGTCAAGTTGATTCCAGCTCATGGTGATCCCATGTGTTACACAGTAGAACTGAGCTCCATAGGGTTTGCTTGGCTGTAATCCTTAAGGAAACAGATATCCAGACCTTCTTTATGGGGAGACACTGGAGGTGCAAACTGCCCTCCTTTTAGCTAGTAGCCAGGCTTTTAACAGTGCACCACCCTGACATACATGGGTTGCATGAGTTGACGTCAACTCAGTGTTAGTTATTTCTTTGCACTCCATAATTCTAGGCTAATGATGGGGTAGTGTGAGTGAACAAGCCCAAAACCAGTGGATAAAAGGGGTGAGATGAAGTTGGGTAGCTTGAAAACAAAGCAGAACTCAGATACACAGCTTTGAGTGTTTCAAATATGCTCCTCAAACATAGGCACATGCTTTTAAAAAGGTAGATCAATACTGATTTAAAGTAGATGCTTTCAATCTTCTTCTACCTATCAGTAATCATAGCAGTATATTGTGTTTCAGTTCTCACCCTAACCTTAGCTCCCACTCCTCAGCTCTGATTTGGCATACCCTCCCTCTGCCCAGTTTTACATCATACTGCCTGTTTGCTTAGGAAAATCCTACTCTGTGCTTCTTTTCCAGGTAAAATTAGTGACAGTATCATCATTCAACCTCAAAAGTATCCAGGTTTGGATAATAACTGTAAGTTCACCTTATGGATTGTGCATCTGGAGGCACGACATCTCTACTGGAAAAACAGATAAGTCTCCAGACAATACAGTGGTGACTAAACCTCTCTCCATGCTTTTCCAGTATAACCTTAAATGTGAAAAATGAAGATGCAGGACTTTGGTGGTCAATGTACATGAGAAGAATACTAACAGATGGTAGAGTGTGGAGTCAGACAGACCTGAGTTAAAATGGTGCATTTTTCTTGTGCTAACATTTCCATTTGGGCTTTCATTTCTTTCTGTCTCCTACAGAGTCTCAAATGAGTTTAAATTGACACAATGACCATGGGTTGGACTTGTTGTTAAGTGCCACCTAGTCAGTTCTGACTCATAGTGACCCTGTATAGGGTTTCCAAGGAAGAGCTGGTGGGTTTGAACTGCTGACCTTCAATCTAGTGCTGACTCACAGAGTCACACCAGAACTCCAAGGGTTGGCCTTGTTGTTGTTGCTAAATGCCATCAAGCTCAATGAGCTGGAGCTTAGATTAACCTAAAATTACAGATTCAATTCAAAAGGTTTTTAACCTTAAAACATCTCTTTAATCTTTAATTTAGGTAAAGCATTAATACAGAACCAATAGGTCTTTCAAGGTTGTAAATCTTTACAGAAACACATGACCACATCTTCTTCCAAGAAGCAACTGGTGAGTTTGAACTGACAGCCTTTAGGGCTCACTGAGTCATCAGGGTTCCAGAGCATTAAACTGTTGATTGATTTTCCTTTTTTTTTTTAATGCTTTTATTGTGAATTGAGTTGAGTGATAGTTACAGGTCACCAGTTTTGCACTCAACCAATCATATTTTCATTGCAATGTTTACAATCCCCTCCATGCACCATCACTTAAAAGTATTTATCTCTATTCACTTATTTTATATAGATGTACACAAAACACACAGAAAATAGATATTCATTTAAATGACCAAAGGGCATAGTTTGCAAGCCAGCCTCCTGCACCCCAGTTCACAGTCTTTCTCATTCCATGGGTCTAGAGTCCTTAGCTGCTCTATCTCTCTATACCATCACCTCTACTTCTGTGTCTGGTGTTCCTGCTTCTCTCATTGGGATCCCATGCTCCGCTCATGCTCTTGCCCCTTCATGGTCCTAGGGTTCTCTGTTCCTGGAATGGAAGAGTAACAACTCTCCCTTTTTTGGTTCCCATCTTTTTCCTTTACAGTTGTGACAATCTGTTGATTGATATTCATTGGTTAACAATACAGTGAGGTTTTACAAATGTTACAATCTGAATACAAGCTTCAAAGAAATTTCAAGACGTACAAAATTTGAATCAGAAGTAATGTCCTGATATCCTTCCTGCACTTACACCTATTGCCAGAGTAATAAATGAGTTAAGACATACATTATAATCTATGATGCAACTGTAGTAATATAAATATTGATTATGTAATTAAAAGTCAAAAGAATGATGGCAAAAGAAACTTTAATTCAGTTTCAAAGTGTTTAGGGATGTTGTTATTGTTAATTGCCCATTGAGCCAGTTCCAATTCATAGCAACCCAGTTTAGGGTTGCTGAGGAACAGCTGGCAGGTTTGAACCACCCACATTACTTTTAGCAGTCCAGTGCTTATCCTACTGTGCTACACCAAGATTCTATCACATGGATGGAATATATTTAAAAACCTTAACGGTAGGAATTAATCAAGTAGTTAAAATCTAGAAGAAATAGTCTTCCAATCTATCCCATTACTTCAAGCCTCGTGAATCTCCGATGATGACTATGTCTACCTCTGTAAAACAATAGTGAAGAGGGAAACAATTACTTTCAGAACAATCTACTTTGGTTTTGCTTATCTAAATATTTCAAATGAAAACAAAGTTGTTAGGGCTACCATTTTCTACTTTGCTAATGTCACTTAGGATGCAGAATTAAATGACTGCAGTCTGTTTGCAATAGAAACAGATCAAAACAAGGCCAGTTTTAGTGACTTCTTTCCTCAGATAATTCAAGCTATATTTTAGCCTGGAAATCACAAGTCTGGTATTGTAAATCTGGTTTATAAATTACATCAAAATATAGATAACCGAATTATCGCCTATGTGCCGAGAGAAAGAATATCTGTATCTGCATCTTATTTTAGTTAACTATAACATACACTTTAAAAATTGGAAACTGAGATCTGCATATGCCGAGTTGTGCTTGGGCACTGGTCCTATTTATATTCCTTTCCTTGGCATTCTATGTGGCATTTTGCCATGGGAACTCCAGCACTGCATTAAGTCCATCTTATTGCTGTAGTGACTGAATAAAGTTTTGTGTGTTTTTTTACCATTAGCAAATACGAGTAGATTCTTTAAAGCAAGAAATTGGCAAAGTTATTTCTAAAGTGGCTATGTTACATAAATTTGATCTGAAGGGATCTTCATGAATTCTCATGAAGAAAGCAAGCTTTGTGCTCCTCCAACCATTTACCCATAGTCACCTTTACTATAAAGACTACCCATGTCCCACAGTACATCACAGTAGTTCAAAAGTAATTCTAAAAGAAGTTTTTGTGTTATTTTTTTAAAATTCCCTTTAAACTTGAAGTAGGCATTTAAAGCTTAACCAAGATACTCATTTTCTGAATTTCCCCGAATTCCAATTTATACAGAGGCTAACTCTTGAATTTTTGAGCAACATAAGGAACTAAGTCTTTTCACGACTACTTGATAAAGAAAGAGGCCATCTGGTAAGAATTTCAGCAAAGTATTTTTCACACTAGTGTGTTTGTTCCCAATCTTGTTGTCTAAAATAGTATAGTAAGTTTATATTAACCACTTCTCTTGCATCTTCAAACAAGCAAGAACGGAAAGAAAGAAGACTGGTGGAAGTAATGGATTTTCACAGACTTGCATATGGAGTGCTTCAGATGCCTCAAGGGATGTCAATTACAAAGAGGAGCCCTCTTGGTGTATTAAAGAAAAATAATCTGGGGTCACATTATGCAATACAGGTGGAAATACATCTATAAACACAGAACAGGTGACATGGATAAACCTGCAACCTTTATATGCAATTTTATCTATTGAGACTCTCTTATCCCACACTTAAATGAAATGAAGTCTTGTCACCACAAAGTTTAGGACAACAATGTTTGATGTCAAACACAGCATAATGAAGCAAGTATCTATCAGCTTGGCATTTTGCAAATAACACTTATCTTCAAAGCACCCATTCTCGGGTAAATAGTGTTTGGAAACAACTGTGTGGAATTAATTTATGTCCTTAAACATTCTTTCCTCTGATATATATTTTACCACTGTAATTGAATTGACATAGCTTTATTCAGCTAATTAAAGAACTTCCTATACTTAAGCTAATTTTATTTCCATTAATATGTCATATGTAACGTAAGTAATTTGAAACAGCAAGTATGAATATAATGCAGCGCCTTAACATAATTATTTGGTATAGACTATCTTTTTATGAAAATGAAAGTTATTCTGTTGTGAAGCATTGCTTTATATAGTAAAACAAATGTGGAGTAAGCCCAAGCACTTGGATTTTAATTATGTTACCTTGATTTTTCTGTTCCTAGAATTCTTTCTTATTAATTCAATGGTAGATTTAAAGCTTTCTTGAAATAACAAAATAAGGACCAGAGTTACCAGTAAAATATTTTAGTTATAATCACTGCTTAAAATTTTTAGATTTTTCTTTTAGATATTCTAGGCTTCCTGAAAGTATCTGCATCTAAGCCTTTTTAGAATGCATGTTTGCTTGGACAATAGTGAGACACAGGGGTAACAAATATGGGTCCTGGTGTCAGCCAGCTGGGTTTGTCCGCTTTGTCACCTATTATTAACCTTGTCCGTCTCCCAGTACCGCTAGTTCCTGGTCTTTAAAATGGGGAAACTAATAGCAAGTGCATCATACTGTTTTTGATGTGAGCAGTGAAAGTGGAAAAAGGTACAAAGCATTGTAACTGCTGCATATTAGAAGTTAAATGTAAGTATTATCAATGGACAAAAAAAAAAAAAAATTAAAAGGGACAGGGTCTGATGAAAGCCTTTTGACAAGAATATGATTATAAATGGAGGGCATTTGAGTTGTCTTCTGCTCAAAACAGAAACAAACAGGAGAGTGCTCTATGTTTTCCTGAAAACAAACATATATTTGTATTCATGTATACAAATGCCAATACATATAGTGTGAAGCTAAGAAGGCCACACCTTAATGAAACATCTAACCAAGATTGAGCTCAGTTAGTAGGCAAAAACTTAGGCAAAAAAATGTG
The DNA here is from genome assembly GCF_000296735.1 of Chrysochloris asiatica. Lineage (NCBI taxonomy): Eukaryota > Metazoa > Chordata > Mammalia > Afrosoricida > Chrysochloridae > Chrysochloris > Chrysochloris asiatica. The sequence continues at coordinate 6,659,122 of NW_006408595.1, forward strand.
TAAATGAAGGACACCCCCCCTCATATTTCTTGGTACCTTTCTAGACCTTGCAGTGAAAAAAGTAATTTAAAACATAGTTTCAGATTTGAATAGCTTCCAATCTAGTAGAGGTGAAGCATGATTATAGATTGATGCAAGTTATTCATAGGCTTATATCATAATGGACATACGAATCAAGTTTAAGAAAGTGCTGAAAAGCAGGCGGTGGGTTTGTTGTTGTTAAGTCAGTTCTGACTCATAGCGGCCCTATAGAAGGTTTCCAAAGAGCAGCTGGGGCTGAAACCAAGAATACTCTGGGAGTATTAGAGGACATTGAGCTGGAACTGGAAATATGAGTAGCAACATATTTGTAAGGCAAAAACTGGTGGGGGTTTCATTAGGAATGTTGTTGTTGTTGTTAAGTGCCATTGAGTCAATTCATACTCATAGCAACCCTGTATAGAGATACCAAGGAGCAGCTGGTGAGCTTGAACCACCGACCTTGTGGTTCAAAGCAACTTTACAGTCCACAGCGCCACACTGTGACTCCTTCATTAGAAATAGGGAGGACAATTCTGAAACTCTCTTGCATAGAGATTAGCGATAAGTACTGTATAGATGAAAAGCAGAGTGCAAGTAAAAAATCATAGCTGGACAGGACTAGGGAAGCAGGTTGGGAACAGCTGGCAAGGGCCTTGCATGCTGAGGCGCCTCTGAGGTATGGCAGATAGGAATGGGCCCTGGGAACCACTTAAAGTCAGGTGCCACTGAGCTGTTTCTATGAACCATCACAGTGTCAGCAAATTAGAACCAGTACTTTTGAGTCTGAGAGCCTCCATGGGTCAAGGCACACTGTGTGAACTTTTCCTCTCCCCAAAGCACTTACCTGTGTTCAGCCAGTTATCTCGGTACGAAAGGACGGGAGCCAGCGATAGTGGAAGGGCAGAGTAACTTCACAGCCTGGGTCTGTGGGTGGGCATTAATTTTAGCGTGGTTATCTCCAATGTTTCCAAGATATTTTGAAAAGCAGCTTCAAGGAGGCCAGCTTGACTATATTTCACTTTCCACTCCCTACCCTGTTTGAGGCTCCTGTCATTCTTCCTGCTTTCCCCTCTGGGGTGACCCCAGTTCAGAGTGATCTCACAGCCCCACAGCGCCTGATCCCCCATCTTTCTGCACTCTGCTCTACGTTGCTTTATTTGATTAGAAACTTTCTGTTCTTTCTGCGGGTGGAGATGACTACCAGGTGAGCTGGCAGTAGGCCCAGCTGGGTGTGAGCTCATGTGGATGCTGATGACTTCAGATGCAAGCTAGGTCCAAGGTATGCCACTCCTGGAGAGGTGGTTTGATTAAGACTCCTTCACCAAGGCTCTGGCCCTGTCTCTACCCCGAAGGTCTGGGGCTGCTCTGCTGAGTATAGAAAGAAAAGAAACTGGACAGAAATGACTTTGAGCACATCACAGATCAGTTTTCAGTAGTTAAAGCAAGGAAGGTGCAGTTCAGACTTTCATGGAGTGTCACAGTGTGTCTGTGCCATTTCAGTGCTTCTCAGAGGTGCTAATTTTCTATAGATATGCTTCTGCTTGCACATGAACTCTTGTGAGAAATGGTTATCCACTATTGTATTTTAGTAGGGTCAACCCATGATCCGAATTGTGTTAAATATTCACCCAATGGATCAGAGGAATGGAGAAAAAGGATGAGGAATAAAGACCAGTTGTTGTTGTTGTTAAGTGCTGTCGAGTTGGCAAAGACCAGTTGTTGTTGTTGTGAAGTGCCATCAAGTTGGTTCTGACTCATTGTGACCCTGTATGGGGTTTCCAAGGAGCAGATTGAGAGGATGAACCACTGACCTCGTGGTTCACACTGACTTTGCAGTCTAGTGTATCAACCCATAGTGTCATGCCAGAACTCCAGTACCATCTATATACCTTCAAATATAACTGAAACAGTTAAGAAAAGAGAAGGCAGATGGGAACAGTGGGAAAGGGTGGAATCTAAGGGCGTGTTTCCTAAAGATAACTGTTTCCTTCTCACCTTCTTTAAGAATGGAAGTTAAGCTCTAACTCAAGATTTATCAGGCACCAAAATTAAGCACTACTACAAGAATCTCAGTTCATGACAAGGACAACTATTCAGACTTATTGTGAGCCTGTGAAGACACAGCAAGTGCCTGGCATGTACAAGGCACTTAACCTTTGTCCACTACATTTATTGATCAAGAAGAAAATAAAACAGTAGACTAGATATCAAAATTATTTGACTGTCCTGATTCCTTTAGTGTCTTTATTTATTTATAAAATAGAGATGAAATTGTTAAGAATAAACCATAACTAAGACATGAGTAAAACGTACTGATGTTGGAAGAATGGGTATCTATATGAGATCTGTATCTAACAATAAGTCATCTATTAAAGAAAGGCTAGAAAGGCTAGTGACAGAATTTTATATGTAATTTTTACGCTATTTTCTGTCTATCTTCATAGTTATCTTTTATCTTGTTTGCCACAGAGTAATTAAACAATTAGGATGAAGTGCAAAGCTGCCACACGTTTATGTATGAAAGCCAAATTTTTACTGAAGTCTTTCTTTTACAAGGAAAAAACTCTGTTTAATGATGGTTTCTTTTAGTTTTAAGAAAAACTGAAAAGTTGCAAGAAGACTTCATATTTAAAAGAAAAAAATAATAATATGTATGAGCTGGTTTTATACCTGCCTTTAAGTATTATTTTATAGTAAAACATTATTCCCTTTAAAAATCTTATTTTGGAAAAGTTAAATGTTTGCATTAAAATTTTGAGTCATCAGAAATTTTTATACCAATCAGGCAGAATTTTATTTAATCAAAAAGAGTTGGAATATATCAGCCAGTGGGACTCCAATTTGACATCCTCACTGTAAATGCTCAAAAAAAAATCCACTGAATGTGTAAATAAACCAAGACTAAAAATCGCATACCTAACATGTATGTATGTATAAGTTATCAAGTAAAAGTGTGATTAAATTTGCTTTAGGACTGGAGGAAGATTCATTAACAGCCTTCTTATACAGATGACACATCATACTTGCTAAAAGTGAAGACCTGAAGTATTTACTTATGAAAATCAAGGATTACAGCCTTCAGTATGGTTTACACCTCAACATAAAGAAAACAAAAATCCTCACAACTGGACCAGTAAGCAACATTATGATAAGTGGAGAAAAATATTGAAGTTGTCAGGGATTTCATTTCAGTTGGATCCACAACTAATGTCCATGGAAACAGCAGTCAAGTAATCAAACATCATTTTGTATGCAAATCTGCTACAAAAGACATCTTTCAAGTGTTAAAAGCAAAGATGTCACCTTAAGGACTAAGGTATACCTGACCCAAGCTGTGGTAATTTCAAATGCCTTAGGTGTGTGAAAGCTGAACAATAAATGGGGAACACCAGAGATGAACCAATGCTTCTGAATTATGATGTTGGTAAAGAATATTGAATGAGATGAATAAAATTGTCTTAGAAAAAGTACAACCAGAATACTCCTTAGAAGCAAGGATAGTGTGACTTCATCTCCCGTACTTTGGACATGGATCAGGAGGAACCGGTCTCTGGAGACAGACATCATGCTAGGTAAAGTAGAGAGAGGAAAAGAGGGAGCTCCTCAGTGAGACAGAGTGGTGGGAACACTGGGCTCAACTGTGAGGATGGTATAGGACCAGGCAGCATTTCATTCTGTTCTGCACAGAGATGCTATGAGTCAGAACCAACTTGAGGGCATTTAACAGCAATAACATTTAATTTTAAAGGACTTCAAGGCTTTTTCTGCACCATTATAATTAGAAAAGAGTTCTTGTAGCATCTCAAATAATTTTCCATGTGAAAACTGCCACTAAAAGAAGTCTCTCTCGCAAACAGTTCATTTTCTTCTATCCTTTTAAAATGAATTTAGACTTTTTGCTCTATGACATACACATGGAAACATTTACAAGGCTATACTAAAATAAATGACAGGTTTTCATTTTTTTGTTGTTGTTTTAATCAGGAAAATACCTAGTCCTTCAAAACTAGACATTTTGCTTTGAGTTTTATTTGTAGTCCAAATATTCCACAGGAAGCATTTTCTATAGTCTTACCAGGAGCTCTGGTAGCGTAGTGGTTACGAATCGGGCTGCGAACCTTAAGGTCAGCGGTTCGAAACTACCAGCTGCTCCGCGGGAGAAAGATGAGGCTTTCTACTCCCGTAAAGATTTACACCCTCGGAAACCCTGTACAGGGTCGCTATGGGTCGGAACCGACTCGACGGCACTTAACAACAACAACAAATTACTCAGTTAACAGACTCTGGTGGCACAATGCTTAAGGGCTGAGCTGCTAACTGAAAGGTTTACAGTTGGCAGCTCTAATGGGAATACGGGCAGTGTACTAGCATAAAGTTGGCAGTTCAAACCCACCAGAAACTCTAAAGAAGAAAGATGAGGCTTTCTATTTCTACTCTCATAAAGATTTACAACCTCGGAAATGATGTCCACAAGCTCTACTCTGTCCTAAATAGGTTGCTATTAGTCATAATTAACTCTACAAAAGTGGGATTTTTGGTTGGGCAACTGGCTGCAAGGGTCAAAGACTTGGAGATCTGCTTTTGTAAATTTCATACCAAGAAAACATTATGAGATCTATTCTGTCTCACAGGGTCACTATGAGTTGAAGTCAATTGGAAGATACAAAACAACAACTACACAATTACACACATTCCTATGGACTTTTATATCATTGCATGACAATTCTACAGATGGCAAAGGTTTAATATGGAAGTAAACTAAACTATTAATTCCATATACAAGTTAAAAGAAATCTAACTTAATGGCCTTCTAAAATAATTATTTCAAATTTCTAACTAGCAAAATGGCAGCTGTCTGGTCTCTCGCTGGGTAGATCTAAGAGTCAAGATAGAGTCACAGTAATAATGAAGCATGTGTAGTTGTCCACTTGTTTATATGAAATACAATATTAGTTCTCTTGTTTAAAAAATGAAAGGATAAACTTTAATTCTTATAGACGCCAGGTCATCCCAGATCTACGACAACCTATCTCTGATTTAAAACTAAAAAAGACATAATGTTAGTTTAGTCTGTTGCACTTTCATACACATTATCTGAAAGGCTGACTGTGAAGTGTATAAAAGTCAGTGTTCTTTTTTAAAATAAATTTTTATTGACTACAAATGGAGAAACTTCTTTACAATTAGATGGCAAAGATGACAAAAGTTTACTGCAAATTAAAAATATAAAGAACTATGTGTTCCTGTTGTTGTTATTAAGCACTGTTCAGTCAGTTCTGACTCATAGGGACCCTGCACAGGATTTCTAAGAAGTGGCTGGTGAGCTTGAACCACTGACCTTGCAGTTCAAACCAACTTTGCAGTCCAGCACATTAACCCACAGTGCCACACCAGGACTCCAAGGAACTATGTGTTGTTGTTGTTAGGTGACATCAAGTCGGTACTGACTCATAGATAGAGACCCTTTGTACAACAGAACAAAACACTGCCTGGTCCTGAGCCAACCTCACAGTTGTTGCCATGTTTGAGGCCATTGATGCTGTCACTTTGCCAATCCATCTCACTGGGGGTCTTCCTCTTTTTCTCTGACCCTCCACCTTACCAAACATGATATCCTTCTCCAGTGTCTGGTCTCTCCTGACAATATGTTTGAAGTATGAGGGGCAAAGTTTGGCCATCCTGGCCTCCAAGGAGCACTCTGGCTGCACTTCTTCCAACACAGATCTGTTGGTTCATTTGGCAGCCCACGGCACTTTCAATATCCTCCTTCAGCATCATATCTCAAAAGCATCAAATCTTCTACTCTCTTCCTTATTCACTATCCAGCTTTCGCATGCATATGAGATTAATGAAAATACCATGGCTTGGGTCAGGCGCACCTCAGTTCTCAAGCTGACATCTTTGTTCTTCAATACTTTAAAAAGGTCTTGTGTAGCAGATTTGCCTATTGCAATATGTAGTTTGATTTCTTGACTGCTGCTTTCATGAATGTTGATAGTTGATCCAAGAAGAATGAAGTCCTTAACAACTTCAATCTTTTCTCCATTGTCGTTTACTGGTCCAGTGGTGAGGATTTTTGTTTTCTTTACATTGAAATGCAATCCATACCTAAGGCTGTGCTCTTTGATCTTCATCAGTAAGTATTTTAAGTCCTCTTCACTTTCAGCAAGTAAGGCTGTTATCTGCATATCACAGGTTGTTAATGAGTCTTCCTCCAATTCCGATGCCACATTTTTCTTCATAGAAGCCAGCTTCTCGGATTTGCTCAGCACACAGGTTGAATAAATATGGTGAAAAAACATCAAACCCTGTCGCACACCTTTCTTAATTTTAAAACATTCAATGTTCCCATGTTCTGTTCGAACAACTGCCTCTTGGTCCAGGTACAGATGCATTATGAGCACAATTAAGTGTTCTGGAATACTCATATTTCGCAATGCTGTCCATAGCTTGTCATGATCCACACAATCGAAAGCCTTTGCATAATCAATAAAGCACAGGTAAACATCTTTCTGGTATTCTCTGCTTTCAGCCAAGATCCAT
>NW_006408595.1:6665827-6667562 GCF_000296735.1 Chrysochloris asiatica
ACCTCTCTTTGGAATGGGCACAAATATGGATCTCTTCCAATCAGTCGGCCAGATAGTTGTCTTCCAAATTTCTTGGCATAGATGAGTGAGTGCCTCCAATGCCGCCTCAGTTTCTTGAAAGATTTCAATTTTTATTCTATCAGTTTCTGGTGCCTTGTTCTTTGCCAATTCCTTCAATGCACCTTGGACTTCCTCCCTGACTATCATTGGCTCATGATCATATACTACTTCTTGAAATGGTTGAACATTAACCATTTCCTTTTGGTACAGTGACTCTGTGTATTCCTTCCATCTTCTTTTGATGCTTTTCTGCATCATTCAACAATTTGCCCAGAGAATCCTTTAATAACAAAAGTTAAGGCTTGAATTTTTTCTTCAGTTCCCTCAGCTTGAAAAAGGCTGAGCGTGTTCTTCCCTTTTGGTTTTCTGACTCCAGATCTTTGCACATTTTGTTGTAATATTTGACTTTGTCTTCTCAAGCTGACCTTTGAAATTTTCTGTTCAGCTCTTGTACCTCCCCATTTCTCCCATTTGCTTTAGGATCTCTATGCTGGAGAGCAAGTTTCAGTGTCTCTCTGACATCCAATTTGATCTTTTCTTTCTTTCTTATTTTCTTAATGACTTTTTGCTCTCTTCATGTATGATGCTCTTGATGTCATCCCACAACTCTTCTGGTCTTCGGTCTTCAGTGTTTAATGTATCAAATCTGTTCTTCAGATGATCTCTAAATTCAGGTGGGATATACTCGAAGTTGTATTTTGGCTCTTGTGGACTTTGTTTTCATTTTCTTCAGCTTTAGTTTGAATTTGCATATGAGTAATTGATGGTCTGTTCCATAATCTGCCGTTGGTCTTTGTCTGATTACCTATTATGGGGATTCCTGGTATGGCACTATAGGATAAACTCTGGATTGTTAACCACAGGTGGGTGGTTCAAACCCACGAGCTGCTCCTCGCAAACCCTATACAAGATCTCTGAGTCAGAATTGACTCAACAGCACTTAACAACAACCTCTTATGGGGAGAAAATGAAGCAAAGCAATTAAATAATACTATGAAATGTATAGATGTTCAAGTCTTCTTAATATTATCTTCAGAATCATGCCAAATTGAAATTATTTTATGCAGTTCTGAATACTACCTTCTACTAAATATTAGTCTATTTATTTTCCTTTCTTTTCATAAAAAGAATAATCCAGCTCGTAGTTCCTATTTAGTGGGGGCAGAGTTGACTCTTCAAACCTGTTAGGTTCAAAGTTAGGAAAAAGGAAGAACTTGCAAAGTTGGATTTAAAATGATAAACTTTTATCCTTCTATTGGAAGATAATTATTTTAGATGAAACACAATAAACCAGGAACTTACATCTGATACTTTAGAAATGTTAAAAATCAAACCTCTAAGTTATATTCATTGGAACCCTGGTGACACAGGGGTTACGAGCTCAGCTATAACCAAAAGGTCAGTGGCTTGAGCCTACAGTTGATCCATGGTAGAAAGATATGACAGTATGCTGCCATAAATATTACAACTGTGGAAACTTAACTATGCAGTTCTACTCTGAGTTGGAATTCTCAACAGCAATGGGTTAAATTATATTGCAGAAGCCCTGGTGGTGCAATGATTAAATGTTGGACTAATAATAAGAACACGGTCAGTATTTCTCAAGCTGGGGGAACTGAAGAAAAAATTCAAGCCTCGACTTTCGCTATTGAAAGATTCACTGGGCAAATTATTG
>NW_006408595.1:6669102-6726349 GCF_000296735.1 Chrysochloris asiatica
TGAGGTTGGCCCAGGATCGAACATTGTTTCGTTCTGCTGTGCATGGAGTCGCTATGAGTCGGTTCCGACTCGATGGCACCTGACAACAACAACAACAACTAATAAAAAGGCTGGCGGTTCAAATCCTCCCACGTATTAGTGGTGATTTGGTCTCATAAACATTAAAGGGTAGAAAACCCTAAGGGACAGTTCTACTATATCACATGGTGTCACTATGAGTAAAAAACTGACTTGACTACTGCTAACAACAGCTAATTACATTCAAGTTACTGTTTAGTTTGCTAAATCCTTAACATCAAATTGCATGGCCAAACATGAACTCCACTGTTTTAATCAGCAGTTTCTTCAATACTACCCAGAGACCAGCAACTCCTAAAGGATCCTGACATTTCCCCCTCAAAACACTGAGATACTAGGGAAAACTGTCTATGTTAATAGAAATGACAAAAATTTTAAGCAAGGAAACAAAGTTTTGTAAAGGCTCGGCTAGTCATTTGATGTAAAAAAAATCAGTGTATTTTATTAAATTAATATTACAAAAAAAGTTGTGGTTGTTGTTAAGTGCTGTCGAGTCGATTCCGACCCATAATGACCCTGTATAGAGCTTCCAAGGAGCTGCTGGTGAGTTTGAACCACTTACTTTACAGTTCAAACGACTTTGCAGTCTAACGCATTAGCCCACTGCACCACACCAGGACTACAAGAAAAGTCTTTGTTGTTGTCGTGTGCCACGGAGTTAGTTCCAACTCATAGTGACCCTGTACAGGATTTCCGAGGCTATAAATCTTTACGGGAGCAGAAAGCCTCATCTTTCTCCCATGGAACATCTGGTAGTTTTGAACTACTGACTGTGAGATTAGCAGCCTGATTCATAACCACTATGCTACCAGAGCTCCTTACAGCCTTGCTAATCTAATACATTCCCTATTACTACATATTCTAAGGCTTTGTTTCTATTTGTAAAAATAAATACTGCTATAATGATATTGATTAGGTAAATAAAAGATACAGTACTCTGAACCTCTAATACATGGTCTTTTAAACTCCTAGCCTTCTCGCGTACCCTATATCATGGTATGATGGCCTATAATATTACAAAGATAAATCTTAAAGATGTAAAATATGTAACTGTTCATTTTTTCCATTGCAGGATTGTCTTGTACGGGTGTCTAAAATTTGAGGCGTTTGATGTATATCAATAGAGCAGCCTCAAAGTAGAGACTTCACTCCAAGTCTTGACATGAGTCTGGAATTCATGTTGAATCTTAAAGTTGCCTTTTCTAACAACAGTTTTTCTCTTTTGTGCTTAACCATATCCCTTAAAGGAAATATTTTTCTCTTATGCAGGATGTCAGACGCCTGTTTTCAGAGAGGGTTTTGCTTCTGTGGTCAAACAGATACATAATATCAATAAGTTATGCTCAAGAGTCTTAGCGTACAGGGTCGTATGTACAGCATTATAAAAAATCTCCTTTACAATGGACACCCTAGGTAGGAAAAGACATGCTTGAGAAAGCATTTTTAATAGCATGTTCCCAGAAGTGCATGTCTTGTGGTTATCATGTGACAATTCTGCAATCATCTGAAAAGCATGTATTCTTGCAGTGATCTATCCTTAGCCAATCATGTAAACCCACATATGTTCTATTCACCAATCACTATAAAGCCTCCATTTTTGTTATTACTCCTTTGACTTTTAACAAATTACTAGTAAGCCAATTAGAGTATTATGTTAGTTCCTGATTTAACAATATAAATATTGCCTGGACACTTATAACTCCTGAGAGCACAATGTCACTTTAGGGACTCTGCCCATCTCAAATGTAGACTTAAATACTTAAATAGTAAATCTATGTACTCTATTTAAATTCTTATTTCAATAGAGTACATAGATTTACTCTTTGATAGTAAATGGTTATCAGAAGTAGGATGTCTAAGAAACACTACCTTCCACAACTCAAGGACAATCGAGAATGTGGACCCAGCCAGCAGAACATTTTGGAGCACAGCTTTCCAGAATCCCAGAGGTCAATCCTGAGTAAGTGGCTTCTCAAAATCCATACTTTCCTCTCACTGTGTTAAGTCCTTTGAGGTTTTGTTGTCAGCTTCATTTCTTTTACTTTTGTTTTGTTTGTTTCTTTAAATGCTCTGCCATCTACTGATTTGTGAATAAACCATTCTCAAGTTCTTTGTTTTGCTTTCCTCTCCCAATGAGGAGCTTGGAGTAGTCCCACTTGGGACAGTTTTCTATCTTGTGTACACATTAAGATTTTGCGCACATCAAATTTTCAGTATAAATTTTCTGTGCATACAGATTATTTAATAAACTGGAGTTTTCCAATGGACCACCAGTAGGCATTTATGAAGGAGAATTTAACATCTGACTTCAACTAATTGAACTATCAGAGCAGTAAAATACAACAGAAGAGCCCTTGAATCAATCCATCTCAGTTAGATGCCTATTTTTAATTGTTTGTATGTAGATTTTTATTTGAATTCCCTAACAACAGCTTGTTAAATTAGTAACCATTTTTAAGAACTTTTCAATTAAAGAGAAAAGGTCTCTAGCAGGTATAATGACTTAGGTTCATAAAGAATGATGTCAGGTTGCTACAAAGGAATTCCAGAATCTTTAAAAGAGCCTTACTTATCTGACTCTGGGAGACCAATGTTTCAACCTGTTCTTAACACCCTTGATAAAGGAACCTGAATTTCCTTGAATGGGTCACTGCATCTGTTTTTTTTTTTTTTTTCTTCCATTCTGGGAAAATGAGTTCCCATTTTCATTGATCTCTCTTTTCTCTGGGGAAATTTTATTTGATGCAAAAAATTAAATTGCTTATATTGTATGCTGTGTAAGCCTGTGTTTTGAGCTGTCTTCAAGGCTTTACAGTAATTGTTATGCTTATGTGATTCTTCTGTTTCATCCTCTTGCCTCTAATTTTGAACACTGTGCCTAAATTCCTGTCTTGTGTCAAGCTGAAGGCCATAGCTGGTATTTTTCACGTGGTTGTCTAAAATCTTAGTTCATTTTCTCTTTCAAGAAAAACTGTTTCTTACATCTGGAATTTTGGTAATTACTCCGAGAAACTTTGATTATAAATCAGTCTATTTGAAAAATGCAAGAAAAAGATGAATTGTTTATCTCTTGGTACAACAAATCTTTAAAAAATGTAAATTATTCTAGGATGCTTCTCTGAAAGATCCTATAAAGCATGCAGAAGATAGGGTTTAAAAAATACAATGGTTTTTTACCTCTCAGTGGTATTAAATTGATAATAATATTTCTTCAAGGAACTTATTTTGTTCTTTTGAACTTTTTATTGTGGATTGAGTGAAGGTTTACAAATAAGACCATCAGTTTGACACTCAACAAATCATACACTTTGTCTCATCTCAATCATTGTAATCTCCATGTAACAACACTTTCCCACTTCCTCCCTGTGGTTCCTAGTTCCATTCCACCCTCCTTCTCATCTCTTGTCAACTTTGTCCTTTGGTAAATGTTGCTCTTTTAATTTTCAATGATTGACCATTCAGTGGTGAGTATGGAATGTGTTGTCCCCCCACTTACCCATCTACTGCTTGGCTGAAAATTGGGCCATGAGGGTAAGTTCCTTTTCAGACCTCAAGGGTGGTAAAGGGTCATAGTTTCGGGTTCCTCCAGTTTCTTTCTGATGAACATACGTTGTTTCAATTGATAAATAAGGGCTTATATAACTTTATTGTGGTTGAAGGCAGTCAAATTGATTCAGACTCATTGTTGTTAAGTGCCATCAAGTTGGTTCCAACTCATAGCAACCCTGCATAGGGTTTCAAAGGAGTGGCTGGTGAGTTTGAATAACCAATCATGTGGTTCAAACTGACCTTTTGGTCCAGTGCTTTATCCCACAGTGCCACACAACCACGTTAAGGGTTTCTGAGGCTGTATATCTTTGTGGGAACAGAAAGTCTCATCTTTCTCCCTCACGTGCCTGGTGTACTAAAAATTAAAAATGTCAACCTTCTGGTTTCGCATCCCCATGTTTAGTCTATAGAGTCACCAAGCTCCCCTATGTAACTTTTGTTTTTGCTATGTGCTGTTGACTTGGTTCCAACTCACAGAGGTCCTTTATAGAGTTACCAAGGAGCAGTTTATGGGTTTGAACCTCTGACCTTGCGGTTAGCAGTCCATTGTTTATCATACAGTGCCACACCAAGACTACTATAACTTTAGTAGTCCAAATATGTCCAGAAATTGATGACAGTAAATTTGTTCTAATAAAGATTTTTATGATTGATGGGGGAAATGATGACTCTATCTACGTCTGTAAAGATGCCAGTCTCAGAAACCCTACGGAGCAGTTCTACTGTAGGTAGTGGGGTTGCTATGAATCAGAAGTGACTTGATGGCAGTGGTTGGGTGGAAAGTATGTCACCCTTAAATGTAAAACTCCTCTAAGTAACTTAAACTAGTTATCTAAATAAGCTAGTTATCTAAAGAAAAGTAGCATTTTAAAATTAATTTTAGAGTAACTAGGAGTTCTTCCATCACTGCCTCACTCTTCTGACTTTAAGAAATAATTAGGGCTAATGAAATTAAGGGATGAGACCTTGCAGAAAAGGCAGTTAAACAAGCTAATTCTCAAATTACTCTAGCTTTTATGAGTAAGGAAAGAGATTTCCTCAATTTTCATATTGATGACTCTTCATTTTCACAAATTAACTTTAAAAAGACTTTTATAACATCAACTATCAGCCAAAATGGGAGACATTGGAACAAAGGAAAAGGCAAAACTGCTTCCCAAGAAATTAGTAAAATAGAAGAGATTGGTTATCTTTTGTCTTTCAAAGTACCCAAGTCAATTTAAATATATGTAAGAGCATATATTTATACATAGTTTTTTTAAAATTACATTAAAATGTTGAGATTTCATAATCTTAATAATATTCTTGATATAATCTGACTATACACATCCAGTTATCACTTATCAACATGGCTAGGTCCCAAAGACCGGCCATTATGCACACATTGGAGGATGACTACAAATCATAAAATGGAGGATGATGACATCATTACATAACTGTCAAATTACATTATTGAATAACTACCAACCACTGGAGTACTGGTGTGGTGCTGTGGGGTAATGCACTGGGCTGCAAAGTCGGTTTGAACCACAAGGTCTGCAGTTCAAACAGACCAGTCACTCCTCAGAAACCCTATACAGGGTCACTATGGGTCAAAATTGACTTGATGGCACTTAACAACAACAACTAAACCACTAAGAATCATGGCCCAGCCAAGTTGACATATCACCTCAACCATCACAGCTAGTATTACTCCTACCTTGCACCTCGGTATTGATTACTGCCAGATGTACACTATTAATGTGCAAAATAGTTGGGCAGTAGATATTTAAATTAATGTTGTAAATGTTAAGTGTTAGGTAACAAGACAAATGATAAGTGAGGAGTAGTGTAATACCATATTTCAAGATTATTATATGGTATATTGGAAGCTCTTTGAAACAAGGTTGTGATAATTAAGATTTTGTGTTAACTTGACTGGGCCAGGATACTCAGTGGTTTGCAGTTTAAGAAGTAGTAATCACCCATGATAAGATCTAACATAATGTAATCACACCTATGATTAGATCTGCTATGAGCAGCCAATCAACTGAAAGGAAGTTTCCTCAGGTATGGGGCCTGCAACATTTTTTATCTCACAAGAGATAAAAGAAGTATGAAGTGAGCAGAGAAAGAAGAGCCTGGAATGGAGTGTGTCCTTTGGACCTGGTGTCCCTGCACTGTGAAGCTCCTGTTGTTGTTAAGTGCCATTGAGTTGTTTCTGACTCAGAGCGACTCTGTATAGGGTTTCCAAGGAGTGGCTGGTGACTTTGAACTGCTGGCCTTGAGGTTCAAACTGACCCAGTGGTTCAGTGCTTATCCTAGATCCAGGAAAAGACTGGTATTTCAAGATACATGGCGATATCCAAGGTACAATGGGTCTACACATGCTGAAAGGAGACAAGGACCTTGCTCCAGAACCAGCTCTCTGGATTTGGAGTCTAGCCTTCTAAACTGTGATAGATTAAATTTGTTTGTTAAAGTCAACCATTGTGGTATTTGTGTTATGTTGTTGTTGTTGTTGTGTGCCGCGGAGTTGGTTCCGACTCATAGCGACCCTATACAGGGTTTCTGAGGCTGTAAATCTTTACGGGAGCAGAAAGTCACATCTTTCTCCTGTGGAACAGCTGGTAGTTTCGAACTGTTGACCTTGTGGTTTGCAGCCCGATTCGTATGATAAAGGTTAATCAATATGTTTAGAGATATTTCCATCTAATACTTTTTGTTTCTAAATTGACTTTGTTTAGCTTTGTATTATCTTTATAATTGGTTCCTAGTAAGTCTTTCACTTATTTTTTTCTTTCTGTTTTTGAGTTGGTAGGAGTATGGAGTGAGGGTTATGGTTAGGACTATGGCTAGGTCTAGGCTAGGCTAGGCCTAGGATTTCATTTAGCGCTAGGGTTATAGTTAGGACTAGGGTTAGAGTTAGGGGTAAGGGTTGGGCTAAGGCTAGAAGTAAGACTTGTTCTAGTTTTTAGGTTATAGTTAAGTTCATTTTTATTTATTTACTTTTTCTTGAAATCTATTTGTTTTTCTTTTAATTTGGAAGTCATATAACTACATTATCCCTACTTTTTACTTTATTATTATTATTATTGCAATTGTATTTCTGGTTCTCTATTTCCAGCCTTATAGGCCCTTTTTGGGTGCACATAGTGCAAAGGCTGGCAGTTTGAACCCAATATCTGTTCCAAGGGTGAAAGATGAGACTTTTGGCTCCTGCAAAGATATACAGTTTCAGAAACCCTATAGAGAGTCACTATTAGTTGGAAATGACTTAACAGCACTTAACAACAAGAAGCCAGTTTTACTTCAGATACTTCTATGTCTGGGTTGAGTTCAAGTGATATTGTCACGCATGTAAGTCTCAGATTGTTGTGTGATGTTGTTGATACTCTGTCCAAAGAACTCACTTTAATATTTTTTATAAGGTTGGTCTGGTTTTTACAAATTCTTTAAATTTCTGTTTATCTAAAAATGACCTAATTATGCCATCCTGTGGGCAATTTTGCTGGATATATGAATTTTGGTTGGGAATTTGTTTCTTTCAGAGTTTTATATATGTTATTCTATTGTCTTCTTGCCTGCATGACTTCTATTGAGAAATCCAAGCTTGGTTTTATTAGTTCTACTTTGTAGGTAACTTTTCATTTTTCCTGAACTGCTCTAAGGATTCTTCCTTCTCATTGGTTTCAAAAAGTTTGATTATAATATTTCTTGGTCTATCCTGTTTGTAGTTTGTTCAACTTCTTGAATGTCTATCCTCTCATTTTTCTAACAGCTCTTGGACAATATTCTGTATGCGTTTTTAAAAAATCTCTTCTTGTTTTGAAATTTCAGTCACATGTAAATTATTCCTCTTAATAGTGTCCCACATAAATCTTAAACTTTCTTCAGATTTTTGTTGTTGTTGTTCTTTTGTCTGATTGTTCCTCTAGCACAGGGGTGGGAACCTTTATTCTGCCAAAATTTATAACATCATTTGCAGGCCATACAAAATTATCAACTTAAAAATTAGCCTCCTATATTTGGTTAAAGGAGCTCTGGTAGCACAGTTGTTACGAGTCGGGCTGCTAACTTCAAGGTCAGCAGTTTGAAATTACCAGCTGTCCCGTGCGAGAAAGATGAGGCTTTCTGTTCCTGTAAAGATTTACAGCCTCAGAAACCCTATACTGGGTGGCTATGAGTCGGAACCGAGTCCACAGCACATTACCACCACCACCCATATTTGGTCAAACATCTAATAAACTCACCCCTAATCTGATGGCTGAAACTGTGATTGCCTTGGCAGGGTCAGACCAAATGGTCCCCACCACCCCTGCTCTAGCAGATGAATACTGAGAGGTGTTTCTTCAAGCTTTTTAATTTGACATTCCATTGATTCAATTCTACTTTTTTGCCCTTTCAGTGTATTACCTATTTCTGAGTATTAGTGTTAACCTTCTGGCTTTCAAATTACTGTTTTTCTGTGGTTCCCAATTTTTATATTTATTTTATAAGTTTGTTCCTGAAATTTTCTATAGTTTTCTGAAATATCTATGTTTTCCTTGATTTCATCTGCCGTTTTCTTGGTCATTCTCTGAGTCCATTGAAGTTGCCTAATTAATATTCTTTTCAATTCCTTATCAGTTAGTTCTGATACCATTTCTGGTGTTATATTTTCTGACTCTGTATGTTGGTCACTTGTTTGAGGCACCCTGTTTGTTTCTTTGTAGAAGCTGAAATTGTATGCTTTCTTTGAGTCATTGTGGTACTGTTGCATTTATATTCAATTGAAGATTGTATGTTGGTATGTTCTCAGGCACTCATCACCTGTCTCCTGGTGGATGTGGTAGAGACCAGAAACACGAATGCAGTTCTCTGTTCACTGTTTGCATAGCATAGTTCAGGGCATGTTCACATGCCTCCAGAAGCAGAGGTGCTGCGCCTGGCCCCTGAGCCCAGGCAGAGCAGAGGCTTTGCAGGATGGGTTGCCACTGGCTGCTGGACTGGTGAGCTTGGAATCTGGCCATACTCCTGGTTACCAAGAGGGCATGTGAACAAGGAAGAATTGCACCTCTCTGCCACCAACCTCCAGTTGAGCCCTGTGCCTACAGGCTGCTGAATCAACTGGTGCTTGTAAAAGCTCAAGATGGCTGCGTCATTCAATGCCAACCCACAGTCCGCCCATTTTTCTTCTCTCTCACTGCTCCTATTCAGTTTCCTCTTCTGGTCAGCACTCAGTTCACCTCTCTGTCCTATCCTCTGATGCTCAGGGTTCCAAGATCGCCAGCTGTTATCTGTTTCACTAGGTCTCCCATGTCTTTGTTGTAAGAAGATCTACTCAGTGTGCCTGCCGACTGCCATCTTGTCCTAGAAAGTCTAGGTCTTTCGCTTTCAAAAAGCATAAAATTTGTCATGTGTAGATAAATTTACTTTGCTGATACACTGAAAAGGCTTGCCTAAAATATTTCTAACAAAAATAAATGATATCGTATTTATGAAGGGAATTATGACATTCCAATCATGGATACCACTGGAATAAATAAAGATTTTGAAAATTCTTACGAAGAAGTTGATGAGGTTTTCAGACAGCTATTGATCCAGAATTGCATGGAACCAAAATTAACTACACTGAAATGAATAAACCAAAATAATCACTATGAAGTTTATGTGAGAATATTGCTGATGTTCTATGTTTTATTTTCTAGACATAAAAAATCATTTTTTCTTTTTTCTCTCATTCATCCAAATCTATATTTTAATGTCATAATCATTTAACTTCTCTTTTTAAAAAGCTTAAATAGGAGTAGAAAATGTTATAACTCACATCAAAATTTTAACTTCATCCATTTAGGATGTTTAAAAATGATTCTGCCTAACGATTCCAGGAATTGAACACTAAAATGATTCGAAAGCGAAAACTAGTTCTTTAAAACTGATTGGCCCTCCCTTATATTGCTTATATCGATGCTAATATTGTTAAATGTTGTCAATCTTCATTCCAGTTGTTCTCACAAGTTAAAGGAGTCTTTGATGACTGAAAACCGAAACCCCCAAACTGGCCTGATATTGTTTCAGTGGCAACAACTAAATTAAAAACGGCATCAGCTAAACAATTTCATGCAGCCTCAATGAAAAGGACCGGATGTAGATATCCTTACTAGCCTGTGTTAAATTATAAGGAGTTAAGACTTGGATTCACCTCTTTGAATGAAAGAAGATTACAGTTCCCAGCTGGACTGTTCAACCTATTGAGGGACTCAAAGTGATATTCAGACACACTAGTGGCTCCTGGTGTGGCGCTGTGGGCTAATGCGTCAGACTGCAAAGTCGTTTGAACTGCAAGGTCAGTGGTTCAAGCTCACCAGCTGTTCCTTGGAAACCCTCTACAGGGTCGCTATGGGTCAGAATCAACTCAATGGCACTTAACAACAACAACAGTGCTCAGAAGCAGACTACTGCAACAGAAGTTAGTTTGTCCAGGAATGTAGATCAAGACTCAAGTGCAAGTTGCTGAAATATTCAGAATTTATTTCCTATTAATTGTCACTGTTACCATTTTGATTGGACCCTTGCAGGTTGGTAAGTTTATTCCTTCCTATAACATTTTATTCTTTCCCTGTGAACCTAACCCCTTGCCTTTTAATGCTTGTCATTAATTACCTTCGGAAATCCATTATATTTTATTTCTTTATAAAATCCTTATGTCACTTGCCAATATAGAGGTTCTCATATACCATTTGCTTTTAGTATTTTAACTACTTTCCTTTGCCAACATTTGTGCCAACAAGTGAGGGAGCATATTTTATCCTTGCTGTAACTCATAAGATTTTTGCTCTTATGTATTATTTTTGGGTAGTCTTCCTACACTATGAAGGGCCATCCAAAAGGGTAATTGGAATCCAGCAGAAGAAAGCACATAATCTTATGTATGGTCAAAAAATTTAATAGATATTGGTCCACTTCCACTTTTGTTAACCCACCTCTGACTTTTATATATTAACAGTAAGACAAATGGAATATTATGTTGTTTGTTTCTGGATTCTTTTGAAATCTTCAGAGAGCATAGTATCACTTGTGGACTCTGCTTAACCCCAGTTTAACCCGCCTCTTTATCTTCAATAGAAATCTTTGCTTTTATTTTAATAGAGTAGATGATTTAGTTCTCTGACAGCCTATGATCAGCCAATGAAAAATGAATGTACTTTATTTGAGAATGAAGAATAATGCTGCATGCAGTCTTTAGTGCTACGTAATTCTCATAAATCATGAAAACTCAGAAATGACTTTTCAAAAACAATAGAATAGCTCATTTTAATTGAATTGAATATAACTGACATAATGCTTTTGATTAAATGTAAAATGAGTAACTGATAATGATCAAAATCTTATCTTACTCTAGGAGAAAAGTAACTAATAATGATACGCAGTAACGTTCTTTTTTATTTATATTTCTTCATTTATGTAATCACATTATTCCTCATTCTAAAACTTTCATTCTCCCATCAATTCCACTTGTAGCAAGAAGTCTTAAGGAAGCAGAGATCTGCAATAAGATTTATGTATAGGGTGTCCAAGAGTTATTTATAATACTAAACAGTAAGAAGTGCCTTGAGTTGATGAGATGGTATTGGTTATGTATTAAATGACTATGTTCATAAATTTTAAAATTATGTGTCTATTAAAATAATGCTATAGATCAGTAGTAGCCAAAAGAAACAGACTATGAGTAACATACATAATTTTATAATTTCTAGTAGAAACATTAAAAAAGGTGAAAAAAAACCCCAGGTGATATTAATTTTTATCATATGTTTCATTTAACCCAACATATTCCAACATGTAATTAACATAAGAATCACATAAACATAAAAATTATTGGGGGATTTAATTTTTAAAAATTTTTTTTGTTGAAATTTGTGGTTTTTAAAAAGTACAATTCAAGTGCTTAATAGCCTATGTTGCTAGTGGCTGTAGTACAGAAAAATACAGCTAGAGATAATCTTTAAGTACAGAAAATCATTAGTGATAAATTAAAATAAAAAATCATTATGTGACATATATGCAGCATGATTCTAACTGTTATGAACAGCAGAAAAACATAAGCCCACTACCACAGAGTCGACTCTAAGAGTGAGCCTACAGAACAGGTCCCATACGTTTCCAGTGCTATAATCTTTACTTAACAACAACACCCTTTGCAGAAGTGGACTGCCCCATCTTTCTCCCATAAAGTGGCTGGTGGGTTCACGGCTGACCTTTCAGTTACCAGGTAAACACTATTGCATCAACCAGGGCTCCTCAAAAGAAAATCCCCAAATAGAAGGGTAGAGAAATGTTTATTGTGTTATTCTGGGGAATAGTATATGGTTCTTTTTCTTATTTTTTTTTTCCGTATAATTTTTAAATGTTAGAAAATAAAATTTAGATTATTTTGATGTTTATGAATGACTGTGTTATTTGTTGTTGTTAAGTGCAGCCAAGTCAGCTCTGACTCAGAGAGAGAGACCCTGCATAGGGTGTCCAAGGTGGGTTTGAACCTCCGACCTTACAGTTAAGTGCATTATGCTGCAATGCTACACATGTTACTTGGTGGTGGTTATGTGCTGTGGAGTCGGTTCCTACTCATAGCAACCCTGTATAGGGTTTTCAAGGCTGTAAATCTTTACGGCTCATCTTTCTCCCACGGAACTGCTGGTAGTTTTGAACTGCTGACCTTGAGGTTAACAGCCCAACTTGTAACCACTATGCTACCAGAGCTCCTACACATGTTATTTAGCACTCTGCAATTAGAAAGGATTTGATTTATAACCATAGACATTCAAGTCCTTTTAAGAGTCTGATCCCTGAATAGTGACTGTACTAGTTTTTCTATTTTACTTCATACTAGTGAATATTAATCTCACTGTCCATAGAGAAAAATTCACTACTATGAAGAAGACCCAAGCCATGGTATTTTCAACAACCTCATATGCCTGCAAAAGCTGGACAGTGAATAAGGAAGACTGTAGAAGAATTGATGCTTTTGCATTACAGTGTTGGAAGAGAATATTGAAAGTGCCATGGGCTGCCAAAAGAACTAATAGGTCCGTTTTGGAAGAAGTGCAACTGGAGTGCTCCTTGGAGGCCAAGATGGCCAAACTTCGTCTCTCATACTTTGGTCATATTGTCAGGAGGGACCAGTCACTGGAGAAGGATATCATATTTGGTAAGATGGAGGGTTAGAGAAAAAGAGGAAGACCTCCAACAAGATGGATTGGCCAAATGGCAGCATCAATGGACTCAAGCGTGGCAATAATAGTGAGGTTGGCCCAGGATCGGGCAGTATTTCGTTCTGCTGTGCATAAGGTCGCTATGAGTTGGTACTGACTCTATGGTACCTAACAACAACATCAACATGACGAAGACTGTTGCAGCACTGTGGGTTAATGTGCTAGACTGCAAAGTTGAACCACAAGGACAGCAGTTCAAACTCACGAGCTACTCCTCAGAAACCATACACAATGTCACTATGGGTCGGGACCAACTTGATGGCACTTAAAAACAACAACAATGAAGACTTATATTTTGAGCATGAGTCCTAGCATTAATCCCTTACATGTGGCATGTATAAT
This sequence comes from Chrysochloris asiatica, assembly GCF_000296735.1. NCBI lineage: Eukaryota > Metazoa > Chordata > Mammalia > Afrosoricida > Chrysochloridae > Chrysochloris > Chrysochloris asiatica. The sequence goes on from NW_006408595.1 coordinate 6,682,305, forward strand.
TAGAGTATAATTATACTCTCTCTCTATATGTATAAATATAAGAACCATGGGCAAATTATTCCATTGCCTGTTTAATAACCATTGGTAAGTCTAGAGTCATGGTGTGGTGCTGTGGAATAAGCACTAGACTGCTAACAAGAAGACCGGCAATTCAAATCCACTAGCTGTTCCTCAGAAATCCTATACAGGGTCTCTGAGTTGGAACCGACTTGACAGCACGCAACAACAACAACGTCTAGATAGTGATCATGAGTAGACATTATTTATGAAGGTTTCCATTCAAAGTACTTAGTGTAATAAATAGGCAATGCAACCAAAACCTCTTTGTATCACCTCCTCAAAAAAGAAGAGAGAGTACATAAAACAAACAAAGATTCTAAATGCAGACAAAAACCACTTTGAAAAAGTGAGAGTAAATAGAAATGAATGTAGCATGCCTGGCTGAGTTCTTACTTTGCAGATCTTCTTTACCCTATTGTGCCTACCCAACATTACACATACACACACAATCTTAAAACAAAACAGTCACTTTCCTTTACTACCACTATTCCCCATCACTAATTCTTCACTGGTTAGCTATTCTGAAATTATTCATTGTATTTTCAACAACATTTCTGTTAATAGCTCCTAAGTAGGTTCAGAAAATTAATTTATTTTGTTTAGAACTATTTAATGAGTTCCTACTTACTGTATGCCAGAAACTGTGTAGGGACTTAGGCATACAGTGAGATGGACAGTTAGTAGGTGAAAAACACACACAAATATATAAGGTAATTATTATTGCTTTTCAATTACCTTTGAGTTGGGTCTAACTCATAATGATCCTGTATAGAGTTTCTGAGGAGCAGCTGGTGAGTTTGAACTGCTGACCTTGCAGCTCAAATAGACCTTATGGTCAAATGCTTACCCTATGGTGATAAGTGCAATAAAAGGAAAAGAGGGCTGTGGAAGAGAGTAACAGATTGAGGAGGGTAGAGGGTAAGGAAAAGCCTCTAGATGGACAATGGACAGACTGCATTGATGATATCTAATGGATAAGAGGTAGCCAACGAGTACGGGAAAAGAGCCGTCCCAGTTTTGGTAGTTGGGAGCTCAGGTGAATCCCAAGAGTTCAGGTTAGTGTTGGCTAGATTACGGCAATGGAAGAGAAGAATGCTGGATCTATTTTAGCCAGGAAGGGCATAGTACATGGGTCATACACAGATTGAATGTGAGCTAATAAGGCTTTTATGATTATTACTGACAATACCAGTAATGGATGAAATGTACTAAGAACTTTCTATGACTAGGTATGAACCTTATACACAGTAGTGGATTTGTTCCTTACAGCTGTCCTTTGAGGTAGGTATTAAAAACCACTTGAGAAGTTAGTAACTTGCCTAAAATAATACAATTTGTGAAAGGTGAGAGGAAAACTTGGTGTCACAATGGGTCAAGCACTGGGCTGCTTTACAAGAGAAACATGAGGCCATCTACACCAATAAAGGTTTACAGTCTCAGAAACCCTAAGGAGCATCTTTGGTGATGGTGTGCTGTTGAGTCAGTTCTGTCGACTCACAGCAACCCTGTACTGCATTTCTGAGGCTATAAATCTTTGCAGGAGCGGAAAGCCTCATCTTAGCCCTGCAGAGCAGCTGATAGATTTGAACAGCTAACCTTGAGGTTACCCGTCCATCTCATAATCCAATATGTTACCAGGGCTTCTACTGTGTCTTATATGGTCTCTATGAGTAGAAATCAACTGGATGGCAATGATGTTTTGGGTTGTAAGGGGTAAAGCAGGGACTACTAACTCTGGAGTCAGAACTATTACCCTGTTTGATACTCGCCCCAAGTTGTATGTCCCATTGTCTGCTGCTACCAGAGTTGTGGGGAAAGAAACACTTTTTTGAAAGGCAACAATGAAAAAAATACAGAGTTTTGTCCCTAGAACGATAAATCTATCTTATGGACACTTAACATCAACTTCATGTCTAAAGCCATGAATGAAACACACACAAAAAGACATAGAATGCTGTACTAGATGTTTATGGTTTTGTTTTCCTAGTATCTATTTTCCAATTTTTTTAAGGAGCTCTGGTAGCGTAGTGGTTATGAATCAGGCTGCAAACTGCAAGGTCAGACGTTTGAAACTACCAGCTGTTCTGTGGGAGAAAGATGAGGCTTTCTGCTCCCGTAAAGACTTACAGCCTCAGAAACCCTGTTCAGGGTCGCTATGGGTTGGAACTGACTCAAGGGCACTTAACAACAACAATTTTCCATTCTTCTGGTAAAAACAAATTTTCTTTGGCAAGTTTTCCCTCATGCACCCTTCGTCTATGATGGTTTTTTGGTGGGGGCACACCCTAATCTGGCTTTAGGGATTAGGACATCATCCTTTAAATCTACACAATTGAAATATTCTAAATCCTTGACTCATGACTGGTTCAGAGATAGGATATGACTGAAGCCAGATTGATAAACGAAACCCTGAGACTTTCCTTAACTATTGAGAAAACTGCTTTATTTCCTCTGGGATTGCTAAAATAATTTAAAGTCATAGCTACTAGGATCCACACTTGGTTCCATGTTGTATTGTACTGTGTGATAACGATGCCAATACCGGACAAAGAGAGGCCAAAAGATGAAAATATGGAGTTTTTATGTACCAATGAGCATGTATTCACACATGCTAGAATCAAAATGTACCCCTGGACTTTTCAGTTGAATTAAATAATACATTTTCTTTTTTAGTTGGATCTTTCAAACAGAGTACAGCAGATAGAAATGAAGGTCTAGAAAATAATGGCCAATATTAGCTGAAATGCCCAAAAGTTAGTTAGAAAGATCATAAGTTATATGACCATTGAAAAAACTCTGAGGTTTCAAGTGGTTTTAGCAATTCAAAGAATTTAAACAGCTTTGAAATGTGGGTGCAAACAGCCAACAGCCAATAAATTGGCTGTTTAATGTGTGCTGGATTCTGTGCTAGGTGCAGGAATATGATAATGAACAAGACATAGTTCCTTTCCTCTTTGGAATTTATCGGCTTCTCAAAGGGCAGAAGAAGGAAGCACATAATTTACCTACAAACTGAACACTGTATTAAACGCAACATCTGATTAAAAAGAAAAATCTTAGTTCTCTGGTCTAGACAGAAATATCTTCCTCTGAACAGTAGTATAATGAAAAGCTCAAATGAACAGAGGCCAAAAGAGAATAATCTGGAAGATGAAAGACCAACAGCAGGAGTAGCAGTAGTTATGATCAGAGAGAGTTAGAAACTGGAGTTGAGGGAATCTGAAGTAAGCTTTAGTCTATCTCCAAAAATAATGCTACTTTAAAAAATGATCAATTGAGGAAATTGACAGTAGAATGTAAGAAAGCGGTACCACAAAATAAGGTCAAAATTAAAATTTCTCGTTACTGAAAATGTTACGCATGGAAGCCTTGCCTAGACTTCACCACCTCATATGCACATTAACGTTGGTCAATGAAAACAAAGATCATAGAAAAATTTGAGTTGTGGTGTTGGAGAAGAATACTGAAAGTACTATGGGCTACCAGAAGAACAAACACATCTCATCTGCTGACCTTGAGGTTAGCAGCCTGATTCGTAACCACTACACTACCATAGTACCACATTTAGGTGTTACTAAATTAAAGAATCTCACGCAACACAATTATGACTAATGTACCTTTTCAGTTTTGATATAACTGGCATCTGAGCTGAGACTATGCTTGAATGAATATGCCGAAAGCAAAAATATACAAACAAGCAAAAAAAAAAAAAAAAAAGCCAAAATCCATTAATACAGGTCCAGTCAACTGGATTTTAACAGTTTGATTTGAATATTCAACTCATCCAACTAAAATGCAAGTTCAGTCTTTTAACAAATACTTAGTGACTATTTACTCTAAGGAGCGATGGTAGTGTAGTGGCTACGAATCAGGCTGTGAACCGCGAGGTTAGCAGTTTGAAACTACCAGCTGTTCCGTGGGAGAAAGACGAGGCTTTCTGCTCCCGTAAAGATTTACAGCCTCAGAAACCCTGTACAGGGTCGCTATGAGTTGGAACCGACTCCACGGTACACCACCACCACCACCACGTGATATAGTGAAGAATAAGACATTGCACTATTCACCAGGGATTAAAAAATTTATCAAACTATATTCTTTTTGTGGAGTTATCACTAGGTAAATCCATCTTTTACTCCTTCATGTCTTGATTCTTCTGCCCAAGATAGTCTCCTAAAATAGAGTATCTACCTCAAGACCTACTTGCTCAAAGACGCATCTTTCCAACAGAACCAATCACATAACAATAATACTGAAATAAAATTATGAAATAATTCCAATCACCATTATACAGATGACAAAACCGAGACAAAGGGAAGTTAGAAATACTTCCCCGTGTCTCTGTTGGTACAAGTCTTAAATCTCTTCTCAGTCTAGTGTTCTTTCTTTTCCTGCACTATCCAACATGGTAGCCACCAGCACAATGTGGTTAATATAAATTTAGATTTAAAATAATTTAAATGAATTAAGAACTAAAAATTCCTTGTCAACTGCTCAATAGCCACAAAAGACTATTAGCTACTAAACTGGACCATAAAGAAAATATATCCATCATTATAGAAAATTTTCTTGGATAGCATTGTGAGGTCTAAACTACACTGCTTGCATTGCTCTGGGTCTAACTTTGATATGCATAGGATTGATTTTGGGGAGGTTGTTAAACTGTAGATTCTGATACAGTAGGTTTAAGAGGTGGGACCTGAGATTCTGCATTTTTACTAAACTTCAAGCTGATGCTGATACTACGGTCTGAGGACCACACTTGGGATACAGAATATTCTGGCTCATTGAACTTTCTCTCATCTCTGAACACCTACTGAAGTTAATGCTGCTAGTTTTAATTCATATGAGTTTTTTGTTTGCTTGTTTTTCTTCCCAACTAGATTTTAGGAGCCCTGATGGTGCAATGGTAAAGTGCTTGACTGCTAACTAAAAGGTTGGCAGTTCGAACCTACCAGTGGCTCCACAGGAGAAAAGACTTGGTGATGTGCTACTGTAAAGATATACAGCCTAAGAAGCCCAGTGGAGGCAGTTATACACGTCACATGGGATTCCTATGAGTCAGAATTGACTTGAAGGCATACAACAGCAACAACAATTAGATTTGATGTTCCTTAAATAGGGAACTACGTCTTCTTGTTCTTTATACCCCTTACTATCGCACACACAAAAAACAGGAACACATATTAATACTATATTATACTCTTACAGAGTAGAGAGTGTTCCTGTCTTTTGGTTAGTTATTTTTGGGGCAATTCACAACATTACATATAAATATGGTTTCTTTTTCTTTACTTAAAGACATTTAGTGCCTTAGATTTTAAAAAAAGGCATACTATTTAGCAACTAATGATAAATGGAGAAAATACTGAAATTGTCAAGGATTTCATTTTACTTGGATCCACAATAAAAAACCATGGAAGCAGCAGTTAAGAAATCAAAGTATGTATTACACTGGGCAAACCTGCTGCAGAAGACCATCTTTAAAACATTAAAAAACAAACAATATCACCTCAAGGATGAAATTGATATTTTCAGTAGTTTCATATGCACACAAAAGCTAGACAATAAATGAGGAAGACAGAAGAATTGGTTCATTTGAATTATGGAGTTAGTGAAGAATACTAAATACATCAGGACTGCCAGAAGAATAAAAAATCTGTTTTAGAAGAAATACAGCTAGAATGTTGCTTTGAAGTGAGGATTGAGAGACTTTATCTCATATACTTTGGACATGTTGTCAGGATGGACAGTCCTTGGAGAAAGATATCATGTTGGTAAAGTAGAGGGTCAGCAAAATAGTTGAGGACCATCAAAAGATGAATTGACAGGCATAGTGCTGCAACAACGGATTCCGGTACAGGAATGATTATGAGGATGGGGCAGGACTAGACAGTGTTTCTAGGTTTGCTATGAGTCAGAATTGACTCAACAGCACCTAACAACAATCATCAGTGTGCTAAACTTTTAAAAAAATGAGATACTAAACGATCTTCTAAAAAGGATATGGGAGCTGATTTTATTTAATGGCTTTAAAATGATTTGTAAATTTTACTAGAATACAAATCCTTAAAAATAATTTTTAAAGTTGCTTAGAAAAAATTTATAATGCAGATTAGATAGTTGAAGAAATGATAGTTTCCTGAAAATATAAACACTTGAAAATAAGACTAGAAAGCTCTGTTTTAAAATTAGAAAATGATATTTATAAAAATAACATAATCAGAAATTTTATCTATGTCCTTATATTACTGGGACTGTACATCCTCCCCTGAAAATAAAGAGTTAATGGGACAGCTGACAGCTGTCTTGGTGTCAGCAGGCAGGCACCTCTGTAATTCTCATAAGCACTTTCCATTAGCAATTCCCATTTTCTAGAAATGTTGGTGATTAGTATTTGTAATCCATTAATAAAGAACTGCAATTAAGTTTAAAAGGTCAGTCATTTTTGTATTTTAAAAGAGTTATATATCAAATGTTTAAAGAAACGAGTCCTTTGTGCTTTCTTAAATGTTTTCCTTACAAAGCAACAAGTAAAAAAAGTTTTATTAATGTATGCGACTGGAAGAAATGTCAAGTATGCTAGGGTTCTGGTTTTGATTTTGGACTTCAGAGAAAGTTAAAGAAGCAGTGGGACAGAGCCCTTTCATTACAATCCAATGTCCTAGAGAGGACTATTCGATATCATTTCCAGTTGGCATTCTAGCCAGTGTGAGAAGAAAATTAACTGTGATTAGTGATGAGAAGGACCAGGTCAAGTGAATCAGGGATTACACTGTGTGTACTTTCATGAGCCTCCACGGGTGGTGTTGAAGATCTTGTTTGACGCATTAAAAGACGGAAATGTTTTAAGAGTTAAATCAATAGTTTTACTTACGCTAAATAACCTAAGCCAATAAAACAGTTTACACTAAGATGCCTTGAACTCCCACTCAACTTTGGGGAGAATGACTAAGTGATGACATTTTTTTTCCCCCCAAGAGAAAACTGTTCTGACAGAAAGATGGCATCAGTTTAACGGTTAAGAGATTGGTCTGTGGAGTTGCTAGATACTCTGCTCAGCCTCTTCACTATGTTGCCCTTGAGAAAATTAACTCCTTTTTAAACCTGTAGAATGGGAATTCATCTGTAAAATGGGAATAACAGTAGGAAATAACAGACAGATTGGATGCAAGACTGATTCTCTGACACTTAACATGATAAACAAATATTTAGCACACAGTAAACTTTACATGAATGTTAACTATTTTTATTAGGTCTGAAAAAGATTTTTTATAGTTCAGTGGCCATGAAATATTTTCCTCCACCCCTGCTTTGTGTTTATGTCTTAAAATATTCCCATAAGAAATGCAAAAATTTCTATTCATAAGAGGAATAAGAGCGGTATATCAGGGCTTGTTTCTTAAAACCTGATTCTCTGAATGTGCTCTTTTGGTATTTACCTTCATACTTCTAAATAATTTGTAAAGAGTACAACTGCTTGATTTAAAAATGTTCACCATTTTCTGAGTTTCTGTGATTGTACATGAAGATCTGCTGTTCTTCCTTATCTTTGTGTTGGAGAAGTGGAACAGCGCCATTGTGGGAACCATGTATTGACTGAGACTCACTGGATGAAGGACACTGATAAGCACTGCATAAAGCCAGGCTGTATTCTTCAGTTTCTCATATTATGCATATACTGAGCAGAATATCGGAGAAATACATACTTTCCCAAAATCACATGTACATTAAATTGGTTATTTGTACCTTGTTTAGAATTTTTGGAAAACAAGAAAACCTAACACATTAAAATACTTTTTTAAAAGGAGGGCTTTCTTGACAGGAAGGGGTCCTAGCAGTACACTGGTAAAAGCACTCAATGTTAACCAGAAGGTCAGCAATTAGAACCAAGCAGCTCCTCTGGGAAAAGATGTAGCTGTCCGCTTTCATAAAGATTACATCCTTGGGAACCCTATGGGGCGCAATTCTCCGACTCTGTCCCGTGGGTGCGCTAAGTCTCGGAATTGACTCACAGGCAGAGAATTCTTGAAACAAATTTGAGCAGCCAAATTTTCCTGACAGAAAACCTTTGCTATGTTGCTTCCAAAATGAATTCTGGTTGTGCAGTGGTTAAGAGCTGGGTTGCTAACCAAAAGATTGGTGGTTTGAACCCACTGGCTACTCTGCAGATAAAAAGGAAAAAAAAAAATCCATGTTAATTCTTAATCTGCAGTAGCGGAAACAAGAATTTGGATTTAAGGAAGTGATCTCTTACAAGCACTGATGAGCAAATCAGCTTCAGAATGTATGAGACTTTCTCCTAGAGTTATGAGGGCTCAGAATTCAGCCCATCCCCTTTGAAAATTTCTAAGTTTGGTACCAAGCCCCCACCCCGGCCAAAAAAAAAAAGGAATGCATAAATTATGAATGTTCTCAAAAGACTCCCACCTCATTAACATGTCTCAAAACACATTGCTTAAGGGTAAAGTTAATTGAATCACAGTATACATAAATTTGAAATGGACTGGTAATCAATCACAGACAAAATTACATTATATAGAGACAAAATGGGAGTGGTGGACATAAATAAAAGTTAAATGGAAACAGATTCATACAATGGAAGGAACTTTTCACCTGATTTTATGCTGACTCTCCATTTTATTCAGTTTTTGAGAACAGCTGAGCTAAATGGATGAAAGAATTAAATATTCTCCTGCACTTGTGGAGCCCTTTAAAGTGCTTAATCTTCCACTTAGGACTTGAGAACTTTCAAGCTGACTAAGGAGCATGAAATTTTCTTACCAGGCCAAAACATTCTTAAATTTACTGGCTGAATTATGTAGTTTTTGGGTTTTCCATGAATTTTCTTTTTGTTTCTTTGCCTGGTTGTCTGTCTTTAGAATTTTCATATGTGTTGCATTGCAACTATTTTACAAAAAAGGAAAGAAAGAGAAATTCAAACAACCATTTGGATTTACTTGTCAATAATTCTGACGGCACTTAACAACAACAACAACAATTCTGACAAAATATATGCTGAGTTTTTTCTTTCTAAACTAACTGTGTTCCAAATATCTATGTATTCTCACTCATAGAAGTAATCTAAAAGAAATTTAAAGTTACTTTCTGTAGTTGTAATAATTTCTCTTCCTATAATGTTGCTGAATGATAAGTCTACTTCTTATAACACAGAATATTGGAGTGGGAATGACTTAGAGTTGAGCTGTCCAAACCTCCATCTGAGGCAAGAATTCTTCCTAGCAAGCACAGATGTTGGTTGGTTGCTTGTTATATACTGTAGAGTTGGTTCCAACTCATAGAGACCCTGCGGAGGGTTTCTGAGGCTGTAAATCTTTACGGGGGTAGAAAACCTCATCTTACTCCCATGGAACAGCTCGTAGTTTCCAACTGCTGACCATGAGATTAGAAGACCAATTCATAACCACTATATGCTGCCAGCAAGGAGCTCTGGTAGCGTAGTGGTTACGAATCGGGCTGCGAACCTTAAGGTCAGCGGTTCGAAACTACCAGCTGCTCCGCGGGAGAAAGATGAGGCTTTCTACTCCCGTAAAGATTTACACCCTCGGAAACCCTGTACAGGGTCGCTATGGGTCGGACCCGACTCAACGGCACTTAACAACAACAACAACAACAGTGAGCTTGAACCGCCCACCTTGCATGATGGATCGGCCAGGTGGCATCATTGATGGACTCGGGGGTGGCAGCGGTGGTGAGGTTGGCCCAGGATCGAACATTGTTTCGTTCTGCTGTGCATGGAGTCGCTATGAGTCGGTTCCGACTCGATGGCACCTGACAACAACAACATATGCTGCCAGCAAGTACAGATAAGACCAACTCACGTACCTTCAAAAGAGTCAGGGATTGGGGGGTTAGATAGATTGGATAACCTTGGCTATGTTGGTTACCCAAGGAGCCCTGGTGATCAGTGGTTAATAGCTTGGCTGCTAACCAAAAGATTGATGGGTCAGTCTGCTTCCACAAAGATTACCGTCTTGGAAACCCTATGGAGCAACAGTTCTACTCTGTTCACGATGAGTCAGAATCAACTAGATGGCAATAATATATTACTTACATATTTTGAATTTCAGTTTATTTCTCCATGAAAGAGGCCAATATCAAGTGCCCAGAGTGGATTATGAGATAGCGTCATGGGTTATGAGCTAGGTTACTAACTGAAAGGTCAGTAATTTGAATCTATCAGTTGCTCCTTGGGAAAAAGATGAAGCTTTCTGTTCCCATAAAGATTTACAGCCTCAGAAACCCTATCGAGGGTCACTATGAGTCGGAACCGGCTCGACGGCACACAACCACAACCAATAAGCATATGCTATAAAATCTTTGGATGGATTCTGTGATATAACAGATGCAGAAAAGCCAGTTCCACAGGCTTCAAAGCTGGAGCTGAATGCAGCTGAGTTTCTGGCTCAGCACTGACTCCTCACAGTGTGTGTGTCTAGCTGGATTACTTATCTTCTCTAAAGCTCCATTTCCCTATCTGTTGTTGTTGTTGTTATGTGCCGTGGAGTCAGTCAGATAACATACATGGCACTCAAATAATGTTGTTATTGGTGGTGGTGGCTGTATGCCGTGAAGTCGGTTCCGACTCATAGAGACCCTGTACAGGGTTTCTGAGGCTGTTAATCTTTATGGGAGCAGAACGCCTCATCTTTCTCCCGCGGAACAGCTGGTAGTTTCGAACTGCTGACTTTGTGGTTCGCAGCCTAATTCATAGACACTACGCTACCAGAGCTCCTTAGTGACATTCAATCAGTTCTGACTCCTAGAGACTGTATGTACTGCAGAATATAACTCTGCCTGGTTCTGCACCATCTCCACAATCATTGATTGCTATGCTTGAGCCCACTGTTGGAGCCACCGCGCCAACCTACCTCATTGAGAGTCTTCCTCTTTTTTTTTGCTATTAGGTTAATTCAGATTGTTGTTGTTGCTTTTAAATAATTCCAATTACAAGCTAGAAACTGGATAAATTCATTTCCAAAGCTATTAGATTAACAATATTATATACATAACAAAGACATTTAAATTCTTATAAATTAACATTATAGTAATGACTAATAATGTTAATTTATCAGAAAAGAAAGTCAAAATGATATATTCATTTTAGAGTTAAGATTACACATTATAAAAAAACTTTATCTAACATCTTTATACCTCTTCATAAATGAACATATAAATACTTTTTATGTGCTTCCCACGCTTAAGGGAACATAATATATTATAAGCGTGGGACCCAACGAGGATAAAACAGGGTACTCCCAAGCGGAGGGTTCACTTTTGAAATATAAGGCATTCGTGTACAGCAGAATAACTAACAACACAAGGTAACAAAGTTGTTGTTGTTAAGTGTCATTGAGTTGATTCCGACCCATAGCGACCCTGTATAGGGTTTCCAAGGAGCAGCTGGTGAGCTTGAACCACCGACTTTGCAATCCAAGCGCATTAACTCACACTCTACAGAATCACTTTGAGTTGGAACCAATTAAACAGCAACAGGTTAGTTTTATTGGTTTTATGAGAGTTCTGAGCAGCCCCCTTTCAGGAGATGTGTTCATAGTATGGAGGAGGTAGGACTTGAGCTGGACTTTAAAGGTCAGGACTTAAAGGGGGAGGAGAGGAAGACATTTGTCATTACTTCAGATGTAAAGAATGTGCTGTCTTGTCCAACACCTATCTCCTATTTAAATTAATGAGAAAGGTGCAATTCTGTATCTCATAAGGTTCTGTGATTTGGCACAAGAGAAGGGAGAGAACTCTGAGACTTCCAGCTTTCTAGATAAAGGCTGCCTCTCCCCACAGGAAGTTAGAACAATAGCATTCAAGGTCCATTAATTAAACGTACACCCATCTCAGTGTTCGTCATTTCCCACTGTTATCACACATGTACATTCCATGTGCTGCTGCTGAAGTGTGCTCAGGATAAAAGAACATGCACAAACTACAACAGAATTCACACAAAAGACACTTTGTGTAAAGACAGTTTGAAGTAAGAGAATCCAGAGAAAAACAAAGTTTAAAATGTGTTGTTAAACTTCTTTTGACATAGCTTTCCGAGTCATAGGCAGATTTCTGATGTTCAAGCTTACTGCATTCACAGCCACATCTCTCATTGATGTTCCAGGATCATGTTGCCCCCTCCTCCATACCCTCCTCACTCCATAGTGACCTTCTTCACCTGGATGCCTCAAAGGCAACTCATTGCTTCTCTTTGCACATTTGCTATTCCATAGAATGTGCACCCTGGCTTCCAAATATTGCCTATGTTATAAGCCTAAATGTCACCATGGACTTTTCCCTCTTCTCTCGATTTTGCAATAGACTACTGACTCACCTCCCCAGATGCAATCGTCTGGTCTCACTTCCATTAACGTATCCATTTTTCAAACTGCCACAAAGAGCACTGCCTACAGAACCAAATCTTAACATCTTTTTAGCAAGGCATAAACCATCTGATTAGTTAAGGTTGTGTCAACTTGGCCGACCTTGATTCTCAGGTAATGATGTAGTTTGGCAGTTATGTAGTAATGTAATTTGGCAGTTACATAATGATGTGATCTGATGTGATCAGTCAATCAGTTGTAAGGAGAGTTTCCTCAGGGGTGTTGTTGTTGGTAAGTACCGTGGAGTCAGTTCTGACTCATAGTGACCCTGCACAGGGTTTCCGAGGTTGCAAATCTTTATGGGAGAACGCCTCATCTTTCTCCCGTGGAACCGCTGGTAGTTTTGAACTGCCGACCTTGAGGTTAGCAGCCCAATTCATAACCACTACATTACCTCTGGTAGCGTAGTGGTTACGAATCGGGCTGTGAACCTTAAGGTCGGCAGTTCGAAACTACCAGCTGCTCCGCGGGAGAAAGATGAGGCTTTCTACTCCTGTAAAGATTTACACCCTCGGAAACCCTGTACAGGGTCGCTATGGGTCGGAACAGACTCGATGGCACATAACAACAACAACAACAACATTACCAGAGCTCCTTTTTCAGGGGTATGGTGGTTGGTGGTTATGTGCTGTGGAGTCGGTTCCGACTTATAGCAACCCTGCACAAGGTTTCCAAGGCTGTAACTCTTTATGGGAGCAGAAAGCTTCATCTTTCTCCCGTGGACCAGCTGGTAGTTTCGAACTGCTGACCTTGAGGTTAGCAGCCTGATTCGTAACCACTACACTATCAGAGCTCCTTCTTCAGGGGTGTAACCAGCATTAAATATATATATGGGTGTTTTGGGAAATCTCATACATTTGCTCTGGATCTTGCATCTAACTCATCAAAATCTAATTTCTGGTTCTTAGCATTTACCAGTCTCTGCAGTCTGTGACTGTTGATCTTGGATCCACTGACCCTGCAGCTATGTGACTCAAGAAACCTTCAGCCTTATGTCTGACCCACAGACTTGGGACTTGCCTGCCTCTACAGCACGAGCAATTTCCTTGCGATAAATCCTTCTCTTTCTCTTTCTCTCTCTATACACACCTCACTGGTTTTGTTTTTCAAGAGAACCCAGTTTAAGACAGGCATCATTATCTGGCCCCAGCCTTCTAGTCTGACCTGCATTTCCAACACTCTTCCCTTGAAATTTGTATTCCAGCAACATCTAATTACCTAAGTGATCCCTGGACCTACCCAGCTTTGGGGCATCCCTCTTCCTTCCCACCATGATGGGACACTTTCAGTCACCTTTTTAGCCTCAGCTCAAGCACTGTTCTGATTCTTCCCACACACCTGCCCATGGACTGCGATGCTCTCCTAACTGTGGACTTCATAGTACTGCGATTATTTATAATATCAGACTTTGTACTCGCTTTATAAGCTCCTTGAAATGAAATAAAATCCTTTCCCTTCCTGTCCTAACACCTGGTACAAGTGGTGGTGGTGGTTGTGTGCCACTGAGTTGAGACCCAATAGAAGTCCCGGTGTGGCACTGTGGGTTAATGTGCTGGGCTGCAAAGTCGGTTTGAACCACAAGGTTGGGGGCAGTTCAAGCTCACCAGCTGCTCCTAGGAAACCCTATACAGGGTTGTTATGGGTTGAAACTGACTCGACGGCACTTAACAACAACAACATAGGGTTTCCGAGGCTGTAAATCTTCACAGGAGCAGAAAGCCTCATCTTTCTCCCTTAGAGTGACTGGTATATTCAAACTGCTGACCTTGAGGTTAGCAGCCTAGTTTGTAATCACTACACTACCAGGGTTCCTTTTGTACAGTAGCCCATCCAAACAAAAATGTGTTGAGTAAAAGACCAAACTTCAAAATGAAGAAATGAGGACTCACTGTTCATCAGTTAAACCAACACATTTGAGGAAATTCACCACTAAACCTTAGTACAATTTCCCCCCTTGTTTTAAAGAAACAGCATTTGTAGTACTATATGAATTTACAAGGAGATTTTCCACTCTTCAGCAGCTACTCAATATTTTCAATCCCTACATTACTAAAACAACAAAACCAAAAAACCCACAAGGAGTTAGAAGAAACAGAACAATAGGAATTTAGCACTTAGTTACCTTGAGAATTCTCAAAATTACTTAAAAAAAAAAATTCTCTCTAATGTGTGGGGAGGGGGACGTTATGAAATTGTCAAAAGGGCTCCTCTTCTTTGCACCCCTTGGGAAAAAAAGAGGGACAAACAGAATCATGCCTAAAGTCATACGTCTGAACTCTTAAAATCCTCAAATTTTAAGTATTTGGCTAATTGCAATCATTTACTTTCCTTGGGAATTAATAGAAACCATCTGCTTAATGATAAAGCTGAGCTCTGCAATTATTTGAGAAAAAATGTGCCGCAGTCAGCATAAAAGAGCCCTACTGAGGAAGCCTGCTAGACAGATGTATTTTTTTTTTTCATAATTAAAGCCAATCACATTCATTAATTTAAAAATGCTGTTTTGATCAGCTGCCTCTATTTTTTATTTATCAGCACCACCCTTGTTAATATGTACCTATGTAACCTTCAATTTTAAACTTACAGTAGGTTAAATAACTATAATTGTACAGATGGCTGTGATCACACATCAAAATGTTGAAGCAATCATGAGAAAAAATAAGGATGAAGAAAGCAATGTCTACTGTGAACCACATATCTGCCTTCTGGGTCTGATACCTGTGTGTTGTAGAGTTATTTTCTTTTCCTACCAAACAGGAAGATGGCTTCGAGCACTCCAAACAAGCTTGCTTTGAACTGGCCATCTCTCAAAGCTCCTGGTAATACTAGCTGCAGCACTGCTAGCAGATGTGAAGGGTCCCAGAGAAACAGGCAGCTTTTGTTATACAGCAGCCTGGAGAGATGAAGGATTCAACGTCTCCTCTGAAGGGTTGTAAATATTGATCCACCTGTAAAGAATAAGGGTGTCATGTCTATATGATGGCAAATAAATACAGGATGAGGACAGCAGGGGAAAGAGAAATGCATACACATGAGGGGTTAGGCCAACAGCTCAAAGTCTGGTTTCTTTTCTCTGTGTGTGGCCCAGGGGAGGAGGAGATGTTTATTTGGACATCCTCCACTCTGAGAAGAAGACAGTCCACTGTCTGCTGCTGGGTAGACACTATGCTAGAGCCCAGTTATTTCATAAGCAGAGACCATTACAGTTTTCAACCAACTTAATGAAGGGCTTTGATCCCCTTCAGCCAGTTGGTTAAGAATGCAACTGATTCCTCATATCCTACACCTTCCAAAAAAGAATCTAGTTCTGTAACTTTTAACTAGTCACTACAACAATTGTGAGGATGGCACAAGACCAGGCAATGCTTCGTTCTGTTGTGCATAGGGTCACTATGAATTAGAGCCGACTCGATGACACCTAACAACAACAATAACAACTACAATCCTTAACCTACAGCGAGGCATGGGAATTTAAGAGTAAAGTAAGAAAGATACTGACTGAAATCTACATTAGTCATTCAATACCTGTAGCCCTGAACATTACTTAATGCCGCTATGTCTTATTTTCTCTTTCTGAAAATGGGGGCAATAATAGTACCTATCATAGAGGTTCTGGACATTAAATCAGGTAAAATATAAAAATCAGTACTTAGCATAGAGTCTGGAATAGAGACAGAATGCCACAAACAGGAGCTATTTTGTTATTGTTATTCTATTCCCAACTAGTAAGAGAGTCTCAGCAATTAGCAACAGGAACCCCACCTCCAAGAAGAAGTCATATACCTCCCCTCTTCTTCTGAAAAGATATTCAGAAAAGAAATAAAAATCTGGCTTTGGCAGCTCTCAGTAGCAGCAGCATTAGCAGTATCAGGAATGGACATACAGACCCCAATTTAAATTTGAGAGAAAACATTTTTTTTCCTGGTAAACAGGGAAATGTCTATTAGAATATTTGTATGCCTTCTCCCTAGTTTGTTTTTTTTTCTTTCCCAAACAAATGTATCCATTGTTGTGTGTAATTGTGTAAGACAAAGAACTCAACTTAGCCTTTTGTCTCTGGTTTCTGAAAATAGCTCTTGGAACTCCCCAGCAATCCACAGTATCTGTTTTTCCAGAGTAGCCAGGCTATACTTCAGTGTGTGTAAGTGAGTTGGAAGCCCAAGCACTACACCCAGTGAATTCACTTCAAGAGAGAAGTGAGGGCAAGATGGAACCAGCCATGCACATTCAGTGTGGTTCAACCAGTCATTGATTTATATATATATATACATACATATATATATGTGTGTGTATATACTGCAGACCCAATAACTATAATAAAGGACCCGGGGTCTTGGAACTTCCAGATTACTGAGGCACCATCTAGAACGTCCCTGGGGCCATGAAGCTTTATGCAACAACTCCTCCTAAACTTCACCTCTGCAACTCTTCCTGTATCCATTTATTTTTTTAACATTTTATTGTTGAAACAGGTGAAAGTTTACAAAACAATTTAGTTTCCCATTTAGTAATTTATACAAAATATGGACTGCTTTAGGAATTCATGTGTATTAATTCAACTTTAGAACATATGCTGAAGTGAGCACTTCCGTATATTCTTTTGTGGTTATCTTATACAGGTTATAGCGAGTAAAGCTCTTTCTATGAGTTCTGTGAGTAACTCTAGTGAATTCTGGAATTCACTGGTGGCCATAAAGGCTAGCAGGACTTGGCCTAGGTCTAGTTGGCAGTTGATTAGAAAGACCCCAGTGGTGGGTGGCTGGGGAAAAGAAGACAGCTGTGCTGACAGTTGTTTAAGACTTAACTTTGGATGGTTAGAGTTGGAGAGAGAGAAAATGCCATGTGGGTGGCTAATGGCAGAGACTGAGAAGCTGGAAAGCAAGGGTATGAACTATCTAAATATTCTGTTTGCCTTGTATTGATTACTAATGAAGTAACTGAAAAGCATATGGATTTTGGAATCAGAGGGACTACCATTTACCAGCGGTGCCACCATAGGCAGGTTACTTAACCGCTCTGTACCTCAGTTTCCTCCACTGTAAAACACAGATATTATCTGGCAGTCTGAAGGTGATGGAGTGAGAAGTACCATAGTACAGTGGTTAAGAGAATGGGTTGTAGAATCAGAAAGCTTAGGTTTAAATCATGTTACCCCAGGTAGCCTCGGGTTGTCACTGAATCTGCCTTGCTTGATATGATAAAGGCTCTTAGAACGAAATTAATTTTACTTATTGTTATGAAGGAGTCCTGGTGTGGCGCTGTAGGATAAGCACTAGACCGCAAAGTCATTTGAATCACAAGGTTGACGAAACTCACCAGCTGCTCCTTGGAAACCCTATATGGGGTCACTATGCGTCGGAACTGACTCAATAACACTTAACAACAACAACAACAACAACAAATTGTGAAACTCAAAAGAGATAAGGCACATAAGTCTTACATGTATGAAGAGCTCATGACAAGGCACCCATGACTCTGACTGTAGAGAAATTAGAAGATACAAATGAGCAAAAATGCAACACAAACATAAAGGAAATGTAAAATAATCTGTAATTCCAAATGGGAAACTTTTTAAAATTAAGTAAAGTACTATAAAGACAACCAAAACGTTAGCTGGAGAAAACGATATTTCTAAGAAAGTTCTGAAAATATATTTCTCTAATTATATTTTTTAAAGGACTCTACGACTGAACCCTGTTTCAAAGGTGGAAAACGACTTTCCTTTTAAACTCATGAAAGGTTTCACAAGTACTCATTGAGGGGTGGGACTACTAGAAACCTGTAACGATGCTAAAGCATCACATAAGGTGAGGCAAGTTTTTATTTGAAAAGGGGAAGTTTCAGGTTTAAAAGATTTTGAGTCAAACCCATGAGAAAACAGGAGTGAATCTAACACCAGCAAATCCAAGTTTTATTTATGGTGGAAGTTTTAAAACAGAACTTTCCCACTAACAGTGAGATTCAAGTTTCCTTCACCAACTCTCCATAAGCGCTTGGCAATTAGTATTAATATGAAAATTCCTGTAGCTTGAACCAAACAAAATTAAAGCAAACAAAATGCAATACAAGCACTTACAGAAATGGTCCATTTAAAAGTACTGATTTACATTGTGTTAACCATAAAAAGCCAGACCCAAATAACCATAAAAAGTCAGACCCAAACTGCTTGCCAGAAACTGCTCTATAGCAATGTAAATTTGTCTTGTTGTTGTTGTTGTTAGGTACCATCCAGTCATTACCAATGCATAGCGACTTTATGCACAGCAGAATGAAACACTGCCAGATACTGGGCCAACCTCACAATTGTTGCCACGCTTGAGTTCATCGATGCTGCTACCTGGCCAATCCATCTCGTTGGGGGTCTTCCTCTTTTTCTCTGATCCTCCACCTTGCCAAACATGATATCCTTCTTCAGCGACTGGTCCCTCCTGACAATATGTCCGAAGTATGAGAGACAAAGTTTGGTCATCATGGCCTCCAAGGAGCACTCTGGCTGCACTTCTAACAATACGGATCTAATGGTTCTTTTGGCAGCCCATGGCACTTTCAATATTCTCCTCCAACATCATAACTCAAATGCATCAATTCTTTTATAGTCTTCCTTATTTACTGTCCAGCTTTCACATGCATATGAGGTTACTGAAAATACCATGGCTTGGGTCAGGCGCACCTTAGTCTTCAAGCTGATTTGTCTTAACTGGCTAGAAAAGGTGAGCTGTCAAACCTTGCTTCTTAATTTAAATCTCAAAAAGTCAATAGGCTGTAGGTGGGTGGAGGAACAAGTTATTAGCAGCCAGGAGTAAACTGATAACTGTGATCTCAGTAAGGGAAGGCTGGGTTCAAACAATCATGTTAAGATTAACCAAGCCTTGATTTTCCTTAGGAGTCTTTCTCCCTCCTCTTCTCTTTATAAGCCTTTTTTTGAGCCATTTGTGTTTTTTGGAGTCAAAATGTCCTCCCTATATGCATTTAGAGTAACTGCTCAGAATAAACCTTATGTTCAAATTCCAAAAAAAAAAAAAAAAAGTATTGATTTTTGCAAGGGTAGATTTAAAAAAAAACATACTTTTTTTTTAGAATACAAAAACTCTATTAGCATATAGAAAATGAAATAGAGTTAGCCCAAATAATTCCTTGTTGGTGCAAAAGTTTATATGTTCATCTGCTAACCAAAGGGTCTCTAGAGATTCAAGTCTGCCAAGAGATGTCTTGGAAGAAAGGCGGGGGGGGGGGGGGGGCATCTGTTTGATGCTGTCCAGTCAGTTCCAACTCTATGCACCCAAAAATCCCACTGCCATTGACTCAAGTCCAACTTATAGTGACCTTGTAAAAGGTTTTCAAGGCTGTAATTCTTTATGGGAGTAGAAAGCTTCATCGTTCGCCCATGGAGTGGCTGGTGGATTTGAACTGCTGACTTTGTGGTTAGCAGTCCAGTGCTTATCCTACAGTGATGAAATACTGCCTGATCCTGTGCCATCCTCACAACCATTGCAATGTTTGTGCCCACATTTTCACCCACTGTGCTAATCCATCTTGTTGAGGGTATTCCTCTTTTTCACCAACGCAATATTTTGCCAAGTGTGACGTCCTTCTCCAGGGATTGGCCCCTGCTAATAACATGCCCAGGGTACATGAGGTGAAGTCTCTCCATCTTCACATCTGAGAAGCTTTCTGACCATACTTCTTCCAACACAGATTTACTTGTTTTTCTGGAAGTTCATGGTAATTTCATTATTCTTTGCCCAAACCATAATTCAACTGCATCAATTCTTTGGTCTCCCCCTCATTCATTGTCCAACTTACACATGAGGTGGTTGAAGATACTATGGAATGAGTCAGGTGCATTTTAGTCCTCAAGGTGATATCTTTGCTTTTTAACACTTTAAAGAAGTCTTTTGCAGCAGATATTGCTGCAACTGTTTTTGAATTATCTATAGAATAATTTTACTTATATGTGATCTTAATGACATTGTTCAATAATTTCCACATCCTGTTGAATCATCTTTCTTTGAAATGGGCAAAAATATGGAACTCTTCCAGTCGGCTGGCCAGGTCTTCCAAATTTCTTGGCATAGATGAATAAGATCTGACAGTGTTGCATCATCCATTTGTTGAAACATCTCAGTTAGTATTCTATCAATTCCTGGAGACTTGCTTTTCACCAACACCTTCAGTACACCTTGGATTTCTTCCTTCAGTACCACAGGTTCTTGATCACATGCTATCAAATGGATGAACATGGACCACTTCTTTTTGGTACAGGGACTCTGTGTATTCTTTCCATCTTCTTTTGATGTTTCCTGTATCATTCAAATTTTTGCCCATAGAATCCTTCAATATTTCAACTTGAAGCTTCAATTTTTTCTTCAGTTCTTTTAGCTTGGAAAATGTTGGTGTTCTTCCCTAACTCCAAGTCTTTGCTGCCCTAAGAAATCTGTAGTTATTCTAAGTTCAAGAGCAAGTTTCAGAATCCCTTCTGATATTAATTTTGATCTCTTTTTTTTTTTCCTGTCTTTTTAATGACTTTTGTTTTCTTCGTGTAGGATGTCCTTGTTGTCATCTTGCAACTCATCTGATTTTCAGTCATTAATGTTCAAACTCATTCTTGATGTGGTTTCTAGGTTCTGGTGTGATATTCTCCAGGGTGTATTTTGGCTCTTGTAGACAAGTTTAAATGTTTTTCAGCTTCAAGCTGAACTTGAATATGAGCAAATCATGATCTATTCTGCAGCTGTCCCGTGGCTTTGTTCTAACTGATGATATTGAGCAGCTCTACTGTCTCTTTCCATAGATGTATTGGATTTGATTTCTGGGTCTTCCATCGAGTGAAGTCCACATGTATAGTTACGTTTTAAGTTGTTGAAAATTGGTAGTTCCAATGGATAACTTGCTGGTCTTGCAAAATTCTACCATGTAGTTTCTATCTATCACTGAGGCTATATTTTCTAAGTACTGATTGTTCTTCTTCATTTCCAACTTTTACATTCTAAGCACTAGTAATTATCAACGCATCCTGATGGCACATTTAATCAATTTCAGACTGCAGAAGTTGGTAAAAATCTTCAATTTCTTCATCCTTGGTATTAGTGGTTGTGTATAAAATTGAACAATAGTAGTATGCAGACATATTGATATTTTCCTATTACTAACAGCATTGTACTTCAAGATAAATCTTGAGGATGAATGTAACACTGTTCCTCATCAACTTTGTCTTTCTCAGCATTGTAGACCATATGATTGGTTCAAAATGTTCAGTAATAGTCTATTTCAACTTATTAATGCCTAGGATATTGATCTCTAAGTATTTCATTTAATTTTTGACAACTTCCATTTTTTCTAGTTCATACTTTGCAATTCCAAATCCCAATTATTAAGGAATGTCTGTAGCTGTTTCTTCTCATTTTGTGCCATGTCACATAAGTAAACGAAGGTTCCAAAAGCCTTATTCTGTCCATGCCATTAAGGTTGACTCTATTTTGAGGAGGCAGCTCTTCCCCAGATGTATTCTGAGTGCCTTCAACCTGAGAGGCTCATCTCCCAGCACTGTATTAGTGTTCTGCAGCTCTCCATAATATTTTCATTGGTCAATTATTTCAGAAGATTGCCAGACCCTTCTTCCTAGTCTTCCTGAACCTGGAAGCTCTGCTGAAACCTGTCCACTATGGATGATCCTGCTGGTATTTGGAATTGATGGCATAGATTCCAACATCACAGCAACATGTAAGCTAGCACAGTACGATGAGTGGTAAATCATGGGCTTTCCTTCCATCAGCCATTGAAAACCTTATGGAACATAGATCTACTCTGATGTAACACATTAAATGGGGGTGAACCGATTCAATAGCAACTGGCAGTTGGTACATCATTTTCAGATATAAATAGTATTTTTGTGTTTCAAAATGTGGAAAACAATCTTTATGTGTGAGTACAAAATCAGGTTAGCATTGCTTTCTTTTCATTGCTTTTCATAGCTCCACCTTGAAAAGGTAAAGCCTTTTACGACTTCTATTTACCTGAATATTACATGCACACAATTGATGTTTTTAATATATAAAGTAGAACAAAGGTCATTATTTCCAATGTTACGTCAAGTTCCAAATGCCATTAAGAACTGGAGTTGAAATTTTTCTCATTATGATTTTTTATGATTTAGCACAAAAATTTGAAATGTAGCCAATGGATATTTTAAAGTTATAATACATTCTAAATATTTTAAGAATAAGAAATAAAGGTGACTTATTTAAGAACAGCTTACAAATTATCTTTCTAGAACCCTTCTAGATTGACCATTATTTCAGTACAGCATTTTCTTTATAAGATACTTGCTGTTCAGAATTAGCAATAACCTCACTCTTAACCCCAGTGTACATAAATCATGTACTTTTCTAAGGGGACCAATGAGTGAAAAGAATAACACCTTTCACTATTTGATCACTAAATTTGATTTTCTTTATAAATAGCCTGAGGGTAGGTCTATAATATTATATATCTTTTAATTCCACTTTGAAGGTAAGTGTAAACACTTACCACTCTACCTCAGCTCATGAATACAATCCATATTTTTTTCTGAGACTCAGACATAAATCCCTATTGATTATGTTCACTACAAGGTTGCTTTATGCAATTGTTTGTTGAATTAACTGAATTCTCTAGCCTTCATGCAGAGATGAAAAGCTGTGGAGAGACTTCATCACAATCATTCTTCTGCTTAAAAGGTTTCATTGGCTTCCTGTGATGAAAAATGAAGCTCCAAATCCTTCAGAAGGCTGACAAGACTCTGGAAGAACTGGCTCTTCCCATTTGTTAAGCAGTATCTCATGACTTGCATATCTTTGCATTTTCTGGTTCCAACAAGTACCACGGCCACAACAAAAATAAGTAATATCCATATAGGACCTAACACCTAAGTGCAACTAGTAGTATCTCCCTGTCTGGAGGAAAGAAGAGTGATATGAAAATAGAAGTTGCTTGGAAACAATCAGTCCAATGGGCTAATGGACCACACACATGAACATCAGTCTCCATGATCTGAAACCAAAAGAACTTGATGTTGCCTTCCTACTGCTACTAAGTGCTCTGAAAGAGTTCACATTAGAAGATCCTCGCAAAAGTAGGTGACAATGTGGACCAAAACTGAAAATCATAAAGACTAGACTTACTGGTATGATGCAGACCAGTGGAACTATGACCCTTGGTTACCCTTCAGGTCTGGAACTCATGCCTGAGGTTCAATTTTCAGTCAAGCAATAAACAGATACACAGGTGAAGCAATAACACTAGTGTGGTGTGCACTCCATAGAATGGTGAACCATTTGAATTCAAAAGGGCAGTATTCACTCAGAGACAAAATTCAGAAGGGATGGGAAAGGAGGCAGAAACAAGAAAAACATGAGGAAGTTGCTAAGTTATGTAACACTGAGAGGGGATTGCAATCAAGAGGAAATGAAATGTATGATTTGTTGAATGTAAAAACCAATGATCTGTTCTGTAAACCTTCACACAGTTCACAATAAAAAGTCAAGAAAATAAATAGAGTCCTACAAGTACCAAATACACACAAACAGAAAACAATACAGGGACACACATTTTATACAAAAGCACTTCATCTCATTTTCACGACAACCCTATAAGGGAGGTACTGGACAGTGCAAATGGTTAACAGGCTCAGTTGCTAACCACAAGCGTGGGGGTTCAGGTCCACTGGGAAGAATTTTGGAAGAAAGGCTGGACAAATCTTCTGAAAGGTCACACTGGATGAAAATCCTATGGAGCGTATGTCTTCTCTGGCATACCTAGGTTTTGCCACGGGTTGGAAGTGATGCGATGACAACCAGTTTTTTATTTTTTCCCCAATTTTTTCAAAGAGGCTAAATGGCCTAAGAATATCCAGCTGAGACGTATCAAAACTAGGCTTGAAATGTGCAGATGATCCCAGGGTTGTTCTTGTATCTCAAACCTTATTCAGGTACAGGGTCTGGTAAAAAGCGGGGCCTCAATAAATCTTTGTTAAATGCATGAACAATTGAGTTTAGAATTAGCCAAGAAGTCTATATGTATGTGTAACTGAACTATGGCTTCAAATAAAGTTTGAGATGGATTATGCAGAAGCTTGGGGTTGTAAACTTGAATGTCATCATTATAATTATATTTTTGCTTTATTCAACAAATATTTTTGAATACTTACAATATGCCAGGTGCCCAGGCTGTGATGGGACAGTGCCCTGTCTTCAGAAAGCTTACAGCTTAGTATAGTATATAGAGTAAGGAACACATGATTCATTTCTATCAGGGTGTGGCTGCTGGGTGTTATTAAGTGACAGGAAGATATGGGAGGGTTCAAGACAACAGTTGAATGCTTTTGAAATAAAGTTAATTTATTCAACACATATGCATTATGCTTTAACCTGCTGTGGACTGTCCTGGGAACAGCCTGGGCTTACAAGTAAATTAAAAAATGTTTGCTAAATGGATGAAACAAGAGACAAAGGAAGGAAGCAGGTTAATTGCAACTGATCACACTGTATGAAAATGTGACCAGTTTCACAAGCTAAATGACTTAAGTTCTTGGGTTTCTCTATATCCTAGAGAAGACCTCTAGTTTGACAATACCTCCTACATTATATGCTTCCCCTAATACGGAAAAAAATCAATAATCAAATTTACAATTTTATACATTCATTTACAAACATTCCTAATGTCCTTTCTGTAAACACTCTGTTGTAAAAGACATTCATGGTTGTCAATATACGAGTTTCTTTAGGAGTTACAAGGACAGGGATCTATCTTTATGCTATTCACAGAACAACTGAGTTGTTGTTAAGGTTTCTAATGGGAATCATTTTGTTTTTATAAAACAAGCAAATCAAAATTTAGGTTTCATGACTGTTTTATGTAACCATGTAAAGTTTTTTCCCTCTCTCTAGAAAAAGACTCCTATAAACACATGCTAAGATACTCATTCCAGAATCATCACATTTTTTTTTCAATCAAAATGTGAACAGCTTTGACATTTTGAAATAAGAAACTGTCACTTTCAGAATTTGACTAGACTATTCTAATAGGCTGGAGTCATTAAGACTGGCTTTTAAAGAGCCATTTTACATGCTTAGTAATTGGCATATTGTAGTGATGACAGCTTCAAAATCAGGCTTCCAAGTAAGATAGTGTCTCTAAAGACCGGATAAAGGCATGTCACACACATGCTACATATTAGAAATGTGCTTCAATACTGCTTAAGCATATAGATGCTACTTAAAGAAAGCATAGCCCTCAAGCTTTCTTACATTAGTGCACATTCTTATGTAAAAAATGTAGATGATACTTGGTGGTGGTGATGGTGGTGTGCTGTGGAGTCAGTTTCAACTCATAGTGACCCTACATAGGGTTTCTGAGACTGTAAATCTTTATAGGAACAGAAAGCCTCATCTGTCTTCCATGGAATGGCTGGTAGTTTCAAACTGCTGACCTTGAGGTTAACAGTCCAACTCATTTATTCCTAAATGCTTTTGTGTACAACAGCCCCCTCCAAACAAACAAACAAACAAACAAACAAACACAGGTAATGTTTTTGTATAAAGCAACTACTGTTGAATGTTGATGATGCATGGCAGAGATTGTAAACATTGCAATGAAACAATGTTGTAAAGCTAATGTTCTCCAATGTGAACTAGCACTCAATTCACAATAAATTAAAAAAAAAGAGGACATGAAAGAAGGAAAAGACCAAAATGTATGCCAGAAGAGACTCTAAAACTTGCTCTTTAGCACAAAGATGTTAAAGCAAATGGAAGAAATGAGGCAGTAAAAGAGCTGGATAAAAACTTTCAAAGGGCAGCTCAAGAAGACACAGTCAAATGTTATAATGAAATGTGCCAGGACCTAGAGTTAAGAAACCAAAAAGGAAGAACACATTCATTATTCCTCAATATGAAAGAACTGAATTAAAAACCAAGCTTGGACTTGCAATATTGGAGGATTCTATGGGCAAGAGATTGAATGATGCAGAAGCATCAAAAGAATATGGAAGGAATATTCAGAGTCATGTACCAAAAATAAATGGTCAATGTTCAAACATCTCAAGAGGTAGTATATGATCAAGATCTGGATACTGAAAGGAGTCCAAGGTGCACTAAAGACATTAGCAAAGAACAAGACTCCAGGAATTAATGGAATACAAATTGAAATCTTTCAACAAACTGATGTGACACTTAAGGCCCTCATTTATGCCAAGAAATTTGGATGACAGCTACCTGGTGAACTGATTGGAAGAGACCCATATTTATGCCCATTCCCAAAACAGGTGACCCAATGGAATGCAGAAATCATTGGACAATATCATTAACATCACATGCAAGTATAAATTTGCTAAAGGTAATTAAAAAACAGCTGCAACAGTATCAACAGAGAACTGCCAGAGGTCCAAGCTGGATTCAGATGAGGACGTGGAAAGAGGGATATCATTGCTGACATCAGATGGATTTTGGATGAAAGCAGAGAATACCAGAAAGATATTTACCTACGTTTTGACTATGCAACTACTTTTCATTGTGTGGATCATGACAAGCTATGGATGACCTTGCTGGAGACTGAGTATTCCAGAAGACTTAATTTTAATTGAGTGCTCATGAAGAACCTGTAAGTAGACCAAGAGGCAATCGTTTAAACAGAACAAGAGGACACTGAATGGTTTAAAATTAGGAAAGGTGTGTGCCAGTGTTGTAGTCTTTTACCATACTTATTCAATCTGTATGCTGAGCACATAATCTGAAAAGCTGGATTATATGAAGAAGAACATGGCATCAGGATTGGAGGAAGATTCAGTAACAACCTACAATATGCAGATGATACAACCTTGCTTGCTGAAAGCGAAGAGGACTTAAAATGCTTGCTGATGAAGATCAAAGAACACATCCTTTGTCTTGAGTTGCACCTCAATGTAAAGAAAACAAAAATCTTCACCACTGAACCAGTACACAACATCAAGATAAATGGAGAAAAGACTCAAGTTGTCAAAGACTTCATTTTGCTCAGATCAACCATCAACACTCATTGAAGCAGCAGTCAATATCTCAAACGGTGTATTGAGTTAGGCAGATCTGCTGTACAAGAACTCTATAAAGTGTTCAGGAGTAAAGATATCAATTTGAAGACTAAAGTGAGCCTGACCCAAGCCATGCTATTTTCAAGAACCTCATATATATGTGAAAGTTGGACAATGAATAAAGAACAGCATAGAAGAATTGATGCGTTTGAGTTATGGTGTTGGAGGTGAATATTAAAAGTAGCATGGACTGCCAAAAGAACAAACAAATCTGTGTTGGAAGAAGTACAGCCAGAAATCTCCTTAGAAGCCAGGATGGCCAGACTTAGTCACTCATACTTTGGACATATTATCAGGAGTGACCAGTATCTCGAGAAAGCCATCATGCTTGGCGGTTATGTAAAAAAGAGGAAGCTCTCCAATGAAATGAACTGGCACAGTGGCAGTAGCAATGGGCTCAAGCGTAGCAATGATTGTGAGGTTCTATTGTGCTTAAGGTCGCTATGAGTTGGTCCCTACTCACCAGAACCTCATAATAACAACAAATTCAAAATTTACACACATACATACAGCATTTCATAATTCTTTTCTTTGTCCATTATTGACACTCAGGGTCAAAAACAGTAGGGACAACCAATAATTAATGGTTAATGGTTTACTAAAGAAATGCCAGGTTAATTAAAATGAAAAAAGTCACAATGTTACCTAAGATTTCCTGCTATTTTATTGAAGGGCAAGTTTCTTTCAAATTTCATATGCAAAATTGCCTTAGGAATATCCTGAGTGAAACTGCTGAGGAAAACACGTGAAATTCTCCAACAGGATGCTGCTTGTCTAGATTTGCAGTTGCCTTCACCCTTGGCCATAGATGCCAGCTGTGAATGGGTACAGGACCATACGCTGGTATGAATGCATGTTGCTAAAAACAAACACCATTTTAACAGTCTTCTCACAGGAAACAATAAAGTGATATTTCTTGGCGTTTATGAACTTGTCATCTTTTAAAGAACTTCATTTTCCCATAGAGAAGTAAAAGCTGACACATGTGCTTATTGGCCCCTAATTCATGGCAACTCCATGCACAACAGAATGAAACACTTCCTGGTCCTGCATCATCTCATGATTGGTTTGGGACAGTACAACTGTGACATATGGGCTTCAATGGCTGATTTTTGCAAGTACAGTTGACTTTTGAATAATACTGGAGTTAGAGACACTGACCTCTCAAGCAGTCAAAAATACACATATAATTTACAGTTGACTCTTGAACAATATAAGTTTGAACTATACAGGCCCACTCATACAGGTTCACTTATATGAATTTACGCAATTGATAGGATTAGTGTCATACTGTGTTTTAAGTAACACTTAAGTGCACTGCAATAACAGGGGGAAAAATCAATCCACATGTCAGTAGGCCCGAGCAGTTCAAACCTGAGTTGTTCAAGGGTTGACTGGAGATCGACAGGCACTGTTTCCTAGTCCGTCTTAGTCTGGAAGCTCCACTAAAACCTATTTAGCAGCAGCAGCAGCATAGCAAGACACAAACCACCACTGACAGACAGTCACTGACTGTGCCTGAGGCACATTGGCTGGACACTGAACCCGGGTATCACACTGTGAAGGTCAGAAGTCTACTATGGGATGACCAATGCCGCAATATATATGATTAATATGGTGTAAGGGTTAGTCAAGAGATGCTATACCAGAGAACAGAAGATATTGTAAAAAGAGCATTTGTTTTGTTATAGTTAAGTGCCATATAGGGTTTCTGAGGTTGTACATCTTTGTGGGATCAGAAAGCCTCATTTTTCTCCAGCAGAATGGCTGGTGGGCTCGAATTGCCAATCTTGTGGCTTACAATCCAGGGCTTATAGTAAAGAGCCACTGTGCTCCCCAAAAGAACAAGAAGGTATATTTATTTAACTCCACCAAATACCTTGTCAATAGTCAGGAGATACCAAAAAAATAAATTAGTAAATACATTTAAAGAGGGTCAGCCAAGTGTACTGAGTTACATGATTAATTATAGACATTTTCATCTATAAGAAGCCTTAGCTCTAAGGCTGCAGTTTACAGAGGAATTTCTGTGGAAAATTAAGAAATTGAGAGCACATCTACTTTAAAAAAGAAAATCAAAGGGCAATGAATTCAGGCCTCTGTGAAGTACTAGACATGCATTAAAACCCTATAAAGAAATCACTTTTTCTTCCTTGTCATTGCCATCATATCTCATTTCAAATGTTTCCTGGTGGCTTTTTGAAAATAAGGCTAGCCACATATTCTTTGTGAACTGTCAGATACCTTAAAATCTGAGGCTTTACTTTGATGTCAAAATACTTCCATGTACCTTCCTAATTAAAATATGCCAAAGTAAAATCTGCTCGAATCTCTCCATGCTAAGGGAAATGCCCTGGTTTCTCCTTCCTCAGATACAAGCAACAGCTTTATCCATGTCCTCTAAACATTATTTACAGACATAATGTGCTCACCATTTTTCCTGTGTCTTTAGAAAAGAAACAAACAGGAACCAAATCACTGGAGAAATAAAATTTTAGATACCATAGGTAAAAAGGGAAATCTTTCAAAATTTGCGTATTCCTAGCTTTTAAAATCAGTATTCAAACTTATTTATACCCTCTCTAATGTTTGGAACTATTTGTTTTGGATATGTACAAACAATGTCAGAATATGTGATCATGAAGCATGAAGCAGAGTATGTGATCCCAACTGCCATTCTAGGCAAGCAATTCTTTCTTCTGTGTTTCTTAGGAACACAATTATCTAGCTGCTTGGTCCTTTGCCATGGCCAAAGCCAGCATCCTAGCCCTGGGAAGGCATCTCATACAGGGAGGGTCACCACTGTTCAGAAAGGAAGTTATGCAGAAATGGATATACAGCTGTACAAATTATCTCTGATTCTGGAAAAAGCATCCCCCTCATGCAAGAAACACAATGTATTATTGGGAGTTCTGATAACCAGTAATAATATTGTTAACTTCTGTTAATAATATCAAAATTATTTATAGAGTCTATTCTCAAGAAAGAACAAAAAATGTCCTACAGGATTTGTGATGCCTGAAATGCTATAAATCTCTGTAGACAGGTTATATCCTTCCCCACTTCCCTGAGGCATTTGTCACATTGCCAGACAAGATTAGAATGTGATAAGTCTCAGAAACTTTTTGAAGATATTAGCAAGATCATGTTAGGGAAGTAGCTTAAGGGTTATACTTTATCAAACCAACATCCTTCAAATGCCTACCACTAATAAGAAACTGTCATCTGTTATAGCAAGATGGTGAAAACTGAGCCTACAATGGGACTATATATTCAATAGTAACCTTTATTCTGTCTTCCTTTTGTGTGTGTGCACGTAGTGAGAAGGATCTACAAAACAAGAAAAGTACCACGCAGACATAGACATTTTTCATTAAGAAAGCCCTTTCCAACCACTCCCTGTCACACGCCTCTGACCTTCATTGTTCTTCCAACATTTCCTATTACTCCACCCAAAATTTTCACTTAACTACTACTTTTTTTCCTATTCCATTCAACTGACAAATTTTGTGTCAGTTATACAATAGCTTACTAATGGCATCTTTCTTATTCGGTGGATATGTATTTTCAAATGTGTTATTTACTGTAGAAGGTCAACCATATTATATTCAAGAACTAAATAACTAATTTGGCTTTAACTTAGAGATCAGATTTTTAGAAGCTCCAAACAGTTTTTCAACTGCAGGCTTATATGAATTGTATGAATGCTCACTACAGACTTTTCAGAGTATAAAACTGACTTTAGTTTCTATTTTTGTTGTTGTTGTTATGTGCCGTTGAGACAGTTCAGACTCATAGCGACCCTGTATAGGGTTTCTGAGGTTCAAAAACCTTGCAGTCTAGTGCTTATCCAGGACTCCATTTTTTTCCTTCAATTTTAGATGTCTTTATATATATATATATATAATAATGACTCAATGCCTATGTATGATAACTAAGAAAAATCATCTGTAAGAATGGTCAAGACTTATTTCTAATTCAAAACTACTCTGGAAGCTTGTCAACCAATACGCTATGGTGAAATAAACTGGCACAGCATCCAAAACAATGAGCTCAAACACAACAAAGGTTCTGAAGATGGTGCAGAACGACAAATTTAGTTCTATTATACCTACGGTTGCTGTTAGTCCCAGTCAACTTGAAGGCAACTAAAAACAACAACAAAGTTACCATCTTAGGGATGCTCTAAGGCAGAGGTGGGGTAAAGTAGGACCACGGGCCACATAAGACTGGTGAAATCATCAAAAGAGTATAAAAAGAGAACCCACATACTGGGAAAAAATGTTTGGCAATGACATACCAGACAAAGGAATACTCTCTGAAATTTATAGAACATTTCAATGCTTCAACAAGAAGAAGACAAATTAAAAAATGAGCAGAGTATATGGACAGCACCAAAGAAGACATCTAGGTAGCCAACAAATATATGAAGAAATGGTCACGATCATTAGCCATCGTTGTTGTTGTCAAATGCCTTCAAGTCAGTTCAGACCCATAGTGACCCTGTACAGGGTTTCCTAGGAAGGGCTGGTGAGTTTGAACCACCAGCCTAGCGGTTCAAACTAACCTTGTGGTTGAGTGCTTATCCTACAGTGCCAGGAGAAATGCAAGTCAAAACAATAATGAGATACCAACTTACTCCAATATTAATAGCGAAGTTCAAAAACCAGAAAACAACAAATGCTGACAAGGGTGTGTAGAGATTGAGACCCTCCTGCATTGCTAGTGGGACCATCAAATGGTACAACCACTGTAGAACATAGTATGGCACTTTCTCAAGAAGTTGAAAGTAAAAATACCACAGGACATAGCAATTCCTCTACTTGGTATATAATCCTCAAGAAATAGGAGCTGTGATACTACCTAATATATGCACACCCATGTTCACCACAGCACTGTTTACACTAGTAAAAGACTGAGACAGCCTAAATATCCATCAACAGAAGAATGGTTAAATAAACTTTGATACATATACACGATGGGATACTATGCAATGTTGAAAAATAACAATGAATTTGCAAGACATCTCATAACATGGATGAACCTGGAGGACATACTGAGTGAAATTACTCAATCACAAAAGGGCAAATATTGTATGAGGCCACTGTTGTAGAAAGTTAAGAAAAGATTTTCTTGATAAAAGAAACATTCTATGACGGTTACCATCATAGGTAGGGAGGACATTTTTCATGGACTAGAGGGTAGACACATCAACATGGGTGTCAGTGCAGGCACGGCACAACATGAAGGTGGTTGGCAGAGGAAGATGAAGGTAGTAGAGGACAAGGGAGGAGTGCAAGAGTTAAAGGAAACAGATAAATACTGTTAACATGGAGGAGATTGGAATGAAACGAAGTATTATTTGTTGAATTTAAACTGATGATCTGCTCTGTAAAATTTCACTGTATTCACAATAACCAGTTTAAAAAAAAAAAAGTGCAAGGAATGCAATTGGTAATTATGTTGGGGCAAAGAGAATAAATCAGAATGATTAACCCCTTCTGCTGCTAATCCTAAGTGGACCCAGATGTGCCTGAGAAGAGAGAGCTGGCAGTCTATTTCTGAAAACTCAACTACTGAAAACCCTATATAAAGCACAGCTCCATTCTGACACACATGAAGTTATCATGAGCGGTATGTGACTCAACAACACCTGGTTCGTTAGGGTCACCCTACATATAGTGCGATCACGTGAACGTTTACTACGTCCACATTTGACAATTTTTATACAACATGTTCCATGGCATTGGTTACATTTTCCACAATATGTCAACATTTTCATTATTTCTGTTCTTTTGGTTCATTTCTGTTAATCTAGCTTCCTTGCCCCTCCTTAGCTTCTCATTTTTGTTTCAGGGTAAACTGTTGACTATTTGGTCTCAAATATTCACGGGGTAACATTTATTTCATAAGTCATTTATTATTTGGGTGAAATATCCTTTGGGAATGGCTTCAGTCCCAAACTCAAAGGGTAGTTTAGGACAATAGTCTTGGGGGTTCCTCTAATCTCTACCAGTCCAGTAAGTCTGGTCTTATTTTAGAAACTTGAAATTTGTTATCAAATTTCCCCTTTTTAAATCTAACCTTCTATTGTGTCCCTGGTCAGAACAGTTATTAGTGGTAGCCAGGCACCATATAGTCCTCTGGTCTCAGGCTAGATGAAGCTGCGATTCATGGATCATTTGTCCTGTAGACTAGTTACTTTAAGTCATTGGTTTCCTTCTTTCTCTTTCACTCCAGATGAGCAGAGACCAACAGCTTCATTTCAGATGACCACTCACAAGTTTTTAAGATCCCCGACACTACCCACCAAATTAGGTTATAGAACATTATCTCTATGATGACAGCAGACTGATTTGTCCTACGAGACTATGGTTCCAAGTCTTCAAATCCAGTAAACCAATCCCATGAGGTATTTGGTTATGTCTAGATAGTAGACATTTTAAAAGTGAAATAATATGAAAAAAATTTGATTCACTATGCCATCCTTCTTCTCATTTTATATATATATATATTGTTGTTGTTAAGTGCCATCGAGTCGGTTCCGACCCATAGTGACCCTGTACAGGGTTTCTGAGGCTGTAAATCTTTACGGGAGCAGAAAGCCTCATCTTTCTCCTGCGGAACAGCTGGTAGTTTCAAACTGCTGACCTTGAGGTTCGCAGCCCGATTCATAACCACTACGCTACCAGAGCTCCTTTTATATATATATATATATATATATATATATATATATATATAAATCTCTTCCCAAAACACTACTAAAATCTTTCTTGTGGTCGTATTTTAAAATCTAGGCATATCAATATTTCCCAAACCTCACTGAAATAACCAAAGAAATATCTTTGGATGACAGTTTAGAGGATTTATTTATTTAGTTTTAGTCAATCTCAGCATCATTTGGGTTCCAAAGACCTAGTAGAGACAGCAAAAGGATATATTTAGTGTAATGAATCCAAATGTAAAGGGCAATGCCACTGGGGGGCAATGCCACTGGTAATAAAAAAACAATAATTCAATTATCAACAAAGAGATTATTGTTGTTGGTAAGTGCTGTCAAGTTGGTTCTGACTCATTGTTACCTCGTATAGGGTTTCCGAAGAGCAACTGGGGGTTCTGAACCATCAATCTTTTGGTTAACAGGCCAGTGATTATCCTACAGTGGCACACCAAGACTCCTTTAGAAATTCTGGGCAAGAACAAAGGCACTAGCAAATTGAAAAATAAACTCCTAAAAGAAGTTTATACAGATATCCACACTTAAAAAAATAACATATTCATACATAACTGAGTTGGCATAGCCAAGGACAAATGCAAATACTAATACTTTAACTGAGGTGCCCAAATTCCCTGAAATCTAAGTTGCCTGTAGAAATGCCAAGAATTCCAGGCAGTATAGACCTTTATGTGCTATGGAAACCAGCATGGCAGGACTGTGCATGATTCTTAAAAGAGGCAAAGAAGGGGCAGTCACCATCTCTGAAAGTTCCAAATAGGGGGTTCTTTCCAACTGTTGGAAAGATGAGGGGTAGTGGAAGGAGGAAATGTCTGGGACCACTGTAGCAACAAAGGTTTAGAAAATATTTTTACTTAGAAGAGGCTCTGTTCTTGGGAACAGTGGAGCAGAGCGGGAGAAAGGAAAGCAACTGTCCTACCTCACCACCACTTCATCCAAAAAATGGTACTCTTCGAAAGGCCACTGAGACCACAATAAATGGGCATTAGACAAAAGAGCATGGAATATAAAATAGAATCTTTAGTGGACTCAAGGAAAAAGTAAACACAAGAGGGAGACTTTTGACTGGACTCACACCCACAACAAACAAACATCATACCCTCCTCAGTGGCAAAGTCTGGCCAACCTTGCCATTTTATGCATTTGATAAGTATATTTGTTTACATCTACTATTTTGCTAATTTCATGCCCAGTTTCCTTAACTTATCTTTTTCTTTTCTTGCTTAAATTTTTTTTTTTTACTAATGCTTACCTCAGGATCCTAGAGGAGGTGAGGAGAAGGTGCAGGAGAAGAACTGGGCTATATATCACTCCGGGAAGCTGAAGAAAGGGCTAAAAATATGCCTGGGAAAGCTAGGACAACTCTTTGCTATACCTGATATAGAAAACGTATGCAAGATATGTGGAGCATTCTAATATAGCCCATGTTCCTTGATGTTAAGGCAAGGAAGAGGCTAGAAGGGGATGAGTGAAAGGGAGGATGGGAGAACAGCCACCAAGGGCTCACAGGAAATCATATTTCTGAACAAAGAAATGGCACAGTCAGATTTTCATTTTAAGAGATTATTCTCTTTTGTGGGGAAAGCAAGACTAGGGACCGGGAAATGGATGGTGGACTTGTGAACTGAGATACAAGAGATCCTTGGAGAGAAGGGTAGGGCTAGTTTCAGAAATATTCAGAAGGTAACTTATATGGAACTTGTAGTTGAATGAAGAAGACTTGATGGTGCTGTGGGTTAGGTATTGGGCTACTAACCACAAGGTGGCATTCAAACCCACCAGCCACTTCTTGGGAGAAAGACGAGGCTGCTCCCATAAAGATGTACAGTCTCTGAAACACTGTATAAGGTCAATATGCGTCAGAATCTACTCAACGGCAGTGGTTTTTGTAGTTGAATGAATGTGAAATAGGCAAAAAGGAGTCGAGAATAACATCCAGCTTTTTTCTATGGATAGCTATGTGGTGTCCTGGTGTGGTGCTGTACGATAAGCACTGGGCAGCTAACCACAAGGTTGATGGTTCAAACACAATGGCTGCTCCTTGAAAACAGGTTTGCTATTAGTTGGAGCGAACTCAATGGGACTTAACAACAACAACAACTTGGAAGGATATATATGGTGGAGAAGGTTTGAGGGCAGCTGGTGGAAAACTAAATATTTTGGAGAAGGTGATTGGTGTGTCAGTAAGGGGACTTGAAGTGTTTATTTCAAACAAACTAGGACAGAGGCCTGGACTTGTATAAGAACTGGATTCTAGTTTGGCTACTAATGAGTAACAACCATTTGGAATCTGAGTCTTCATTTATAAAATAGGACAATAGAACAGGTTTGTTAGGAAGATTAAAGTGGACTGTATGTAAAAATATTCTGTCAACTCTGAAACTTTGAGTTTCTCTTTCTCTCCCGCTCCCTCCCATTTTTCCTTCCTTCCTAGTCATCAGACATTGTGTGCTATTTTGAGACAGGTACTAGAGATAAGAACTAGACAAGGAACTCTCACTGGACCTGACAGAGTCATCAGGGGCTGGTTGGTGTCCAATGCTTGGGCTTTCCATTTGAGAAATGTTACTTTACTCACTAGTCGAGAACATTTTGAGTTCCTATTACACATGTGGTTCTAAATATAGAAACACAAGATAGAATTGTCTTCCCCAAGAGTCTCAAAGTTCAGGGTGCAGAACACAAAATATAAAGAGATGAATTACAATACTTTGTGCTGAGTACTATGATGCGGATATGAGGTTGAACCCTGGTGGCACTGTAGGATAAACACTGGACAGATAACTGCAAAGTTGACGGTTCAAACCCACCCAGGTGCTCTGTAGGAGAAAAAGGAGGCTTTCTGCTCATGTTATGATTTACAGTCTTAGAAACTCTATCCAGGGTTGCTAAGAGTCCGAATCTACTCTATGACGATGGTGGGTGTGGTCATTATACCCTAATTTCCGTGTGCCGTCAACTTAGTTCTGACTCAGAGTGACTGTACAGATGCAGGTGCAGCTGGTGGGTTTGAACCATAAACCTTTTGACTTAACAGTCCAATCCTTATCCAACAGCACTACACTGGACTCCAATCACCGCCCCCTCCAATTATTACTATTTTAAATAATTATTTATAATAAAATCAGACTGACTCTATGGGGGAATCAGCATGCTTTAACCAACTGTCAAGCAGGTTTAGCCCTTGGAGCCTTTCGTGTCAAGTAGATAGAGGTTGTCATACTGAAAATGCCCCTTGACGAACACAATCAGGTGATCAATAGATCATTATTAAGTGAACGCTCTGTGCCAGGCATTCTATTAAGACCAGGATACATTTTTAAATCATCTCTTATGTTCCCCACAAGTTTATAACATCCCCTTCTGAATGAAAATTGCACTTTGCAAGGTTCCTTTATAAAGGGACTAGGGTACCATCTGGTATAGAGTGTTTCAGTCTTGATAGATGATTGTTCCTGGGTTATTTCCCAAATGGAATTAAGCTTTTGGCATGTTGTTGCTACTGAATTTTAATAACGACTTTGTGAGAAGATTTAGAAAATATTCATTTAATTCATTTTTTTCCCTTCAAATCACATTTTTCTTCACCTTATAGTGGAACACTAATTCTCAAAGGACAACAATGTAAGAAATACAAGGATTATCTTCTTTAGGTATACAGCTAGCCCCTGCTTTTCAAAGGCTCACTTTATACCACTTGTTGTTGTTGTTGTTAAGTGCCATCGAGTCGGTTCCGACCCATAGCGACCCTGTACAGGGTTTCCGAGGGTGTAAATCTTTACGGGAGTAGAAAGCCTCATCTTTCTCCCGCGGAGCGGCTGGTAGTTTCGAACCGCTGACCTTAAGGTTTGCAGCCCGATTCGTAACCACTACGCTACCAGAGCTCCTTAGCTTTTATGAAAGGCCTACATTAGTACCTGTTTTTGTTAACCAAAACAAGCCACACTCAGCATTTGTTTTGCCTGGCGCCATTAAAATGGCAGTGCACACCAAGTAACAAGAATGACTTCACCAAGCTCCTTCCCCAGGAACTATACTCAGCATCTCAATATCAAGCTGCCGTAACTTTGAACTGCTGTCTGTGAACACTATATGTTAATGGTATTTCAGATTTTATGTATTATTTGGGATGATTTGGTAGGGGTATCAGGAAAGCTCTACTTTGGGATAGCAGGGCAAATGTGTATTTTAATTTTAACGTTATATTTTCAAATGCTGACAGAGACTTGCTTTTTAGCTTTTAAATTATTTTTATAGGGATATGTATTTCTCTTCCAACACATACACACAAATGAGGGACAGAACAGAGAAACTGATTATAATCCCTACAAACCTTCATCTCCAACTTTGCAACCTAATATTTGCAGTTTCTGGTGATATGTGACATATACAACTTTGGTGTTTAATAAAAAATGATCAATATGGATGACAACTGCTCTGATAAGCATCCACCTGGAGTTGAAATTAAAGAAATTAAACATTCATGGGATCTGCAGAGAATTTGTTAATATGTATTGCTTCCCGCCGGCCCCTCCGATCACATCATTTTCTCTAAACTATGAAAATGGGGTACATATTTTTTGCATTATTCTTAAGTGACAAAATACCCTGGAGTGTAAATACTAATTGTGCCATATGAGTGAGCATGCAAGGCAAGGTGGCAAATAGATGTCACAGAAAATACAAAATGACAGTAATAGAAAACACAAAATGATAGTATTTTCAAGACGCTCACAATAGATCAGGAGGGCAGTTCTATCCTACTATGCCTTATAATACAAAATAAATGTATTTTCTTGGTTGTTGTTGTTGTTGTTAAGTGCTGTCGAGTCGATTCCAACCCACAGAGACCCTGTACAGGGTTTCTGAGGCTGTAAATCTTTATGGGAGCAGAAAGCCTCAACTTTCTCCTGCGGAACAGCTGGGAGTTTCGAACTGCTGACCTTAAGGCTCGCAGCCCGATTTCGTAACCATTACGTAGAAAATTAAAAACACAAATAAGCAGAAAGGAAAAAAAAAAAAATCCATAAACCCTATCTCCCAGAGACCAACATAAACATGCAAAACACACACAAGTGCATATACATTTCCCTAAAAATGGTAACATCCTACTTAAAATTTCATAATCTTCTTTTCCCCCCTCACTTGAATACACCTTGAGTATCTTTTCACTCTGGAGTCCTGGTGTGGTGCTGTGGTCTAATGCATCAGGAATGCAAAGTCAGTTAGAACTGCAAGGTCAGTGGTTCAAGCCCACCAGCTGCTACTTGGAAATCCTAGATAGGGTCGCTATGGGTTGGAATCGACTCGATGGCACTTAATAACAACAATAATCTTTTGACTCTATTTTATACCTACATCTTTATTTTGAACAGTTGACTAATTTTCAACCTTATGGGCAAGGCATACCATATTTTTCTTCTAGTTTTTTAAGAATAAAAAGAAACTTTCTATTGTCAGCCTTCTAAAATGTAAAGTGAAAATAGGTATTAAAATTGGCAATTCAGTCAGTTCAGTAGTGGGCCTTTAACATGAATGTAGAATTGTTTCTCATTTTAAAAACAAAATTATATAATGGGACCATTAATGTCCTTAGGTTTGTATTTTTATGATGCAGAGTTCAAGTTCTTTGGGATAAAAGTTATTGCTTTTTCTTTTCTTTTTAAGTCATTTGAAGTTTGTATAAGACTGCCATCTAGTGCCTCATTTTTTCCTGCCGGATGCAGGAAGCTTTATGTGAGTAAGTCAGTTTAAGGATATTCTATATTTTACTTTCTAGCCTTGTTAACCCAGGCTTTAGATATCAGTAACCTTTTCAGTTTATACGTTGTTCTCATTGTACGAGCTGTGGTGATTAAGGACACTGATTATACTGCTGAACAGTTTTAGAGACACAGTGAAGTAAGAAGCAGTCATTTATCATCTTTTGCTAACCTATGCAATTAAATATGACCCTCAAAACAAGATAAATTAGGTCCTTTGTGGTGACCTAATCCCTGGAACAGATGGATTGATAATGGGAACATCTCACCCCACCAGGCTTCATGTTTAAGATGAGCAGTGTGGTATTGGAAATTCTGCTTAGGGTGGTATAGCTGAAATTATGTCATCAGCTGAACAGCACAGATTCTGAAATCAGAGATTCCCAAAGGACACCTGCTATAGATTAGACAGTCACTATGTGACCCAAGGCATTCTTTTGTGAATCAGTGTGAATCAATGTCCCAGTGTGGTGCTGCGTGGCACTAAGCTAATGGACAAGCAAGCTTGTGAGGGAGGCAGAGCAGAGCAGGCTTCAGCCTTGTGAGCTCATTACTCAGATCCAATTGGAATGGAGCCAAGACACCTGGGTGGTTATGTCCACCTACCTGAATTAACCTTGAAGTTTCAATTGGATACAGTTCCCTTCCTTAAGTCATAAATTATTTAAGTTTTACTATGCACTGTTAAACAATTGTCATATTCCACACTTAAGTGGCTGCCTTCCAAATGGGGTATGAACTGATTTTGTGATAAAATTCATGGGAGCCCTAAAGTATGAAAGAAGCTGTAGTTTTTACATGTAGTGGTTTTAGATAACATTCCATCTGGTAGTTCAACTGATCAAGATGTTTGCTTGACTTCAATAGTTCAGAGAATTATAATTAGGTAATTCTGAGAGACACTTGGATTTCTCTTTCTAGAAAACACCTAGTTTATTCACAAGTAAATTAAACCTTTAAGAAAGTTCTTCCATATTAATTTCATTATATTTCCAAATCCAAATGTGCATCTTGAGTAACAAATTCCATATTTAGTATGCTTTTGAAAAGTACGATATAAATTTTAACTTACATAATCAAAATAAAGAAAAAAAATCTTATTTTAAAGCAATTATTTTGGTATATTCAGAAGATTATGTTCACAATAAGTCAGCTTAATTTAATATGCACTGATTTATATGAACTTTACCTAGACCACCAAAAGTTGTCCTAGCAACACAAAACTTTTAATTTTCTAGGTTTTATCACATTTTGTTATTGTTAGGTGCTATCGAGTCGGTATCCACTCATAGCGACCCTATGCACAATAGAATGAAACACTGCCCGGTCCTGGGCCAACCTCACTATTGTTGCCACACTTGAGTTCATTGATGCTGCCACTCTGCCAATCCATCTCACTGGGGGTCTTCCTCTTTTTCTCTGTCCTCTCCACCTTACCAAACATGATATCCTTCTCCAGTGACTGGTCCCTCCTAACAATATGTCCGAAGTATGAGAGATGAAGTTTGACTGTCCTGGCCTCCAAGGAGCACTCTGGCTGCACTTCTTCCAACACAGAGCTGTTTGTTCTTTTGGCAGCCCATGGTACTTTCAATATTCTCCTCCAACACCTTAACTCAAAAGCATCAATTCTCCTACGGTCTTCCTTATTCATCGTCCAGCTTTCGCAGGTATATGAGGTTATTGAAAATACCATGGCTTGGGTCAGGCTTGGTTTTATCACATAAGTCTCTTCGAATCCCTCATCAAATTCTACCTTCATCTGACAACTCAGAAAGGCAGTGCACGCATAATGAAGAGGTAACATCTCACACATGTTAACATTAGAAAAGAAAAAAACACAAATATTTGGGGACTCTTTCTACTATGGATTGAGTATGAGTTTCAGATTTTTTTTTTAAGACATGTATAAAATGGTTTTATAAATAGATATTCTAGGTATAAACCACAGGCTGTTTCCTTCTCTAAGAATTTTTAATTTTTAATATGAAAAAGAAAAGGTATTGATAGCCTATATGTTGTTGTTGTTGTTAAGGGCCATCAAGTCGGTTCTGACCCATAGCGACCCTGTATAGGGTTTCCAAGGAGCAGTTGGTGAGCTTGAACCGCTGACCTTGCAGTTCAAACTGATTTCACAGTCCAGCACAATAACCCACAGTGCCACACCAGAATTCCTTATGGTTTATGTAGCTTATATAGTTGACTGAAAAACAAAATCCCTGAAGCCAGCCTACCAGGAAGGTGAAACCAACTAGCACAAATCTGGTCTGTACCTGAAACTGGTGAGGACCCAGGACCCTGGAGTCCCAGGTTTTGTGCATGGAAACAAGCAGGCTTTCCGATCCAGTTTGTGCAATGGAGCAGGTGTATTGTTCTAATGGGGAGAGGGACGCAGGAGGAGGCGACTTTCTGGCCTTCTGACCACCAAAGCAATTTTCAAATTTCTCAACACTTCTTTCTAATA
This sequence comes from Chrysochloris asiatica, assembly GCF_000296735.1. Lineage (NCBI taxonomy): Eukaryota > Metazoa > Chordata > Mammalia > Afrosoricida > Chrysochloridae > Chrysochloris > Chrysochloris asiatica. The sequence continues at coordinate 6,724,825 of NW_006408595.1, forward strand.
TGTCTTTGTGATTGTCATGTATCCTTCTGAATGACCTGTCCGTCTTGAATTTAACTTGGAAGCTACTGTTTGTATTAGACTTTTTTAAAAGGTACCTTAATGATATTAAAAAAACCAAACCAAACCAAAACTCATTGCCATCTAGTCAATTCCAAACCATAGCTATGCTGTATAGGGTTTCTGAGACTGTAAATCTTTTTTTTTTTTAAGTTTTTATTGTGAATTGAGTGATGATAGTTTACAGGGGGAACATCAGTTTTACACTCATCATTTCATTGCAATGATTACAATCTCCTGCTTGCATCATCATTCAACAGTATATGCTTATATTCCCTCTTTTTGGGGGGGAATGTACATAAAAATACTCAGGAATATATAATTATTTAAACAACCAAAGGGCACATTCTGCAAGTTTGCCTTCTGGCTGCCAGCACACAGCCTTTCTCTTTCCATGAGTCTAGAGTCCTCAATTGCTCTATCTCTCCATGTCCTCATCTCTGCCTCCATCTCTGATGTTGCTGCTTCTCTGATAGGGTTCCACATTCTGCTCATATTCTTCTCCCTTGATGTTCCTAGGGTCCTCTGTGTCTGGACTGTTAGATTAACTACTCCCCTGATTTTGTTACAAAACTTCTACCTTTATAATTGTGACACTAGCATTTGTCATGATAACAATTGAATCATAAGAATATGATTCAATTTGAATCATAGTCATGATAACTATTGAATCATAAATATCTTATCCCCATCTCTTTTCACCAGACCCATCTAGACAAGATGAAAACTATTCAGTGGGGATTCTACCTTCCCCCGTACACTCTGAAATTAAACTTCCTCTTGAAAACTCATAAGCTAGTCATTTCATGCCTTTATAGCCCCCTCATTTTAGGTAGCCAATGTCTAAGTTGCCTGTCCCTATCTACTCTGCATACAGACGGGATAGGATCGATACTTGATGTGAACACTCCTTCCGTCTCAGTTGGCATTTTGAGCTACTACATCCATAAGTATAGGTCAGGTTCATCAAATTGTAGCAATTACACTTATTTCCTTTATCAAAAATTGTTTTTTTTATCTTCCTCTAGTTGATTTCTGATCATAATGCCATTGAAGCTAGGTCAAATGGATACTATTTACAAGTTTGGTCATTTTTGTGTGTGAAACTATAAATCTTTACAGTAGCAGAAAACCTCATCTTTTTCCTCACAGAGCAGTTAGTGGGTTTGAACTGCTGACCTTGTGGTTAGCAGTCTAATGCTTATCCTACAGTACCCTCAGGGCTCCTTTAATAAAACTTGTTATTGTTCTATGCCACTGAGTCAGTTCTCATTCATAGTGACACTGAATAGGGTTTCCGAGGCTGTAAATCTTTATGGGAGCAGAAAGCCTCATCTTTCTTCCGCAGAGCTGCTGATGGATTCAAACTGCTGGCCTTGTGGTTAGGGATCCAATGTGTAACCCACGACACCACCGCCTTGTGGTTAGGGATCCAATGTGTAACCCACGGCACCACCGCCTTGTGGTT